>NC_045774.1:28925000-29550000 GCF_008692025.1 Phocoena sinus | reverse complement strand
CACACACATCCCTAAGGAATATATAGTTTTGTTTTGCATGTGTTTATGCTTTACAGGAGTAGTGTCATGATGTATGTATTCCTCAGCAATTTACTAGTCTCACTCAACATTGTTTCGTGAAGTTCATTCTTTCATTCATTCATTCATTTTCATTGCTATATAGTAAGCCATTAAACGTCTATCTTTCACAATTTTTATTCATTCTTATAGTTCAGCATTAAGGTGTTTCCCATCTTCTTTAATATAAACATCGCTGTTTTGAACAATTTTTTATATTTTCTTTATACACATGAGTAAGAATTTCTCTAGACATAAGTTCACATGGAATTTCTGAGTCGTAAGCTATATGTATTTAACCAAATCTCTACAAAGTGGTTTTAACAAGCCACACTTCAGCCAGAATTGTGTAGTTTTAATGTTCTTCTACATATTCCATGACAATAAGTGTGAAAGTTTTTTCCCCAGCCCAATAATCATGCAAGTGTATAGTTTTTTGATTTTCCTTTACATATTCCAATTTTCCAGTATCTTTTCATTTGTTTACTAGTCATTTACTGCCTTCCTCTTTCAATTTACCTGTTCATATTTATGTTCAGTTGTCTATTAGATTGTTCTTTATTGGTTCATTTTTTAAGAGTTATTTATGTATTCTGTATACAAATTCTTTGTTTTATGCATGCATTAAGACTATCTTTCACCTTTCTGTGGTTTGCATTTTTTCCCTTTTAAGGGTTTGGTATAACACAGAGAATTAAAATTTTAATAAGTTAATTTTTAAAAATAAATTTATTTATTTTTGGCTGCATCAGGTCTTCGTTGCTGCACGTGGGCTTTCTCTAGTTGCAGCGAGCAGGGGATACTCTTCATTGCGGTGCGCGGGCTTCTTATCGTGGTGGCTTCTCTTGTTGCGAAGCATGGGCTCTAGGTGTGCAGATTTCAACAGTTGTGACACGCAGGCTCAGTAGTTGTAGCTTGTGGGCTCTAGAGTGCAGGCTCAGTAGCTGTGGCGCATGGGCTTAGTTGTTCTGCAGCATGTGGGATCTTCCCAGACCAGGGCTCGAACCCATGTCCCCTGCATTGACAGGTGGATTCTTAACCACTGTGTCACCAGGGAAGTCAAAATAAGTTAATTTTTATCTTTTTGTTTATTTTGTAATTATTGTATTTTGTTTAGAAAATCATTTACACTCTAAAATTGTAAACACATTCTTATGTATCTCTCATGTATTTTCTTTAAAAGTTTCATTTTTTAATTTTTACACTAGATCTTTAATACACCTGCAATTTTGTGTTTGTGAATGTATTTGTGCATCTATGTGTGTGTGTGTGTGTGTGTGTGTGTATGTATGAGAGAGAGAGAGAAAGAGACATCCAGGTTTTCTTTTCCTGCAATAATTATACCAGTACTATTTCTTGAATACTCATCTTTTTCCCACTCATCTGAGAAGATAGTTCACCAGAGCTTGATATAGTACATTATTTCTTATTTTAGTCATTCTAATAGATGTGTAATGGCATTTTATTGTGGTTTTAATTTGTATTTCTCTAGTGGTTAATTATGTTGCACTTAGGTTCACATGCCCATTGCCATTTTGATATCTTCTTTGATAAAGTATGTGTTCATGTCTTTGCTAATGGTTTAATTGTACAATTTGATTCATTTTTAATTGAATTTTGAGAGTTTTTTATACACTTGCTAAAAATTATTTGTAGATATGTGATTTGTGATAATAAAATGATAGCTGTAAATCCAAGTAACTAAATGATAGGTCTCTATATGTGCTGTCTATAAGAAACTCACTTCAAATATAAGGATATTGGTAGGTTAAAATTAAAAGGATGGAAAAAGGTATACTGTGCAAACACTAATCAAAATATAAGCCAAACTAACTATATTAATATTAGTCAAGATACATTTCAGAGCAAAAGAAATTATCAGGGACAAAGAGGGACATTACATATGGTAAAAGGGTCAATTTATCAATTAGACATAATAATATTGTGTATGCATCTAACAACAGGAATTCAAAATGTATGAAACAAAAACATACAGAACTGAAAAGAGAAATAGACGAATACAGAATTATAGCTGAAGATTTCAATTCTCTCCTCTCAGGAGTAGGAAGAACTAGTATTCAGAAAATAAACAAGGGCATAAAAGAGCTGAACAATGCCATCAATCAACTGGATCTAATTGACATTTATAGAACACTCCAATCAACATAGCAGAATTCACATCTTTTTTCAAGTGCACATGGAACATTTGACCATATCCTGAGTCATAAAACAAACTTTGACAAGTTTGGAAGAACTGAAATTATACAATATATGTTATTAGGCCATACTACAATTAAACTTCAAACAAAAAGAAAAATAAGAGAAACATCTCCAAATATTTAGAAATTAAACAACACATTCTAAATAATATATAGATTAATGAATAACTTTCAAGAGAAATTAGAAAAAATTATGAACTGAAAAAAATGCAAATGCAACATATCAAAATTTATAGGGTACAGCCAAAGCTGTACCTGTAGAGAGAAATTTATAGCATTAAGTGCTTAGAAAAGAAGAAAGTGTCAATCAAAAAGCAAAGCTTCAGTCTCATAGATATAGAGAACAAACTAGTGGTTACCAGTGGGGAGAGGGAAGAAAGGAGGGACAATATAGGGGTACGGCAGCAAAAGGGGTTATTAAGGGAGTACATGAAAGCGTGTGTGTGAAACTTTTGAAAATTGTAAAGCACTACAGAATTTAATGAATCTTTCATTCAATAAAAAAAAAGCTTCTACTTTAAAAAACTAGAAAAGTAAGAACAAAACAGATCCAAATTGAGCAAAGAAGAATTGTAAAAATAGAAATAAACATAACTACATACAATATAATTATGATAATAAAAATCATGTTTAATAAGGATAAGTCAATTAATATAAGTTAATAAAGAATATCCATGAAACCAGAAATGGTTCTTTCAAAAGATCAGTACAATTGATAAATGCCTTGCTAAACCGACAAAGAAAAAAGAAGACACAGATTTTCAACACCAAGAATGAAAGAGGACCTATTGCTACAGACCCTGCAGATAATGAAAGAATAATAAGGGAATATTACAGATGACCCAACATACTGTTAAAATAAAACAAAATGGAGACCAGGCTTAAAAATCCCCCAAGCAGACAAAATCATTTAAGCCATATAAGCAAAACTAAATCTAGCTAATTTCATGATCATAAGTGAAACTTACCTTAGATTATTTCTTGTAAATATCTGATAATCATAAAAGAAACTTATCTATATAAAATGCTACAGGATAATCACTTTTAACCCATCCCTTGCATGTGGAGGATCTCCAAAGCTTTACAAACAAGCAAAAGCTAAGAGAACTCAACACCACCAAACCAGCTCTAAAACAAATGCTTAATGAACTTCTCTAAGTGGGAAACACAAGAGAAGAAAAGGACCTACAAACACAAACCCAAAACAATTAAGAAAATGGTCATAGGAACATACATATTGATAATTACCTTAAACATGAATGGATTAAATGCTCCAACTAAAAGACACAGGCTCACTGAATGGATACAAAAACAAGACCCATATATATGCTGTCTATAACAGACCCACTTCAGACCTAGGGACACATACAGGCTGAAAGTGAAGGGCCGGAAAAAGATATTCTATGCAAATGGAAATCAAAAGAAAGCTGGAGTAGCAATACTCATGTCAGATAAAATAGACTTTAAAATAAAGAATGTTACAAGAGACAAGGAAGGACACTACATAATGATCAAGGGATCAATCCAAGAAAAAGATATAACAATTATAAACATATATGCACCCAACATAGGAGCACCTCAATACACAAGGCAAATGCTAACAGCTATAAAAGAGGAAATCGACAGTAACACAATAATAGTGGGGGAATTAACACCTCACTTACACCAATGGACAGATCATCCAAACAAAAAATTAACAAGAAAACACAAGCTTTAAATGACACAATAGACCAGATAGATTTAATTGATATTTATAGGACATTCCATCCAAAACCAGCAGATTACACTTTCTTCCCAAGTGCACATGGAACATTCTCCAGGATAGATCACATCTTGGGTCACAAATCAAGCCTCAGTAAATTTAAGAAAATTGAAATCATATCAAGCATCTTTTCTGACCACAATGCTATAAGATTAGAAATAAATTACAGGGAAAAAAACATAAAAAACACAAACACATGGAGGCTAAACACTATGTTACTAAATAACCAAGAGATCACTGAAGAAACCAAAGAAGAAATCAAAAAATATCCAGAGGTAAATTACAACGAAAACATGACAATCCAAAACCTAGGGGAGACAGTTCTAAGAGGGAAGTTTATAGCAATACAAGCCTACCTCAAGAAACAAGGAAAATCTCAAATAAACAATCTAACCTTACACCTAAAAGAACTAGAGAAAGAAGAGCAAACAAAACCCAAAGTCAGTAGAAGGAAAGAAATCATAAAGATCAGAGCAGAAATAAATGAAATAGAAAGAAAGAAAACAATAGCAAAGATCAATAAAACTAAAAGCTGGTTCTTTGAGAAGATAAACAAAATTGATAAGAGAAGATAAACGAAATTGATAAACCATTAGCCAGACTCATCAAGAAGAAGATGGAGAGGACTCAAATCAATAAAATTAGAAATGAAAAAGGAGAAGTTACAACGGACACCGCAGAAATACAAAGCATCATACGAGACTACTACAAGCAACTCTATGCCAATAAAATGGACAACCTGGAAGAAATGGACAGATTCTTAGAAAGGTATAACCTTCCAAGACTGAACCAGGAAGAAATAGAAAATATGAACAGACCAAGCACAAGTAATGAAATTGAAACTGTGATTAAAAACCTTCCAATAAACAAAGTCCAGGACCAGATGGCTTCACAGGTGAATTCTATCAAACCTTTAGAGAAGAGCTAACACCCATCCTTCTCAAACTCTTCCAGAAAAATGCAGAGGAAAGAATACTCCCAAACACATTTTATGATGCCACCATCACCCTGATACCAAAACCAGTCAAAGATACTACAAAAAAAGAAAATTACAGACCAATATCACTGATGAATATGGATTCAAAAATCCTCAACAAAATATTGGCAAAGAGAATCCAACAACACATTAAAAGGATCATACACCATGATCAAGTAGGATTTATCCCAGGAACGCAAGGATTCTTCAATACATGCAAATCAATCAATGTGTTAAACCATATTAAGAAATTGAAGATTAAAAACATATGATCATCTGAATATTTTCAGAAAAATCATTTGCCAAAATTCAACACCCATTTATGATAAAACTCTCCAGAAAGTGGGCATAGAGGGAACTAACCTCAACATAATAAAAGCTATATATGACAAACCCACAGCCAACATCATTCTCAACGGTGAAAAACTGAAAGCATTTCCTCTAAGATCAGGAACAAGACAAGGATGTCCACTCTCACCACCATTATTCAACATAGTTTTGGAAGTCCTAGCCACAGCCATCAGAGAAGAAAAAGAAATAAAAGTAATACAAATTGGAAAAGAAGAAGGAAAACTGTCACTCTTTGCAGATGACATGATACTATACACAGGGAATCTTAAAGATGCCACCAGAAAACTACTAGAGCTAATCAATGAATTTGGTAAAGTAGCAGGATACAGAATTAATGCACAGAAATCTCTGGCATTCCTATACACTAATGATGAAATATCTGAAAGAGAAATTAAGGAAACACTCCCATTTACCATTGCAACAAAAAGAATAAAATACCTAGGGATAAACCTACCTAAGGAGACAAAAGACATGTATGCGGAAAACAATAAGACACTGATGAAAGAAATTAAAGGTGATACAAATAGATGGAGAGATATATCATGTTCTTGGATTGTAGGAAGAATCAATATTGTGAAAATGACTATACTACCCAAAGCAATCTACAGATTCAATGCAATCCCTATCAAATTACCAATGGCATTTTTTACAGAACTAGAATAAAAAATCTTAAAATTTGTATGGAGACACAAAAGACCCCGAATAGGCAAAGTAGTCTTGAGGGAAAAAAACAGAGCTGGAGGAATCAGACTCCTTGACTTCAGATTATGCTACAAAGGTACAGTAATCAAGACAGTATGGTAGTGGCAGAAAAACAGAAATATAGATCAATGGAACAGGATAGAAAGCCCAGAGAAAAACCCACACACCTATGGTCAACTAATCTATGACAAAGGAGGCAAGGATATACAGTGGAGAAAAGGCAGCCTCTTCAATAAGTGGTGCTGGGAAAACTGGACAGCTACATGTAAAAGAATAAAATTAGAATACTCCCTAACACCATACACAAAAACAAACTCAAAATGGATTAGCGACCTAAATGTAAGACCGGACACTATAAAACTCTTAGAGAATAATGTAGGAAGAACACTCTTTGACATAAATCACAGCAAGATCTTTTTTGATCCACCACCTAGAGTAATGGAAATGAAAACAAAAATAAACAAATGGGACCTAATGAAACTTAAAAGCTTTTGCAAAGCAAAGGAAACTACAAACAAGAAGAAAAGACAGCCCAGAATAGGAGAAAATATTTTCAAATGAATCAATGGACAAAGGATTAATCTCCAAAATATATAAACAGCTCATGCAGCTCAATATTAAAAAACAAGCAACCCAAGCAAAAAATAGGCAGAAGACCTAAATAGACCTTTCTCCAAAGCAGACATACAGATGGCCAAGAAGCACAGGAAAAGCTGCTCAACATCACTAATTATTAGAGAAATGCTAATCAAAACTACAATGAGGTATCACCTCACACCAGTTAGAATGGGCATCATCAGAAGATCTACAAACAACAAATGCTGGAGAGGGTGTGGAGAAAAGGGAACCCTCTTGCACTGTTGGTGGGAATGTAAATTGATACAGCCACTATGGAGAACAGTATGGAGGTTCCTTAAAAAACTAAAAATAGAATTACCATATGACCCAGCAATCCCACTACTGGGCATATACCCAGAGAAAACCATAATTCAAAAAGACACATGCACCCCATTTTTCATTGCATCACTGTTTACAATAATCAGGTCATGAAAGCAACCTAAATGCCCATAGACAGATGAATGGATAAAGAAGATGTGGTACATATATACAATGAAATATTACTCAGCCATAAAAAGGAATGAAACTGGGCCATTTGTAGAGGCGTGGATGGGCATAGAGACTGTCATACAGAATGAAGTAAGTCAGAAAGAGAAAAACAAATATTGTATATTAACGCATATATGTGGAATCTAGAAAAATGGTACAGATGAACAGGTTTGCAGAGCAGAAATAGAGACACAGATGTAGAGAACAAACGTATGGACACCAAGGGGGAAAAGTGGAGGGGGGTGAGGTGGGCGATGGTGGGATGAATTGGGAGATTGGGATTGACATGTATGCACTGATGTGTATAAAATGGATGACTAATAAGAACCTGCTGTATAAAAATATAAATAAAATTCTAAAATTCAAAAAAAGAAAAAGAGTAACAAGCAGCTCTATATTTTTAGAACAAATTTTTCTGAGCTTATGCTAAATAAAATCAAATAATTTTTCTTTTATAATTTATTATGGTTATATATACCCTAAATAGTACATATATTCTCATAAAGGGACTTTTATTGCTGCATGCCATATTTATTACCACAATCTATGTTGTTAGATCTTGTTCTTCAGTAAATTTAAAGCAGGAGGTATATAGTAGTGAAGAAATTCATTCCTAAGTGTTTAGAAAGCTGAAGTTTATTGAGGTGGCAAGGGAATCTGTCTAAAGGGTAGTAAAGAATTGTGAAGAACAATTTTATGCCAATATTTGATAACCCAGATGAAATGTATGTATCTAAGTCATGAGCATATGTCACATGGCTCCTTTAAAACAATAGAGGTATTCTAGAATGCCTTTCCTTTGGTTATTATTAGAACCATAGAGCAAGTTAATCAGAAAACCAGGTCAGTAACCAGAAAATGTGGTAGAGTGGTGGGAATGGGGAAGAATGGGGAATGAGAGGTTTACCAAAGCCAAACTTCCTCACCACTTCATCCCTAAAGGGGAATTTCTGAGAACTCTGAAAGTTATGCCATGGATCACACTTTCAAGATCAACGGTTAAGGATGAGGGAGTTCTCTGTGAGTACACAGGAGGAAAGAATGAATAAAGTCTTCTTCCCAAATATTTGCCAACACAGCAACACTCTTTTAAAATAACCTGAAGAAAAAAAAATCACGAGAAAAACTGGGAATTATTTTAAACCAAATAATGAAAATATAAAATTTGTGAGATATAGGTAAAGCAGTGTTTCTGTTACATGCTTATATGAACAGAGAAAAAATGTTTAAAATCAATTATCTAAGCTTTTACCTTCGGAACCTAGAAGAGAAGAGAAAAAGTTAAACCCAAAATTAGTAGAAGAAAGGAAATAATAAAACTAAGAGAAGAAATCAACTAGATAGAAAACAAGCAATAGAGAAAATCAACAAAACCAAAAGAATGTTGTTTGAAAAGTGAGAGAAATTAGTAGATTCCTAGAAAGAAATGACCTATGTCAGGAATGAAAGAGCAGACATGTCTATGGATCCTATGAAAATTAAAAGGATAATAGGACTTCCACTTCCAGGAAGATGGAATAGATGTAAGTTTTCCTACTTCTCCCACAAAGTAGAATAAAGACTGTGGAAATTATATATGAAACAAACATAAGAAGATTCTGAAAGAAGAAGGCAGAACAGTTACAGACCTTGGGAGCTAAAGAATGACATGTTGGTGAGTTTGCTGATTTTCTTTTGCCACCTAGTCTCCAGGCTGGGTGCTGGAGAAACCAGAAATTCTGATGGACACAGACTTTAAAATAGCTCCAACATAGACTGCTGGCCCTAGTCGAAGGCCCAGAGAATGTGTAGCCTAGCAAGACAAAAAATTTTAGAAAATAACCACTCCACTCTCTAAACATCACACACACACACACACACACACACACACACACACACACACACACACACACACACTGTAGTCCCAACCTCCCGTATGGCAGCCAAGAATGAGTGGTGACCCTACACTTCCCACCCTTCCCAGGCTGTCCCTCCAACTGCTGTCCCCCACAGGGATGGCATCAGAGGCTGAGTACGGAGCTGGGACTTTGATGCCTGATGGACAGTAACAAAGCTCTCCTTACAGCCATGTCCTGGAGACCACATGAGAAGCAGGGTCTTCCATCTCTAAAAGGCAGTAACAAGGTGCCCATCCCACCTCTCAAGCATGTTACAAATATTCTTGAAACAAATGAAAAAAATAGAAAGTCGCAGCAAAAAACTAGAAAGTCTCAACAGACAAGTAGAAAACATAAAGATGAACCCAGTGGAAATTTTAGATATAAAAAGTACGGTGAAAAAAATCAATCCCAAAAGATTGCATAGCTATAATTCTATTTGTGTAACATTCTTGATAAAGTTACAGAAATGAAGAACCAGTTTAATGGTTGACCGAGTTTAAGAGGTGAGAAGTAGGCAGGTGTGTCTATAAAAGGGCAACTTGAGGGCTCCTTGTGGTGAAGGAAATGTTCTGTATCTTGACTCTATCAATATCAATATCCTGGTTGTGGTATTGTATTATAGTTTTACAAGATCTTACTACCGGGGGAAACTGGATAAAGTGTATAGGGGATCTCTAAATAATTTCTTACAATGACACATGAAGCTATAGTTACCTAAAAATAAACAATGTAATTAAAAACAAGACATTCAAGCTAATAAAATATTATTTTCTAAAAAAACGCAACAAGAGGATATTACGAATGATCTTATGCTAATAAATGCGACCACTTAGATATAATGAACAAATTCCTTGAGAGATAAAATTTGTCATACCTGACAAAAGAAGATATAGAAAACCTATGACTAGTTTTTAAAAACTGAATTCATAATCAAAAATCTTTCCACAAGGAAAATTCTACAATCAAGTGGATTCATTGGTTAGTTCTATGAAGCTTTTGAGGAATAATACTAGTGTGGCACAAAACTCTTTTGGAAGATAGAGTAGGGAGAAACCCTTCCTAACTCAGCCTATGATGTCAGCATAACCCTGGTATCAAAACCCAATAAAAAAAGAAGATGAGGTATATATATATATACATGTATGTGTGTATATACACAAACACACACAATGGAATACTACTCAGCCATAAAAAGGAATGAAATTGTGCCATTTGCAGCAACATGGATGGACTTGGAGGGCATTATGCTAAGTGAAATAAGTCAGACAGAAAGGCAAATACTGTATGATGTCACTTATATGTAGAATCTAAAAAATACAACAAAGTAATGAATGTAACAAAAAGAAGCAGACTCACTAATATAGAGAACAAACTAGTAGTTACTAGTGGGGAGAGGGAAGGGAGAGGAAATATAGGGGTGGGGAAGTAGGAGGTACAAACTATTGGGTGTAAGACAGGCTCAAGGATATATTGTACAACATGGGAAATCTAGCCAATATTTTGAAATGACTGTAAGTGGAGTGAAACCTTTAAAAATTGTATAAAAAACAATAATATTATAAGAAAAATATATTAGTGAATTGAATCCAGTAATATCTGAAAGGATAATGCATAACAACCAAGTGGAGTTTATCCTAGAGATGTGAGATTGTTATAATATCTATCTCTAATGACTTAAACCCAGACACCTCTGTGTTTGAAGTCTGATTTTCTGTTGCTTCAATGGGGTGTTGGAAACTGAGATTGGGAATCTACTAGAACAGGACTCGCTGTTTTGTAGTCTGTGCAGTGCAGGTCTAGTGAAGAAGGCCTGTCAGAGTCTGGTGAAGCAGGGATGTACACACTGTCCTGGGAATGGATGAAGATCAACCAACACCTAGGGACAGAGGAAGAGGAGTCATCAGATTAGTACATGGATGGCAGGCATCACTCGGCAACCAGAGCCATAGAATAGGAGCATAGAGATGCCTATAGAGCAGGCAGAGAAACATGGCAGTAGAGAAGCACCAGTGAGAGGCATGCATGAGCCTCTTGCTAGGGAGGACCAGGCTATTATAGAGGAATTTGAAATAGACCAGAGGTCCTGGAATTCTCTCGTTGGAGAAAGTCTGAAAAAAACACATTTTTAGGACTTCCCTGGTGGCGCAGTGGTTGAGAGTCTGCCTGCCATTGCAGGGGACACGGGTTCGTGCCCCAGTCCAGGAAGATCCCACATGCCGTGGAGCGGCTGGGCCCGTGAGCCATGGCCGCTGAGCCTGCGCATCCGGAGTCTGTGCTCCGCAACGGGAGAGGCCATAACGGTGAGAGGCCCGCGTACCACAAAAAAAAAAGAATTCCACTTTTAAAGCAAACAATGATTGCATCTAACTGGATATAACTTTCAAGTGATTATATTTTCCCTGAATGATTGCAATAGTCTTTTTTACTGTTCTCTCTGTTTCCAGTTTCCACTCACTCGAATCTCTCCTACATTCTAGCCACAAATCATCTTTCTGAAGTTCAACTCTGATCGTGTCATTCCTCAGCTCATAAACCTTCAATGACTCCAAACTTGAACCAGCCATTCAATCTCCAAATTAGCTTCCAATTCTGTCTTCTACTTTATGGTCTTTATAGTTCAATTCCCTTTATGACCCTTAGAGTCCAATCATCTGGAACCACTCCTATTTTATGTGTACACCCTGCATATTGCTATCTAACTATTCAGTTCCCTTGTTTCTGATACTGGCAGTCTTTGTATATTTAAATTCTACCCAAATTTGCATGCCCAGTTCACATACCACCTGTTATGAACTGAATCATGTGCTCCCTCAAAATTCTTAAAGTCCTAACCCATTCTGTGACTATATTTACCAATGAGGCATTTAGAGAGGCAATATAGGTTAAATGAGGTTATAAGGTCGGGTCCTTAATCCTATAGGACCGGTGGCCTTAAAAGAAGAGGAGGAAGAAACAGCAGTGATCTCTCTCTCAGCACATACAGAAGAAAGTCCAGCTCAGGACACAGCAAGAAGACAATCCTCTGCAAGCCAGGAGAGAGCTCTCACCAGAAATCAAGTCTGAAGCACCTTGATCTTGGACTTCTGATCTCCAGAAAGGTGAGAAAATAAGTTTCTGTTGTTTAATCCAGGGGTCCCCAACACCCCAGACTGCAGACCGGTAATGGTCCTTGGCCTGTTAGGAGCCGGGCCACACAGCAAGAGGTGAGCAGCGGGCAAGCGAGCGAAGCTTCATCTGCCGCTCCCTATCGCTCCCCATCACTCACATTACCACCTGCACCATTTCCCCCCACCCTGTCCTTGGAAAAATTGTCTTCCACGAAACTGGTCCCTGGTGCCAAAACGGTTGAGGACCGCTGGTTTACACCACCCAGTCTGTGCTATTTTGGTATGGCAGCTCAAGTTGGCTAATACACAACCTCTTCCACAAGTTCTCTCTGATCATCAAGATTTTCCCTCCTCTATTCTCATGGCATTTTATTTGTATCTACACAATATTACTTATCACTTTATGGCATTAATTACAGTAATTTAGTGTATCAGTTAATAGTAGAGCTTAATTGTTCTCTAATGTAAAAGCAGTGGGATGTAGGCATTTTAGGTCTAGTATGTATGCTCAAAAAACCCCGTCTCGTCTTATCTTTTGATTTGTCCACTCTGCTATTTCCATCCTGAAGGTCACCTGATTGTTCAAGATAATTGTTAAAGTTCAAGCTGCATGTGTTCCAGGAAACAGGAATGAGGAAGGTAGGAGAAAGAAAGGGGCCAAGAGCCCACCTCACTGAGTCACCTCCCCTTAGGATGTCTTTCCAGAAATCACAAACAGCACTCTGCTTACATTCCATTAACCAGAATCTAATTAAATGTAACACCTAATTGCAACAGGTGTGTAGCCATTTAGTTATATGTTAAAAAGAAATATTAACTGGTGAATAGTAATCTCTGACATCTTTATATTCATTTTTACCACCTTTAAAAGACTATAAGTTCCTTGAAAGCATGTTATGTCTGTGCATCTTGAACAGTATACAACACTACGATTTGCACATATAGGACACTCAAAATTGTTGAATGAATGAACTAACAAATATTAATTCACTTGAACCATGCATGAAAGCCTCTTAAGTAGAGCTTACCCATTTCCTGCTATCTGCTCAGGCTTATGGAGCATCCTAAGTGCCTTTTTATAGTAACACTGTCATTAGACTATAAATGTTGTATTTTATGTTGAATTTTTTTCAAGATGGAGGTTTCCACTCATTTCTATGAGGGTCAGGTAGTCTGTCTAAACTTTTCCACAGGCAGCAAATTTTTGGTGTGACAGTATT
Source organism: Phocoena sinus (assembly GCF_008692025.1). Lineage (NCBI taxonomy): Eukaryota > Metazoa > Chordata > Mammalia > Artiodactyla > Phocoenidae > Phocoena > Phocoena sinus. The sequence goes on along the minus strand of NC_045774.1, from coordinate 29,536,619 downwards.
TCCATTTTTTGGGTTTTTTTGGAACATGTGTACCATTTTTATTTCTATATGTGGTAAATCTAGTAGGCAAACTAGTACATAATTCTTTTTTTTAAATTGAGGGATAGTTTGTATGTATAATATTATGTAAGTTTCAGGTGTATAATATAGTGATTCACAATTTTTAAAGGATATATTCCATTTATAGTTTTTATAAAATATCAGCTATATTCCCTGTGCTGTACTATATATCCTTGTAGCTTATTTATTTCATATATAGTAGTTTGTACCTCTTAATCCCCTACCCCTATCTTGCCCTTCCCTCCTTCTCTCTTTCCACTGGTAGCCACTAGCTTGTTCTCTTTATCTGTGACTCTGCTTTTCTTGTGTGTGATATTCACTAGTTCATTGTATATTTTAGATTCTACATATAAGTGATATCATACAGTATTACTCTCCAAGTCCATCCATGTTGCTGCAAATGGCAAGATTTCATTCCTTTTTATGGCTGAGCAGTATTCCATTGTATATGGAATACAGTCTTCTTTATCCATTCATCTATTTTTTTAAAAATAAATTTATTTATTTTTGGCTGCATTGGGTCTTCGTTGCTGGGCGTGGCCTTTCTCTAGTTGTGGGGCGAGTGAGGGCTACTCTTCATTGTGGTGCGTGGGCTTCTCATTGCGGTGGCTTTTCTTGTTGCGGAGCACAGGCTCTAGGTGCTCAGACGTCAGTAATTGTGGCACATGAGCTTAGCTGCTTCACAGCATGAGGGATCTTCCCAGGCCAGGGTTCGAACCTGTGTTCCCTGCATTGGCAGGCAGATTCTTAACCACTGCACCACCAGGGAAGTCCCTATCCATTCATCTATTGATGGACACTTAGGTTGCTTCCATATTTTGGCAACTGTAAATAATGCTGCTATGAATATTGGGGTGCACCTATCTTTTTGAATTAATGTTTTTTGGTTTTGTTTTGTTTTGTTTTTGATATATACCCAGGAGTGGAATTGCTGGATCATATGGTAGTCCTACTTTTAGTTTTTGAGAAATCGCCATACTGTTTTCCACAGTGGCTGCACCAATTTACATTCCCACCAATAGTGTACAAGGGTTCCCTTTTCTCCACATCCTCACCAACATTTGTTATTTGTGGTCTTTTTGATGATAGCCATTCTGACAGGTTTTTAAGCTTCCAAAAGATTGTAAGAGCAAAAATTTTCATTTTAAACAAGGGAAATAGTTTTCATATTCTTCTAGGAGAGAAAATTGTGTCTGCATACATTTGTATTCTAAACTTGAAGACTTTAGCATCATCAGACAATTTGCCTTCATCTTTTCCTATAGACAGTGGTGAGATGGAGTGGGTAGGATGCTACATTATTTCATCTTATTTTGCTTTGTTTAAAAACCTACCCTCTTCTTTTGGGATTCTGCTGAGGGCAGAGTACTTACACTGCTCCTTAAATGTACTATCATCTCTTCTACTTTTTTTATTTTCCTTTTCTTCACCCTACTCCCTCGTGCTCTAAACCGGCATTAAAAATCACATAGGATGGCAAAGGATATATGAGATAAACATAGGTGATGGGGTAGAGATATGGGAGGGGTAAACTCCTACTCTCTCAATCCTTGCTTCGGTGTCCCAACTTGTGGAGGCACAGGGGGCATCCAGCAGAAGTGAATTCAGAAATGGAACTAGGTGACTATTGCTTGCCACCTCCTTTCATCACTTTCACAGCTGGACTGAGCCAAGGGAAGTCTGGTGAAGGTGTTGCCCCAATGGGTGAATGAGAGTCTCCTTTTAGACACTTCTAGTCCAGTCCTGCTCACAGGGATCCAAGTTTCTACTGAACTTTTCTCTACTAAAGCTATCCCTGAAACAGAACACAATCTCTGGTCTTAACTCCACTGTGCCATCCCCCGATGAGCACAATTAGCACAGAAGTAGTCACATCTCGCAAGGGATCTTTGCCAGGTCCAGCAGAAACACCTAGAGAAATAGAGGCATCTCGGTTTGTTTATCCTAACTCCTCCTTTCTCCATTGTATCCAATCAGATCTATGGTAAATAACAGATGTTGTTAATAACATAGTAAGAGCCACTAATATGCCCATTTTCCCAGGAGTGCAACTGAAGGTTTTCCTGTGAACATAGTAACAAGTGACAAATTGTTCACGTTTACTTTCATGAAATGTTTTGACTGCTGAAGTTGTTCTATAGCAGTTCATTAAAAGACCCATAAAATATGTAAGTTTACATTCTATAAAAAGATCATCAGGAATTTCTTGGCTGATGGTATTCCTTCTATTAAGCATCTGCTTTCTATTTTCTAAAGGATTGCAGCAGTGGTTGTATAACTGTATATTAAAAATAGTTGATGTAAGCTGCACGAAGATGTTGTAATTTCTTATTAAAGATTAGCAACCCACCAATGAAGCTTCCTTAGGAGGCAACCAGCAATGTGTACGTAGCACATCTGGTTTCAAAATATTAAAAAATGATAAACACTCACCGATCTAATCCATCTGTTCCCTCCATCTACATAATTGTCTTATTTTTAAAACTAGGACATGCACTGAGCTTGACATTACACAAAGTGAAGAATTTTTTTTTCTCCGTGTCTAGACAGTAATGGATGACTGAGGTCAGTTTCAGAGGAATGTCATGTTTATTATTGAATATGTAGGCATTCTGGAAAAATGGTTAAAATCCAATTCCAATATAAATTAGATTATCTTTGATTTGAAGTTGTGGATAGAGTCAAGCAGATAGAATATGTGAGATCACAGACTAATGTTTTTGATGAAAGAGTGTCAAGAACTCAGTCAAGACTACCTAATTTAACACTATTAATAGCAGCTAGCACATACTGAGTGCTTAATGTGTATCAGGCCCAGTGCTAAGCACTTTACATGCATTATTTCATTTAGTGCTCATAACAACCCTTACTAACCCCATTTTAGAAAAGAAAACTGAGGCTCAGGCAGTGAGTAATTTACCCAGAGCCACTTAGCTAGTGCATGGTGAAGCCATGATTCATAATTGGGAAACATGACTGCAGTGCCCATTCTCTTATGCTTTTTGTGATTTGGCACACAAAATGCCTTTAAAAAGAATATCGGTCTTCTTAGCCTTAACGGTTCTTTCCTAAAAACTCCATCTCTCAGATGTTAAGAACTTCTTCCCCAGCCTGCATCTCATCTACAAATTTGTTAAATGATAACATGAATAATAATGATAATAATTAACAATTGTGAATGCTGTGTTTCAGATATTACTCTAAGCTCCTTACAGATTAACTTGGTTAATCAAAATAATAACCCTACAACATAGACACAATTCTTACCCTCACTTTTCAAATGAGGAAAATGAGGCATACATAAGAGGTTAAATAACTTGCCCAGATCAAACAACTAGGAAATGATGTTTCCAAGATTTGAACTCAGAAACTCTGGCTCCAAATCTATACAGGAAATCATTTGCTAGGCACATGCCAGGAGCCATGTTAAGTGATATATATACAAGGAGGAGTAAAACATTGTCAGCTTATTTCGGTTAGCATATTTTCATGGTTCATTCATGTTGTAGCATGTATCAGAACTTGTCCTTTTTTTTTTTTTTTTGCAGTATGCAGGCGTCTCACTGTTGTGGCCTCTCCCGTTGCGGAGCACAGGCTCCGGACGCACAGGCTCAGCGGCCATGACTCACGGGCCCAGCCGCTCCGTGGCATGTGGGATCTTCCCGGACCGGGACACGAACCCGTGTCCCCTGCATCGGCAGGCGGACTCTCAACCACTGTGCCACCAGGGAAGCCTAGAACTTGTCTTTTTTATGGCTGAATAATATTCCATTGTATCAATATGCTACATTTTGTTTATCCATTCACCTTTTGGTAAGTACTTGGTTGTTTTCACCTTTAGGTTATTGTGAATCTGTTTGAATCCTGTTTTTTATTCTTTTGGGTGTATATACCTAGGAGGAGAATTGCTGCATCATATAGTTATGATTTTTATGTTTTTATATACTTTATCACAATAAAATAATAGTAAAAAATGGTCTGTGTCTTTGGAGGACTCACAGGTTAATAGAAGATGAAAGAAATTTGAACTAATAATTAAAGTAATATGATATGTGCTATAATGGTAGCATGTGCAAAGTGCTACATGAACTAGAACATGCCTAGGATGGCTTAGTGTGGGTGTACGGCTTTAGGGAAGACTGTAGAAATAACATTTGGGAAAATTCTTAAAGGACAAGGAGATATTCTCAAGGATGATGATGATGGCTAATAGGACTGGGGGTGGGGAAGGTCAGGAGAGTGGAGAAAGCATTGCAAACAGAGGAATTCCCATGAACAAGGCTCAAATGCACCTAAGCCCAATGTGACTAATATTATGTGTCAACTGGACTGGGTCGCCAGGTGCCCAGATATTTGGTTGCACATTTTTCTGGGTGTGTCTGTGAGGGAGATTTTGGATGCAATTAACACTTGAACCTGTAGACTGTGTAGATTCCTCTCCCTAATGTGGTGGGCTTTGTCTAATCAGTTGAAGGTCTAAATAGACCAAAAAGGATGACCTCCCTGCAAGTTAGAGGAAACTCCTGCCTGACTTCTGAGTTAAAACATTAGTCTTTTCCTGCCTTCAGACTCAAACTAAAACATTGGCTCTCCTCGGGTGTTGAGCCTGCAGGTTTATGGACTGGAACTTACACCACTGGCTCTCTTTTTCTCAGGCCTTCAAACTAAGAGTGAAACTACACACTTGGCTTTCCTGGGTCTCCATCTTGCTGACTACAGATCTTGGGATTTCTCAGCTTCCATAATCCCATGAGCCAATTTCTTGTAATAAATCTCTTTCTATATAAATATACATCTAGTTGGTCCCGTTTCTCTGGAGAACCCTGATGAATCCACTGACACATTATACTTTTGTGTGGCTGTGCGTGAAGGTGAGTGGAGGGGATGGGAATACTCTTTCACAGTTTCTAGAGTTAAAAACTTTACACTCCCGTTTGACAATTCTCTCTTTTTTACCTATTATGTGTTTCCAAATTCTATTGATTCATCTTCAGAATGACGTCTTAACTGTTGATTCCTTACTAGGGCAATCAATGTATTTTGGCATTTGACTCCATCTTAGCTTTCATCTCCGTCTTCATGCCTGTGCATAACCTGTGCTTCAGCCATCCTTGGTTATTACTGGCATGTCCATCACATGCACTTCCCTCCCTCTGTATGTTTGCTCATGCTTCCTTCTCTTCCGGAATGCCCTTTCCCCATCTCTGTGTGATTATATCAAAACCATGCTTAAAGATTTATGGAACAAAGTGAGTTCATAAGGGAGGACAAAGCTAGTTGCTTTGTTTGTGTATTCTCTGCTGTATCCCCAATGTGTAGGACAGCGACTGAAACATGAGATAGAGGGAGACAGAGAAAGAGAGAGAAATTGACAGAATTCAGGACCTAGGATGAATTGTCAGAGTGTTCAGCTCCAGTTCTACTCTTCCTGCTTTGATTATATGAACTCAAATTCATTCAAATTTATTTCACTTGCAACTGAAAGAGCTCTGGCCAATCTACTATCTACAGAGATTTAGTCATTAAAAGTATTGAAAGAGATTTCTCACAAAAAAACTGGTCACAAAGATGAAGGTCCAACATTCTCCACTGTCTCATCCTCTTCCCATCCTTTAGAATATGTAAACACTACAATTCTCCTGCAATCACAGGACCACTTTGAGCCAGGAAGAATATCTTATCTCTGAATACCTTTTTCTTTAAAAAATAGAATGTTAACTAAAAGCTAAAAGAAATACCTTGAAGTCAATTTATGAACCAACTGCTCTTAAGATAGCCAACTACTCTTTCCATTTGAAGTGAAGGCACTGCCCTGGCTTGTCATGTTCTACTGTGTCTAAAATTGTATGTTTCATTACTAGCTTAATAATTAGTTTAATAACAATAATATGTATACCATTAGTTTAAACATGTATCATTATTTCATTGTTTATTGATTCCATTATGTTCGTTTCCTCTGTACTATTAAGAAGAATAAATAACTAGTTTCATCACTTGGGATTTCTGCAATTATGTTTTTCCTTTTTAGAGTGTAGTGAAAGAGTTTTCTTCCTTTCCTATTACTGTTTTTGTTACAAAATTGTGCAATCCTGCTACTTTTTATATCATTCATTTGCATAATCTATGGCTCTAGATGCTATATAAGTATAGTTCAAAGTGTAATAAAATGCTCTTGGTCATTCTACAATAGATTCAGGGAGTGATTGTCCTAAAGGATTCTGAATGAATTTTACACACAGAGAAAATGGTACTTGTTTTGGCAGGGAGAAAAATATGGCAGACTGGCTGGAGTCTAGCAATTTTGAAACCGAATCTTGTCTCTGTACCCCAACACCGAATTAAATCTCGGAGACAGAGTATTGAGTGAAGTAGAATAGAATAGCTTTATTGCTTTGCCAGGCAAAGGGGGCCACAGTGGGCTAGTGCCCTCAAGACTGTGTGTCCCGACCTGGAGGGGCTAGTGAGGAGTTTTATAAGTAATGGGGGATCAGCTCGTGGACATTCTTCTACGGGGTTGGTGGTGAGGTAAGTGGAAGTCGGCATCATCAACCATCTGGTTCCAACCGGTCTGGGGTCTAAGCGCTTGTGGGCAGCATACTTCTCCCACCTGGTGGGGGGCTTGCAGTATCTGCAAAACAGCTCAAAGATATTGTTATGTGTATCCCTTGAGGGGGGACCAGGACTCTGCCCCAAGGCTGCACTATTGCTTCCCGACTATTCCTCCCTTGCCTCTGCATCCCCTCCCTTCCCTAATTAGCAACTGTTTGAACCTGCCCTCAGAACTCAGGGAAGGTCATAAAGGCTGAATGAAGCCTATTTCCTGTAATCAAGAAATGGGGGACACAGAAAGGCTTTTCTTCCCAGGAGGCCCACAGGGTTCTGTTTGGTTTCAATTTCATCAAGGAAAAGATGAAATTTCCTCATTTATAGCATAGTATGTGTTTAATAACTAATTGTCAGATGAAACATTGCTTGAATGAATGAATAAACAAATGAATCATAGATATACTGTGAAAACACAAACTTCCAGGAGTTTCATTTAGAAAATTTTATTACTTAGAACAATGGAGGTTCCCTTCTCCCCAAAAAGTGTAGGGCTTGCTGCATATGATAGAAAACATACATTTAGAATTAACTGAGATGGGATACAACATACCAAATGTGGTTTCAGATTTTCTTTACATAAAAATTATAGAATAGAAATGGATGGCCATTTGATTTGTGTTGTTTGGATGGTCTCCTCCCTAATAGAACTAGAAAGCATACTGATAACCCTTTCAGCATTTTGGGCTTATGAGAATATATAATCCAAGAAGAGTAGCTGGGCAACTGGCTTTACTTAAATTGGAAGAAAAAGAGCTCCATGGAAAAATGCAAGTAAAATATCATGGCAGGGTTTTTCACGGATGTTTCAGCTAAAGATAAAACAAAACAAAACAAAACAAAACAAAAAACAAAAAACACTACAAGAGAAAAGGTGAGGTTAGATCTAGGATAAAATGAGTCATGTTTTTATGACTAAATGGAAACTTCAGATTAGTGAAACACAAATGCATTTATGTCAAAATATGTGAACTGGGGTAGAGTACACTAGATAATCACTGTCTCAGTAGGGCTTTTTTTTAAGAACCAATTTTGGTTTTCCTTTTACTACAGCAATTGTTATTCTTGCAAAATGATCTATGAATAGTAGCATTTTCCCTGTCTTAGTAACCTCACATTAAGAAAACACCCATATTTCTACTTTACTTATCACAGAGGAAGGCTGACTTCCCAACTTTAGAGAGAACAAAGTTATAGTCTTCTGAATACATGGGTGGTAATTTGAACTTGACCTAAAAAGTCAAGCTTACAAGTAGTCTAACTTCCAGAGATAGAATGCATACACCAAAGGCTAGAAATGCTATTTTCTTTTTGTAACTTTGAGGATGGCATACATTTAAAAAAATATCTCTGAAGGTGAATCAAAGATTGTCATGAGGGCCAATCTCTACCGCAGCTTTCTTATTTTCTATCCATGACACAAGAGTTAAACAAAACGTTTGAATGGAACATTTAATAACAAAAGACATTTATGATGTTTACTTAATGTTTTGGACCATTAAGCATCAGTGACATGAGTTATTGTATGTAATATCTGGCCAGAAATCTTTTGACCAGGCTGTGTTTTACTACTCTTGGAGCTGCCAGCATCCCGATTTGAAAAAAAATCTGTGGTCAAATCCTAGTTTTCTCAGAGGACTGTGGATTTGAAAATATCTCCTGTTGCCAGAAAGTACCTTTTGAAGTTTACATTAAGATGGATATTTATTTATTTTTTCTCTATAACAATGACAGTGGTTGAGATAAACTGTTTAATTCTAAATAGAAAACACATCTGCTGTGTCTGCATTGTTTGTGGTTGCTGGAGGGGTGACAATTTAAACCAAGTAGCACACATGACATTTTAAGTGAGATGTTGTGTGAGGGCTCACAGCTGCTGTCGTTGTCCTCTGCTGCTCAGCTGGGTCCAGTGGGGCCGCCCGGCCAAGCCAAAGCCCCCATTAGGGAACCCACTACAAGTAGACATCCAGAGATGTCTTCTACTTTCCCTCATCCTCAGAAACTGGGAGAGTGGAAAACTAGGACTTACAAACCAACATTTTCCCTAGTTATACTTACCTGTTGATTAGTAAAAACAAATTTAGAATATTTTTTTAAACTTCTTCTCCACCCCAAGTCATATTGACTTTTGTCTGAGAATGTATGAAATCTATAGATTAATTTAGGGAATGGATATCTTTGTAATATCTATTTCTTCTATGTATTTTTCACATGCTTTATAAAAGTTTCAAAAATTTCTTCATATAGTCTTCCGTATTTCTTGTTACATATATGCTTAGGTATTCTGAAATTTTTGACATTTTAAATGAGATCTTGCCTATTTGTTATACAGCACAGCTTTCTGTTGTTTATATGAGGGAAAGTTAATTGTTTTTACATTAGTATTATAACCTGTATTCCTAACGATTTTTAAAATTATTTCTAATAGGTTTTCAGTTCATGCTCTATAAATATTTTTTTGTAATTTATGATAATGTTGCTTTCTCTGTTGTAACTATTATACTCCTTATATAGTTCTCTCGCCCAAGTGAATTATCTAGCACTTCCAAAACAATATTCAATGATCATTCCAAGAGTGGGCATCTTTTTCTTTTTCCTGATTTAGTAGAGATTTTCACCATTAAGTTTGATGCTAGTTTTGGTTCAGTTTACTTATTTCTCTTATTCAATCCATAAAAAATTTAGCATGTATTTATAAAAGATAAGGATATTTATTTTATTTTTTATTGAAGTATAGTTGCTGTATAATATTATGTAAATTACAGGTGAACAATATAGTGATTCACAATTTTTAATGTTATACTACATTTATAGTTATTATAAAATATTTGCTGTGCTGTATAATATATCCTTGTAGCTTCTTTTATACCTAATAGTTTGTACCTCTTAATCTCCTACCCCTATCTAACCCCTCCCTCCTTCCCTCTCCCCCCGGTAGCCACTAGTTTGTTCTCTATATCTGTGAGTGTTCTTCATTTTTGTTATACTCACTAGTTGTATATTTTAGATTCCACATATAAGTTATATCATACAGTTTTTGTCTTTCTGTCTGACTTATTTCACTTAGCATAATGCCCTCCTAGTCCATCCATGTTGCTGCAAATGGCAAAGTTTCATTCTTTTTTATGTCAGAGTAGTATTCCATTGTATACCTATACCACATCTTTATTCATTCATCTATTGATGGACACTTGCTTTCATATCTTGGTTGGCAATTGTAAATAATGCTGCTATGAACATTGGGGTGCATATATCTTTTCAAATTAGTGTTTTTGTTTTTTTCCGAATATATACCCAGATGTGGAATTGCTGGGTCATATGCTAGTTCTATTTTTAGCTTTTTGAGAAAACTCTACATTGTTTTCCACAATGACTGCACCAACTTACATTCCTACAACAATGTACAAGGGTTCCTTTTTCTCCATATCTTCACCACCATTTGTTATTTGTGGTCTTTTTGCTGATACTCATTCTGACAGCTGTGAGGTGATATCTCACCATGATTTTGATTTGCATTTCTCTGATGATTAATGATGTTGAGCATCTTTTCATGCCATCTATATGTGATTTCTTGAAAAATGACTATTCAGGGAAAAGATATATGCACCCCAACGTTCATAGAATCATTATTTACAAAAGCCTAGATGTGGAAGCAGCCTAAGTATCCATCAACAGTTGAATGTATAAAGAAGATATGTCATATATCTCTCTATATATACACATACAATGGAATATTAGTCATAAAAAAGAATGAAATTTTGCCATTTGAAACTACGTGGGTAGACCTGAAGGATATTATGCCTAGTGGAATAGGTCAGACAGAGAAGGACATACTGTATGTTAGCACTTAAATGTTCAATCTAAAAAATAAAACAAACAAATGAATATAACGAAACAGAAACAGACTCACAGAGAACAAACTAGTGGTTACCAGTGGGGTAGAGGCAAGATAGGCGTAGGGGGTTAAGAGATACAAACTACTATGTACAATATAAATAAGCAGTAAGGATATATTGTACAGTACTGGGAAATATAGCCATTATTGTGTAATAACTTAAATGGTGTATAATCCATAAAAATATTGAATTGCTGTATTGTATACATGAAACTAATGTAATATTGTAAATCAACTATACTTTAATAAAAAGAAAAAGATGTTTTTGATATAGTAATATGACTCTGAAAACCAGAATGGCAGTAGACTTCCTGTCATTTTTGCTCTTCTCTGAACATCTCTTTATCTGCACTCCAATGTGTAGAAGGTAACTCAATAACTCCCAATTTCAAAACCCTCGTTTAATTCATATCCTGAGAAAAAGCAATCATCACTGTGTCACAATTGCAAATTTCCTGGAAAGGCAGATTGTGCAGATCCCCTGGCCCACACTGGGAAACGTGTATACCTATGTCTAATTCATTGTAGCCAGAGAACCAGGGACACAACCAAAAACGTGACTGTGGGGAACCTACCCCATGACTGCAGAGAGGCTTCCTTAGAGGAAGTGATCAATGTGAGCTAGGCAAAGAGCTCAAATCATATATTCTACAATTTCTAATTCATTTTATCAATGTTTTTAATAGATAAATCTTTAAAATTACCTAAAATGCCAATGTTTAAACAAATACATTTAAATAAATTTTGGTAAATGAACCCTGACATTATGTTTGGTACAAATGAAAAGCCGGGCAGGGTCCATTCATTAATCCATCCCTTTGAGAACGTGGTCTTATTTTCAGCTCATTACAAATATCTTTGGAGACAAGAGAGTTTCGCAAACATCCCTTTCCTCTTCCCCTACGGTCCTTTTTGATCCATAAGAAACTTTTTCCTTTTGTAACAGGGAAGAGCTAAATCGGACTCCATGTTTGATCTGTTTCTTCTACTTTAACCTTTGCTTTTCGCTGCTTTTGTTATTATAATCATACATCATGGCCTGCCTCAGGGAACTCTGCCTGAATGTTAACTAAAGTGCCTCTGTTCAGCTCACAGGGAGTTAATTTGACCCTGCTGGCCTGTGGGTAGCTGCAAGGAAGAAGAAATTAACACATCCCCTCACTGAGGCTGGTCATTCCAGGGGATATTTGCAAAACTTATGGCCTTTTTACTTGACTTCCTCATCTCCTCCCCCTCTCTGTACTGTAAAAGAAACTGGCATCCAAACCCTAATAAGATGGTTTTTCAGAGACACTAGCCTGCCACCTTCTCGGTCTGCCGACTTTCCGAATAAGTCCTATTCTTTGCCTCAACACCTCCTCTCTGATTCATTGGCCTGCCGAGCCGCGAGCAGAGGGAGCTTGAACTAGGTAAAACTTTTAGCACCAGAATTCTTCTCCCTGTTGGATTTTCTCCTTTTCTATTTCTTTTTTACTCAGGATTCCAGCCCCATTCTGCCGTAAAGCCTCTGCATCCAGCAGGCACCTTCTGTTTCTCATGGATTCTTAAGTATTGGCACTCACAGCTCCTGTTATCTCAGGTCCTTACTGATTTTCAGAGAGCAGCACATGTAAGACAAGCTAAGCACTCTCTTCTCCTGATGCTGGCTGTCTCAGAGAAGATTACTCTGTTATTTCTCAAAGATCCCTCTGCAATTACAAGAGCTGCTGAGAAAGACAATAGGAGTAAACCATCCAGGCACAGTGATTTACAAAAGTTAATGCAGTTTTCATCCTGAAACATGAAGAGATGTGTTAAAAGATACAGAAAAAGCTGTCCCACCTTGCCCTCATATCACCATTATCTTATTAAAAAAACTGTGATGGGAAATTTTTTAATTCAGTTGTCATCAGTGCTAATTTGTTTTAACCAAAATACCTACACCCCTAGGAGACTAGCAAAGTGGTAGTTGAATAAGCATTGGATTAAAAGATAAGGTCTGAGTTTGGGAACTTGATGCTAAGTTACATGATTTAAGAAATTCTCTCTGAGCCTCAGTTCACTTTTCTTACTTTCCTGTACCCTGTACCTAGTAATACCTGCCCTACTTAAATTGCAAGGATACTGTAAAGATCAGTCAACAAATTTTATGATACAATATTTTTCAATTTATAAAAAATTTTGCTTTCTTTGGTTACAGGTGCCTATTTTTGGTCATCTTTGTACTCCATCAGGACCCAGTCAAGTGCCTTAACCATAGTCTGGTCTTGATTAATGTTAAGTAACAAATTAAATAATCTTTGACCCTATCATCCCTTTCTATTGTCTTGTCCAGCATGTTAAACCTTTGTAGACTCCTATTCTTACATCACTTTGTATCTGCTCCACGGTTACTAATTGCTCTCATGTAAGTTCATTTACTTTAATCTCTCTATTCTTTTGAGCAATATCAACCATACATCTGTTACCTTGGACACTCAGTGGAAGGAGAAAAATCTAGTAACTTATGTCTCTATATAATGGCACCAATATAAAGCAACTGCAAATTGAGAGAGAGATTTTAGAATACTAGATAGGTAGAGAATTGACATAGGCTCAACATGGATGAAACCTTTGAGAGTCTGGTGTTTATAAGAATAAAATCATGGTATCCTTAATGTTGTACATTTTGTTACCAAAAAACCTATTACATGCTACAATTAGTTTACCTATTTATCAATACATGCTACCCACCATACGATGTTCCTTAAAATATGCTCCAATTCACTCTGTTTTGTAATCCCCAACACTAGGGTACTGTCAGCTCAATTTCTCTTTATCCAAGGCTCCGTGATCTCCCAACCCTTCGCCAAGACAATAGATTGAATTATTCCATTCAAATAGTTATAGCTTTCCTAGTAATAAGATGATATATGTTTAGCTAAAGTATTCCATTCATGATTCATGAAGAAAAACATACATGAATATTTTAGGTATTTGAACTTATACATTAAATTTGTTAATTCATTTGACAACTATATGTGTCAGTCCCTATAAAAGATGCTGGGAATAGAGATATTAATGACATACAGTCTCTGCTTTCAAAGAGTTCAAACTCAAGTTCTGGGAATGACCATCACCTTGATCCGCATTCTGTGTAATGGTATGGCAAAAGTTAATTGATCTAACTACATTTAAGATACTTGAAATGTGGAAATAACTTTTGAAACAATTTACTTTCTCTTTACTACCTACCAAACATGCAAGATGCTTACAGGAATTATCTTATTTAATACCAACAATAATCTTGTGGGATAAGTATTATTGTCATCTCACAGCTATTTCACCCAGTGTCAGCCAGTTAGTAGCAGAATCAGTTTTTGAACCCTGATTTTTGTGGCTTCAAAACTGTGGCTGTTAATTTCTATTTTACCCCATCTCTGATAAAGAAGACCAATTTGTCTTAAGGTCGCCTCATGATTGGAGCTGACATACGTATCTTTAGCTTTCAACATCTCTCCATTGGAAAGACTGGGATGATCTCAGAGCAACCCATAGTTGGAGAGGAACTTTATTATAAACCCTGGGGTGGGCAACATCTAGTCAGTAAAGGGCAGAGCATAACAGAAGTTTATTTAGAATAAGGAAAAATATCTTTAAAATTTTACTTGGGGAAAGCCCTAAGTTATAAAATATTGCTTTGTCGTACTGCCACAAACATAAACAATAAAGGAAAACATTGATAAGCTCTGAAGAGGTACAAATCCAAACATCTAAGACATGTAAATGTTAAGAACAATCCATAAATAGAACTGAAATGCAAAGGGCAAACCAAGAATACATGGCAACATATAAAACAACCAAATATTATTAATATGTAAAAAGTATGTTTTCAAAATAAGAAAAAAACAAATCAAAAACTAAACAAAGAATAATAGTAAGAAATTACAAAAGAAAAATGTGAAATAACAATACATATTTGGTGAAAAAAAACTTGTATCATTTAGTTAAGAAGGAAATGGAAATTAAAACAAAAGTGTTTGGAAAACTGATGATACTTATAGTTTACAAAAGTATTAGAGAAATGGGCAGTCTCACTGCTGTAGAAAACAAAATTTGTAAAAGATTCCTGGGAAGTCATTTAGTAATATTGCATTAATACCTTTAAGATGACAGTTCTAGGGGCTTCCCTGGTGGTGCAGTGGTTGAGAGTCCGCCTGCTGATGCAGGGACAGGGGTTCGTGTCCCGGTCTGGGAAGATCCCACATGCCGCGGAGCGGCTGGGCCCATGAGCCATGGCCACTGAGCCTGCACGTCTGGAGCCTGTGCTCCGCAACGGGAGAGGCCACAACAGTGAGAGGCCCGCATGCCGCAAAAAAAAAAAGAAAAAAAAGATGACAGTTCTAGGAATTTATCTTAAAGCAATTAATAAAGATGAACTTAACTATTTAGCTACAAAATGGTTAAGTGTGGCATTATTATAAAAGAAATCAAGCGGAAATGTCCAGAAAGAAAGGGACCTGTTCAATAATACATAAAGTATGGTGCATTCAGATGAAAGAATACTTAAGCAGCAATTTTAAATGAGCCTGTTTTGTTTAAAATGTGAAAAGCTGTTTACAATAAATTAAATTAAAAAAAAAAGAGGTCACAAAATAAGCATGTCTGGTTTTATCATAGATGTGTGTCTTTGTGCATGCGTGCGTGCCTCTATTGGAAAGGCCAGTCACCAAAACCACAGTTGAACCTATTTATGGGTGATGGTATTATAAGCACTTTAATTTTTGTCTTTTTGCTTTGATAAAAACAATGAATGTATCTTTCTTTTAGAATTTTTGTCATGTAAGGAAATTTTAAAATAAGCTACCCTATGATCTACCGTGCAGAAACTTGATATTGTCTATGAAATAGCCTCCCTTGTTCAGTTTTTAATTTCCCTGTTGAAATTTCACAACATCCCCATTTGTGTTACTGCAGGCATTGGTCAAGTTATTAGTCAGCATTTATTATGTGAGAACTGTATACTTGACTTTAAACAAAACATAAAGATGCAAAGGGAGCTGAAAGTAAATAAGAGGCCTGAGAGCTGTGGTGCTGATGGCCCTTTGGCAGAAGCTCTTCTAATGGGCTGGGATCAGTGGCATATTTACTGCATGGCCTCCTGACAAATGGGTTTGGACAGCCCTGAGAGGCCTCTTAGGCCCCAGTTGGCAAGCAGGAGCAAGGAGAGATGAGTAGGTGGTGAGGGAATTTAAGGCCACAGCCTGTATCCCCATAAGAAAACTGGATTCGGGGTTACATACAAGGTGGCAGCTGCTGTAAGCTGCTGAAACGATGGCTTATTTACCTATCAGTACAGCATTTTCTATTTCAGCCCGTACATTCATAAATGCTAGAAACTACCTTGGAAATAGAGAGAGAAAAGGCTCTTATCAATGAGAGCTTAATATCTGCAACAGGATGAAATCTTATCTTGGCTCTAGGGTCTACTCTAACTGGAGATTTCTTCCAGGAATGATAGAAAGCACAGTGGCTGGAAACAATAAAACAAGAAATGCAGATTGAAGGCTATTCGAAATCTAGGTCCCCACCCAGGTAATAACAAGTATGTTGTTTTCGCTTCTATTTCCTGTTTAGACCTTCTTAATCTCTCTCCCGAGATCTCTCCTGCTCTTTACACACACAAGACCGACAGAACCCATGACTCTATATCAGCAGTTCATGAAGTGTGGTCTCTGGTCCACTGACATCAGCGGTTTCTGGGAACTTACTAGAAATGCAGATTCTCAGGGCCAACCCCAGCCATACTAAGTCAGGATTACTGGGATTGCAGTCCAGCCATCAGTGTTTTGATAAGTCCTCCCAAGTAACTCTGAAGCATGCTCAAGCTTATGAACCACTGGTCTAAATAATGCAACATCCAAAGGTCTCTGGGTCAAAGTAAAAAAAGTCCCACGGGGAAAGGTGGGGGAGGGGATAAATTAGGAGTTTGGGATTAACATATACACACTACTATATATAAATAAATAATCAGCAAGGACCTACTGCATAGCACAGGGAACTCTACTCAATATTCTATAATAACCTACCTGGGAAAAGAATTTGAAAAAGAATGGATATACATGTATGTGTAACTGAATCACTTTACTGTACACCTGAAACTAACACAATATTGTAAATCAACTATACTCTAATATAAAATAAAAATTAAATTTAAAAAGTCAATTATAAAATCTAAAAATTGATGCATAAAAATTGATGCATCACCAAAAATGTAATTAGATTTAAAAAAATTTTGAGGGGGATTTTATTTCTGAGTTCAACACTTCTTTTTAAATTAATGAGTGTCATATTTAATAAAACCTAAATTTATGTTTATGTATGTATACACATACCATATAATTAAAAGTATTCAAAATTATACACTGTGTATATATGCATGTGGAATTTTATTTTAAAGACTCCTTATGATATGGTCATCTATGTCTATCCGAGTTTCCTTTTTGTTACAGTGGAAACATTAAGAAGAGGAAGATCAGTGGTAAGACACTTCCACTCTCCTACAGTATATTTTGCAACCTTTCCCATTTCTCATAGTTCCAGTACTCTCTTTCCTGTTCTCATGTAGCTGATGACCTTCGCTATTTTCCTCAGAAAACCTCACAGAAGCTGTCAGAGGGTTAGACGTAAATACCCACATGCCTGGACCAGCTCATCTATCAGCCAGCTTGCTTGTACCTCACACTCTGTTTTCCCCTGTGATGGATGAACTTGAGAGTGAATCTCATCCGTTTGACTCACCCAAGTGTATCCTTCCTTTAGCATCGTTAATCAATCACTCTATATTGAGTCACTCCCCACAGCACACAAACATTTTATATTCATCTTCCCAAAAAAAAGTCCCTCTTTTACCTCATATCCCCATATCTTCTCTAGATATTTCTCCATTTCTTCCCACAAAATTCTCTAGATATTGTTCGCTTTACAACAAAATTCCTCAGAAGAGTTATTCGTACTCAGTGTCTCCCCTTCCTCTCTTCACATTCTCTTTGGAAGCCACTCTAAGCCAGCTTTCATCCTAACCCCTCCACCAACACTGTTCTTGGGTTACCAAGGACCTCACATTCCACATGGAATGGTCACTTCCCCATCCTCAGATTACTCGAACTCTCACCTTTGACACTGTTCTCCACTCTATCTGGAAATACTTTATTTGGCTTCTCTTGGATTCTCCCTGCTCTCAGTTTTTATCCTACTTCAGTCACCGTTCTTTCTTAATCTCCTTCACTGAATCTTTCTCATCTTTCCCTTAACCTCCAAACATGGAGTGCCCCAGAATTAGTCCTTTGACCTCTTCTTTTCTCCATCCACTGCCTGGGAATTCTATACAGTGCCACTGCTTTGAGTACTCTATACGGTTAATACCAAATTTACATCACTAGTCTTGACATTCTCCCTGGTCTACTCTATTGTCTTCTCAATATTTCCACTTGGATGTCTACAGGGGGTCAAAGCCCTCCAGCCTAAGACAACCAGGAACACACCCCCAGGCCCTGCTGGATAGGACCAGGCCAGCTCCCAGATGTCAGGGGTTGCTCTTCTCTTTCTCAGTGGGTATCTCAGACTTAAAATATCCAAAACACAACTCATGATTCTTCCCCTCTCCCTACCTCTCATTAAACCTGTGTCTCTCAAGTCCTCCTTGTTAGTAATGGACAATTTAATTATCAGGGCTAAAGTCCATGAGTCCTCTGCTTCCCATGTAATTCATCAGCAAATTCTGTTGACTCTGCCTCAAACTATGTCCCAATCCTGACCATTTGTCATGCCTATTATCCTAGACAGAGTCCTAATCATCTCTCACTTAGACTCTTGCAAAGGCCTCCTTGTTGGTCTCCATGTGTTCACCCATCCACCCTTAAAACCTCTTCCCTGTACAGCAAACAGAGTGATTAGTTTCCAAGGCAAACCAGACTCTGTTACTCCTCTTCTTTAAGCCTTCAAATGGCTTTTCTTCTCACTCATAACAAAAACAAAAGGCCATAGCCTATAAACCTTCTGTGGTCTGTGTCCACGCCAACTCCCTGACCTCATTTCCTCTCTCCTCTTGCTCAACCTGCTGCAGTCCCTCTGGCCTCCTTCTGCTCCTTAAATACACCATGCACAATCCCCTTCCAGGACTTTTGCACTTGTTGTATACTCTTTGCTCTTACGTTCTTCTCCCAGATATCTGCACAAGGCTCTCTCCCTCCATTTAAGTTTCTTTCATATGTCACTTTATTAGAGTGGCTGTCCCTGATCACCCAACTATTTACTCTTTCTCCATTGACCCTCTTCTATTTGTCACAGTGCTTACTGCCACCTGACATATTTTGTTTATTGTTTCCTGTCTGCCTCTTCCCACCAGAACGCAATCTCCATTCAAGTTGGGACTATCCTGCTTACTGCTGTACCAAAGCATTGTCTAGCACAAAGTAGACGCTCAAGGAATTTTTTTGAAATAGTTACATGGTTTAGAGGAAACTTCCTAGAGCTAGCCTTTCTTTGATGCACTAGAGAAATACAATGCCAAATTTGATACTGTGAAAGAAAAAAAGCCTTTGGATAAAGTTTCTTATGAATGAATGAACGTTACCAATAAAGAGAGTGAGGAAAGGCATAATGGGGCACTGGGATGGAGCCAAGAGCTATAGAGCTGCAGTATGTGAGGGTCTTTATGCAGACTCAGGACATTGGACTCTTGTGCCCATTCTCCAATGGCCTGCTGAACAGTCTTGGACAAAGGAACTATACTCTTCCTGGGTCTTAGTTTCCCATCAGTAAGATAAGGTTTAAGTGATTATTAAGACACTGAATATTCTGATTATAAAAATATGGTAACTTTTTTTGTTTGTAGGATAATTAGTAGAACTACTTCTTCATCTTCGTTTTCCATTACAGTTGTACCTTCCTTCCACCTCTTCTCAACATCTCTCCTGCCCATCTCTTCCAAATGTTCTATTACCTCCATGGCACCAAGACTACCCCAGGCACCAGACTCCTGGTGTTGAGCTATTTTAAAACATGTTTTCTCTTTTACCAACATCTCTAATCTATCATCAGTGCAGGCTGATAATCCTGTCTGTAAAACCCCACTCTGTTTGCCATGCTCAAGGCCCTCCTCAGTGCACACCCAAATCATCATGGTTATCTCCTCCTTGGAACCATCTCCAAGCACCTCTCTTGAATTCACCCAAATGCAACAGGTGTAGTCCCTGAATAGGAAGTTTTTATTATCTCAGTCTTTGCGAAACCACTCAGGTAATTTCTAGTCTTTTCAACCCAATTAATGACTAGCTCTTTCCTTTCACGTTAACCTCTTTGCTCAGCATCCCTTGTTCTCCTCTCCAATGAGTTTGGAGGTACTTTGTCAAGACTCCCTTGCTCTCACCTCTGTGTCTTTATGAATACCAGATTCTCACCTCCTTTAAATTAAAAAATAAAGGATTTCCTTAGAGAGGGCAGACAGCAGAAGCAAGAAAAACTACAAACCTGAAGCCAGTGGGACAAAAACCACATTCACAGAAAAATAGACAAGATGAAAAGGCAGAGGGCTATGTACCAGAAGAAGGAACAAGATAAAACCCAGGAAAAACACCTAAATGAAGAGGAGATAGGCAAACTTCCAGAAAAAGAATTCAGAATAATGATAGTGAAGATGATCCAGGACTTCGGAAAAAGAATGGAGGCAAAGATCGAGAAGGTGCAAGAAATGTTTAACAAAGATCTAGAATAATTAAAGAACAAACAAACAGAGATGAACAACACAATAACTGAAATGAAAACTACACTAGAAAGAATCAATAGCAGAATAACTGAGGCAGAAGAACGGATAAGTGACCTGGAAGACAGAATGGTGGAATTCACTCACTGCTGTGGAACAGAATAAAGAAAAAAGAATGAAAAGAAATGAAGACAGCCTAATAGACCTCTGGGACAACATTAAATGCAACAACATTTGCATTATTGGGGTCCCAGAAGAGAAGACAGAGAGAAAGGACCCGAGAAAATATTTGAAGAGATTATAGTCAAAAAATTCCCTAACATGGGAAAGGAAATAGCCACCCAAGTCCAGGAAGTGCAGAGAGTCCCATACAGGATAAACCAAAGGAGAAACATGCCAAGACACATAGTAATCAAACTGGCAAAAATAAAAGACAAAGAAAAATTATTGAAAGCAGCCAGGGAAAAAGGGCAAATAATATACAAGGGAACTCCCATAAGGTTAACAGCTGATTTCTCAGCAGAAACTCTACAAGCCAGAAAGGAGTGGCATGATATAAAGTGATGAAAGGGAAGAACCTACAACCAAGATTACTCTACCCAGCAAGGATCTCATTCAGATTCAATGGAGGAATCAAAAGTTTTACAGACACGCAAAAGCTAAAAGAATTCAGCAGCACCAAACCAGCTCTACAACAAATGCTAAAGGAATTTCTCTAAGTGGGAAACACAAGAGAAGAAAAGGACTTACAAACACAAACACAAAACAATTAAGAAAATGGCCATAGGAACATACATATCGATAATTATCTTAAACGTGAATGGATTAAATGCTCCAACCAAAAGACACAGGCTTGCTGAATGGATACAAAAACAAGACCCAGGGGCTTCCCTGGTGGTGCAGAGGTTGAGAATCTGCCTGCCAGTGCAGGGGACACGGGTTCGAGCCCTGGTCTGGGAGGATCCCACATGGTGCGGAGCAACTAGACCCGTGAGCCACAACTACTGAGCCTGCACGTCTGGAGCCTGTGCTCCACAACAAGAGAGGCTGTGATAGTGAGAGGCCCGCGCACCATGATGAAGAGTGGCCCCCGCTTGCCACAACTAGAGAAAGTCCTCTCACAGAAATGAAGACCCAACACAGCAAAAATAAATAAATTAATTAATAAACTCCTATCCCCAACATTTAAAAAAAATAAAAACAAACAAAAAACAAAAAAATAAACAAGGCCCATATATATGCTGTCTACAAGACACCCACTTCAGACCTAGGGACACATTCAGACTGAAAGTGAAGGGCCAGAAAGAGATATTCCATGCAAATGGAAATCAAAAGAAAGCTGAAGTAGCAATACTCATATCAGATAAATTAGACTTTAAAATAAAGAATGTTACAAGAGACAAGGAAGGACACTACATAATGATCAAGGGATCAATCCAAGGAGAAGATATAACAATTATAAATATATATGCACCCAACATAGGATCACCTTAATACATAAGGCAACTGCTAACAGCTATAAAAGAGGAAATCGACAGTAACACAATAATAGTGGGGGAATTAACACCTCACTTACACCAATGGACAGATCATCCAAACAAAAAATTAACAAGAAAACACAAGCTTTAAATGACACAATAGACCAGATAGATTTAATTGATATTTATAGGACATTCCATCCAAAACCAGCAGATTACACTTTCTTCTCAAGTGCACATGGAACATTCTCCAGGATAGATCACATCTTGGGTCACAAATCAAGCCTTAGTAAATTTAAGAAAACGGAAATCATATCAAGCATCTATGTTCTTGGATTGTTGGAAGAATCAATATTGTGAAAATGACTATTCTATCCAAAGCAATCCACAGATTCAATGCAATTCCTATCAAATTACCCATGGCATTTTTTACAGAACTAGAACAAAAAATCTTAAAACTTCTATGGAGACACAAAGGACCCCGGATAGTCAAAGTAGTCTTGAGGGACAAAAATGGAGCTGGAGGAATCAGACTCCCTGACTTCAGGCTATACTATAAAGCTACAGTAATCAAGACAATATGGTACTGGCACAAAAACAGAAATATAGATCAATGGAAGAGGATAGAAAACCCAGAGATAAACCCATGCACCTATGGTCAACTAATCTATGATAAACGAGGCAAGGATATACTATGGAGAAAAGACAGTCTCTTCAATAAGTGGTGCTGAGAAAACTGGACAGCTATATGTAGAAGAATGAAATTAGAACACTCTCTAACATCATACACAAAAATAAACTCAAAATGGATTAGAGACCTAAATGTAAGACCAGACACTATAAAACTCTTAGAGAGAAACGTAAGAACACTTTTTGACATAAATCACAGCAAGATCATTTTGATCCACCTCCAGAGTACTGGAAATAAAAAGAAAAATAAACAAATGAGATGTAATGAAACTTAAAAGCTTTTGCAAAGCAAAGGAAACTACAAACAAGATGAAAAGACAACCCTCAGAATGGGAAAAAATATTTGCAAACAAATCAATGGACAAAGGATTAATCTCCAAAATATATAAACAGCTCATGCAGGCTTCCCTGGTGGCGCAGTGGTTGAGAGTCCGCCTGCCAATGCAGGGGACACGGGTTCGTGCCCCCGTCTGGGAAGATCACACGTGCCGTGGAGTGGCTAGGCCCGTGAGCCATGGCCACTGAGCCTGCGTGTCCAGAGCATGTGCTCCTCAATGGGAGAGACCACAACAGTGAGAGGCCCACATACTGCAAAAAAAAAAAAAAAAAAAAACCCAATCAAAAAATAAGCAGAAGACCTAAATAGGCATTTCTCCAAAGAAGACATACAGATGGCCAAGAGGCACATGAAAATCTGCTCAACATCATTAATTATTAGAGAAAGCCATTTCAAAACTACAATGAAGTATCACCTCACATGGGTCAGAATGGGCATCATCAGAAAATCTACAGACAAATGCTGGAGAGGGTGTGGAGAAAAGGGAACCCTCTTGCACTGTTGGTGGGAATGTAAATTGATACAGCCACTATGGAAAATAGTATGAATATTCCTTAGGAAACTAAAAATAGAATTATGACCCAGTAATCCCACTACTGGGCATATACCCAGAGAGAACCATAATTCAAAAGGACATATACACCCCAATGTTCATTACAGCACTATTTACAATAGACAGGTCATGGAAGCAACCTAAAGCCCATCGACAGACAAATGGATAAAGAAGGTGTGGTACATATATACAATGGAATATTACTGAGCCATAAAAAGGAATGAAATTGGGTCATTTGCAGAGGCATTGCTGGACATAGAGACTGTCATACAGAATGAAGTAAGTCAGAAAGAGAAAAACAAATATCATATATTAACGCATATATGTGGAACCTAGAAAAATGGTACAGATGAATGGGTTTGCAGGGCAGAAATAGAGACACAGATGTAGAGAACAAATGTATGGACACCAAGGGGGGAAAGTGACAGGGTGGTGGTGGTGGCGGTGTGATGAATTGGGAGATTGGGATTGACATATATACACTGATGTGTATAAAATGGATGACTAATAAGAACCTGCTGTATAAAAAAATAAATTAAATTAAATTAAAAAATAAAGAAAATTTCTTTAGAGAGCCTTAGATTGTTTTCACTTACCTCTGACCATAGGTAAGAAGAACATCTGAGCTATAGATGCATTCTTCTATGCTATGTTCTCATGGAGATGGCTGGGGTCAGCTGCTGTGCTATTCTTGAGGCAAGGGATCTTGGCTAAGGCTGATAACCCCATGCTGGAACCCTACCTCCTAACGTGTCCCTAACCACTACCCCCTCTACTGCAACCCTCTCCTTCCTCCATGCTCCCTCTTCTGCAAGTCCAGTGAGGTTCTGATGCTCTTGGGCTTTTGGAAATACAAGCCAGAAAGTGTTTCTGTCTTGTACTTGTCACAGGCCAACACTTGAGCTAGCTATCTGCTTAAGTGCTAAGAAAAGATAGGGAAAAGGTAGAACAAATTCAATATATTATCTTTCTGCAAGAATATGAGATAGATTTTGCTGAGAAGTATACTTGTGTCATATCTGATAACACAAAATTTTCCCTTCAAGTGTTTGGATACATGACAGGGGGGTTATTTTATTCTACTTGAGATAGATATATGAGGCTCCTAGATGGCATTATAGAAAATTTCCCTATTTGTACTTGGCTTCAGTCCTTACATTTTGAAAAGATAAAAAGCATCTCCCAGAGAAATACATGTAAGAATTCATTTGTCATAATCTTTTTGCTTTTCTGACATGAAGGATAAGGAAAATAGAGTGAACATTTGAAACAACTGAAGATTAAACTTTACTCTTCAAATTCACAAGGAACTTGTCTTGGAATAAGTGATAACTGTGGCTAAGGGACCATATGATCTGAAGTAGGCATTGGCATGTGTAAGAGAAAACAATATAGAATAAGAAATGCTTATCCAGAAAGTGAGCAGTATTGCAGCTTTTGCTGTATGCCCGCCACTGGGGTGAAGTGGAGAAGCACATGCTTTATCTTTTTACCCTAATTTTGAAAATATTTTTTTCAAAGTACATTTATGTTCATGTCTCTGTACTCTTCATAAACCAATATTACACCATTTCTTTATGGGAATCACTTCTGTGGCACGACTTTGGGAAAGGTCTTAGAAGCTCTATACCTATGACTTTTTCAACACATAGGTGGTTAGCAGATTGACTCATGGGCCCATTCCTTCTTTTTTAGCTTTAGAACTGTTTATTGCTGTTCATTTTAAAATCTGGATTGAATTCTTTGTCTCTCTGTCTGATTTTTTTCTTTGGACCGAGTCAAGTTTCTTCTCAGGATTCTCAATTACATTTTGGAATGAGAGAATTCTCTTTACGGGCATTCCTAAGTTAGGCAGCAGGTGTTCTGATTTCTTTTGTTTTTGTTTTTATTTTTGTTTTCTCCTAAAGTGTGGAAAAGATGAAAGAAGTATATAATCACAGAATTTTAAAGCTGAAAGCAGTAACCCAATCCATAGCTTTTTTTTTTTTTCATTTACAGATGCTGAGGCCCAGATGAGGTAATTTATTGAAAATTAAATATCTTGTAATGATCAAATTGAGAATGGAAAGAAGATTATCTACATTCTAGTCTTTTTGAAAAATAATCCTAAGGGGAACATCTATCCTGTTTACTATTATATCACCGGGGTCTAGTACTCGGCAGGTATGGGACAAAAGAGAGGTATCATAAATATTCATAGAATGAATTAATGAGTGAATGTCCAAGTCTGGAAGTCCAAACTGCCCAGATGATTTTGGAAATGATCTAGAAAAAATCTCTAAAGAAAAAAATAGACACTCTGTGGTGGTCCCAGACCTATTTCTGATCAGAGGTATTTCCAAGATGGTGAAGTATGGAGGGATATATACCATCCTAACGCTAATCAAAAGAAAGCAGGAAAAGCTATAATAATTTCAGACAGAGCACACTTCAGATCAAGGAAAGTTATCAGGGATAAAGAGGGGCATCACATCGTGATAGAGGGGTCAATTCTCCAAAAAGCCATAACAATCTGACGCACTTAACAGAGCTTGATGCTCTGTTAAGGTGTTCCTTCCTCAGGACCTATGGGCACAGGCTCTGCTTTAATATTATTGCAAATAATTAATACATCATCTTTGGTCTTTCATAATTGAAACATATTTATATATTATTCATATTTTAAGCTGTTAGGTGGAAGGGGCTCTATTCTCTTTTTACTTTTGATTCTTCCCCCAGCTATTGATAATTGTGTCCTGCACACATGTTGAGAGCTGAATAACTATCATTGGCTTGCTGGAGTCCCATGTACCCTTTCTAAGTTACTGAGATCTATAACCAGAACCTGCCTGATTACAGAACTGTAAAGCAGTGACAGTTCTCAGCCATGCCTCCCCAGCTCAAGCTTGGCTCCTAAGCAGGGTTTCTATCCTTGTGCAGACTTGCCGCCAGTTTTGCTTAGGACACTTAACCTCTCTGCACCCCATTTCATCATTGCTTAGACACAAATGATGATATCTACCTCATAGGCTTGTTGTTGCTTTGAGAATAAAATGTAGATATAAATGTAAGTATAGATAGATGTTATCAATAAAAATAAATTTCTTTTCCTTTCCACAGTTCCAGACTATAATTCAGAATCCTACAAGGATTGACCAGAGACAGGAGGACAGAACACCAAGTTAAGAAAGGCAGTGGAGATTTCAATAATATGGATATATTGGTCTCACTGATTGCTAGGTATAGAAGGTGAAGGAAGACACGAGGTTTATGTAGACTTGAAATTTTAACCAAAAATGGTAAAACATGTGGGACTTGGAAAAGACAGCAACTCAGTGCAGACTTGCCCAGGAAATGCCAGTTCATTTGCACAATAACTCCTCATCCTCGTCTTAAAAGTCCTGGGAGCAGCTGTGCATTTTCTCTTTGTTTCCAAAAATCAGTCCAGCTCCCTCTTGACCCATTGTACAGTTTGGCAGTTTGCTTCACATTCTGCTCGTACCCTTGGTGCAGAAAGAGTCTGTCTGTGGAGATGGCAGGAAGGAACTCCCACCCCAAGGCTACTGCGGGAAAAGCCTGCCGAGACATCACCAACTACTTTGCCCCATTCCTCCCGTTCATCAGCTTTCTCTTTTGGGCATTCTCCTGACTCTCTAAGAGATTCTTCACCTCTGTTTCTCTCATTTGATATTGAAGCAATTATGTTTAACTATCTTCTTTTCTTCCTGTTTCTGTTCCTATACACTCAATAAGTGTCGTGTTTTTTGGCGCTGCTATTTAAACTCATCTGGGTTCTTCCACAGTTTAGAAAGTGGAATGAGTACTTTCATTTCAGAGATTAAGTCTGAGAAATGGCTATTTTTAAAAAAATGTGAATGTTCTTGGAAAAGTCCTTTTTTGCAGGTATTATACCGGAATCATTTTGTTCTTACCAGTTTCCACACTGGTCATGGGATTTCAGGCTGCTCCTATGTGATTGTTATGGATATTCCTATTCAATTAAAACCCAATAATGGAACATAACAATGACTGACTTCTACTATCTTGAATCAGAGAACTGAGAAGGTTTTGATTCTTAATTTCTCAGAATTAATTTACAAATCAGTATAATAATCAAAGGTTCTTCCAAAGGAATTGGATAAAAATGGAGTCATCCATCAGAAAAATGAGGTCTCTGCCCACTTGGAAACTGATCAAATTAACTATTTAGAAAAAACAGAGGAGCATGGTGATCCAGTCATCATGATGAACTAAATTAATTTGGGGCTCTATCCATGTAAATTGCATGGGAAGTACACATATATTATGTGTGTGTCTGAGCACATGTAGATGAGATTATATCCTTCATACTTAAATATGATATTATTTACGCTTTGTGTGTCAAGATTCAGAGACACCATGGGGGCTTCCCTGGTGGCGCAGTGGTTGAGAGTCCGCCTGCCGATGCAGGGGACACGGGTTCGTGCCCGGGGCCGGGAAGATCCCACATGCCGCGGAGCGGCTAGGCCCGTGAGCCATGGCCGCTGAGCCTGCGCGTCCGGAGCCTGTGATCCGCAACGGGAGAGGCCACAACAGTGAGAGGCCTGCGTACCACAAAAAAAAAAAAAAAAAAAAAGATTCAGAGACACCAAAGTTTGCACAATGGTTTGCTAATATGAACTTTCTTTCAAACTACTTTCACATTTATAACAACTTATGTGTGTCTTCTGTCAAGCCATTAAGCAACTGTTTATTCTAATATACAACTTTGATCACACCTCTCAAAACTGTTCACTGGAATTTATTTTACACAAGGAAAAATTAAAGCTTGTCAACCTGTCATTAAAAAAACCCAAAACATCATGTTATAGAGTTAGTTTCTCTTTCAAAGCTCATTGTAGCGGACGCAGCTGTTAGCTAATCTAATATTCATTCTCAACTGCTCTTCGCCCTGAGTGCTCTGCAGAAGAACGCAAAAAGCTAAGCTTCACTTTCCCAACCTCCCTTTGGGTTGCCATGTGTCCTAGGCTGCCATGTGACGCAGTGCTTTCCAGACAGTTGCAAGCAGCATCCGTGAAGGAATTTCTGAAAAGGATTTTATTCTTAGGGCAAAGGAACAGATATACTAATGCTTTCCACTTTCCCCTTTTCCTTCAGTTTCCTGGTCTTAGCAAAGACAATATGCCTAGTGTTACAGCAGCCATCCTGTGACCCTGAGGAAAAGGGCATTAGAATTGGCCCTGACATAGTTGATATACTAGAACAAAACTTCCAAACTTACATGAGAAAAATGAACTCCCATTTATTTGGTTAATTTGAGCTCTCTATTGTTGTTGCAGAATGGTAACCTAACTGACATACTCATTTTTTACCATTCTTCTTCACACAAAACTTTACGCTCCAAGTAAATTATATTTTGCCAAGCATACTATGGGCTTTCATGCCCTTGTATAGCCTGTGCTCTTTCATCTTATCCACTATTTCCCTAGGGTGTCTAGTGTCATCTGGTAAAACTCAACTTTGATATCACCTCTTCCAGGAAGTCTTCCTTGAGATTCCTCAACACAAACTAATCACTCCCTTTCCTCTGGGCTCTCTCTTTATTTCAAAGATATCTTCATTTTTGAATTTCCCACATAGTATTGTCATTTATTTATTTATTTATGTGCTTAGCATCATAAATAGACATGAAATAAAGTGCTGTGGAATGGCACGCAGTGCATTAACTATGGACAGGGTTGGAGACTATAAAGACAAGTCTTCTAGCCAGCTAACAGAGAAGATCAAGCTTATAAATGACTAACCAGACTCTAAGATACATTAAAGTAAAGGTTGTCATAAAGCAAAAATGGGTATTATATGAGTTCAGCAAAAATGAAGAATTCATTCCAGCTGGCGGCAGGTCCTGCTTCTTTAGGATTATATTGAAGTGAGAAATAAAGAAAATCAGCAGATAAACAGGATTTGATGACTGGCTGGATGGAGAAAGACTGAGAAAGCACAGTTGCTCTTGGGAATCTAGTGGCCTAATTTGTGAAATAAGGAAATGTACTAAAGGATTACTAATGGCTCCTCTAGCCATTAATCGAATGCTCTTTGGTCAGTTGAATCAATTGATGTCATCAAATTGACACTATAATCAGAGTAATGCTCCTTTAATCTTGCTTCTTTTTTTAGGCATAGTAAACTAAAGGAAAGAAAAAGAAAGAAAAAATAAAGACAGAAAGTGAAGAGAGGTTTTCAAAAGTCACTAGTAAGAATAAAGGAAAAATAGAAAGAGAAAGAGACCTACATCTGAGACAAGTCCTAATGCAGGCAAGCATTTGGGACAGAATCCCACCCAGTGATTGCCTGGCATTCCATTCTCATCACTTCTTCTGCAGCTATTCAAGGAATTGATTCTATAGCATGATCCACTCCAGATGGTGTGAATGGATTGTGATGGTGGTGTGGTATGAACATGCTGTAATATGATGACAATGATGATGACGACGACAATGACTATGGTGGTGATGGTAATGTTAATCATGATGAGGAAGAGAAAGAGCATTCTAGCACTTCACATTCAATCTTCCACATTATTCCATTCCAAACCAATACCTTCCTAGTTAACTAGTCAAAACTAAGTTATACCAGCCCACAATTGGAAGCCAGGAATTTAACTGAGATGTCCATGAATGTCTCCACCAGTATCTGTTCTGAAAGTTCTACCTCTTTCGATAAAGTTTTCTGAAGAATCTACTAGAGTTGGTTTCTGGAGTTGTGTCGTATGGATGCCACTTGACCAGAGCATTATTGACATCCTAATCAATGGGTCCCCTGATATTCTATTGATGGAGACACATCTTATTCAGAAATGATTGTATCATTTGCTTGTGACTAACTAGGAAATACAATGCTCTTTATGGACTAAACGTTTTGCAAGGGGGATAAAAGGATGCCATATTGTTTCCTTCCTTGGCTTCTAGCAGAAGCTCTTTTCTCTGCCTGGGAATATCTATTTCCTCTAATCTGAGGAACACCTACATTACTGGGAAGTTCGAGGAAGTTCTCCATAGAGAACTCTTCATATCCATTCTCCCTCAGGAGTTTATCACTCTTACTCAATTTTAGCACTGATCAGACTATGCTATGTTTATTTATTTGCATACCTATCTTTTCTACAATATGGTAAAACTTGATGCCAGGGTCTATGTTTGATTGATCTTTGAAGTTTAAAAGTCTGAAAAAGTATCTTGCACAAGCACTTGTTTAATGAAATAATGGCATTCATGTTACTAACACACTAACATTCTTTCAAGAAAAAAGCTAGAGAAATACCATTTACCTAAAGATTCCAGATTTCATGGATTGGATTATCTTTTAGGAATAAATGACCAAAGAATAATGTATGAAAATAAAATATCACAAATCATTTTAGAGAGGTAATGAATTTTAATGGGAATTTAGCTTATCTATTAACAGCTCAGTTATACACAAATGGGCCCATTCTGTTGAAATGTATATTGTAGAAGTTAAACTGTCTTCTTATCTTTTATGATTTTCTTTTTCTTTACATTAAGCAAGATTTGTATTTGAAACTTAGATAGTATCTCCTTTGGCCAGAGTTTTCAAATACCACCCATGAATTATTTAGTAGCATAACAGGAGAGTGAACCCTTTTGCATGTCAAACATCAGATTGTAGAACACATACCCCATAAAGTTTCTATAGAACATAACTGTGCAACTTCATGAGGTTTTTTTCATTAGATATTATTAATTGTTGAAATTATTGTTATTGAAGTAGTCCCAAAAGATTGCAATATGATTAGGACTAAAAGAACTAACATTTTAGCAAATATATTGGCTGCCTATGGAATAAACTGTTATTCCATGGCCAACTTTTTGTTGTAAACCATGTTATGCAATAAAATACAACTTCCTCCAAAATGGACGTGGACCTTCACTATCTTTTTGGATTAAATTATAGCATATTTCAAATGATTTTTAGTATGTGCGCTACTTTATCTTCGTCATGAAGAAAAAAATATTTGGATATAAGCTTTGGAGAAAATTACAGTCTCATCAGCATACAAATAAATTACGTATGGCTCATTAAAAACTGTCAGTTTAATCCAGATAACATTTATTTATTATTAGTTGTTTTAAAGATTTATAGTTATTTTCCATATTATTTCATTGCACTTTACTTACCCTCATTTAAAATTCTTTTTCCATGGTGAACTATCTAGTTTAACTTTTCTTTCCATTACTTTTCTACTGAAAGTTAAATAGAAATATGCTGTCATTTACCATTTTCCTCGTATCATTATCATGTGCTGTGCAATAGTATTCTCTGAATTGCCAGTGGACTCTATGCCACTTATTTACAGGTACTGTGTTGATATATGAATGTTGAGAGAAATGAATTTACTTTATCAAGATACAATTATTATGTGGTACTATGTCTTATGTAAAAGTGGATCAAACAAGAAACAAATAAGGAACTGTGTCATCTAACTATTCTAGTATTTTGAAAAACATCTTAAAGTTTTTGTACACTAGAACCAGTACTTTTGGCTTTATTTCACATAATTTAGATGCAGAGATGAGTTTATCTGATGTGAATTTTTCTATTTGTGTAAATAGGTCACAGACATATAAAAGCCATTTATTGGTTAAAAAAAAAGTGATGTGTATTTGCAAATTTAACAACATAGTGTAAGGTAAAAAGCACAGAACTTAGAAACAAGCAGACGTTAATTAGAATTTTGAATCTGCAATTTACCCGCTATGTAAGCCACAGTTTCCTCATCTACTATATAGGAGTAATAATAAATACCTAGGAAGGATTGTTGCAAGGATTAAATTAGATAATATATGTATGAGAACTTGAGAGGCTGTAGTAGTTCAGTTCATGATGGTAGGACTAATTCAAATGAAAAGAGTAGTGTGGGAATGGTGATCATATAGATAATTTTTTTTCTTTTTTTTTGCGGTATGCGGGCCTCTCGCTGTTGTGTCCTCTACCGTTGCAGAGCACAGGCTCCGGACGCGCAGGCTCAGCGGCCACGGCTCACGGGCTTAGCCGCTCCGTGGCATGTGGGATCTTCCCGGACCGGGGCACGAGCACATATCCCCTGAATCGGCAGGCGGACTCTCAACCACTGTGCCACCAGGGAAGCCCCATATAGATAAATATTGATTTTGATTTTTCATCCAGAATTTTGCTGTTTTAGGTAAGCACATGATCTAATGTTCTTTCACATTACTTTAATTTAGTAGCAAAAGTGATCATGATGATGATGGTGATGCTGGGCTGGTAAAGTTGATATACTGTGATGCTGATGTGGGGAGATGATGCTGTGTTGTGAATACAGTTTGCTTTGAGGATGGTTTAGTGTGATTAGGGTGTAGTTTGATGATGGTTTGGTGTGATGATGATGTGATGTGATAATGGAGTCACATGTGCCAGGAGGTAATGGTGTAGTGTGATGTGATAATGGTATAGTATAATGTCCGTGTAGTTCTGTGTCTCTGGTTGAAATATGACTGATACAAATTTTGGTATGAGAAGTGATTCTAGAGGACCAGAATCTCAAGGATGAGTTTTCTGGGTTGGTTCTAGGTTTTCTTGAAGTGGTTCTATAACGTGATTAGATCTAAAAGCATTAATAATTCTATTTCTACTGGTAAAAAAGGACCCTGGTAGTCCGTGACTTGGTGTGGCAATTGAGATACACAAAAAATTGCCATTGGATACTCCTACTCAAATACCAGTAGAAGGTAAGGTTATGGGTGATCATGTATTTGATATCTTAGAACACTGTAGTCAAACTAAGGAGTACACTTGGGATTGGCA
The DNA here is from genome assembly GCF_008692025.1 of Phocoena sinus. Classification (NCBI taxonomy): domain Eukaryota; kingdom Metazoa; phylum Chordata; class Mammalia; order Artiodactyla; family Phocoenidae; genus Phocoena; species Phocoena sinus. The sequence goes on along the minus strand of NC_045774.1, from coordinate 29,503,481 downwards.
GGTTGTTCCCAAATACACTAAAGTGGGAGGACAAAAGGGTGAGCTCAGCACTTCAAATTTCTAGCTCTAGCTCTGTGTAAATTGCCTGAAAGCTTCTACTTCTGCCCTGAAATCAGGATCTGTCCATATGTCCTCAAGTATGAATAAGTATGTATTTCAAGTTTAGAATTATGTTAGGTTCCTAACATGCTTCCATTTGTAAGGTATTCCTTGTCTCCATCACCACCAGAGAGTAATGGTTTTCAAGTGTCACTAGGCCAATAGTAACAGAACTAAAATTTCTATATTTATAACCACTCTTTGCTTTTTTCTTCAAAGATTTTTTTTATCATAGTCTTTTATCTTTTTTACTTTCTCTTATTCTAATTCTCTTGCCTGATGCACTCACAAGTATATTCCTCCAGAAAAATGTATCTAGGCAACTCTATATTACATCACACTTCATCCATATTCATGAATTTATTTTCTCATTTAATCATCTCTCAAATAGTTACCAAGTACATAACTGTGTGCAAGGAATTATGCTACATTATTCAATGTGTCAGGGCCTCTTCATGACCAAATCCAATTCTCAGCCTGTGGCAAAAATCAATAGTAAAAACAGAAAATAAAATCCTTTGCCCACATTTACTTAAGTGTTTGCTTGCAGATAAACATTTGATTTTTCTCCTTCTCTAAATTCGAGTTAGAAAGCTAAGCAGATTTTCAAATTGCCCTTGTGGTTTCTCCCTACAGCAAACACACACACACACACACACACACACACTCTTACCTGCACTTTTCCTTAGAAATTCATGAGCGAGAGTGAACTCAGACACACACTGACAGACCATTTTGAATACCTGTATTATAACATTGGCCATAAGCAATCAAACATTTGCATAAGAGCCAGTGGTTCTCATTTTTATCCTTTTTGAAATATTGGAAGGGGGGTAGCAGTCAAATTTCCAGAGAAATCTAACTTTGAGGGTTAAAATCATATGCTACCAAAATCCAGTCTGAAGTCCTCTTTTCTCCGGCAGGAAAGACTAGCTCAGAGAAGGTTCTGAAATGGGTCTCTCTGTCAGATGATACTGACCATGAAGAAACTATCTTGAAGCCCACAGTAGTGCCATGTTCAAAGTCATAACATAAGATATCCTAGAAAAGCTATACCCACCTTGGATGGGATTCTAGAGATCTTTATTCTGCCTTCCATGCTATAGAGGGCTGTGTTGCAGCCAAATCCCAGAGCATGATCACTGCCACAATGCAACTGTTTACTCCATCTCAAGATGTCACATCAACATGACCTTCGAGAGGAGGTATTTGTTTGTGTGACTCCCCAGAGCAAGGCCTTCTCTGTGTCTGGAACATTATGAGTTGTTAGTAAATATGAAACAAATAGAGGAGAAAATGAGAAAATTGGATCCCAAATAAACAAAAAGAATAAAAATGGAAGGAAGGAAGGAAGAAAGAAAGAAAGAAAGGGAGGGAGGCAGTAAAGGAAGGAAAAGAAAAGAGAAAGAAAAATATGACAATGGTAAGACTAACGTCTATTAAGGGCTCAGTGTGTGCCAGGCAATAGTCTAGAATCTAGTCTCTCACATATTAATTCATTTAGTCCTCATACTATCCTGGAAATTATTATATCCATTTTTAGATCAGGAATCTGGGCACAGAAAAGTGAAACTGCTTGCACAGTTAGTGCAGTTTCTTGGTGGTAAAGCTGGGATTTGAACTCAGGAAATCTTAGTTCAAAACCTGCACCGTTAAACGCTGTACTGTAGTACCTCTCAACAAAAACCAATAACAATAACATGAAGTGGGAAAGGGTAAGGAATTAGAAGAATTTATTCAATAAACATTTTATCCTATAAATAATTATTGAACTGGAAAGACAGTATTTATTGAGCTACTGAAGAAGACAGAGCTCCTGGGATCAAAGAACTCAAAATTTGGTTGAAGAGAGAAAATGGGAGGGAAACAAGATGAATGAATGCAATAGAGTACAAGAACTATAGCAGGACTTGATGCTGTGCAAGGCCTTAGGTGTACACACAAGAAGGCAGCCTTCTTCACCTGGGGAGGAGGTGAGGTTGTCTGTGGTTCTCCAGGAAGTAATGTCTGGGCTGGCTCAGAGAACCAACTCTGGCAGCCATGAGAGGTGTGGGTTGAGAGAAGGTGAGGCCCAAGAGGGGAGCTGTTAGAGCCTGTTGTAACACACCAAGTGGGAGATGATGAAGACCAAAATGAGAGCATTGATTGATGAGAGCAGTTGGATTCGAGAGGATGGGATAAACTGAGTTAAAGTTTGGAGGAAGAATTGTCAAGAGCCATTCATCAACCAGTTGCCATTAAAGAGGGGGACATCAAGAGCTGACTCCCAGGTTTCTAACTTGGGCAACTTGATGGTGCCACCAATGAACCGGGACAGGGAACATAGGGAGAAGAGCAACTTACAGGGTTAGAGGAGGGGAGAAGATATAAAGAAGTTCTTTCTTGTTGAGTTTGAAATCTCCATGAAACTTCTAGGTTTAGATGCCTTGGGAGCTGTACTTCAGAGTGTACAGATCTGACCAACATGATGAATATGTTGGTGGCACTTACATCCAAAACAGAAGGATTGTTGATAGAATGTGCTTAATGGGAGAAGAACAGAGGAAGGAACCCTAGAAAACACTGACAGTGGAGATACATGAAGGAGAAAGAGCCTGGAAAGTAGTCAAGTAGAAGGTAGAAGAGAATCAACCACTCAAAACTAAGGGAAAGGGCTTCCCTGGTGGCGCAGTGGTTGAGGGTCTGCCTGCCAATGCCGGGGACATGGGTTCGTGTCCTGGTCTGGGAAGATCCCACATGCCATGGAGCGGCTGGGCCCGTGAGCCATGGCCGCTGAGCCTGCGCCTCCAGAGCCTGTGCTCCGCAACGGGAGAGACCACACAGTGAGATGCCCGCATACCACACACACACACACACAAAAAAAAAAAAAAAAACGAAGGGAAAAGAGTTTCCAACTAAAAGAGATCAGAAATGATGTCAAATGTCACAGGATGACCACATAGACTACATAATGAAAAGCATTTATGGTATTTGACTGTTATAAAATTATTGGGACCTAGAGCCCAGGTTGGGGCAGCGGGCTCTTGAAGAGAAGGGGTTACTTTTTCTCTAAGAGAGGGAGAGAAGAGAAAAGGATAAAGAAGATAAAGATGAATTTTCCAGTGTTTTAAATGGAAGACAGAAGTTTAAGGTTAGTTTGTGAATTAGGAAGTGAGATCAGATACTGAAATGACAGTGGAATTGACAGCAGTGGGCAATATTTGAACATCCACTGAGAGAAAACAGCAATTTAAAAGGCTGCCAAGTTACAAAGAAGTCCCAGCTGGGACAGAGAAGGATCAATTTCTAGTTACAAATCTGCATTCTGACTGCCCTCAGCAACCTCCCCGGCCCACCAAACAGGAAAGTAGGAGATTGTGATTAGAAGATAGGATAGGAGTTTATGAACTCAAAGGTAGAAATTATGAATGTTCAAAGGAAAAGGAAAATAATTGAGGAGAAATGTCTATTTCCTAGTTATCATTTGTTAAATTAAATACTTACTGATTTCCTGTGCTTTGCTTTGTGGACAATAATTATTCAACTAATCTCAAGTATTCGCTGAGCAACTGCTATGTGCTCAGGTTTCTGTTAGGCACAGGACTTTCAGAGTTACATGACTCCTACCCTTAGGATGCTTACGGTCAGATGGAGGACTCACATGAAAATACGGCAAAGGAAAAGCAGTGTGGTGGAAGTTATGTACACTTAGGATGCTGGGAGATCAGAGAGCAAGGGAGTATAAACCCAGACTGGGAAGGGAGAGAAAAAGGAAGATTTCCTGATGGAGCCGTGCCTGAGATATAAAAATGAGTAGGAGTTGGGCAGGGTGCTTAGATGTGGTCAAAAGAGGCACATGGTGAGGCTGAAGAAATAAAGAGGGCCAGATCATAATAAGCTCTCTGGGCCCTACTAAGGAATTAAAATTTTATCCATTAAACTAACTCACTCTGTCTCTGTCTCTGTCTCTCTCTCTCTTTCTTGGCAAATTACAACTAACAGCAAAAGCAAGCATTTTTCATCCAGAGATACGTAGCCTACCTAAATTTGTTGTTGCTCAAGTTAAAATTCCTCGTTTCCATATTTAAAAACAAATGTGAATTTTATAACCTCCTTTAAAATATATTAATTTTAATATACTTTGAATTTTTAACCTGAAAATCAATCAATCATCAAGAAGATGCATCACGCTTCTCTGGGAGTTGCTTGTTTGTAAATTATAGCCATAGGTAAACAAAGAATCATTGAGTTGTTTTAAGCAAGACTGTTGCATAATCAGATTTCAGTTTTAGAAAAATAACCTAGCAACAATGCGTAGTATGGTTGGGTAAATCAAGACTAGGAACAGGGAAAGTAGTTGAGAGGCTGTGGCGGTAATCCAGACCAAAAAGGATGATTCCCTCCATATTAGCGGTATGAGGAGCAAGAAGGGTAAATAGTCCCGAATTATTACGGGAATAAGAATTTCAATGAATTCTGTAGTGCGGAGGAGTCAGGATGACTGGCAGAAGTCTGGATTGAATGCTGTTCCCTAGGTTGGTAACTAGAGGAGGAAAGTCAGGGCCTCAGGAGTAGAAGAAATGGTGAGTTCTGCTCTGGACGTTGAATTGGAGATTCCCATGGGGCATCCATGTGCTGATGACCAACATGAATTTAGATACCTATGTGGAACGACCAGTGTATATATGGGGAAGTTACGTGGTGGATGCGGAGAAGGTCATCAGACAGAGTGCCTTAGAGTTTATAATGCATTTGTAGAAATGATCTGGAAATGACAAATGAACCCATAACAAGTAAGTCTGGTAAATCAGTTCCAATGGAATGAAAAGTGCTGAGGGGACGGGGAGTTAGGGACTGACCGGATTGAGGTGGGTTAGTCAGGGGAAAACACCACTGAGATACATCGCTGGGCTCAGAGGCAAGTTCACAGCGTTACCCTGAACAAGAGGACCACAGTCACAAGCCACTCCTTCTTTGCTGCATCACCTTGTCTAATCGCCAAATCATCTGCACCTGCCTGGAACAATAAGGATGCCTTTTTTTTTTTTTTTTTTTTGCGGTACGCAGGCCTCTCACTGTTGTGGCCTCTCCCATTGCAGAGCACAGGCTGTGGACGCGCAGGCTCAGCGGCCATGGCTTACAGACCCAGCCGCTCTGCAGCATGTGGGATCCTCCCGGACCGGGGCACGAACCCGTGTCCCCTGTATCGGCAGGCGGACTCTCAACCACTGCGCCACCAGGAAAGCCCCGAGAATGCCTTTGATGAGAGGAGTGGCCTATTTATGAGAACTCCAAAGATGTGAAGACCATGTGATGAGTGAGATTCCTGAGCAGGGACTGTGAGCCTGGAGGTGATGCTATTCTTCTTATTGTGAGTTTGGGTCTACCATGTTGCCACAGTTGGAAAGCATTGCCTAAGCAGCCGGGAGAATCTCTCCTTCTGGAGAACACATGCCTGCCTGCCTGCCTACCTGCGCAGCAAAGTTCAGTCCTACATTCTAAACCCAAAGTTGGGGTTTTGAGTTACTCCCAAGTGGGAAGGAGAACCTTGAGAATAAAATTTGGATATAAATATATTTTAATTTCTGGGACATTTTTGTAGCTTCTAGGGATGATAGCACCATGTATAAAATTAGGGCTGTCCTGTCCTTGTATTTATATGGAACTTTCCTGAGTTCTTCTTCCCGGGACTCCAGAATGGAGGGAGGAAAAATGGTCAGAAGTGGGCCCTGCACTCTGCTGTACTTCCAACCTCTCCGCTTTGCAGATTGAGCTGCGTTAATGCAGCCCCGAGGAGACTTGGGACTGAGCAAAGACGAGGTGATGTGAAATGCTGTGTAAATACGAGAGGATGTGGAGATCTAAACCTTGGCTGGACATTTAAGTTATGGGCTCCTGGAGCTCTCATTTTAACTTTATTTAAAATAGTTACGTTTTTCACTTTGGAAGATGTTAGTGGATGGAACATTTTACATTACTAGGTTCAAAATGAAATAAATCTTTAAAAAATGAAATACCAGTGAAATATGTTTGGAGGTCAAGAAAAAATATATAAAACCCTAAGTTCTCTCAAGTCATATCCAACCTGGTAGTCCTGATTACCACTTTTCATGGTGTTCATTTTTAATTAAAAGAAATTCTTTGAATTTCCTACATTGAATTTATCTTTCCTTTGTAATTAGAAAAAAATACAACCTATTTAAAAAACAATAATACTAGAATTACTACCAAATGCTCCTTTCCATGTTTCATTCCATTCTATTCCATTCTATTCTATTTCAAATCTCTATTCTCTATAACTGATGTCAGAGCTGGACTCAAATTATCTTAGCAAATATTATGTCTCCTGAATAGCAAGAATCAGATTTGTGCTATACAGTCACCTGTGAGTTCTCTGTGACTCTAGTTTCCAAAGAGTCTTAATCCTGGAACTTCTAAAGGCCAAAGATTTATGCGGCCGTAAGTGAAACAGTTCTTCTGGAATGAACAAGATCTAAAAGTTTAGAAATCCTCAGGCTATTCTCTAAACAAAGATGTGGGAAACTATTAATGTTTATATTAAAGATTCCCTAGTGTTGGTTTTCTTTTTTTTTTCTTTTGGTCATTGTAGGATATGAACGGTTATGTCCTCCGCAATCCCTGTGTAGCTGTCTCAGGGCAGGGACCCCTTAGCTTGAGATGTGGCTGGGGGAGAAGGTGGAGAGGTGACTTATCTACTTTAGCCATAAAAGGAGCCCAAATGTTCACACACACTCACACATACACACACACACACAAACACATGCACACATGTCTTCTCAACCTGGTTATCAAATAGTAGTTCTGAAGAACTAGAAAAGAGTAAATAAGTTTATCCTTTATAATGTGTGTCTAGGCTGACATACATTAAGCATGATAAGGACAGTGCCCGGGGCCCACAATACTTTTAAGGGCCTTTGAAAGTGTTTTAATTTCTGTTAAAATCAGAAGGAAAAAAAGTGAACCTTTAAATTGAAGAAACATTTTAAGATGCAATATAATATATGCATCTTTATACCAATACAGTCATAAACTATAATTATCAATCCTTCTTTTGGAGGAAGCAGCCCACAAAAGCAAAGGGGCCAGGGCTCTCAAACGTCAGAATGTGGCCCCTGTGTCTGTGCTCCATTCTGTTAGCTGTAGAGACCCTTGTGAAAACAGCATCTGAGGCAAGCCTGTCAGTTCCAGAAGCAGGATGCTAATGAAGCCGGGATCTTGGGTTTCATGCCTAAAGAATTCAGTTAGCTTTCTTCAAAGAAAAAAATATTTCATAGCAACCAAGCCATCTACTAAAAGCATTACTTGAACAAAAAGAGTAAGATTGGACATGAGAAAAAAAATCACATAGCTCAATGCAAGCTCATTGCCACCTCTGGGGGAAAGGACTAGGAGTTCCATGTATTTTTTAAAAAATTAACATCGTAGCATTTGATATGTTAAGTGACCATGAGCCTTTGTGGTTTATAAAAACAAATATTTACTCTCTCAGGATTCTGTGGGTCAGGGAGAGGGCCGGCAGCTGGGGAGCTCTTCTGCTGACCTCACCTAGGCTCACTGCAGTCCGTTGGCACCTTGGCTGGGCCAGTAGGCTTCACTCATAGGCCACCAGTCAGCAGGTTGCTGGTCAGGACACCTGGGTCCTCCCCCATGTGGCCTCTCCGGCTAGCTAGACTGGATTTCCTCATGCCCTGGTGGAAGTAAACTCTGCTTGTGTCACATTTCCTATCTCCATTGGCTAAAGCAAGTCACATGTCCAAGACCAGATTCACAGGGTGGAGAAATAGACTTGACTTCCTGATGGAAATAGATGCAACGTCACTTTGCAAGGGACATGCGTACTAGGATGGGAAGAATCTGTGGCCATTTTGCAATCTACCACACCTCACCCTTTAAAATCCTCATAGCAATACTTTCGCCATTTCACCTCCTTTTTGAATGTTTATGCTCAGATGATTGGTTTTAGAGTGGTTTAAAGCTTAGTTTGGTTTCTAAAAGAAGGGGAAAGGGAGATGCAATTGAAACCAGTAGTCCAGTATTTTTTTAAACCACATTTTATATTATATTTTTAGAGTTTACAGCATAATGTGATGGAACAAGTTTGACTATTGAGTTCATATCACAGCTTTGCTACATACTGTGTGACCATAAGAAAGTTGCTTACTCACTCTGGGCATTTATTTCCTCCTCTGTGAAATAAAGACAACAAACCTCCCACTCAGGGTTGTTGGAGAACAAGAGAGAAGTGTCTAGTTCACCAAGCTTTGGTAGGTACCGAACAGTTCTTAGTGTTGGGATAAGGATGATTACATCTGGGAAATTGTTGATTAAAATTAAAAATTCAATAAATAACTATGGAGTAAATTCTGTGTACAAACGCTCCACAGTTGATCTTCATTTTTCATGTGCCTTTGTGAATTTTACGTATTTAATGATTAGATGTTCTGGTGACATTACTTCTCTTCTTGTTAGTGGGCAGCCAGTTCTGAAGTGGAATGGGGGCGTCTCCTAAAGACCAATACAGCTTCATTTGGAGGTTTTATAATTAAATCAAACCAATCATACTATAATGTCACACTTGCTACTAAAATTTGAAATTTTATTTCTCCTATTCATATCTCTGACTGCAGTCTGATTTTTTTTAATTTCATTTTTTGGAGTTACTGATGAAAATGTTTAGACAAAATAGATAGTTTGGAAATACTAGCTGCCCATGTACTTACCCTGAGAGTGCATTAATGAAGCTGACTTACACTACAGTGTGCCTGCTGGGTCACCAGTTTCTGAGCATCAGAAAACACACTCCTGAAAGTCTAGTAGGATGAGATTAGGTTGAATCAAGGAAAGGTTTCTTGGCAAGCAACGCAATGGAAAAGAAAGCAGAATTTTGTGGATGGCATTTTTTTCCATAGTTTTAAAAATATCTCTGTAGACAGTTTACTCATTTATGTATTGAAAATATTAAGTATATACAGATTTACTTTATATGAGTTGATTTCTTTAATTAAGAAAGTAATACATAGTAATAATTTCCTCAGTCTAGATATATGTAGGTGTAAGTTTGTACTTGTGTATTACTCAGTCAGTAGAAAAATTTAAACATGATTTTCAAATATGCAATTTAATAAAGAACTTTAAACTTCAGAATTATCCAGTGAAATAATTTTTATATGAGGTAAACACCATAGCGTCCAGCAGGCGAGTGGGAGTTATGCTTCACCTTTTTTGCTTTGGTGAATTTTAAATAGATCTTTTAATAGATCTATTAGATGTTGAAACAGTGAACAATTTGATTACAGTTATTACTTGCATCCAAGTTCCCACAAAATCAACTGTATTTGGCATAATATTTTTGTGTTCTGTAATCACAATCTTAATCAGAAGTTCTCTTTCAGTGCAAAAGGATAATTTGTACCTTCATTTCTTTTCCTTTTAATCGCGTTTATTTCATAAAACATGTAATCTCCAGAGGAGGCATTTAGCAAACTATGATATATTCATATGTATCAATACAATCCTTTCATTGTTTATGACAAAGAGAACTATGTAGAAATATGGAGAGAAAGTGATCTAGAACCAAAAATTCAAATAAGAATGATGTACGGACTTCAGAAAATATGCTAAGCATGGCAATGTAAAGAGACATTTTCTCAGCAGAAAAGAATGAGATGAATTTTGTGTTTTTCTTGTCAGATTTCAATAAGTTAAAACATTTTTTTCAGTTCACTGAAACCTCAAACTCTAGTCCAAGTGATAATGAGCTATATCGATAGCATGTATTTTTTTCATTTGATAGATATATATTTTTATTCCAGGAAAGAATTCTATCTAGGTTCTTTTATATATATGTATGTATATATATATATATATACACACACACACACACACACACATATATATATATGGACTTATCAAAATAAAATAAATGTGAGCCCCAGTTTAGGGAAAAATTATCCTCAACCTTCTCAGTAATTTGGTATTTTGGAAAGACACTTTGCCCTCAATATGTAGCTTCTAAAATATGGACGTGAAGCCAGTGATATCTGATACCATTGATGGGTGTTTACTGTGTAAATGCAGGATGCAATTGACAAATAGTATCTCTTACTTTCACTGTAGCTACATTTTACAGTGATTACTATGTTGCATCAAATCACCTAGTTTCTGAAAATATGCAGCCCAAGGACCATCGAAGTTATTATTACAATCTCCATCTTCTGAAGAACCATCAGTTATGCCTATCTTGAACTTTCTCTGCAGATATCTACATTATTAAAACAGTATTCTGAATAGGAAAGCAGTAAGATGGGCAATGGAAGATACACATTCTAAACCTACTTTTCCACCAGTTAGCGGTGTGAACTGGGAAGATTCACTTCTCTCAGCTTTGGTCTTCTCAGAAAACATCACGTTTGAACAAGTGCTGAAGGTTTATTCCAACTCAAAAATTCTCCTTACAAGCTTAACTACTTTTTTGGACAGAGAGTTTTTTTCCCCCCTACGGAAAGAAATAGGGCTCTCACTGTTGTACTGAGGGAGATTTTATTTTAAAAAGAGAAAGTCTGGGGCTTCCCTGGTGGCTCAGTGGTTGAGAGTCCGCCTGCCGAGACGCGGGTTCGTGCCCTGGTCCGGGAAGATCCCACATGCCACCGAGAGGCTAGGTCTGTGAGCCATAGCCACTGAGCCTGCGCGTCCGGAGCCTGTGCTCTGCAACGGGAGAGGCCACAACAGTGAGAGGCCCGCATACCCCCCCCCCAAAAAAAAAAGTCTGTACAGAGTGGCAACAGTACTTCAACTCTTTGCAGTAAGGAATTCGCTTTAGCTGGTCTCTGTCCTTCACTTTCTCTTTAACCTTAAATACCATATCCATCAAACATGAAAGAGTGTATGATTATCAATTTCCTTATTTAATACTAAGGGAGAAAATCTAGTGCTCTAGAGTACTGATTTATGGAGGAGGGGTTAGTTTCCTTTCAAAAATTTACCTTTTAAGAAAAATTATTTTTAAGAAGTTAACAAGCGAATATGAGCTTACTTTGAATTAGTTATTTTTCTTCTTTTGCTGTCTATATATTATTATAGGATGAAAACATCGAATGAAAGTTGTTTCATTATATGGGTTCTTCTTCATTATTTGCTAGCCTGTGCTCCTTTCTATGTGAGTTTATTGTCCCCCCACAATCCAGTTGATAAAGCCTTAAAGGATTTTCAAATATTCTGTCTATACAGGATACTGACTCTGGATACTGATACTCAGTATACTGATACTAAGAGGTTAGTTTTTGAAATAAAAGTATAATGGGAAAAGGTTGTATTATCCCCAACTTAGGAAAACTCTTTTTCCAGTCCTAGGTTTGGAGCCCTTGACTTTAATCTAACTGTGTTTTTTGTCTGATCAGGAGGGGCTTATTTATTAGGAGTCATACAAAATAAACATGAAAAGTTTGCCATAAAATATGACAACCACTTTAAATGATGTTGACTTAATTAAACTTTAAACTTTATATATTTTATGGTTTTAGTGTGAGCTCTTCTCGGATGTTTACTCCAGTGTAAAATCCATCATGTGAGGACCTTGAAAGGAATTAATCCCCCTACCCCTGGCACAGAACTCAGCTCCAACAATTCAGATCTAAATATTTAGTGATGGATGATACATGTTTATGGAACAGAGGGCAGCATGACATTTAAATGTGAACTGTGGTTTCCATCTTGAGCATATTGTGGAAGAGACACTAGAAGCTGAAGTTATGCCAACCAACAGAAGTTGATAAGTTTTTTTATGCTTCTCTTTCTCCTTCCTCCTTTTTTTTTTCGCCCATTCCATTTGTTTCTGGAGTCTCTTAACAAAACTATTCTTATAATCAGCTTTCCAGAAAAGAAGTTCTGCTGACTCTTGCGCATTTGGTAGTGCATCCCATGGTTAAACTAATAGCCTTGCTGGGTGTCAGCCAAAGGTTACAGGCCTCTCAAAATATTCCTGGAAAAAAAAAGTTTATCACGAAACTGAAGTTTCTCATTAGTAACCCTGTGGTGTCTAATCTGTGAAATTACATGATTAACTCCTTTGCAGAGCTGGCTGCAGTTGAGGTTTGCAATCCCACAGGAAGTTATTAAAAGTATCACCAAGATAATTCCTTAGCTTTGTACTTGGTCCCTGGGGTAAAGGAAATAGATCATTAGATGAGATGAGTACTTTATAATAAAGTCATAGATCACTCACAATTATTAAATGGCTGTCAAGGAAGATTATTATTTTAAAAGTTGAGGACAATGTGATTTGCAAAACACAAAAAAAAAAAACCACGAAAGAATTTCTTACTTCTTTTGTTTTAGAAAAGAAACAGGAAACATACTGTTTTCTCCCCCGTGCTTTTTGAAGTTGATATTTCAAATACAGATATCTTACCTTGTGCTTTTTTTTCCTGCAGTTATTGAAATGTTCCTTGAATGAAAGAGAAGATTATTGTAAGTAAATAAAGGATGCAAAAAAAAAAAGGTCCAAAAATAGAATGGAGAAATACCTTGCATATATGTGTAAATAATGTGAGATTTCTCCTATAGCAGAAGAGATGTGGCTATGTGCATGGTTAGTAGCTCACTGGAGGTTCATAAAAGTTATTCTAGTCATTCATTCAATTCATAAAACAATATCAGCCAGGACACTTGGCCTTTGGTAAGAGTAGAATACAAAAAAATACCGATCTTATAAGGAAAGCAATACAAAGTATCTCTCATTATTAGTCCAAATCCACTACACATTGAAGCTGCTCTTGGTAACTTCAGTTGGATATTTGGCTTTAAACTCTTCTCTAAGTGCTAAATCTTATTCTGGTCCATACAGAAATGTTTCAAATGCCTTCTTCCTAGTTTGCTTTTCAAAATATTTACTGTAACTTTTTATTAAAAAAAAATCCTAATCAATAAAGTACATGGTTTCTTTTGAAACCAATTCTTGACAAGGTCAGGTTTTATAATGAAAAGCCCCAATAGCTATTCAACCAAACCATTTAGATTCCTGTGTTTAATCATACTGGCACTTGGCACTCACTGCATGGTGATGTTTAAAGATGCCAAATGGACTCAATAAAAATGTGTGTGTCATGTGGAAAAATACTCATACACATAATGCCAAACCTTTTACAAATTTCCAAATATCAAACCCAATAGAGGGAGCAAAGCAGGACATTGGTAAAAAGTTAATCCCATTTGATCTGTTTTTCTGTTCAGTTTCTTTCCTTCTTTGCATTCTTTGTGGTTTTCTGACCATAACCAGAAAAAACACTGTCCGAAAATTTCATTAATAAGGAAATGTATGACAGTTGAAAAAAATCCAGGTTTTTCTGCCCACATTTGGATAGTGGTTCCTTTCAATAGTTACATAATAAACTTCTGATATGCACAATATTATTACAAAACAAAAAATTACACCAATTCACTCTTTTACCCTCAATGTCAAGTCAATAGAAACATAAAATGCAGTGCAGTGTTTAACAGAAATATTGAAGATTGATGTAGAGGGCAATACTTGCATTATAAATGCTCTATGATGCTTTCTTTTTTTTAATTTCATTTTTTTTATACAGCAGATTCTTATTAGTTATCAATTTTATACATATTAGTGTATACATGTCAATCCCAATCTCCCAATTCATCCCACCACCACCACCACCAACCCCCACTTTACCCCTTGGTGTCCATACATTTGATCTCAAATCTGTGTCTCTATTTCTGCCTTGCAAACTGGTTCATCTGTACCATTTTTCTAGACTCCACATATATGCGGTAATACGCATACGTTATTTGTTTTTCTCTTTCTGACTTACTTTACTCTGTATGACAGTCTCTAGGTCCATCCATGTTTCTACAAATGACCCAATTTCATTCCTTTTTTACGGCTGAGTAATATTCCATTGTGTATATGTACCACATCTTCTTTGTCCGTTGGTCTGTCGATGGGCATTCAGGTTGCTTCCACGGCCTGGCTATTGTAAATAGTGCTGCAATGAACATTGGGGTGCATGTGTCTTTATGAATGATGTTTTCCTCTGGGTATATGCCCAGTAGTGGAATTGCTGGGTCATATGGTAATTCTATTTTTAGTTTTCTAAGGAACCTCCATACTGTTCTCCATAGTGGCTGTATCAATTTACATTCCCACCAACAGTGCAAGAGGGTTCCCTTTTCTCCACACCCTCTCCAACATTTTTGTTGTTTGTAGATCTTCTGATGATGCCCATTCTAAACAGTGTGAGGTGATACCTCATTGTAGTTTTGCATTTCTCTAATAATTAGTGGTGTTGAGCAGGTTTTCATGTGCCTTTTGGCCATCTGCATGTCTTCTTTTGAGAAATGTCTATTTAGGTCTTCTGCCCAATTTTTGATTGGGTTGTTTGCTTTTTTAATATTGAGCTGCATGAGCTGTTTATATATTTTGGAGATTAATCCTTTGCCCATTGATTTGTTTGCAAATATTTTCCCCCATTCTGAGGGTTGTCTTTTTATCTTGTTTATAGTTTCCTTTGCTGTGCAAAAACTTTTAAGTTTCATTAGGTCCCATTTGTTTATTTTTGTTTTTATTTCCATTACTCTAGGAGGTGGGTCAAAAAAGATCTTGCTGTGATTTATGTCAGAGTGTTCTTCCTATATTATCCTCTAAGAGTTTTATATTGTCTGGTTTTACATTTAGGTCTTTAATCCACTTTGAGTTTATTTTTGTGTATGATGTTAGGGAGTGTTCTAATTTCATTCTTTTACATGTAGCTGTCCAATTATCCCAGCACCACTTATTGAAGAGGCTGTCTTTTCTCCATATAATATCCTTGCCTCCTTTGTCATAGATTAGTTGACCATAGGTGTGTGGGTTTATCTCTGGGCTTTCTATCCTCTTCCATTGATCTATATTTCTGTTTTTGTGCCAGTACCATATTGTCTTGATTACTGTAGCTTTATAGTATAGCCTGAAGTCAGGGAGTCTGATTCCTCCAGCTCCGTTTTTTTTCCTCAAGGCTGCTTTGGCTATTCGGGGTCTTTTGTGTCTCCATACAAGTTTTAAGATTTTTTGTTTGAGTTCTGTGAAAAATGCCATTGGTAGTTTGAGAGGGATTGCATTGAATCTGTAGATTGCTTTGGGTAGAATAGTCATTTTCACAATATTGATTCCTCCAATCCAAGAACATGGTATATCTCTCCATCTGTTTGTATCATCTTTAATTTCTTTCATTAGTGTCATAGTTTTCTGAGTACAGGTCTTTTACCTCCTGAGGTAGGTTTATTCCTAGGTATTTATTCTTTTTGTTGTAATGATGACTGGGATTGTTTCCTTAATTTCTCTTTCTGATCTTTCATTGTTAGTGTATAGGAATGTAAGTGATGTCTGTGCATTAATTTTGTATCCTGTTACTTTATCAAATTCATTGATTAGCTCTAGTAATTTTCCGGTGGCATCTTTAGGATTTTCTATGTATGGTATCATGTCATCTGCAAAGAGTGACAGTTTTACTTCTTTTCCAATATGTATTACTTTTATTTATTTTTCTTCTCTGATTGCTGTGGCTAGGACTTCCAAAACTATGTTGAATAATAGTGGTGAGTGTGGACATCCTTGTCTTGTTCCTGATCTTAGAGGAAATATTTTCAGTTTTTCACCATTGAGAATGATGTTTGCTGTGGGTTTGTCATATATAGCCTTTATTATGTTGAAGTAGGTTCCCTCTATGCCCACTTTCTGGAGAGTTTTTATCATAAACAGGTGTTGAATTTTCTCAAAAGCTTTTTCTGCATCTACTGAGTTGAGCATATGGTTTTTATCCTTCAATTTCTTAATATTGTGTATCACATTGATTGATTTGCATATATTGAAGAATTCTTGCATCCCTGGGATAAATCCCACTTGATCATGGTGTATCATCCTTTTAATGTGTTGTTGGATTCTGTTTGCTAGTATTTTGTTGAGGATCTTTGCATCTATGTTCATCAATGATATTGGACTGTACTTTTCTTATTAGTAGTATTTTTGTCTGGTTTTGGTATCAGGGTGATCGTGGCCTTGTAGAATGAGTTTGGGAGTGTTTCTTCCTCTGCAATTTTTGGAAGAGTTGGAGAAGGATAGGTGTTAGCTCTTCTCTAAATGTTTGATAGAATTCACCTGTGAAGCCATCTGATCCTGGAATTCTGTTAGTTGGAAGATCTTTAATCACAGTTTCAATTTTATTACTTGTGATTTGTCTGTTCATATTTTCTATTTCTTCCTGGTTCAGTCTTGGAAGGTTATACCTTTCTAAGAATCTGTCCATTTCTTCCAGGTTATCCATTTTATTGGCATAGAGTTGCTTGTAGTAGTCTCATATGATGCTTTGTATTTCTGCAGTGTCCGTTGTAACTTCTTTTTCATTTCTAATTTTATTGATTTGAGTCCTCTCCATCTTCTTCTTGATGAGTGTGGCTAATGGTTTATCAATTTTGTTTATCTTCTCAAAGAACCAGCTTTTAGTGTTATTGATCTTTGCTATTGTTTTCTTTCTTTCTATTTCATTTATTTCTGCTCTGATCTTTATGATTTCTTTCCTTCTACTGACTTTGGGTTTTGTTTGTTCTTCTTTCTCTAGTTCTTTTGTACGGTTAGATTGTTTATCTGAGATTTTTCTTGTTTCTTGAGGCAGGATTATTTTGCTATAAACTTCCCTCTTAGCACTGCTTTGCTGCATCTCCTAGGTTTTGGATCGTCATGTTTTCATTGTCATTTGTCTCTAGGTATTTTTTGATTTCCTTCTCCGATTTCTTCAGTGATCTCTTGGTTATTTAGTAAGGTATTGATTATCCTCCATGTGTTTGTGTTTTTTACATTTTTTTCCCTGTAATTTATTTCTAATCTTATAGCATGGTCGGAAAATGTACCTGATATGATTTCAATTTTCTTAAATTTACTGAGGTTTGATTTGTGACCCAAGACGTGATGTACCCTGGAGAATGTTCTTTGTGCACTTGAAAAGAAAGGGTAATTTCTGGTTTCGGATGGAATGTCCTATAAATATCAATTAAATCTATCTGGTCTATTGTGTCATTTAAAGCTTGTGTTTCCTTATTAATTTTCTGTCTGGATGATCTCTCCATTGGTGTAAGTGAGGTGTTAAAGTCCCCCATTATTTTTGTGTTACTATTGATTTCCTCTTTTATAGCTGTTAGCATTTTATAGCTGTTAGCACCTTATGGATTGAGGTGCTCCTATGTTGGGTGCATATTTATTTATAATTGTTATATCTTCTTCTTAGATTGATCCCTTAATCATTTTGTAGTATCCTTCCTTGTCTCTTGTAACATTCTTTATTTTAAAGTCTATTTTATCTGATATGAGTATTACTACTCCAGCTTTCTTTTGATTCCCATTTGCATGGAATATCTTTTTCCATCCCTTCACTTTCTGTCTGAATGTGTCCCTAGGTCTGATGTGCATCTCTTGTAGACAGTATTTATATAGGTCTTGTTTTTGTATCCATTCAGCGAGCCTGTGTGTTTTGGTTGTAGCATTTAATCCATTTACATTTAACGTTATTATCAATATGTATGTTCCTATTACCATTTTCTTAATTGTTTTGGGTTTGTTTTTGTATGTCCTTTTCTTCTTTGTGTTTCTCACTTAGAGAAGTTCCTTTAGCATTTGTTGTAGAGCTGGTTTGGTGGTGCTGAATTCTCTTAGCTTCTGCTTGTCTGTAAAGCTTTTAATTTCTCCATTGAACCTGAATGAAATCCTTGCCGGGTAGAGTAATCTTCATTGTAGGTGTTTCCCTTTCATTACTTTCAATATATCATGCCACTCCCTTCTGGCTTATAGAGTTTCTGCTGAGAAATCAGCTCTTAATCTTATCGGAGTTCCCTTGTATATTATTTGTCATTTTTCCCTTGTGCCTTTTAATAATTTTTATTTGTCTTTTATTCTTGTCAGGTTGATTACTATGTGTCTCAGAGTGTTCCTCCTTGGGTTTGTCCTGCCTGGGACTCTCTGCACTTCCTTGACTTGGGTGGCTCTTTCCTTTCCCATGTTAGGGAAGTTTTCAACTATAATCTCTTCAAATATTTTCTCGGGTCCCTTCTCTCTCTCTTCTCCTTCTGGGACCCCTATAATGCAAATGTTGGTGCATTTAATGTTTTCCTAGAGTTCTCTTAGGCTGTCTTCATTTCTTTTCATTCTGTTCCACAGTCGTGAATTCCACCATTCTGCCTTCCAGGTCACTTATTCGTTCTTCTGCTTCAGTTATTCTGCTATTGATGCCTTCTAGTGTATTTTTCATTTCAGTTATTGTATT
This sequence comes from Phocoena sinus, assembly GCF_008692025.1. Taxonomy (NCBI): domain Eukaryota; kingdom Metazoa; phylum Chordata; class Mammalia; order Artiodactyla; family Phocoenidae; genus Phocoena; species Phocoena sinus. The sequence goes on along the minus strand of NC_045774.1, from coordinate 29,485,083 downwards.
GTTCGCCTCTGTTTGTTTGTTCTTTGATTCTTCTATATCTTTGTTAAACATTTCTTGCATCTTTTCAATCTTTGCCTCCATTCTTTTTCCGAGGTCCTGGATCATCTTCACTATCATTATTCTGAATTCTTTTTCTGGAAGGTTGCCTATCTCCACTTCATTTAGGTGTTTTTCTGGGGTTTTATCTTGTTCCTTCAACTGGTATATAGTCCTCTGCCTTTTTATTTTGTCTATCTTTCTGTGAATGTGGTTTTCGTTCCACAGGCTTGTAGTTCTTCTTGCTTCTGCTGTCTGCCCTCTGGTGGATGAGGCTATCTAAGTGGCTTGTGCATGCTTCCTGATAGGAGGGACTGGTGGTGGGTAGAGCTGGGTGTTGCTCTGGTGGGCAGAGCTCAGTCAAACTTTAATCTGCTTGTCTGTTGATGGGTGGGGCTGAGTTCTCTCCCTGTTCGTTGTTTGACCTGAGGTAACCCAGCACTGGGGGCTACAGGCTCTTTAGTGCAGCTAATGGTGGACTCTGGGAGAACTTGTGCCAAGAAGTACTTCCCAGAAATTCTGCTGCCAGTGTCCTTGTCCCATTGGTGAGCCACAGCCACCCCCCACGTCTACAGGAAACCCTCCAGCACTAGCAGGTAGGTCTGGTCCAGTCTCCTATGGGGTCACCCCTCCTTCCCCCTGCGTCCTGATGCCCACACCACTTTGTGTGTGCCCTCCAAAAGTGAAGTCTCTGCTTCCCCCAGTCCTGTCAAAGTCCTGCAATCAAATCACGCTAACCTTCAAAGTCTGATTCTCTGGGAATTCCTCCTCCCGTTGCTGGACCCCCAGATTGGGAAGCCTGACATGGGGCTCAGAACCTTCACTCCAGTGGGTGGACTTCTGTGGTATAATTGTTCTCCAGTTTGTGATTCAGCCACCCAGTGGTTATGGGATTTGATTTCATTGTGATTGCGCCCCTCCTACCATCTCATTGTGGCTTCTCCTTTGTCTTTGGATGTGGGGTATCTTATTCGGTGAGTTTCAGTGTCTTCCTGTCAGTGATTGTTCATCAGTTCGTTGTGATTTTGGTTCTCTAGCAAGAGGGAGCCTTAATGCCCTATGATGCTTTCATAGTTCTTTTAGTACCCTAGAGAGGACTCTAGTATTTAGTGTGTATGTGTGTGTGTGTAAACACATCTAGTGCCACTCTAACAACTTTTCAAAGGAGTGGTAAGAAATGTATGTCTGGTGGTTCTTGTAATAACTCTTGATCACTCTTGTCAGGAGTGCTGGCAAGCGTGGGCAGCCTTCTGCCCAGTACTGTCAACTGTATACTCAGAGCCAGTCCCATGATTCAAAGGGAGCTTATGGGGTGTGATCTGAGGATTGCTGAAAGGGTATTCACCCAATATATCTGCCTTAATAGTAAGCCATAATGCCAGTAATCCCCATGAAGCCATTCATTTCATTAATATACAAAAGTGGGAAAATGCACATTCATCTTTAGGGATAGGAAAAATGCATAGTCATAGCCATCCATGAGTACATTAGTTCTAATTAACATGTTATATCAGTCACCCAGAAGCTTCTAATCCTATTTGTTATATAATATACATTTTTCATTTACTATATGTCAGGCATTCTGCTGAATTTTTCTACACTTTTCAACACATTTAATGCACATGACATGCTAGTGAGGTAAGCACCATCATCTTCCCTGTTTTACAGGTAAGAAAACTGGAGCACAGAAATGTGAAGTAATCTTCCAGATACCACACAGCTGAGAGATGATCAGGCCAAGATTAAAACCCAAATAGTTTTCCCCTAGGGCTAGAATCACTGTGAATATTACCTCTGTGTGAGACCCAGGATGAGGCCCAGAACAGACTGGTCTGGAGGGAGTATATGAACAAGCAAGGGCCCGCTAGGAAAGTCTGTCAATGGAAAGCTGCCTGCAAAGGAGCAGATCTGGGAGATATGCTAAAAGCAGGCAAGACATCCGCTGTTGCTGGGTACTTGAGGCAAGGAGAAGATATGGGATTGACTCAAAGGTCAATCCTGTCTGCCATACCATTCTCCCTATGACTTCCCTGACTCTGCTTTTTAAAGAAATCCCATCATAACTGTAGAGCCACTGCAGATGATTTTGCTTCTTAACAGGTGAAAGCAAAATGCAGAAAATATCACTAAGTCATAATATAATGAATGCTAAATATAGGTGAACATAAAGACATGACCCACCCAGCCCCCATCTACATAAAGAAACTAAAGGCCCAGACAGGTTAAGCAGTCTGCCCAAGATCCCACAGTCTATTAGTCTCAAAGCTAAAACTAGAAACCAAGTTTCTTCCAATCTTTTACTCCCATGAAATGACTCCCACCTACCTATACTCCATCCTTTAAGAAGCATATCTGGTACTATCTCTGGACACTGAGTTCTGTTGCTTAAGAAATCCATTAGGATCTTAAGCCTGTGCTTGAGCTGCATGACTCATTAGAGGGAAGGCATCAGCCTAACCCCATTGCTGTGCGAATAAAGTAGTTATATTCAAACACCAAGGTTCACTCAATGAACTTTAAGCACTAATGCTTGAGGAAGGAGGAAGTTAGTGGTAGACCTCTTAACATCTTTTTTAAGGCAATGTGCTCAGTGTATTCCCAAAACCACACACACACACACACACACACACACATACATTTTTAGAACTTACTAATGACAAGGGCTATAGTGCTCTTTTTTGGATTTACTACAGACAGCAACATTTTTTGAATGGTCTAATCAGCCCCATTAAATGCTATTTATTTATTTAAGTATAGTTGATTTACAATGTTTCAGGTATACTGCAAAGAGATTCAGTTATATGTATATATGTGTATCTGTTAATCCAAATTTCTAGTTTATTCCTCCCTACCCCCCTTTCCCCTTTGGTAACCATAAGTTTGTTTTAAATGCTATTTTTTATGGGCTTTGGAGTCAGACCTACCTAAGTTTGAATCCTATATCCCCCATTTCCTCGGTGAGTAAACTTAGACAAGCTAACTGACTTCCATGGAGAACCATTGTGAAATGGGACAAGCATGAGCTTTAGAATTATAAGGCTTCATTTGAATTCTTCTTCCACCACTTGTTAGCTATATGTTCTTGGACAAGTTTCTTAACTCTTCTGAGAACATTTCTTCATCTGTAAAATATATGTTGTAACCCCTGCCTCTTACAACACATAATTCTTAGGTTTGTGGTGAGAATTAAATGAGATGATGTTTGTAAAATGCCTGACACAGTGCTAGGCACAAAGCAAATGCTCAGTAAATGTTAGTTTCTTTGTCTTTTCCATTTTGATCTCTGTCCCCTTATCTGTAATCTGTGAATAATATAATGTACCATGGGAGGTTTTGTGTCATTTCACAATGGATGTGAAACCATAAAGAACCATGGATTCACATGGTAAATGTTGAAGATACATAAGCTTCTAGGTGCTTTGTTTCCAAATCACAGAGTACCAAGTTCGAGTGCCTGCAGTTCCCCTGCCTGCCATCTGGATTCAGGACACAGCTCTCAACCCATAGGGAAGAGGGAGTAAAGAGGAGTGGAGGTGATGGCATATAGATACCAAGTGGCTCATCTGCGAGGCAAAGAGGGCTTGCAGACACCAGGCAGGACCTTGAAGCAGAGACAATCTCCAGTAAAGACTATTAAATCTAACATCACAGAGATGCTACTTCAGTGGGTTGGACCATCCGGTGTAAGGAAGATGGATGCCACTGAGAACTGCTATGTAAGCACACAAAACACACTTCTAAGGACTTCTGGATTTAACTTCAGCCACTCACATGTTTGGAGTGCTAAAAACTAGCCCCAGACGATACTCCAGTCCATGTGCTCATCAGAACCACATTCTTCTCTGAGTAGAGATGTTGAGTATCAAGTGAAGGGACCATAAGCCATGGTTAGAAAACAAACTCCAGGCTTCTGTTTTGTCCCAATTCACATAATTTTTGGTACCTTCAATTTTTTAAAAAGTAGAATCTAAGTAAATAATTCCATTATATTTACAGAATTTTTTTAATCTCACGAAAATTTGACTATAATTTTAATGAATGGGTTGAATTGCAAATATAACCTTTCCATTCACATGAGGAAATCATGTGTGTAGTTCTTCAATTATATTTGAATTTTATAGGTTGATAACAGCAATATAGTCATTGAACAGTGCAAGAATTCCAATGTGAGTTTCTAAATATTAAAAAGTCATAAATTTCTCAAAATCCTAATATGACATTTTCCTTTGAAAGAAAATTCTTTAGTTGGTCTTTGAGAGGGGTTGGTGTGAGGAAGTACATGAAAAGTTTAACTATAGAAGCTATTATTAAAGAACAAATTCCTCTGTTTATGCTTGAAACTTGGAAACCTTTTATAAAAAATCGGAAACAAATTCCATGTATGTAAATTCCATTGCCTGTTAAATTTATAATGATTAGGAAAACATACAGCGATAAGATTTCTCATGACTTATTCTGAGCTGTTCTTTTAAGATATTAATTTTGAAAGGATATCTCAGCTCATATCCCTGATACCTGCCTACATATGTACACAGAACCACAGCGGTTACATTTGAATTTCAGATAAATAACAAAAAATTAGTACAAATATGGCCAGTGAAATACGCTCAATTGCATGGGACATACATATACTAAAAAATTATTCTTTGTTTTCTGAAATTTAAATTTAGCTGGGTAGTCTGTATTTAATTTGCTAAATCTGGCAACCCTAACACACCTAGACATATGCACCCACATACACACACACACAAGACCAGTAAAAAAATCTTTAAATTTCTTTTTATTTTTAATTTAATTAATTAATTTATTTTTTTGGCTACGTTGGGTCTTTGTTGCTGCACGCGGACTTTCTCTAGTTGCAGTGAACAGGGACTAGCTGTGATGGGAGTGCTTCTCATTGTGGTGGCTTCTCTTGTTGCAGAGCATGGGTAGGTGCACGGGCTTCAGTAGTTTTGTCACGCTGGCTCAGTAGTTGTGGCTCACGGGCTCTAGAACGCAGGCTTAGTAGTTGTGGTGCACGGGCTTAGTTGCTCTGCAGCACGTGGGATCTTCCCAGACCAGGGCTCAAACCCTTGTCCGCTGCATTGGCAGGTGGATTCTTAACCACTGAGCCAGTAGAAGAATCTTTAAACCCCTATGTCTACTGTAAAACAAAGTTTTAGAAGCCACACACCACAAAGTTTTATTTAAATCTTTGGGACTGGAGGGACTACTCAGGCCTCCACTGATAACATACAGCATAATCATTAAACTCTCTGATACAATTAACATGTGACTTCAAACTAACTCGAAATTGTCTCCTTCCTTTACTTCTTATCTTCATTTGCCTTGCCCACCTGCAGGCTCCTCTTGAACACTTGTTCCTCTCTTGCTCTGCAATTCCCTACTATCTACCTGTGCATTTATTAGCCTGTTGGATTCTCATTCTAACCCACGAGTAACTCCCCACTGCCTTAGCAAAGACCACAATTAATATTTACTTAAGTTTATCATCTAGTATTAATACCTGTGCCCACACTCATCTCTGTCATCTTAGTTTCCTCAGTGACTCAGCACCTAGTTTATTTTTGTTCTTTCTTTTAGAAGTCTCTACCATCAACTTAGATTTACTTCAACCTCCATGTTAACAGCTCTTTAAAAACTCTTGCCTTGGAGTCCTCTGATTTTAATTTCACTCACCATCACCCTGCTAAGTCACTGACACGCAGCTTCATGTAGCATCTTGACATCACCCTCTTTCACCATAGCATCTTTACTCTCATCAGCCCCTTTGTATGCACTCTCGCTAATCTGCCCTTTTTCTTTATTCCTTCGAGCTTCCCTGTCTGCCAGTCTGTGATCACTGTACTGAGTCATACAGCGTCATTCATACCCACCAGTCTCAAACCTAAATTAAGCCCTATTTGTCTGCCCATGTTAGTTTATACCCAAATTTTTCTTAAAAGGAGACAAGGTAGTTTACAAGGAAAGAAAACATCTCCTTTCTTCAAGTCAGAGATTCTCTGGGTCTTCAAGCACCTTGCCTTCCCTCCTTTCAGCTTGGCCAGCGAGAGATTCTACCTCTTCCTCAGGCCAGTCTCTTTCCACATGTAAACTTCATATGTAACACTTCTCATCTGCAACCTTGCTAAGTAATTTTATTTCCACCAAACTCTCCCATTTTACTGCCTCCTTCCCCTCTGTGTACAGCCATGAGGAATTCTCCCCACCTCACTCCCTCAATTCCTGGAATTTTGTTAAACCTCATAATAAAAACTCTACATAAAATGGAAATAGAAGATAACTACTTAAATATAATAAAAAGCTTGCTACCAAAACTCCAGTGTAGAAAATAATTAAAAACTGAGATAATTTCTACTAAAAATAAAAGCTATGTAAATGATACCTGCTATTACTACTATAATTCAATATCATTTGAGAGGCTCTAACAAATGCAATGAGAAAATAAATAGAAATAATCAATATTAAAGAAGAGAAGGCAAAGTTACCTATACATACATATGATAGGGTTATATGCTCAGAGTACATAGAAGACTGTATAAGAAATTTAGTAAAGTAGCCAGATAAAAGAGAAAAAAGACTTACAAAACAGACTTTCTCTATATTAGCAACCAGTTAAAAATCCAAATTGAAAAACAAATATCAATTAATAATAACAACCCAAATGAAAAAATAATACCTAGGGATATATTATGTAAGAAAGGTAAGGAATTTAAAGAAAATTATATAATAGTGGTACCTGAACACTTGGTGCTATTGTCTGAATATTTGTGTTCCCACAAAATTCATGTGTTGAAATCTAACCTGCAATATGATGGTATTAGTAGAGGAGACTTTTTGGAGGTGATTAGGTCATGAGGGTAGAGTCCTCATGAATGGGATTCGTGTCCTTCTAAAAGAGACCCCAGAGAACTTCCTAGCCTTTTGACCCACCAGTAACCATGTGAAGTTACAGAGAGAAGATGGTCCATGAACCAGGAAGAGGGCCCTCACTAGACACTGAATCTGCTGGTGTCTTGATCTTGGACTTCCCAAACTCTAGAACTGTGAGAAATGAATTTCTGTTGTCACTCAGTCTGTAGTATTTTCTTATAGCATCCCAAATGAACTGAGACTCTTGAGAAAATATATTTCATTTCTGAATGAAACAACATAATATTAAAAATGTAATTCTTTCCAAATTAATATGTAAATTTAATGCAAATTCTGAAATCATTTACTGCAATCACAATGTGAGTTATCTTGGAATTGGATAAAATTAATTTAGAATTCTCATGAAAAATAAATTACTAAGAACCACAAATATCTCTACAAGGAGGAAAAATGGAAGGAAAATATGCTTTAACATGTATCAATGTATTATAAAACAAACACAATTCCAAACAATACATAAATTTGTCAGTAGAGCAAAGTAGACAAAAGTACACATAAAAACTTGATATTTGTCAAATTTAAGCAGGAAGGATTTTGAGATGACTCATTTTTGACATGAGATAAATAACATAATGATGATAATAATAATAATCAGAAGTATATGAATCAGGGTTCCCCCAAAAGGAAAGCAGAGACAAGAACTTGGCTGCTGTTAGTTTATTTGGAATCTGGTCCCTGGGAGTAGTGAAAAAGAGGGAAATGAGGCAGGAAAGGAGGAATATTCGACCTAAAGGTGTATGATTAGGGTTGCTGTTTTGGGCAATGGGCTTAGTTCCTCTGGGACTGACTGGGAAATGTTCAGAATGCATCCCAGAATTGTTCCCTGTGAAGAATTGGAGGAAGATGGGGCATTTACCCAACAGTTCCTATCCCTCCTCGGTGGAGGATTGCCTCTGGGCATTAAAACTACCCCTCCAACCCCTATGTTGCACTTGAGTGCAGGAAGCCCATAAGTAGAGAGCATGTACCCTGGATAGGACAGTGTTAGCTGAGGTGAGCCTGAAGTCACCTGGAACTGTGCAGTGCAGATATGGCTAAAATCAGAAGTCAGTCATGGGGATGCTGATGTGGGAAACCAGATGTGCTGGGAAACCCTGGGCATATCGGTTTACCTGGACTGAATGTTCAGCCTAGAGAAATTGTGGGTAAGGGCTTTTGGGAGGTAAGTTTCTTTAGTGATGATGCTCTTTCTTCATTGTTATCTCTTATGGTATAGCCTGATTTTATGCAGTGAGTCTCATTGGGTCACTGAAAGAACACTGACAGTCAATAAAAAGCCCATGATGCATACATTTGATCTCTCTCATGGATATTCTCCCAACCCCCAAAACTAATTTTGCAAGGCAATTCCAGTGTTCCAAACCTTTACTTGTTGTTGATGGGGAAAATTGTGGGTAAAGTATCTTTCAGATTTATGAAAAATCATTGATATTCAACATTGGATTCTTGACTTTTAGCTAAAATATAAGCATTCCTTAATCATCTTAGTGCAAATGAATCATTGTTATAGCCTCAGGTGACGGGTTATCCTGTTCTTTGTTCAGAAGCCAAACATGCGTCCAATTAGAAAAATCTCAGGATGATTTAAATGCAACCCTAAGAAAGGAAAAAAAACACTTCCCATGAGTTTTTTCAAAGATCAGTAATAGCAATCTCTCTGGAGAAAAAAAAAAGATATATTTTAAGAAAATAAAGTAGGCAAAAAAAGCAAGGTCTGGTGAGCACCAGAAAACACTAATATATTAATATTCCTATGGTGGTGAATATATTAATCATAATTTATCTTCAGTCATGACTGACTTTTCTAGATGGATTCTATTTCCCAGGTTCTACTGCTAATTTCTTCACCTGAAATGTTCTCCTCACTTGTCTATATGTATTCAAAACTCCCTTTGGCTTTATTTCTTCACTGATTGCTGTGAATTAGTAGTAAAGTTTTCTTTTTCTGTAACACAGATTGATTTATGTTCATCACCTGGATCCTGCACCAAATATAGTAACTTCTAAGTACACTTGTTTCTATAATTGTATATGCCACATATACTATCATTCTGATGTAACTTCTTTTAATGATCGTGCTTCACGATCCCTGTCTGATGTTCCACAAAATCAACATTATGCCTCTGTTTTATGCTGATCTTCTTGTTTGCACTGTTTTATATACTAACTGACTTCTGATATAAGTTATCTTAAACAAATATCATTCAAAATGACATAGCCTTTCCTTTAATTTTAACTTTTCAGACAGTATTGTAATTTAATTTTACAAAAATTGAAACGTTCACGTTCAGAATCCTGACTTGTTGAATTAATAATACAAATAAAACTAGACTGCTCTTCAAAGATTCAAGACTCATTTTTTTATAACAATGTGACACTTCAGATTGAAAATAAAATCTTTTCTCACACAAGATATCTCAAGTTGCCTGGAAAATAGGCAACTAGGTACAATGCTAGAATAATAAGAGAATGTTCACAATAATTGTAATTCATACAACACAGAATCAAAATTAGACTTCCAAAAGATAGTTGTAAGATTGAAAAATAAACTAAAACTGCCTTCTGACATAGAAAAACACTGTATCACATGTATACTCCAAAATACTTATGTTTTCACTATAGGTACAATCTAACCAGAAAGTTTTCCAGTATTTAAGACTCAACAAGATAATATACTGTGGTTTGATATAGAATATATCAGTGTGTCCAAACAAATGTTTTCCTTAAATAGGGTGAGGCTGGGATCTAAATCTGTCTTAGGGTGTCTTCAACATGGTGTCTGCGGGAGGTATAGTGAATGTTATGGTCTGTCAGTCCAGATACCCCTCAATGGTGAGGCACTCATCCTTCCAGATGCTGGGGTGTTGACTGCTGAAGGTTCCTAGTGAGTTCCTCTCTGGACATTGCTCTTTTTTATGATAATTTTTTTATTAATTCACCTTTCTTAAACTATTTCTTAAATTGAAGTATTAAATGTTTGCAATGTTGTGTTAGTTTCAGGTGTACGGCAAATCCGAAAAGAAGCTTTTATAGGTTATTATACGATATTGAATATACAGTAGATCCTTGTTTATCTATTTTGTTTTTTAATTTTATATTGGAGTATAATTGATTTACAATGCTGCACTAGTTTCACATGTACAGCAAAGTGGTTCAGTTATACATATACATATATAGATTATTTTTCAGATTCTTTTCCCATATAGGTTATTACAAGGTATTGAGTAGAGTTCCCTGTGCTATACAATAGGTCCTTGTTGATTATCTATTTTATATATAATAGTGTGTGTATGTTAATCCCAACCTCCTAATTTATCCCTACCCCCTCACCTTTCCCCTTTGGTAACCATAAATTTGTTTTTGAAGTCTGTAAGTCTTTTTCTGTTTTGTAAATAAGTTCATTTGTATCATTTTTTAGATTCCACATATAAGTGATATCATATGATACTTGTCTTTCTCTGTCTGACTTACTTCACTTAATATGATAATCTCTAGTGAACACTGCCCTTTGTACAAGGAAGTTGCCTCACCCAAGGTAACACCTGTTCCCTGGGAGTAGCCCACATCCAAGGTAGCCAAGATAGGTGTCCAAACTGATTTAGGACAACTCTGAAGGGTCATCTCCGCTCTAGAGGATCTGCTGAGGCCTCCGTTACAACAGAATCATAGTTCAACTCCTCCTCTCTTCCCAGTGTTTCTCAACACTCACAGGTGTTTCTCCCAAGAGTGCTCATCAACTAATCGCTTGCACACAAATTTCTGTCTCAGAGTCTGTTTCTTGGGAAAGATGGAAGCCACAGCAATTTTTTAAACATTATTTGAATAGTGATATTCAACACTCTAGACGTTTTTGTGCTTTATATTAGAAAATAACATTCTGATATATATTAGATACCAAGTCTAGGCACAGAAGAAGGAAAAGAAAATTAAACCACAGGAAAATTTAATTCTCTGAACTTATCAGCTTTACTGGCAATTGTACATTTTAGTCATAAAAAATAAAGGTCATCATGAGCATGATTAATCCACATGACCTATATTAAACTAATTATAAAACTAAGTCTAAGACTGTTTGTTCATGGAAATTGAAATTATTTAGTTCAATTAGTGGTCCATTTTCCTTAAAACTTTCAAGTTACTTATATGCAAAGACATGCATAAATATATTCAGGAAATATATATTATGGAAAGCTGCCCCAGCATCAAGGGGGCAGCTTGGATGGCAGTAGCAGGAGTGGAAGCTGTTTGCTTGACCTCATAAAGGCAAACAAGACTACACAGCAAAGGATTCTGGCTGAGTCTCTACTCAAGAGTCCAAGGCCTGAATGCCTCTGTCCTGGCCTCCTCGGCCTAGTGCTGACTTTTGGCAGCAAAAGAGAAGATGCACACTTGCTGCCTAGAGGTTGTCTTTTAAGAATCCTAGGGAAGGCTCCAGGCTCTAGGTCCTCTTCCCAGGCAAGTGTGAGGAATTAGAGTCTCACTGGGAGATTGTACAGCTACTGCAGGTAAAGTGTGCCTTGCCTGCTGGCTACTTCTCACTGCACAGTGAGTATTCACTGCAATATGGAAACAACCAAGGCCAACATCTGCTCTAACTTGAGCTGCTCTTGTGATTCCTCCTCGTACCACTGGTGACCATTTCTTGTTCCAAATCTGGTGTGAACTCTATCAGCCACTTGGTCTATTCATAGAGGAGTATTCATTGCTCAAACAGCCTTGTTTTTTCACAGGGACAGGAAACGCATGGGTTAGAGAGGGATACAGGTGACAGCTCCCTCTAAATAGTTGTCTATTGTTGAAGAAGCCTTGCCTCTCTTTGTTACTAGAGGCTGTTTTATATCCCCAGAGGTCAGTGTGAACGTGGCTGACCTCTCCTTCTCTAAATACTCCCATTTTTAAATCTTATTGCTGCAGGTGGGGGTAATTCTGGAAATTTTATAACTGCTTTTTAACAGGAAGTCACAAAGTAAGAGCAGAATTGGAAAGAGATGATGATACAATAAAGGAACTGCAAAAGAAGTTCTCTCCAACTTGTATTTCAAAGGAAATTCCCCTGTCTTGTACTGTTTATTTTCCACGGTTAAAATAATATAGAATCAGAGGCTCAGGATTTCAAGCAGTCTTTTGTTTCTAATTTCCTTACAGAATTGACTAAATCAATTTAGAATATTTTTGCTTAATGTTTTCAAAACTCTTGTAATCTTTCTCTCATTTGCCTCACTCTGTATTTCACACTGCACTTTAATTGTTGATAAGGTCCATTATCCATGGCTTCATGTTTTATTTGGTAGAATACCAGACTCATAGATGATTAGCCATAGTTTATGAAGTAAACTTTCTTAGAAGTTCAGGGGTCTTCTATTGTACGAAACTGAATATCTAAAACTAGTCTTTGGTGTCCTCTCAGTGCAAATGGTGTGGTCACAATCACCCGCTCATCCAAAGATGAGAAAACTGGCCAAAGCAATATAAGAAAACTGATGTTTCTTATTGACCCCTACTGATTTCATAATCAAAATTTATTTTGTCAAGTCAGTTTTGAAGATTATAATAATTTTGTTAAATAAGCAAGTTTTAAAAATGCACATAATTAGTTTTATTTTACTGATAAAATATTTATTAGCAATCAAAATAGGCAAAAAAAATTTATAGGGAAAAATAACAAATACATATGCTGTCAACTGTATTGTAATGCACTTGACACCACCTACAAATAAGTCTATAAGCTACAATAATTCACCAAATTATGACTTTACAACAGCATTATTGCTGTCAAGGAAAGATGGGGGAGAGCAGAGCCACTAGCACAGAAAAAAGCAAATTGAAGTACATATAACTAAAAAGCAAAAAAAACCTAGATTTTGTTAGTTGCATTGTAATTGGAGTGGTTTTTGGAGAGGAGTAAAAATATGCCATCCATCTGCTTCTAAGGAAGAACATTCAAACATTCCATTCAATAAATAAAATAATAAAAACAAAGTTTAACTTCATGATATAGTTAATAGAGTCAAAGAAGAGGGAAGAGAAATAGACACAAAAGGAGACCACACACAGTCACACAGAAAGAGATAAAGAAAGGGGCCCTATGAAGGAAGAAATGTACAGTCATTAACACAGAAACAGAGAAGCAGGGCCGATTTCCATGGAGAAGTACCTTCATCTTGTGGACTTGGCATTTTGGGTCCTTAAAGCCCATGAACCTAGTGCAGCAAACACCCTTGTCACTTGGGGCTGTTTGACTGTGGGCTGAAATTTAGTCAAGAACCAGCTGGGCTCCATGGGCCAGCTCTCACTTTCCAATTTTCTTGACTAAATTAATAAAATCTATCTGCTTACACCAATTTTCATTAGAAAGAAGGCTTACTTCGCTAATTATCTCACTTCTAAAATGTCAAACGGAAAGCTAAAGTTAATACTTTTATTCCCACCACCACACCCCCAAAAAACCCCAAAACATAACCAAAAGACAAAAAAAAAATGTTATTTGCTTTAGGAGCTGATGTGTTTTTTTTTTAAAGGAGGAAATGAAAGAAGGGTGTTTACCAGTTTTACACATGTCTTTTCTTAAAGAATCTTATGAGAATCTAAGTTTGAGAAATATATGTTAGAGAGAAAAAGATGAGCAGTGAAAGAGCAAGCCAATAGCAGTAGCAACCCTGCATGACCTTGGACCTAGCAGCTAGGGAGCAGCAAGATGCCCAAAGGGATGAGGGCAAGAGCCCAGGAAAACAAGGGAAGCAGTCACTGCTACTTACAGTGTTCTCCCCCTGTGCTAGGCTAACCTTTTAAAGCCTCATTTAAAAGATGTATTTATATGTGAACTAATAACCAACAAGGATCTACTGTATAACATGGGAATGTTGCTCAATATTATGTAACAGCCTAAATGGGAAAAAAATTTGGAAAAGAATAGATACATGTATATATATATATATATATATATATATATATATATATATATATATATATATAAAACTGAATCACTTTGCAGTACACCTGAAATTAACACATCATTGTTAATCAACTATACTCCAATAGAACATAAAAAGTTAAAAAAAAACCAAAAAACCTACTGTATAGCTAGGAACTCTACTCAATACTCTGTAATGACCTATATGGGAAACGAATCTTAAAAAGAGTGGATATAAGTATAACTGATTCACTTTGCCGTACAGCAGAAACTAACACAACATTGTAAATCAACTGTACTCCAATAAAAATTAATTTAATAAAAAGAAAACAGATAAAAAAAGAAAAATAATAAAAGATTTATTTAGAGATAAACCTGTGCTAAGTTTATGCCATTCAGAGATTTTAAAAATAGCTTTATTGAGGCATAGTTGACGTACATAAACTGCACATATTTAAAGTATAGAATTTGAACCACCCCTGCAAGGTAATGAACATATTTATCACTCTCAGAAGTTTTCTTGCACTTCTTCATAATCCCTTCCTTCAGGACCTCCTAACCTTCTTTCTCCCGGCAACCTCTGATCTGTTTGCTGTCAGAATACATTAGTTTGCATTTTTCAGTTTATAAAAATGGAATCATACAGGATTTTTTTTCTGACTTCCTTCACTCAGCATAATTATTCTGAAACTCTTTCCTGCTGTAACATGGATAAATATTTCATTCATTTTTATTATTGAGTAGCATTCCATTGAATGGGTGAACCACATCACTTAGTTTATGCATACCTATTAATGGAAATTTGAATCCTTTTCACTTTTTGGCTATTATAAATAAAGTTCCTATGAGCATTTGTGTACAAGTCTCTATATGGATGTGTGCTTTCATTTCTCTTAGGTAGGATCTAGTGGAAGTGCTAGGCCAGATGATAGGTGTATGTTTAACATTTTAAGAAATTGCCTATTTTCCAAAGCTGTTTTACCATTTTACATCTCTACCAGTAAGAGTTCCACTTCCTCATCAACACTTAGTATGGTCAGCTTTGAAAATTTTAGCCATTTAATAAATATGCAATGCAGTGTTATTTTGTTGTAGTTTTTTTTGGGGGGGGTGCTGAACCTAATTATTTTATTTGAAAGAATACTACAAATGAAAGAACTTAAGTTGGTGTTTTGGTGCAACTTAGAGAAAAGGTAAAGGTAAACCCAAATACATGTACTGCCTTGGTCACCAAAGAGGTCACCCCATGGCTATGGAGAAGCCAACTTAAGGCTTAACCCTCAGGGTCACTGTCTTCCAGGGTGTGCTTGTCAAAGACAGGCTCTGTAGTGCCAGGTTCCAGGGCCCCCATCTTATGCAAGTTGATTATAGTGGTCACCCAGTTCTTTAATGAATTTCACCTGCTCATTCAGGTCATATGTCTCAATGAAATCACACAAGTAGGTCTGTTTTTGTCAATGCCAGTCTGTGCAGTTCCAGTACTGACTGACTTACACTTATTTTTCAAGTGTAACATGCACTCCATTGCGTTCAACTCACTCTCCCAGTGGTCTCAGTTTGGTTTCTTGATATCCTGATGGGAGTTTTGGGTATCTACTTGTTTCTTGTAGCTTCATCAGTTTCCAGCATGTTCTCTCTCCTTATGAGATTGGTGAAGGAAACATTTGGCAAAGTTCTTTAAAGCCACATCATCACAGTCAAAGTAGTAAGAGGTGCATGGACAGGTAGATATAGGAGATGTAGAGCTCCTGCTTGATCTGACAGTTGGTGGTGACCTCTGAGTCCTGGCAGTCATTCTGGTAAACCTGCAAGGGGGAACTGGCCACCACGGCAGGCAGTGGGCTCCTGGAGGTGGTCTGTGGGATCTATGAGGAAGTGTCAGAGGGCTGGCCCTAAGTGACAGGCTAGCTAGTTTCCATAGAAGGAGTACTGAAACAGGAAGCCACAGTGACTTTCTGCGAAGAACCTCTGCCCTATTGCATTGTAGCTTTAATTTGCATTTCTCTAATAATATTGAACATCTTTTCTTGTGCTTATTTGCCATTCTTATATCTTCTTAGATGAAGTGTCTGTTCAAAACTGTTGCCCACTTTTTAAAAAAATGGATTATTTGTTTACATATTGTTGAGTTATGAGAGTTTTTTACATGTGTGAGATACTAGTTTTTTAATCAGAGTGGTACTTGGCAAAGATTTTCTCCTAGTCTTGGGTTTTCAAAGAACAATTTTTAATAAGTTCATTTATTAATTTGTTCTTTTATGATTTATGCTTTTGGTGTTGCATCTAAGAAATCTTTACCTAACCCAAGATCATAAAGGTTTTCTCCTATGTTTTCTTCTAGAAGATGTATAGTCTTACATCTGGTTTGTAACCTATTTTTGAGTTAACCTGTGCATATAATGTGATGTATGAATCAAATTTTTGTTTATTCATCCATTTTTTTCTATATGGATATCCAATTTCTAAGCACTTTTGTTGAAAAAACTATTTTTTCACCATTGAATTACCTTTGAACTTGTGTTGAAAATCAGTTGTCTATTATGTGTAGGTCATTTTGTAAACTATTTTATTTTACTCTTTTATTTCTCTGTCTTATTACCAATGCCACACTGTTTTAATTTCTATAACTTTATAATAAGTCTTAATAACATATAGTGTTAGTCCTCTAACTTTATTTTTTGTTTTCAAAGTTGTTTTAAATATTCCAGTAGAATCAGATATCTTAAAACCTTCAAAAATTCCTAGTATTTCCCTCCAAAGTTATGGTGCTAGTACACTTACTCAGAAATAAAATTTAGAAAAAACTGGACACATACAAATTGATGTTATTCATATATCAATATGTTGTTATACCATATCCAGAAGCTGTATTATTAGAAGAACCCTATCAAGGAGAACAGTCTGCAAATAGGAAGAATCAACTTGATTAAAAGATAATGAAAATGTGAGTGGAGAATAAGAAAATCAGAAAGCACTTTAATTTCTTTAACTTGACTCATATTCCAAGTCCAAACATACTTTATTTAGGGCCCTAGAATAACTTCAAGATATTTTCTTTAAGGCACATTCCTCCACTCAGCACAACAAAGGCTCAAAAGCTAAGCAGGATGACACAGGCTAAAAATACATTTTTATATATGTGAGATATATAGAGCTATATATATATATTCAATATATATATATATATGTATGTATATATGTATAATTTTTCCCTATCACAAAGGGAAATTCCAAGAATGGCAGTGGGAAACTTCTAAGATAAGCCAGCTGTTCTTGGGTGGCCATTTTCATTTAAGTGACATGATTACATAAATTAAGTACGCATGGGTTGGGAAATGTAGAAAAATTTCCTTACAAGTAAATCTGGACAGATTTTGAGGTCTTGAGCTTCCCAACACTGTGAGTTCAGAAACAGACTGGAGGCCCTCCATCAGGGGTGTTGGGGAGAAAATTTCCTCACTGGGTGAGAGACAAATGTCACTGACCTTGAAGGAGGCAGCCGACTCCAAAAATTGATGGTTTTTGAACAATTCATCCTATGGCATAGATAACTACAATAGGTGAGTAGTTTTCAAACTATATTCCAGAGTACAGCATCTCTCTATATTTCATAGAGAGAGCGTTGCTTCGGTGCCTGCCTCAGCTACTGCGCTAGCAGTGTACCTCCAGGGCCTGGGTGAGCAAAATTCACGAGGAGATTCCAGCAGTTCAGAAATTAAAGTCATTCTCCTTCCATTGCTTTACACTTTCAATTATATAAACACATACTGGCTTTTTAGTGATCCAAGCAGCATTTCACACTTGATTGGCCCACTCTTCTGTGGGAACTTTTCCTTTGCTCACATGGATGACCACAGGAACCATTTCAGAATTCTGCACAGAGTAGCAATAAAAATGACTTTGGCCCACATGTTTGACTGTAGAGCTGATATCTACCCCAGATCAAATAGTTTTTACTCTATAAATAAAGGGTTTGACCTGTTCATTTTAGCTAGCTTGTCTAAACACAGCAGTTCAGCTGAGAAGTGATCCAGATTTCAAGTGTCCGGGCCTTACATATATAAAACGCGGGCACACATTTGCACACATATGCAGATTCATGTGTGCACACAGGCTGGCATTCTTCCCCCTTTGACCAGTTTTGGAGTATCTGCCCTACTTCTCAGAGGAATCATCTAGTAAATAATCAGCACAGGGAGAGAGAATGATCCTAGGATTTTTTCCAGAACACCTCTAGCTCAGTAGGCACTCGGATGAAAAGTAGGGCAAATACCAATCTTAAAGTTTATTGGCTGTTTAATTTCCAGCCAAGAAAGCAATGAAGATGGAAAAGGGGGAGTACCTGTGGTCTGTGATTACTGGGGTGGCAGGCTTCCAGAGACACTGAGCCTTGACTTTGTTTCATCAGGATTCTTCCTAAGTTGCTATTAAGAAGTATTTTCAACAATCTCTTTTTATTAGCCGTTTGTGCCCAATATAGTTTTCTAGTTGCTAGTTTGTTATGGCTTTAACATAAATAAGGTTCTAAAAATGTCTCACATGAGGAGTTGCAGGGCTGGGTATGCTATTTAGACCACATAAAAAGTCTATGTAAAGGACTTCCCTTGTAATGGGACTCTTTTATATTTAATAGAACTGTCATATAAACATATACTAGCATTTAAAATACAGTTTCTGAGCTATAAAATAAACACCATTTCTAATATTGCTGTTGGCTTTCACATGCATAGAGCTTAGTTCATTAAATGTTCTTTATTCCATTTACGTGAAATGTGTTTTTAACCACCGAAGCAGCACATAAAGTGCATTATCCCTTGAAATGCAGCCATTATCAAGTAAAGAGCAGTGAAAATCAAACATACCAAACATTTTAGGCAGATTCAAGAAAATTACAGTTAATTTTAACACCTTGTACAATGCCACAAATTGGTACTTTTCCAATAAATTATTATTGATGATTATAACTGTATTCATAAAATGAAATATAAATGTGGACATATATCACAGAAAAATATATATATTTATTTAGAAATATTTTCACAATTTATTGTTTACCTGAAAGTTATACAATAGCAATATTTCATTTATTTTTCAAGTTAAAATGAAGTGGATTAAATAAAATGATTCTGCATTGCCTATCTTTATAAACTTGAGTAAAAATTTGCTACAGTGTGCTTCAGTTTTCTCATTTGAAAAATGCTGATAATAGTAGTTCCTAAGTCACAGTTTTCTTAGAAATGAGTTAAATATATAAAGTTATAGAGTTAACATAGTTAACACATATAGAGTTAACATAGTTTTTAGAACATTTCCAAGCACATAATCAGCAACCAATAAATCTCAGCTAGTAATAATATTTTTCTAGAGCTCTATTTTAGAGTCACCACAAGTAAATATTTTGTTGCACATGTTGCAATATCCAACAGAAATCATCGGTGTACATTTTGTGCTAAGTAGGAGGTGCTATGTTGTTTATCAACATATAGCATGAATCAGTTTAGATCAATATATCTATTAACAATGTTTCATTGTACTTAATTTTTATAAAAGTTAAAAAGTGTGGGAGAGTCAAAGAGCCATAAGATGTGATTACTGTCCTTAAGTAGTTATGTGAACATAAAAAAGAAATTAATGACATTAAAAATACTAAAATTAACCTTACAAAAAACACTGACAGTGACATTACCAGACAGTTGGGAAGTGGTTGGCATTTGATACATGGTGCTAGAACATGTGGCTATTCCTACATAATACAACACAGAAAAAGTAACTACCTGGTAAATTAAAGACCTCAATATGAAAATAAAACTGAAAAACTTTTAGGAGAAATCCTAAGAGGATATCTTTATAACATCAGGACTCAGAAAAATTTATTAAACCAGACACAAAACCCACAAACTATAAAGGAAAAAATGTTTGAAATTTATCTATTAGCACTGAAAATTTCTGTGTGACAAAAGGTAACGTAAAGAAAATTGAGACAAGTCATAGACTAGAGGAAGATATTTGCAGACATATTATAGCCTCCTTTCCCCCAAATTGTATTTGGAGTTCTTCATGTGTTAGCAACCAAAAAACAACCTAATAAAAAGTGGACAAAGGATTCACAGAGAAGAAAACACAATGATCAGTAAATATATAAAGACATCCCCAAGCCCACTATAATAAATGGATATGCAAATTAAAATAACAGTCAGAGGGCGTGTGCATCTGGCTATAGCTGCCTAACTTGCATAAGACTAAATCTTTTAATATAAAACAACAAAAAAAAGTCTGGAAAAATTAAAAAATCTGTTTTAAGACTTCAGAGAGCAATCAAAATAGTTAGGACTTGAGAAGCCAAAATTCCAAAAAGAAAGGAATAACAGAGAAGTAAGCTCAATATTCACCGTTGCCTGCCCCGTTGAAATATTTGTCAATATTTGCCAATCTGTAACTTTCAGCCAAGATGCCAAAAGCCAAACAAAAATGGTATCTAAGAGATTAAGAAGCTTCAGATTTTCCAACAGTCACAAAGGCTGGGGAGACAAAAACTGAAATACAGGGCTTACCATAGAAGATCATGGTAAAATGCCCCAGACATTCAGCTGAAACTCCAGAAAGGCTACGCTTTGGACTAAGGAAACTGGAAATAGACTATTAGTGAAAAATATCTGGAATTAGTTCAACCCAAAATAGATTAGGATGACCTCCTTCTATTCTAATTGTCTGTCTACCAGAAGCAAAATTTAGTACTCTCTGTAGGAAAGTAATATTATCATGAGTGTCAAATTATCTTTGAACATTTTCATATACAATGACAACATCCATTTAAAACAACCAGTCATACCAGAAACAGAATCAAATTACTTAGAACAAAAAGGAAAAAAATTGGTAAAATAAAAACAGATCCATAGGAGATCCAAATATTAGAGTTATCAGACACAGAATTAAAAATAATTACGGTTAATATGATCAAAAAAAAAAGTACAGGACAAGATAGAGGCTTTCAGCAGAGAACTAGAGTCCAGAGCAAAGAATCAAATAAGAATTCTAGCTTGGAAAAATATAAAAACCCAAATTAAGAACTCAGTGGATTGGTTTAACAGAAGGCTGGGCACTGTTAACGAGAGAATTAGTGCACTGGAAGATAGGTTGGCAGGTAACAGCTTGAATGAAACACAGTGACAAAAAAAGAGGAAAAGTATAGAATATATTACAAGAAACATACTGGACATGATAAAAGTCTAGCATGTAATAAATATATAATATGTATAAAAGGAGAGAAGAGATAAAGTGGGACAAAACAATATTTGAAGAATATGACTAAGAATTTCCATAAATGTGTAGAAAACATCAAGCTACAGACTCAATAAATTTTATGAACCACAAAAGAGATAAATACAAAGCAAGTCCACACAGATACACATCACAGTAAAACTACTGACACACCAAAGATTCAAACATACAAATACAAATACAGAGAAAATATCAGATGCATCGAGAGAGAAAATGTTACCCTCAAAAAAGCAAGAAACAGACTAATGGCTAAATATGCAACACAAACATTAGAAACTAGAAGAAAGTAATAGTTTTTCAATACTGGAATAAACTACCTGCTAATCTAGAATTGTATACACAGCAAAAATATCCATCAAAATTTAAGGTAAAATAAGTATATATTCAGAGATAAAAAAACTGAGGGTTAGTCACCTGCAGACCCACAATAAAAATATATATATATAATAAAAATTTTATTAAGTTCTTTAGGTAGAAAACCTGCATAGAAAAGCTGGAAAAAATAAAGAACAAAAAAGGATAATTATTTGAATACATCTGAATGAATGTCTAAAATATTGTCTAATACATTGTGTGATTTAAACATTTGAAGATGTAAAATACATAACAATGAAAGATAGGAAAAGAATATATGCATTACTGGGGAAGTGGTAAAAGTAACAGTTTGTATTAAAATGTAACAAATCAAGATTCATGTTTTAGTCTTTAGGCTAATCAGCTAAAGAATAGTATAATAATGAATAACAAAGTAATAGAGGGTAAGTATGGAATAATAAAAAATACTTGATTAATCTAAAAGAAAACAAGAAAGGGCAAAAGAAAAACATGTAGAAAATAAATAATAAGATGGTAGATTTAAACCCAAATATAACAACTATTTAATTAAATGGAAGTAGTCTGAACACTGTGATTAAAAGACAAAGTTTGTAGAATTGGATGTGGTTTTTTGTTATTTATTTATGGCTGCGTTGGGTCTCTGTTGCTGCGTGCAGGCTTTCTCTAGTAGCAGCGAGTGGGGGCTACTCTTCCTTGCAGTGCACGGGCTTCTCATTGCAATGGCTTCTCTTGCTGTGGAACACAAGGCGCACGGGCTTCAATAGTTGTAGCATGTGGGTTCAGTAGTTGTGGCATGCGGGCTCTAGAGCACAGGCTCAGCAGTTGTGGTGCACGGGCCCAGTTGCTCCGCAGCATGTGGGATCTTCTCAGACCAGGGCTCGAACCCATGTCCCCTGCACTGGCAGGCGGATTCTTAACCACTGTGCCATCAGGGAAGTCCCTGTATGTTTTTTAAGTCAGGCATTTATGACACACAAAAGATGCATCTTAAATGTAAGACTGTAGAAATGTTGAAAGTAAATTTTTTCTGAAAAGAATGAAAAAAGATACATATGCAAATATTAGCCAAAATAAAATTTATATAACTGTACTAATATTAAAAGAAGTAGGCTTTACTGCAAAAATCACTATTAGAGACAAAGAGGAATATTTCAAAATGATAAAAGATCCAATCTACTAAGCATATATAACAATTCATAAAGGCTCAAAATACGTAAATCAATAACTGACAGAATGTAGAGAAGAAATTGACAAATCCACAATCATTGGGACATTTTATTACAAAGATTGATGGGGATATGGAAGATTTCAGCAGCGTGAGTAACCAGTTTAACTGACTTGAAATAACAGAGGACACTGCACAAACATGGAATACACATTCTTTTCAAGTATAAAATTGGCCATATGCTAGTCCATAAAGCAAGTGCTCAATCTCATTAGTAGTTAAGGAAATACATATTAAATTCACAATGAAATTATTACACATCAGAGTAACCAAAATAAAAAATACAGAAAATACCTCGTGCCAAAAGAATGTGGAGCCACTGGAATGTACTGCTGTTGAGAGTGTAGATTGGTGAAGCTAATTTAGAAAAGTTTTTGGCTGAATCTACTAGAATTGAACAAATGCACTACCATGATGGCAACAATTCCATTCCTAGATCAATACCCTAGAAAAATGAACATGTGCTCACCAATATGAACAAGTTGTACAAGAATCTTCAAAGCAACACTTTTTTTGTGTGTGTGGTATGCGGGCCTCTCACTGTTGTGGCCTCTCCCGTTGTGGAGCACAGGCTCTGGACGCGCAGCCTCAGCGGCTATGGCTCACGGGCCCAGCCGCTCCGCGGCATGTGGGATCTTCCTGGACCGGGGCACGAACCCATGTCCCCTGCAAAGGCAGGCGGACTCTCAACCACTGCGCCACCAGGGAAGCCCCAAAGCAGCACTCTTTATAGCAGCCAAACACTGGAAATGACTCAAATGCTTATGAACATAAATGGAGCAATACATTTTTACACACACATAATGGAATGCCATAGACCAGCAAGATGGACAAACTACCACCATGTTCAACAATGCAGTAAATCTCAAGAAAATATCTTTAGTGAACAGATCTAACACAAAAGATTCTGAATCCGATAGTGATCCTGTTACTAAATCATTCTGAATGAAACTAATCTACTGTACTAGTTTTTTTGCAGGCTGCCATAACGAAGCACTGCAAACTGGATATCTAAAACAACAGACATTTATTTTCTCACAGTGCTGGAGGCTAGAAATTCAAGATTGGCAGGGTTGGTTTCTTTTGAGACCTTTCTCTTTTGGTTTGTAGAAGACCATCTTTTCCTTGTATTTTCACATTGTTTTCCCTTTGTACCCATCTGTGTCCTAATCTCCTCTCCTTATAAGAACACCAGTCATGTTGGATTAGGGCCTACCCTGATGACCTCTTTTTAACCTAATTACTCTTTGGGGGGGGTTACAATTTTGCCCATAACATTTATGTGATTAAAATTTAGGATAGTGTTTACCTTTAAGGAGGATGGTGGTAGTAACTGAGAGGAGGAAAGAGGAGGTCTGATATTCTTGATTCTGATAATACGTGTATTCTCACTTTATAAATGCTCATTAAGCTATATACTGATGATTTGTGCACTTTTCTAAACGTTTGTTGTTCTTCATTTTTAAAAATCTTAATAAGAAAATATGAATTAATAAAAAGTAATTTACATCCATCAAATTGCAGAAATATAAAAAATGCAATGATATGTGAAGACTTATGCACTGCTGGTAAGTTTATAAATTAGTGAAACACCTTAGAGAGCAATTTGGCAATTGTTGGAAAGATAACAAAATAATTGATATACTCATTGAGCACTGTTCTAAGCACTGTTGTATTTACTATGACAATGCCATAAATGATGTATTTTTTGAGTCTGAACTGGACTGCTGTAAAAAAGTGACTAGTAAAAACCCAGTGGTTAAAAAAGACACCTATGTATCCTCCTTATAACAGTCCAGCAGTAGATGGCTAACAGGACAACTCTGCCAGGTTCAAGATTTCAAGATGGAGATTCCATCTCTAGGAATAAGGCCTCTCTCTCTCTCTCTTTCTCACACACACACACACACACACACACACACACACATACCATTCTCTCTCTCTCACCATTTCTAGATAGCAGGAAGTGGGGAAAGGCACACAAACACACGCAGGAGTGTACATCACTTTCACTCACATCC
This sequence comes from Phocoena sinus, assembly GCF_008692025.1. Classification (NCBI taxonomy): domain Eukaryota; kingdom Metazoa; phylum Chordata; class Mammalia; order Artiodactyla; family Phocoenidae; genus Phocoena; species Phocoena sinus. The sequence continues at coordinate 29,460,344 of NC_045774.1, read as the reverse complement.
CATTAGCTAGAATGTAGTCACATGTCCACATCTAGCTGGAAGAATGCTAAGAAATGTAGCCTTTATCTGGACACCTGAAACTCTTCTATGGACAAAGGGGATAATGGATATTGGAGTACAACAGGCAGTCTGTCATAGGCAGCTACTACTACTATCATGATTTTAGAGATCAAGAAACAGAGTCAAATTTGGTAAGGGTACACACAGAGTAAACGACAGAGTCAAGACTTGAACTCACACAAACAACATACCTACTGTATGAGGCACTGCCTCTCTACAGCTAATAAAATTAAAGTTGTATACCCTGTAACCCAGCTGTTCTAGCACACGTGCATAAAGACGCATGTACTGGGATGTTCATTCCAACACTGATTGTTAAAATAAAAAACAAACAAGCTAAACTAAACTAAAAAAGACATGCAATGGAAACTTCTCAGCCATCAAAACTAGCGTTCAATATGAAAAAATCTCCAGAACATAATACTGAAAGGAAAGAAGTTATAGAAAGAATACATACAGTATGATGTCAGTTGCATAACACTTTAGAAATAAAAAATATGTATTGTTTATGACTGAATAAGTGTGCAGTAAAAGTACAGCATATGTGTGGGAATAATGTTCACAAATCTATTAAATATGGCAAGATGTTAACAAATATTTAGTCTTATATGCTCATTATTTTAATTTCTGGTTTTGGTGTGTTTTAAAAATTTACCAGTGGTGTCTAAATTTTCTTTTTTAGATGCATTGACCATATGGTGTAGATTTATTGGGGATAGTTTGGATATAAATTGCTCTTTATAATCTCTGTAAACTATCAATATATTCTAGGAATAGCAATTCCTTTTGGACTACCTCTCACACATAGAACTGATATAAAAATCATTATCTTGATTTTTTATCTAGAAATATAGTTGGCCTAGATGTGGTGGCTTACTCAGTTGACTTAGGATTCAAATTTCACATTTAATTTTTACATTAATCATATAAGAGAGAAACCATTTTTCTTTCATATAAATGATGTAATTTTCTGTTTCTCATCCTCCTATACTTTCAAAAGTTCCTTCCTTTTCATCTAAAAATCTTTCAGACTAATTCATATTGGTCTACCATTTTAAATTATCAGTTTCATTTCCAAGTGAAAATTTGACTTACATTTTTGTGACTAAACAAAAATAACAACAGACTTCATCACATTTAGGCTAGACTGAATTTTTAAGTGAAGCAATTTCTTCACATCTTTTCTAGGTGGGACTGGGGGAAAGAATGGGAATGTGAGGAGAGATCTTTGATAGCTTTTTTTTTTTTTTTTTGAAGGGCAGGCTCAAGTGTGGTGTAGAGAGATTATAGAGTCAAGATATTTCCACTGGACAAAAAAAAAAAGATTTTTCCACTGGATATTCCAATTATTCTTGAGGCGCTATCTTTCTCTTAGACCAACATCATTTAAATCCAGATATATTGCCTTGGCTTAAAACAATTTGGGTAAGAGTAAAGCAGAATTATTAATAACTTCATCATTCTTTCTTCTTATCGAATGCTGACATATTCAAGACAGATTTGGAAATTATAGGTACCTAAACACTCATCTCCTTCATTATTTAAAGTTGATGAATTCCTAAATTAATTCTTAGACCTTTCTTTAACAAGACAGACAGAAATAAAAGGAGGGTAGAGAGGTTCCTCTTACATTTGAACCAAAGTTACTTTATTACTTAGTATAGCTAAAATTATCAAAGACAGATTTCATGTTTTAACAATGGATTCTCTACAGTTTATAGGGATATTGTTCTACAGAGGAAAAACAAACTGAGGACTTTTATAAGAGGGCATTCTTGGTTCAGAGTACATTATAGATGATGTGCTATCACTTTCAGACCCAACAAAAAAAGAGACAAGGTTTTAATGTTAAAACACTAAGATTGATTTATTGATATTATGCTTGTCAAACACAGGAGAAATGGTTTTATAATGTTGATAAAGTGAGCATAGAATTTAGTTTTGGCTATAGATATAATTTCTTATGTAATGCAACTACAAAAACAATTTCTTGAGGGTTCTCTGAGGAGTAAACTGGGTTGAGGTGGACCACTAGAACTTCAGTGTATTCTTAGTAAACTGGAAGCTAATAATGACCCTATCTCTTTCTGGCAGCTGAATGTTTCTAGCTTCATATCTAGGGGTTCACATAAGAAATGCATGATAGGGCTTCCCTGGTGGCGCAGTGGTTGAGAGTCCGCCTGCTGATGCAGGGGACGCGGGTTCGTGCCCCGGACCGGGAGGATCCCACATGCCGCGGAGCGGCTGGGCCCGTGAGCCATGGCCGCTGGGCCTGCGCGTCCGGAGCCTGTGCCCCGCAACGGGAGAGGCCACAACAGTGAGAGCCCGCATACCGCAAAAAAAAAAAAAAAAAAAAAAAAAAAAAAGAAATGCATGATAGCCAGGCCTACAAAATTTCTTACTTACAATCTCTTTGGGGTAAAGTGAAATAAAATTTTGATCAACTTCATTCATCAGCTTTGATCTCTTCTCTAAATTATTTGGCCTATATTTCTAAAAAATGAGACTCTAAGACAAAGTCTTGCATGCAGGTAGTTGATCTCAGGGAGAAAAGAAGGAGGACATGGAGAGTGAGACCAGGAGGAAGGGAAAGCTAATCCAAAGGTACATATTGAACTGGCCGTTACTGTGGGGGCCGGTGCGTCATCCTGTCAAGAATTCTCAAGCACTTCATGGAATATGTCTCAGATTGAAAAACCAGGGGACAAAACAAGAGAAATGTTTATTAATTGGCTCCATTTACCTTATTAGTCAATGGTAGGCTCACTCCTTTGCAGTCCTGGTTTGTGCATTCATGAAGGCCAGGTGGGTCATTCAATCCCATGTTGCAGTATCAGAGGTGTCCTGGGGCAGGTAGTGAGGGATATTTGGCACGAGTGTTGTTCAGAAGCACCTGAGCAAAGCTGGTAGAAATCCGCAGAGAAGATATGAAGCAGTACTCAAGAAGTGTCTGATGTAGTCTTTGCAACTTTGCACCTTTTAGATCCTCTTGTGTCCCGCATTAATTAATTCCATTAAGTCAAGCTCATCAGAGTCCCTTTCTAGGTCATGACCACTTGCAATATTTATAAAGACTCAATACTAAGAGGCTTAGTGCAATAAGTTGTGTTTCCTGCTGCTACAATCGGTGCTGAGACTGAAATTGATACTTACCATCTCACTCCTCTACTACCCATTCTAGAATTCTCTCATCCTTTGCCTGTGCCTCAGCTTGTCTAGGTTGCTTATCTAGTGTGGTGACCTACACTGTCTTTCCCAAAGACTCCGAGCTCTTAATGCCTTTCCCTTTTCAAGCTGTGGTTGCTATGCATCCATTTACCATTATCACTAAGCACAGAGTCACCAAAAGACATCCTCAAATACCCTGTAGTCTAGACAGACTTCCCTAAGTTCCCATAATGTAGCAGCAACTCTAGATCTTCAGAAAAATTAGAGTCAATTACTTTAAGTTATTCCTTCCTTTGCTGACATGAAAAACCCAAAATGACCAAGTGGTAGTTGGAGCTATAAGTTCAGAGGAATCTTTACTATGTCTTGTGGTGTAAGTGTTTCCTCATTGGGAACTGAGACTTTTGATCTGGCAGAGCACGAATAGGAAACTCAAATTCCAAAATACAGTCACTAATGGTGAGAGGGTTCTGTACTACCTGTCTTTGCTCCTGGACCCAATTTTTCTGACACTCAACACCAAATATCACGTATCGGATAAGCAAATATGCCACATCCCAGACTATGGCTATCCACCTTGCTGGTGCATCAGCTGAGCTGCTTCTAAGCAATAAAGTTTATAGTCTGGAGCCACTTGTCTCGTGTCATAAAATGTGTACCTTCATCTGAGTCACTGTTATATGGGATACCATAACAATGGATTGGTATTTTGGAATTCCTCAGATGGTGGTACTAGCTGAGACATGGGTTATACATACAGTAAACCCATATCTACTATAAGTGTCAGTTCTGACTGGGGTACCTCACTTCTTCCTCCAGAACGAAAGGGATCTGATGTAGCAGATATACTATCAGAAATCTGGTATCTCAAGGGATTGTGCTACATCTAGGGTTTCAACCAGCTCTTCCCTGGATCATTGTCACTGAAGTTCCAAAGTCAGACTCTCAGTGTCTAACAGAGTACAAGAACACGCGAGAAATTATTTTATAATAGCAGATACTTAGTTCTCTGCTAAAGCAGCCATGACTTTGCTCTAGAATTCTGGAAGTCTGAATTGTGACTTTTCTGGTAGAGCTTGATAGAGATTCTACCTTGCACACTTGACCACCATGGATACCTCTAGCACTCTAAGCTCTTGAGGCAAATGGCCCAAGTGCCAGGCATCTCTCATTGAGTATGGATCTGGTATAAAATTTTCCATTATTCTGGGTACCACTCAAAACTGGGAGCCTTCTGAACCATCTAATAGGTGAGGCAGAGCATTATTCCAAAGAGTAGTATATATTGCTTTAGAACCCAAAGGCCCAAAAAACATTGAGCTTCTTTCTTTTTTGTTGTTTTAATTTTAATTTTATTGGAGTATAGTTGATTTACAATATTGTGCTAGTTTCAGGTGTACAGCAAAGTGATTGAGCTTCTTTCTTAATAAAGAGGGCTGCAATAAATAACAACGTGTCCTTAGAAAGGTTGTTTCAGGATAGCCCAGATCATTGGACCCATTAAAACTTCATCAATATGATAGGCCTTCTAAAACTTTTGAGAGTTTATTCTCTCTCCTATGCCATTCATCAGTCTTAATGGGCATTCAATGCACCTGCCACTATCTGTTCATCCTCTGCAGTTAGCATGACATAATCAACATTGTGGTCCAGTGACATGGATAGACAGAATATATTAATTGGGTTTTAGATATAATAAAATTGTTGTAATAACCAGACTTCCAAATAATAATGCCCATCAGGCAACTACAAATGTAATGGTTGTGTAGCAAGGTAAAAAATAAATGAATGTGCATGAAAATATTGGTTTGGCAATAAATTATAAGAGGATGACAAGGTCTTCCAGAAGTAAATTAGTCCTCAGAGAAAAATGACACAAAAGAGCAGTAAACCAGTTCTGTTGTTTTGAGCTGCTGTATGACCCTGTGCTTCCTCTATTCTTAAATTAAAAGATAAAGTGTTGTACAACAACACTTGAAACTAATATAAAGTTATATGTCAATTATATCTCAATGAAAAAAAGATACAGTATTAATGTGGGCAGTGCACCAGGACCTACATGGTTAGGAAAATAAGTGTGAATAAATACAGTGTAGGGATCGAGAAAAGTGAAGAATGATTATCAGTTTAAGGACCAGCAGCAGGACTCTGCCTAGAGAAGAGTAACAAACTCATATCCTAGTGGGGAGGACTATTTTGGCTTGGCTAATCTGATGAGACATCTTTGATACGGGAAATTAGCTTTCAGCATATTGCCAGTAAAATTTATGCATGAAATAAAGTGATTTTAAAGAAAATTATATGGGAGATTTCAGTAAGTTAGCTAGAAAGGAAAAAAACCACCAATAACAAACATTAGACTGGGGAAGAGAAGAAACATGATGGGGATGGGAATCCAGGAAGAGGACGTAAGTAGTTAAACTTTTCCAGCAGGAGATTGTGGAGGGGGAGGAAAGGATAAGGATAATGGCAATGACTTTTAAGGTTAAGAACTTTATATTTAAACCATATGATCTTCTGCATAAGCCTCCTGCCTTGCCTTATTTGCCCCCTAAAATAAGTAAAAGTCTATGACCTACCCACATGCCATGGAGCGGCTCGGTCCGTGAGCCATGGCCTCTGAGCCTGCGTGTCCGGAGCCTGTGCTCTGCAACAGGAGAGGCCACAACAGTGAGAGGCCCATGTACTGCAAAAAAAAAAAAAAAAAAATGTTGCAAGAATAGTACAGATAATTCACCTTCTCCTTATGTTAGCAACTTACATAACTATAGTACTATTATCAATGCAAGAAAATGAACATTGGTACAATACTACCAAACTAACCTGCAAACTTTATTCTAACTTCATCAGTTTTTCTTCTAATGTCATTTTTTGTTTGTTTCAAGATCTTATTCTGGATATCACATTGCATTTAGTTATGTCTCCTTAGTCTCCTGCAAGCTATGACAGTTCCCCATTCTTTACATTTTTTTCATGACCCTGACAATTTTGATGAGTACTGGTCAGTTATTTTGTGGTTTGTCCGATGTTTTCCAACAATTAGATTGAAGTTATGCAGTTTTTGGCAAGAATACTGCAAAAATAATATTTTGTCCTCAATGAATCTTGGAAACAGGGTATATATGTTTTCAATATGTCCTACTACTGGTGATATCAACCTTTGAACTCTTGCTTAAGTGATGTCTGCTGGGATTCTCCACTGTAGTTACTATTTTCCCTTTTTCAATTGATAAATATCTTGGGAGAGACACTTTGAGTCTATGTAAATATCCTGTTTCTCCTCAAGTTTTCCAGTGGTCAATCAGTGCATCTTCCTGCAACAATTATTACTGTGGTGATTGCCAAATGGTGAGTTTTTATTCCCTTGTTTCTTTCTACATTTATTAACTGGGTTTATATTATAAGGTGGAACTGACGCTTTTCCTCCCATCATATGGGTCAGATATTTTATTTTCCAGGCTCCTTTGTGGATAGGGCTAGGCACCCGACCTAAGTGTGGCCAATCAGATAATTCCACAAAAATCACCTAGACTTTCTATCCCATCATCAAGAGTCAAGAGAGGGCCCACACACTGGGAGTAACCATCAGCTTCTCAAAAATCTCTACTCCTGCCCTAGTCCATTTAGGCTGCTATAACAAAATACTATTGTTATAAGCTATAAACTACTGTTATGATATAAACTGGGTGGATTATAAAAAACAAAAATTTATTTCTCACAGTGCTGGATGCTGGGAAATGCCAGATCTTGGTGCCAGCATATTTGGTGTCTGATGAGACCCTGCTTCCTGGTTCATAGATGGCCATCTCTCTGAGGTCTCTTTTATAAGGGCACTAATCCCATTCATGAGAGCTCCACCCTCATGACCTAATCACTCCCCAAAGCCTCACCTCCAAACACCATCACATTGGGCATTAGGATTCAAAATACAAATATTGGATGGACACAAACATTCAGTTTATAGCATTCCATTAACAGATATCAAGGCAAAGTCCAAACATCTAATATAAGGCTCTGTCTCCTCCAATAAGTGCACTGCATCTGTGACCACTCCTCCACCCAAGTCTTCTACCATCATTTTCAGGAAAGGATCTACAACCTGAGACTATGACCCAGCTACCCCAAATTTCCTTACCTCTATTGATAAGGAGCTGCAGGTACTCACCCTCCAATCCCCTAATGTACATTATCTGTCTTGAATTCACCCAGGAAATACTCTCATTTAACCCTTTATTCCTGTTTTTATCTCTCACCTGGGCTCACAGTTAACCTTTTTTCTTCTGCTTTTATTCCCCGTAACCCTCTGTACTGTCTCCCTCTCCCACTGCTCCAGTTCCAAAAATCATTTCACTGTGTCCTCTGAAATTCATGGTCCACATGCCAGACTGTATTTTCTACAGTGGCCACAAGATCTCTCAACCCTCTGCTCCTGCAATGTTCGCTGGAATGTCACTCTTTTATGAGGACTCCCTAAACACTCCATTTAAAATTGTCACCTACAAGCACCCACCCAGCCCACCCTTTTTATCCCCCTTAATCTACACTTGTTTTCCTAAAGCACTTTATCATCTAACATCAATTTACATGATCCTTTACTTTATTGTTTATGGTCTGTCTCAAGATACCCCACTCTCCCCTGCTTGAATATAATTTCTAAGAGGATGGAGGCATTTGTTTGTTCTTTCAGTGATATATCCCAAACACCCCAAGTGGCATGAGGCACATTTTAGGTGCTCCAGATTTTGAATCAGAAGTTGATGTCTCAAATAGATAAGATCAAAATGACTTTTCTTCCTAGTTGTAATGTTAGCAGCCCCACACTCACTTTCCCAAGATGGGGCATGTAGGGCAGCAGCAACAGTAAAGCCAGTGTGTCCAGCACCCCATGATGTTGTGGTCACCAGCAATGTCAGTACTGACCTCTGGACCATCACTGTGCCTGGATTTTGGCTACAGTTTTGCTCGGTCTTCTTGTTAGTTTTGCTCAGCCTGCCTGTTTCTTGGGACTGATTCTGCAGCCAACTCTGTGATCTTGCAAGTGACACAAAATTCTTTTGAATAATTTTTTTCTGCTTATATCAGCTGGTGAGGGCTTGTTTCTTTGCTAAGAACAACGAACTTTTAAGTATTGGCCTTTTGAAAATGGATGAGGACATATCTGAAATACTCACAAGTTCAGAACAGCATCACTAAAAATAAAAGGGAAAATAGTACCAGAGGAGGCTGTCTATCTAATTAGCTACCAACATATGAAGATGAGAATGCTGGTCCAGAAACTTGGAATAGAGAAAGCCACAAAATGTCAAGATTGTTTCATCCAACATCACATAGACAGCCTATTTCTTTACTTCTTTTGGTAGGGCTGGTCAGAAAGACATGGGAGTGAAAAAACATCACTTTTTAAAAGCCATCACTTGGACTCGTGTAATATAAAAGGCCATCCCTGGGAGACACCCGGCATGGATCCATATGCTTTGTGAGTCTTTTTCCCTGTGACATTTTTATGAAGGTTATGTATATGGCCCGTTCATCTTCATTCTCCTGGTGCTAATTGCTGTCCATTGGACCTTGCTACTGTGTACACAGACCACATGCTTCTCCGACACTGCCCTGGCTGCGGTGTGCCACATGGCCCTGCTGTCCTCAGATAAGAACCTGCTGCTGTCTGACCACAACAGCTGGAAATGTTCTGCCTTGAAGAGCTTATCTTGTGGAGACTCAAGCTGAGCTATGACACAGTCGACAAGCACACAGAATGAGTAGATTCTCTGGGGGCAGCTTATGGAAGCCAAAAAGCCTCCCATGTGCTGTTGGATGAGAGTTTGGAGTTGATAGTGAGCTTTACTGTGGACACTTCCTGTGAGGAAAGCATTGTGTTGAAGACAGAAAGAGGTTCAAGAGAGACACGAGCACAACTTCTCCAACCATTGGTCTCTCTCTGGGACTCTCAGCTTTTTACTGATTTTTCCTTGATTAGGGGCAGGAAAAAATGAAAGAAGATAACTGTTCAATTCTTTCTCCTTCATCTCCTTCTAATTTATAAAGCATCTGCAATCCAAGAATTGCAACATTACTGATAACTGGCCTCTACTCTGATGCTTTTTACTAGTCTTACACTTCTGCCTCCCCAAGCCCCCCATCCAACATTATCTGTTTTTCATTTCCTTGCTTTTTAAAATAATTCTTTCACATATGTCTGGATGCTTAACCAACATAGTGTTTAGTTTCTGGGTTTTATGAAAGTGATATCATACTGTGTACAGTCAGCCCTCCATAGCTGCGGGTTTGGCATCTGCTGATTCAACCAAAATTACCACCCAGGATTGGTTGTATCTGTGGATGCAAAACCTGCAGATAGGCAAAGCCCACTGTACAGTGTTCTGGAACTTGCCTTTTTATCAGTTACCAGTATGTTTCTAAGGTTCATCCATGTGGTTCTGTGGAATAGAGATTGACATTTCCTGCTATATATTAGGCTTTTGTATGACTAGACCAGAGCGTGTTTATATGTATTCCTGCCGACATTTGGGTTGTTTCCTGTTTTTTAGGTGTCTGAACAGACCTGCTCTGAACATTCTTGCCCGTGGCCCTTGGAGCACTCCTGCTACACTTCCTCTAGAATAGATTTGCTGGTTGTTTGCATGTTTCATCTCACGCGATAGGGCCAAATTGTCCAAAATGATTATTCTACTTTACAAGCAATCCATGAGTTCCCCTTGATACACCTTCTCTCAACATTTGGTCTATTTGATTTCACAGAAGATTTATTTTGTGAGGGAGAAGGAATTGTCCCTAATTTGAGAGGATGAGCTAATTAATGCTAATCAGGCTGAGAAAGGTACTCCTAGCTACCCTGCTTGCACTTTTGAGTACATCATTTCTTTTGCTTTTAATATGCTGTATTCATCCCTGTCAATTCAGCTGTTGCTTAGGAGTGGGGCCTGGCAACACCCTTCAGGAAGAGAGCACGGATACCGGGTCAGAGAGAAAAACATCTCCTTCTCTCCTGTACCATCCCAGGGCTCCCTATCTTGTGGAAAAAGACTAATTTTTGGGCTCCCTCACCCCTACACACTTGCAGTGGTGATAGAGAAAATATAAGGCAGGTGATATTTGTCCTGGGCATCCCCACTGCTCAGGTATTGATGATGGCTCTGTGCTGGATGCTCCTAGGCCTGTTCCTGTCCCTGGGAACATTCAGGCTTGCTTTTTGTGGGAAGGGGGTGGGGTATGTGTGGAAGGGGAGATTCAGGGATACAGGCCAGTGACTCTCTCTTCCTACTAACATTGGAGTATCTGTGTTACTCTCAGAAACAAGGCATCACTCACTAACGCTCTGACCTGCACTGCACTGATGGGAGAGGGCTAGCATTCCCGTCTAGGTGGCAAAGGGATATTTCACCAGGGCTATCACGTGGCGGGAATTTCAAGCTAGGTAGGAAGGAGGACAAGGCAGAAAGGCAGTTGGAAACATAATAGCACACCAATTAGTTGACTTAATCTTGAAGCTAAGCCAAATCTCACTTTGATAAAATTGAGGCAGAGAATCAGGTTTGTTATTCATTTATATGAATTTAATTTTCTTCCCAGCAAGCCTACAACTCTGCCTCTCAGCCTCTTCAGAGATTTGGGTTCTGTCTCTATAATAAACTTGAAATTTTAAAATAAAGTCTGCACTTTTTCTCTGGAAACATTTCTGTATTTGGAGAATTCTTATTTAGGGCCACATTTCCTAATGATCAGCTGGCTGTTTCAAGTTACTTAACCACAGATTTGAAGTTTGGTGAGCTCTCTGCCTCCAAAGTTTTTCTGAAGTCCTGGAAAATACATGATATGTTCAAGGTCACAGTTTGCTCTTGGAATTTTTGAAAATATCTGTGCATGCTGATTTACGGTACTGTAGCCTTTCCCAAGCAGAGAAGACCTTGTTCCTTTGGTATACATGCTTGGGTAAAGATGTTTTCTTCTTTTTTAATGGAACTCTTCTTCTATTGGAAAAGTGATGTAGGAAAGAATAATGGAATTTACTAGCTAAAAATGATTCTGAATTGTAAAAATGCAATGCTTTGGCCAAAAAACACTTCCTCTCTTGTTCCTTGTCATTAGAAGTATGTATGTGTATAATAAATAAGCTACTTGCCATTGCTTTTTATTCTCTGGAAATAGACTTTTTAATTCACTAGACATTTTCCAAGTTAAGCAAAGGAAACTGGAAGATAAATTTATGACTACAGTTTCTGGGGAATAAACATGAGGCCAGTTGGATATAACCCTAGTGAAGTAAGGGTGGTGCAACAAAGCAATGAAATCAGAACAGTCTAACTAGCCAATAAGGATGAATCACAGAATAATGTAATCTTAGGTTTGAAGGGATTTTAAAGGTCATCTAGTCCAGCAATATGATTTAGACCAAAGACTATTTTGGCTCAGCAACATAAAACCAATGTTGGGTAGTTTGTTTTCTAGAACCAATCCAAAATTTTCTAGCAAAATCAGATTTGCCTTGCACATTTATTCTAACCTCAAACTCATATACTAGAGGTTTTCAACCTGTAATCTAGGGATGGCCCACAGGGGAGCCCTGGGGCCCTCTGAAATGGAATGCAAAATTGTTTGGGATTGTATACATTTGTGCTTTATTCTAATACAGTAAATATTATCAATATAACCCAAATAAACAAAAGTTCTTCGAGATCCTTAATAATTAAAAAAGAATTTTTTTAACAGTCCTGAGACCAAAGAGTTTGAGAAACTTTGTCTTATACATTACTGCTATCTTTCATTTCTTGCACAAAATAAATACCTTGTTTTTTCTCCTGGGCCTCTAAAACAAGTAACTGTAATGTCTCCAATTTGGACAGCCTGCTTGTGTCTCCCCCTTTCTCACTTCCACAGATTAACCATCCTGGAACCTTAGTTTTATCATAGAATCTGAAGTGACCCTTAAAGATAATTTACTTATTTTTTACAGTGATGAAACTGAGATCCAGGAAGATAAGCAATTTGTCCCAGGTCACACAGGTAGAGGCAACTACTTCTCATCTGGGCTCAAAACCTCCAGACTTCTAAGTCCAAAGCTCCCAGCCTGGCATTCAGCGTCAACACAACTACTTGTCCTACTGTTCCTAACACAGTCCCCTGCTGGAAACAGCTCATTTCCTTTGCTGTCCCCTGAACCCACTAGACCCACCGTTACCTCCAGGTGAAGAACTCCTGTTTAGATAGAGCTGGTCTCTGCACTCAATCTTTCCCTAGTCCAGAATGGTTTCTACCCTTTTAAATCCTACTTATTTTATATTGTATAGTAGAGAACAATTGCATATAACTATGCCCTAAATCATACATGTAATATATTATCAAACAACGATTCTTGCCTGTCTCCCTACCCCAGAATCCCACTGCACAGAAACAACCACTTTCAGTTCTCCACTATTTTTTCTGTTGTATGTCTCAGTATTTCAAAATAACATACTTTAAAATGATGTTTCCTAATATTTTAATATGGGAAATTATCTATTGACTACAATTCGACATCAGGATTTAACTCTTTAGCTTCACCACCTACAACACGGACATATCTCTTCCTGCTAGTCTTCCAATCTAGTGATGTCACAATATTTGGCTAAATCAATATTCGGTATATTAGATTGCATCATATAAAATTGCTATCATATAACCATTTTGTCTTTTTTACCATTTATTTTTAGCTTACACACAGTAAAAAATATGTATCCTTTCACAAATACCACACTGCCTTGCTTACTGTTGATTAACAGTACATTTTAAAATCAAGAATTCTGAGTTCTCTCAGTTTTTTCTTCTTTTTCAAAATGGTTTGGGCAATTCTAGCTCTTTTCCCTTTCCATGTAAATTTTAGAATCAGAATAGGGACTTATTTTCTCAGTTTCTTTTATCCAGAGAAGGATTTTTCATTGGGGATTCACAGGCCTGCTGCTACAGCTGCCATGAGTGTACAGTTCCACACCTGGGGCTGGCCTCAGGGCAGAGCCAAGAGAGAAAAAGAGAGAGAAGTGGAGATTCTCCTGACACTCTCCAGCTTGCACGGTTTTTATTCCTTTTTAGATATGACTAACATTTAAATCAGTAGATTCTGAGTAAAGCAGAGCACCCTCCATGGTGTGGGTAGTCTCATCCAGTCAGTTGAAAGCCTTAAGACAAAAAAGTGAGGTCCCCAGCAGAGGAAGGATTTCTGCCTCTAAACTGCCATTGGACTTGAGACTAAACATCAACTCTTCCCTGGGTCTGCCCTGCAGATTGTGGTCTTCCAACCCCCATGATGACATAAGCCAATTCCTTAAAATAAATCTAGACAGAAAGATACAGATATCGATATAAATACATCCTATTGGTTCTGTTTCTCTGGAGAACCCTGACTAATACAGCTACCTAGACACATAATTTTTAAAAAATCAATAATGCGCTTACAGTAATATAAAAGAAAAACAATTTATAATAAAATTATGTGGAATTCAACATATAAATTCAAGCAGTGTCCCAGTTACTGCTGCTGCATAACAAACAACCCCAAATTTGGGAGTGTAAAATAACCACTTTATTACACTCACAAATTCTGGGTATTAAGAATGCAGAAAGAGCAAAGCAGTGACAGCATATCTCAGAGCCACAATGTCTGAGGCCTCAATTAGAAAGACTTGAGAGCTAAGAGTGACTCAGTAGCTGGGGACTTGAATAATCTGAAAGTTCGTTTACACACATCTAGTGCTTGAGTTTGACTGAAAGGTGAGACTTCAGCTGGAACTATTGAGCAGAACATGGGCAAGTGAAATCTCTATGTGGCTGTGGCTTCCTCAAAATGTGGTAGCTAGGTACCAAGAGCATTCCAAGAGAGCTAAGTGGATGCTGTATCACCTTTTATGAACTAACTTTTGAAGTCTCATAACATCACTTACTCTGTGGTCACCAAGCCACTTAGATTGAAAGAGAGGGAAAATTTTTGCACTTCTTGATGGGATAAGTGCCAAAATCATGTTGTAGGAAAAGTATATGGACTTAAGGATAGTGTCATTGTTTGGAAATGCAGTCTGCCATGGACTAGAAATAAAATATTTCCATCCATATTTCCAAAATATTCTATGAAGGGCCCTGTCAAGAATCAATATTTTAGAGCTATGGGAAACCAACTGGTGAGAAAGGAGTACATGTGACTGTGTCTTTTACATTGTAAAGATCACTTCTAGAGCAGTGATGATTTGAGTATGATATAACAGTAAGTATAGATAAGTCCCTGAGAAGTTTCTAGAAGTAGTCCAGATGAGAAACAATGGTAGCTTTAGACTAGGGTTGAGGGGAAATGGAAAAAGCTACATGGATTTGGTAAAAGTTTTAGAGATAAAATCCATAGGATTTGCTGATGAGTGGATACAGGGCAGAGGTGGTGAAGGAGAGGAACATGTCATAAACAATGATGACAACTTTTCTTGTTTGCACAACTTGGAGGGACCATGGTGCCATTCACTAGAGCCATGGGATAAAGGTTTGGGGAAAGATCATAATTTGTGGGGTTTTTTATTTGAATAATAGGAATTATCTTTAATATCTTTCTGAAATAATTGTTTCTGTAAGGAGAACAGAATTAACTTGGTCGTTAATTGGATGATGAGTGGCTCTGATAAACTAGCTGGAAATTATTTCCCAGCTTAAAAATTAGAGGAAAGTATTTTGTTTTTCAAATGTCTAGGAAAATGATCCTTCTAAAGTGCTCAAGTTGAGCCCTCTGTCACCATTAAGTCATCGTGGCCAAACCACTGTTAATTTTCTAGTTCTTCTCTGGGTTTATTTCATAATTCATAATTTTAAGCATCAGAGTTCAGCTGCATCTGTTGATATTTTCTCAGAATAAAGTGAAGGTCGTTGATGCAATTTAACTGAGGAATGTCTGGAAGGAATATTCAGGAAAGCCTACAGTGACAGTGGTGGAAGTGGTTGCCTAATCAGTTGGGCTGGCTACAAAAGAATACATTTTGAGAAAGAAGAAAATTGGAAAAGAGATCAGCGACAGTCCTCCGGCCATTTCTCCCTGTCACTCTTTCGGAAACAAAGAACTGAAAGAAAACAAAAGATCCTTTCTGGATTTTATTGTTTTGCTGGAAAATAAGGTTTTAGGAGATATTAGTTTTGTAATTGACACTATGAGTCTCCTTAAAATATGAGAATTATATTTCTGTGAAATGTAATTTTACATTCTATAACATTTTCTTTTTCCACTTTTTCAAATAGTAGTTTTAGTTTGTAAAGTGGAGCTCACAATACCCCCCTAGCAAGATTGTGGTTCATTTCAAATAATAGATGTAAAGAACCTAAGCTCATTACTAGAATTATAGTATGCACTCAGTAAATGTTTGTATATTACTTTTATTACCATTATTACAAATTCTTTGTCATTGTTGATGACATGATCAAAGGTATTTCTAAAAGTATATGTTAAGCAGGTTTGATCATTTTCCTAACAGTGTATCAGAGCAATATGACACTGAAGCAAGTTGCAGAAAACCACTTTGATGTTTTTATTAGCAGCAGCAATAAACACGTAGGGTACCTACTAACCTTGGGAAACTTCTAGGTCTATTTAAGGTCTAGAATTAATTTAATTAATACAATAGTTTTGAATACAGAGAATTTATTCTTAAGGCTTTTATAAGCTATATGTTGACAGACAATGTATTAGTGGAAAAGAGAAAGAGAACATTTGCAAGACCCTCAATTTAAAATTGTCATCAAAGACCCTGATCTACATTGGGGAAGGGGGATCTACTGAGCTCTGCATTGTGAAATATAATCCTCAGTTTATTATTCTTGAGATAGAATCATTTAAGAATCTCCAGAATATATACACATATTGAAGAGAACAGTTAGTGTTAGATAAGATTCTAAGGAAAGGCATGTGTGATCTTAAAATTAATTTTAGCAATAATTGCAACTAGAAAACTTTAGTTTTCATTTTGTACAACGAAGTGATAATATTCAGTTGCATAAATAATATAACTTAATGATATGCTTCTTTTCATGCTTTTTTTCTGGTGAAAGAAAGATGAGAAAATCACACTTTGTGGGAAGTTGTAAAAGGTATTTTTTAATTTGATTTATTATAATAATGGGATAATTATATTAAAATATAACTCTTATAGATATGAGATATTATTGTAAAGATTTCTGCAGGATAAAAAAGTAGTTAGACATTTTTATGAATCCTGTGATGTTGTCAAAGGAGAATTTTGAAAACTGTAGTTGTTCTACCAAATGTAAATTGGAACCAAGTCATATATAAATTCAGTGATAATGTCTGAAGATTAAAGTGAGCTATAATTTTAGTCTTTGATCTAGACTAATTTTTACTGAGTTATACTAATAGCTATTTTAGATAATAAAATGTTATGACTATGTTTAAATGTATTCATAATGCTTACACTAATACTGAAGACACTTTCATAAAAGATGTTCTTGAAGATAGTTTACATAATAACTGAACAAGAAAATCTAGTCAGAGTGGAATTCAAAAGATATTAATAAATTATAGTCATTTTTCTTCTTGAGAAGACCTTTTTCTGAATGAGTCTTCTCCTGAGGAGGTATTACATAATATAAATGATATAACTGGTAAAGAATTGCAGTATAGCATTATAGCATTTATCAGCAGATGTTATTCTTGTGTGTCATCTGGATTGTGAGGACCTGAGGGCATTGTCATTGATTCTGATTTAGTTGTCTTTGAATTTTCCTCAGTCCACGACAGTGACAAATAGGCATAGAGAAGACAATTAGCATGCTTCTTAACTGAGATGGATTTATTTTCTTCAGGGGTAAAAAGCATGCTTTCGCTATTGCCCTCTGTCTTGTGTATTCCTGGAGCTGGAACCAAGAAGCGCATCTTCCAGACACCCTTGCCAGCAGGATTGCAGTGCAGACCCGCCAACAAAAGGTATTTGCATGGAGTGCGACAGGCTGAAGGGAGGTAAAGCCATTATTGTCCCTTTGACAATTGGCTTCAGCAGATTGCAAATGTAAGGTTCTGTGTGGTTTTAGGCAATCTTCAAATCACTCCCCAATGATATGGGCAGCTGAAATCTTAGCTGTGGTTTCCTATAATTTCTGACTACTACGGCATTCCTCAGCAACTAATTCTCTATAATATGTTGATTACTTCTGGCAGAACTTAAACTGATGTCTGCATTACTGATTAATCTATGACTTAAAATACTGAATAAAGTATCTAAGAAAGGTTAGTTCAAAATGACTCTTTAATTATGGATGAACCAAGAAAATGAACAATGGACTTAAAGCAACCTGGTTTTATGTCCCAAACTTGCAACCACATAAGCTTAATTTTTGAATAAGCTTAATTCAAAAATGTCACTCCTCATATCAGGTATATTATCTGCCAAGTGTAGCTATTAGCAAAATTCTTACTTTATTCATTGTCTTATTCTTTATTCATTCTTACTTTATTCATTGTCTGCTAAGGGTGCCATAACAAAGTGCTATAGGCTGGGTGGCTTCAACGACAGAATTTATTTCTCATTGTTCTGGAGACTGGGAAGTCCAAAATGCCAGGAAGGTAAGTTTTCTTCTGAGTCCTCTCCTCTTGGCTTGTAGTCTTCTGCCTTCCTGCTGTGTGCTCATGGGACCCCTTCTTTGTGTGCACATTAGGGAGAGAAAGAGACAGAGAAATTTCTCATCCTCTTCTTATAAGACCACCAATCCTAATGGGTTAGGACCCCACCCTTATGACCTCATTCAATCTTAATTACCTCCTAAAAGCCCTATCTCAATATACAGTCACATGTGGGTTAGGACCTCAACATACGAATCTGGGGGGGTACACAGTTCATTCCTTAGCATTCATTAAGCTGATATGAAGATTAAAACCATAAAATTGAGGAAAATGTTATGGAGACTAGAAGTTCAAATTGTTGTCATACTGACTTCCCATATTTGTAAGTTTAGTATAACTCTCTTTTATCCTTCATTTTAAATATTATAGTTATATCCTAGCCTAATTCAATCTATTCCCTAATAAAATTAATATGCACCTTTTGAAGTAATATTACTCTAATAAAACTCAATTACATTTATCATATAGTGATCAAAATTCTATAGACTTAGATATACTGAAGATTTCTGTTTATAACAAAAATTTACAATATCCTTAAACTTCTACTTCAAATCCTATAATGTAAATATAGAATTGAGAAAGTCTATTTTCAAACCCTCTCTCCCTTCTCAACTGCTCCATTTCTATCTGAGGCATATAATCCATACATTATCCATCTCTTATTTCTCTATGATTTTCTCAAATTTCTGTACTAGATTTTTCATTGCTTCTCTATAAGATTTATAATAAAATTGCCTACATCTTTGAAGATATTTTACACAAAATCAGACTTGTTCATTATCTTCAACATCATCCTACTCCTCCTGACTCACCACCACTATAGTCTGCTCACTATATTCTTTTCTAATTAATTATATGGAATGTATATATTTTAATCTGTTTAAAAAATTATTTATGATGTAACACACTAGTTTCATTTTATCTTTGAATATCTTATGATAATCATCTTCTTATAAGTGGAAGAGCATGACACTGTAAAAAGCATGAGGTCTGAAGTTGAGACCTAGATTCTAATCTTGCCTGTGGCACTAACTATGGATCTTGAGTAGTAAGTTGGCTAACTGCTTTGTCATCTGTAGAAATAAGCCATTAGACTATAGCTATATGTCTTCAAAGCTACTTTTAATTGTAACTTTACTTACATTTTATTGAGCAACTACTATTGCATATCCTGTACTAAGCAGTATGGAAAGATTCTAAAAAAAGATTCATAGTGTTTCTTATGGAGCTTCTACCCCAGAAGGGAAGATAAAACAATGTCAAAAATAGATGAAAAGAGGAAGAGAGAAGAAACCTCTTTGTACTTTATTGTATATGTAGTGGATTGTACAAAGTCTGACACACAGTAATGATTAGTAAATATCTATTGCACAAATCAACCAACGTAAATATAAAATGAGAAAGCATAAAAAAGCACTAAGTTGCATACATATAGATTGAATCTCGTTTGATGGTATGAAATACAATTCAAATTCTGGGTGCCCATTTGGCCTTTAATCTCAATTCAATCACTTTATATTATTATTCCAAATTAATTATATGTTTTCTCTATCAGAAATAGTAGCCATGACTAAACAATAAAAAATCTGAGAAAGAACTAGAATCAAATGAACTATGGATTAATGGACTGCTTAGTAATAATACCACTTCAGCTAATTGATTGTTAATTGATTTGATAACAGTTTTGTAGAAATTAGTTATAATGATAACTCTTTAAAATTTGACCAACATGGCTAATTTAAATTACTACTCAAAAATACAAATCTTATATAATATACTATTTATATAATACAAATTATTATTATTCAATAATTATATATTATTATTCAAAATAATCATAAGTTACTTTTAAAATACAATTGCAAGAAATTTGGGGGGGGCCAAAAATACTGAGAGTAATACAGTTGAATCTTTCCATATTTAACCCATAGCTGTTTGGTTTAACTTTGAAAGTAGCATTAAATATGCTACTTCATACGATACAAAAGTTTTTTTTAACAGGAATCTCAGGACGAACAGCCTAATGCATTAACTTTAATCTAGCTTTATCATTTATTACCCTCCCCCCAATTTTTTTAACATTGAACACTAAATTGAATGCATTAATCTTTTCTGCTTCTAATGTATATGCTACATTTTTTCTTTGATTCTTGCTATCCTGAAGCAGCAACATTAAATTCTTTTTTTCTCTCAAACTGCAGTTGTAGATGATCATTTATCAGGTGTATATTAGAGGATAATGTGGTTTTTAGAAATTCCATTTGCTATATGCGGTCTGTGATCTTTGCACAGAGCTTTCATTTGTCATGGGATTTAGCTCTCAGCTGTGTTTAGTTTTTAGGTCTTGAGAACAAGTCAATCCATATTCAGACACTTAATGATATAATTTATGCAGTACAAAAGACTTGACTGCCCTCTATCAACCTATCTGTAGACAAGTCCTTTGAATGTAGTAACGGGTAACAATATGAAAAAAGGACCTCTTGCCAAATATCAAAGTTTCTTGAAAAACCTGATTCTGTAACTTAGCCTTAATGACATAGGCACAGCACCAGAATCTCCTAGAATATTCACTTACTCGACACTAGCCCAAAATAACCAATGTCTTAATGTGTCTGTTGACTTGTTTTGAAATCTGTTACAAACTGAAAAGTTAGAGACTAGTTACACTAAATCTTATGAAATGAGAAAATAACCACAACGTGTATGACCAAGAATCCAATGTCTTTCATAGGAAAATTCTCCCTAGGTATAAGGAAAACATAATTTATAAAGCAACAAATTATCTCCTACATCATATTGGGGAATGTAAATGTAAAATAAATAAAAGCTGAACAGGGATTACCCAGCATTGTTTTACTGTCAAGATTGTTTACAGTTTGTTTGAATAAGTAGTGACTAATTTTTAAATTAGTCTTATTTTATCTCATTAAGATTTATCTTGCTGCTTTAAAAACTGAATTTAACACTTCATCAATCATTTGGTTTGTGAAGGTCCCTAAAGTGTTCCAATTCTTATTCGACTAGTATTTTATCAGGTATTCACTTCACTTTAACTTTACTCCATTATTTTGTCTCAATTTATAAAAGAAATCTTTATACTGTCATTAATTCCTCAAGTGATTATAATTAGAATCATAAGATGTTGATTTCAAATAACTTTCCATCTTTTCGAAGGGGGGAACCAAAGATTCATGAAAAGATTTTAGGCACTCTGAAGTTTAGTATATTTTGTACCTCCAAATGCCTATTTGTGGTTAATAACATAAAGACATTTTCCATCCTTGATAAATCAAAAGCCTTATCAAAATCCATGTGATTTTTTGGCTACTGGAGCCTTTATTAAAGCTCATTATAAATGAAGTCTAGAATGCCCTTCATTAAACTGTGTCTGAAGTTTGGATGGTGATAGAACTAGTTCATATGGGAATTAGAGTAATTTAAAGATGTACATGAAAAGGTTTAAGACACCATCAAAGATGATCAACGATATTATCCATGGTAGTGTACATGTCTCCAATGGGTATTAAATAAATGGTTGTTATTTACAAAGTGAATGATAGGTTATCTAAGGGCATACCTCATAAACATGTAGTCTTTGTGGATATGTGTTATAAAAGTCAATTAATAGAAAATTTAAGTGGTTATTACTCTTCTTTTAGCCTGAGATCAATCTCTGGCAGTGAAGGATGAAAGGAATTTTGATCTCCACATTGCCGTGGAGTCTGACCTCCCTTGTGTAAAAAGGGTATGGATAGGTTGATGCCTCTTATACAAGATTTTTCAAGCATTTCTGACAGTGATCCACAAAAAATTAATTTTACATTGCAATCCACTTACACACACAAGCACACACAGAAAATATTTCTTACCATTACTCTACATGACCTACACATACATATTTTTTCTATTCTTCTATTCAGTTCTATTACATCTTTAAATTACTGCTTTCATATCACCAACTTGATTTCATGATATCTAATGGGTCATGAACTACAGCTTGGAAAATACTCTCCTAGACCATATCCAATATGCATTGACACAGTCAAGAGTTTATCAGAAAAGAATGGAGCAACTTAGAGGAAGATTGTTAAGAGCACCAGCAACAGAGACTTTGCACGTTAGCTCAGAATCAGACATGAACATGACAATGGGCTAGTGGCAATGGGTTTTACTAACGCAGATGCTAATCTCCCTAGATCCTAAAGGTTTGAAGGGTGCTTTTGAATTTAACCCTGGCACAGACATATTTTCTAAGGGTTATCTTTTGCTGTTGCCTCTCTTTTGTCTTCCACATTCAATATTTCACTGACTTCTCTGAAATATCTCTTGGACTTCTCCTTTCTATTCCCATTATCATCACTCTAGTTCAGGAGTGAACTAGATCTGCTTCCCAGATCATTGTAGAAGCATCTCGTTGCTTATCCTCTGTGGTTGCTACGAGGCTTATCTTTGTAAAGAATTGCCCAGTTACATCATTCAACCTGGTTAGAACTCCATAATGATGTTGTACTTCCTAATATATGAAAAGAGCAAAGAGGATCAATATTTACAGAACATTTACTTTGTAGCAGGAGTTGGATTGTGTTCTTTTCTATTCATTACTTCCCTTAATTCTCAAGACTATATTATAAAATAGATGTTTTTGGTAATTCAGAAAGAGACAATAAAAATTACACCTTGCTAAAAAACCAATAACATCACCCATAAGTATTAGTTTCATAGTGCTTCTGTAAAAAATTACCACAAAGTTAGATAATATCATAAATCACAAACATAAATGCACATTCATTATCTGACAGTTCTGGAGGTCAGAATTCTAACAGAGCAAAAGTTAAGGTGTTGGCGGGACTTTATTCCTACTGTGGGCTCTAGAGAAGACTCAGTTCTTTGTCTTTTCCAGCTTCTGGGGACTGCCCACATTCCTCTGCTCATGGTTCTCTTCCATCTTCAAAGCCAGCCATTGCATTCCTTCAACCTCTGCTCCTGTAGTCACATCTCTTCTATGGATGCTCCTGCCTTTGTGTCCTTTATAAAGACCCTTGTAATTGTATTAGATTCACAGGTATAATCCAGGATAATCTCCCTATCTCCAGATTATTACAAGCAAAATTATGCCCATTGGTCTGGCAGTTTAAAGAAAATGGACAAATTCCTTGAAAGATACAAATTATTTGATTTCTCTACTGTTAAATAAATCATAGTCCCAATTTGATCAAGTTGACACAAAATGGTAAAAAGGGCAAACAAAAAGGATTTAAGAATGAATCTAAAAAGAATGCACAAGAATTTCATGGAGAACTTTTACAGTTCAATTTTAGGACATAGAAAAAAGCCTCAATAAACAAAGAAAAAATAGCTATGTTCATGGATGGCATGACTTGAACCAATAAAGATAATGACTTTGCCCCAAAATTAATCTAAAAATTCTTTACAATACCAATCAAATGTTGAGATGAATATTTTGAAGAACCTAACATATATACTAATATTTATGTAAGAATAACTACCCAAGAAGGGCTGAGTCAGCTTGAGCAAGAATAGGAAATGGGGAGAAATCAACCTGTGAGATGTTAAGATACATTAGAAAGCTGTAACAATAAAAACAATAAGATATCTGTACAGGAATAGATAAATAGATCAGATCAGTAGAACAGAACAGAATACTCACCAATAGGTTCATATATTTATGGACACTATATATTAAAAATTATACTTAAAATCAGTGAGGAAAATAGATTGCACAGTTGAAGGGTTAGGAAATTATCTTGCTTTTTGAAGCTAAAGAAAAGCTGGATTTTAACATTACACCATATTGCAAATATGAATTCAAGATAGATTAAATACCTAAGTGTGAAAGATGGATCTATAATGCTTAAAAAAATGAATATCTCTGTAAACTTCGTATGTGAAAGAACTTCTTAAATAAGACTCCAACAACATAAACTCTAAGTTGAAAAAAAAGATATTTATCAAATTCATTGTAATTATGTTTTTCAGTTCAACAAAAGACACTACATACAAAGTTTTAATATGTGAATGATTAGTAAATTATAGATTAATAGAAAACATTTGCAAATATCTAGAACAAGAGATTAGTATCCAGACTACAAAGAACTCCTACAAAGGCAAAGGAAAAGGCAAGAAATGCAAGAGAAAAATAGACAAATAATATAAATTGGCAATTCACAGAAGTGAAAACATAAACATTCCATATATAGAGCTTCTTAGCCTCACTAGATATTGGAGAAAAATAAATCAAAATAATAATGAGATACCACTCTATGTCGATAGATGGTAAATTTTAGAAACTTTAAAATGGGAAATTGCATGCACTGCTGGTGAAAGCCCACCTGGAGAGCAATTTCTGTTGATCTGATGACCCAAGAATCCCACTTTCAGGCATACAACTAAAAAAATTAAGCAAGAATATTTATCATGGTGCTGTTCAGGGCCATACTAAGTGTTCATAATTAAGAAAATTGGAAGTAAATATGGTAGATACATTCACAATGTATATTGTTATGCAACAATTAAAAATAATGCCACTAAATGTATTCATGACATGGATACATCTTTAAAACATTGTATTGACTGCTTTGAAAACAAATGGACAAGTTCTATAGCACAATACCATTGTCAAATTAAACTCATACACACAAAAACAATGTATATTTTATAAGAATACATACACATATATATCATACACAAAGTGATGGTCTGTGGTAAAAGGAAAAATAAAAAAAAACAACATAGAAAACCGCACGGACTGAGGACGAGACTGTGCCATGAACTGTGAAAGATGGTTAATGCAGTTATTTACTCCTAAAAAAAAATTAGTTGTTCCTGGGCTTCCCTGGTGGTGCAGTGGTTGAGAGTCCGCCTGCCGATGCAGGGGACACAGGTTCGTGCCCTGGTCCGGGAAGATCCCACATGCCACAGAGCGGCTGGGCCCGGAGCCTGTGCTCCGCAACGGGAGAGGCCACAACAGTGAGAAGACTGCGTACCGCAAAATAAATAAATAAATAAATTAATTAATTGTTCCTAATGAATGTTCCTAAGATATCCTGATTTCTAAGGATATCTAAAGATAAATGGGTGAAGGTGGTCCTGCTAAGTTGGAATAGACTTATGAGGAGTCTTTTTCATGAAGGAATTCAAGGAATGTGTGAAATAATATTTCCTTCTCCTTTAAGATATACAGAGTTATTTGGGGGCTGAGTTATACCATGCAGCTGTAACAAGACCCATGTATCCATATCAGGTGCATAACAAAGGAGAAGTATACAGAATAAATACCCACATTCCATGTTTGTGGCAGCACGTGTGGCTGAGCAGTGAAAATGGTCACCAGACTCTCCTCAGAGGAATGTTCGATATTGTATAATGACAAATATAAGCAGAGCAATACAGATTGCAGCCCTGGCTGGGCATGGGAGAATAACTTGTTTGTCCTGAGAAGCCCAAGAGCCTTACCAAGGGAGCAGCTACATGTCAGAAGCTACTTGGGAACCACCCCATGGCTCCCTTTGCAGGTAAAGTTAAGTAACTCATGTAATTTCATATGTGAACAAGTTAATGAGTGTGTTTCTGTAATGTGAAGATAAACAGGTATGCCTTTGTGAGTATAAATGTACATTTTTTGTATGTGTAACAGGTTAACCCCAAGTGAGCCTCAACTCCAAGAATTTTTGAATCTTTGATGAGGACACACTAAAATGGGACTAAGCTGAAGTTGAGCAGCCTCATCTTGGCTGAAGGTTGATAAATCAGTACATTCAAGTTCAAATAAACCAGACTATAGGAAGTACTCTATTGTAGAATCATTATGTGACTATTCCTTCAGGTCTCTAGGACCATGCATGTTCCAGGGTAAGGGATGAGTTTCCCCTCAAAGGAAAGGAAATTCTTGCTTACGTCATCCTAAGAATAGGTCAGTACAAGTGCATGATAGAAGTATGTGGCAGGTAGACCTAAGTTTGGAGTAAGAATAAAACTTGCTCTTCTCTCCAGGCCCCAGTATCATTTGGCCTAGTCTCAGAAGTACGGTGATACCTCGTGGTCCACACTGGTGTGAAGACAAACCAGGAAGCCAGCTTGGTCAAGGACTCTAGAACAGGGGTCAGAAGATTTTGTCTCTATCATAACTGATCAACTCTGCTATCGAAGTGAGAAAGCAACTATAGACAATACATGCACAAATAGGCACGGCAATGTTACGATAAAACTTTACTTACAAAAACAAGCTGCAGACAAGAATTGGCCCACAGGCTATATTTAGTCGACCTTTACCCTGAAACAAGTCTGGAACTTTAAAATAGGGTAAATTATTTTCTTTTAAAATTTACTTCCGTGATCATTATCTTTTGGTAAAGTACCAATAGAGGTTATAGCATCATCTTACTTTTACTGTTTAAGTACAAGTGTTCCATGTAGTCCAAGTCCCCTGAGCAACAAAAAATTTTAACCTTAGTTTATTTTTCCATCTGAAAATATCTTTATTTTGCTTTCATTCATGGAGAATATTTTTACTGGATTTGGTATTCTGAGGTTATTCATTTTTCTTTCCACAACTTAAAGATGTTTACCCACTTCCTTCTGAATTGTCCTTCATGGTTCCTGATAAGACACAGTCATTCGAATCATGGTTCTCCTGTATGAAGTATGTCATTTTTCTCTGAGTATTTCTATATTTTCTGCTTATCTTTAGTTTTTAGCATCATATGATGTGTCCAGGGATGGTTTACTTCTTATCTATCCTTTGTGCATTTTGCTGAGCTTCTTTAAATGTGTAAATTTGGGAAATTTTTAATCATTTTTGCCACCTATTCTTTCTCTATAGTCTTCTGTCATTCCAATTATGCATATGCCAGACCTTTTGATATTGTTTCACCAGTTCCTGAGATTCTATTCATTCAGTTTGTTTCTCTGTTCTTTATATTACATAATTTCTATCATCTAACTTACCAAATCTTTCTTCTGTCATTTCTATTCTACTGTTAAGTTCATTTGCTGACTTTTTTTTCTTTCATATATTGTATATTCAGTTCTACAATTTCCCTGTTATTCTTTTTAATATTTTCTAATCATTCACTGAAGATTCTTCTTTTCACTAATTGTGAACATGTTTTTTCTTTATGTCCCTGAACATAATTAAAATAACTGATTTAAAATCTTGCTAACAAATTGCAACATCTGGATCATCTAAGAGTTTATTGATTATCTTTTCTCTTGAGAATGGGTCACATTTTCCTAGTTTTGTGAATGTTGAATAATTTTGGATTTTATCCTGGGCATAGTTAATGTTATATTGTGGAGACCCTAGATTCTGTTATAATCTTCTAAAAAGGATTTTTGTTTTCTGTTTATTTTAGCAAGGAGTTAACTTGGTTGAGCCCAAACTGCAAATGACAGCTCAAAACCCAGTTCAGTTCTTTTATTGTTTTTTTGAGCACTTTTCAGCTTGTCTCCAGCATGCATGACATGGGGGTCAGTCAGAGATCTGGGAAGAATTTATATGCAGAATTAGGTGATCTCTCTGGCTCTCTACTTTCCAGGACTCCCTCCTCACTCCAGTAGCTGTGGTTGTCCTGAATGTCAGCCTCTGATTCTTAAGGCAGAAAACACTGTGGATTTTCTATTGGATGTGCGTGTGTGTGTGTGTGTGTGTGTGTGTGTGTGTGTGTGTGTGTGTGTTAAGAACACTTAACATGAGCTCTACCTCTTAATAAAATTTTAAGTGTACATTACAGTATTGTTCTAAGCACAACGCTGCACAGGAGAGCTCTAGAACTTATTCATCTTGTATAACTGAAAGTTTATACCCACTGAAAAGCAATTCCCTGTCTCCCCCCCACCCAGTCCCTGGCAACCACCACTCTACTCTGCCTCTATGAGCATGACTATTTTAGATATGTTATATAAGTGGAATTGTACAGTATTTGTCCTTTTGTGACTGATATTCATTTAGCATAATGTAGTAAAGACTCATATTGCAGGATTTCTTTCTTTTTTTAAGGCTGAATAACATTCCATTGTATGCATATACCACATTTTTTTATCAGTTCACTACTCTATGGACTTTAGGTTGTTTCCATGTCTCGGCTATTGTGAACAATGCTGCAGTAAACACAGAAGTACTAACATTTCTTCAAGACCCTGATTTCAATCCTTTTGGATAAATACCCAGAAGTGGGATTGCTGGAACATATGACAATTCTATTTTTAATTTTTTTAAGAATTACTATACTGTTTTCCATAGTGGTTACACCATTTTTCATTCCCACTAACAGCATACAGTCGTTCCTATTTATATGTATCCTCACCAACACTTGTCTTTTGTTTTTTTGATAACAACCATCCTAAGTGGTGGGAGGTAGTATCTCAATGTAGTTTTGATTTGCATTTCCCTGATATTAGTGATGTTGAACACTTTTTCATATAATTTTGTCCATTTATCTTTTTTAGAGAACTTAAGTCCTCTGTCCATTTTTTAATCAAGTCTGGTTGGTTTGTTTGTTTTTTTACTGTTGAGTCATAGGAGTTTAGAAATTAACACCTTATCAGATATACGGTTTGCAAATATTTTCTGCCAGTCTATAGGTTTCCTTTTCACTCTGCTTATTATTTTTGTTTTTGTTTTTTCGCTAGGCAGAAGCTTTTTAGTTTGATGTATTTATTGAAGTTTTAGCCACCCAGTACAACACTAACTTTGGTCTGCCTTCAAGCTAAGAGTCATATTAAGTGGGCAACTCACCCTATGTTGTTCCTTCCTTCCTAGTGTCAACTCCCTTCCAGAATCTTCTTGCTTTTGTTCACTCTTCAGTGATTTCAGGTGGTTTTTCCTGTTGCTGAATGTACTTTATTCAGAGTTTACAATTGTTATCTGTGAAGATACTGGGTCTAGTAGGACCTCACTTAATCATACTAGAAGTGGAAATATGAGAAAATGAATTATAAAATACTATAAATA
Source organism: Phocoena sinus (assembly GCF_008692025.1). NCBI lineage: Eukaryota > Metazoa > Chordata > Mammalia > Artiodactyla > Phocoenidae > Phocoena > Phocoena sinus. Next base: position 29,431,494 of record NC_045774.1, on the reverse strand, counting down.
AGAGCCACTTTTCCCCTTGCCACCCTGTTTTTTTTTTTTTTTTTTTTTTTTTTTTGCGGTATGCAGGCCTCTCATTGTTGTGGCCTCTCCCGTTGCAGAGCACAGGCTCCGGATGCGCAGGCTCAGCGGCCATGGCTCACGGGCCCAGCCGCTCCATGGCATGTGGGATCTTCCCGGACTGGGGCACGAACCCATGTCCCCTGCATCGGCAGGCGGGCTCTCAACCACTGTGCCACCAGGGAAGCCCCGCCACCCTGTGTTTAAGTGTTGGTAGCAGCAATGGTTATCTCTGCAGAACAGTTCAATATAGCAATGAAGGAATCTTCCAGAAACTAATGTCATGGCAGATGACAAGAAGGTGGCACAGAAGAACTTGAAGGGTCTAGTACTGAGAAGCTGGGAAACAGTGCCCTGACAAACTAATATTAGCTGGAGACTACCATTATGGGGAGTCTTTATGACAATAAATCCAGGTGAGATTTGCTCCCTTTTAGTCCAGATTGTACATGCAAAGGAAAGGAACCATATTCTTGCCGATGAGCTAAGATGTTTTGTTTATAAAAACAGAAAACGCTGAAGTAATATTTAATTAAGTTACATAAGAGTGATGTAAGGGAAAGAAAGCCAATGCCAAGGTGGAGAACTATAAATTTGAAATAAATATGCAGTACACAATATTGCTCTTTCTAATACTTGGAACCATTATAGAACTCCTAGCAGTTAATATTTACCTGGCTTATAAACTGAACTTGACATCCTTTTATTTCTGTTGGAAATGTTTTTATCACAAAAATATTAGAATTAGAATCACTATTCAACCCACAGTCTCCAAATATTTACATGTTCAATTAAGGAGAATGAATTCTGATGTACCGAAACTAATTAAATACATGACGATGTCATAAAAAGTCTACTTATCCTACATGTGAGGAAGTAACTGCCCCTTTCAGATGTACGGATGTGGCATTTCTTGTCATCAAAACCTTGTAAAAATGTAAAAGTATAAAATGTATAATATTATAGACATGTTTAGTATAAAGAATAAACACTGGGGCAAAGTGGTTTGAATATTAAGACCTCAGCTAAGTTTTCCTTGAACTTATTACCTTACAAATCTAAACATGAGTCTAGGACTCTCACACAAGCTGAGGCGGTTTATTATTATAAAGTGGCACAAAATGTAATAGACAGGGCAAGTGGCTAAAAGCTCTACTAACCTCATAAATTTAAAAAAGCAAAAAAACTCAGCCTCCTGGCTTAGTAGTCAAATAGTAATTCTGAATTATAAAATTACTGCTATGTAGTGATTTGTGTGATCTGTTACCTTTATGAATATGCTTTGGAAAGAGGGAAGGCAAGTGAAATTATTCTGAAAACAATGTATGAGAAGCAGAAATCCCCAATCAATCTTCCCTTATTTCACAAATAAGTTAGAGAAAGAATAAATGGGAGGTAAAACTGTGATAAAGTAGTAGGGAAAGAGATGGAGTTTTAAAGAGGTTTGGGGATTCTATCAGTATGTGAAAGCACTAAGAGAACTAGAGTTCTACCCCTTAGAAAACCAATACATGCTCTGGTCTAGCCTGGGATCAGTTCTGAGAATAGAGGACAGGGACCATAAGAAAATCTTGAAGGAGATTTAAGGAAGAATTAGGCAAGAAATTGTGTGTGTGGCTGTGTGGGTGTGTGCACCTGATAGCCATGGCTTTTTGGACAGAACATTTTATTTAATTCTGTTGGAATTAAACATAATTCTTTAATTTCTTAATGTTTCTAGAATACATTGCAATTTATTCATTGAATGAATAAATTTATATTGAGCACCTACTATAAGATAAGTACTAGGGGAAAATTGTGGATAAAACAGGGTTTCTGCCTTCTTGACGCTTAGATTTCAGTGAGAGATACAGGCAAGCAAGAACACAATCTCAATACAGTACGATGCCAGGGAGAGGGAACTGCTCTGTACCATGGAAGCATGTAGGAGGAGGGCTCAACCTAAACTGAGGGGAAGGGTATTCAAGGAACACTTCACTGAATTAATGCTTAAAGGAACTGTTTTAGAAACACAGGGAGGAGTGTAGAAGGCTGAGACATAAAGAGTAGATGTGAAGATAATGAGGTGAGAAACAAGGATGGAGAGGTGAACAGGACTCAGTTAGTAAAGGGTCTTATACACCATGTTATAGAGCCTAGTTTTTTTTTTTTTTTTTTTTTTAACATCTTTATTGGGGTATAATTGCTTTACAATGGTGTGTTAGTTTCTGCTTTATAACAAAGTGAATCAGTTATACATATACATATGTTCCCATATGTCTTCCCTCTTGCGTCTCCCTCCCTCCCACTCTCCCCATCCCACCCTTCCAGGCTGTCACAAAGCACCGAGCTAATATCCCTGTGCCTTGCGGCTGCTTCCCCCCAGCTATCTACCTTACTACGTTTGTTAGTGTGTATATGTCCATGACTCTCTCTCGCCCTGTCAAAACTCACCCCTCCCCCCCCCCATACCCTCAAGTCCGTTCTCCAGTAGGTCTGCGTCTTTATTCCTATCTTACCCCTAGGTTCTTCATGACATTTTTTTCCCTTAAATTCCATATATATGTGTTAGCATACGGTATTTGTCTTTTTCTTTCTGACTTACTTCACTCTGTATGACAGACTCTAGGTCTATCCATCTCATTACAAATAGCTCAATTTCATTTCTTTTTAAGGCTGAGTAATATTCCATTGTGTATATGTGCCACATCTTCTTTATCCATTCATCCGATGATGGGCGCTTAGGTTGTTTCCATGTTCTGGCTATTGTAAATAGAGCTGCAATGAACATTTTGGTACATGACTCTTTTTGAATTTTGGTTTTCTCAGGGTATATGCCAAGTAGTGGGATTGCTGGGTCATATGGTAATTCTATTTGTAGTTTTTTAAGGAACCTCCATACTGTTCTCCACAGTGGCTGAACCAATTCACATTCCCACCAGCAGTGCAAGAGTGTCCCCTTTTCTCCACACCCTCTCCAGCATTTATTGTTTCTAGATTTTTTGATGATGGCCATTCTGACTGGTGTGAGATGATATCTCATTGTAGTTTTGATTTGCATTTCTCTAATGATTAATGATGTTGAGCATTCTTTCATGTGTTTGTTGGCATTCTGTATATCTTCTTTGGAGAAATGTCTATTTAGGTCTTCTGCCCATTTTTGGATGGGGTTGTTTGTTTTTTTGTTATTGAGCTGCATGAGCTGCTTGTAAATTTTGGAGATTAATCCTTTGTCAGTTGCTTCATTTGCAAATGTTTTCTCCCATTCTGAGGGTTGTCTTTTGGTCTTGGTTATGGTTTCCTTTGCTGTGCAAAAGCTTTGAAGTTTCATTAGGTCCCATTTGTTTATTTTTGTTTTTATTTCCATTACTCTAGGAGGTGGGTCAGAAAGGATCTTGCTGTGATTTATGTCATAGAGTGTTCTTCCTATGTTTTCTTCTAAGAGTTTGATAGTTTCTGGCCTTACATTTAGGTCTTTAATCCATTTTGAGCTTATTTTTGTGTATGGTGTTAGGGAGTGATCTAATCTCATACTTTTACATGTACCTGTCCAGTTTTCCCAGCACCATTTATTGAAGAGGCTGTCCTTTCTCCACTGTACATTCCTGCCTCCTTTATCAAAGATAAGGTGTCCATATGTGCGTGGGTTTATCTCTGGGCTTTCTATCCTGTTCCACTGATCTATCTGTCTGTTTTTGTGCCAGTACCATACTGTCTTGATTACTGTTGCTTTGTTTTTGTCTTGAGAACAGTGGCGAGCAGAAGAGGCAGGATCAGATTTGCATTTTAGAAAGATCACCATCTGGTGAATAGATGGGTGGGTGGGGCAGAGCCTGAGGCAAGGAGCTTAGAAGGTTCTTGCAGTAAGTCACAGGAGAGAGGCTCATGGCTTTATTTAGGGTAGAAGCAGTGGGGATGCAGGAAAGTGGGCAGATTTGAGAGGTACCAAGGACATAGAGGTACCAAGATTTGATGTTTGGTCAAATGTTGGGAGTTTGGAAGAGGGATGTGTGAAGAATACTGCTGAAAATGCTGTTTTGGATTGGTGAACAATGTATTATTTATTGAATGAAAAAGCAAAAGATGAGAGACAGGTTTGGAATTGGGGAGTAGAAATAATGAGATCACTTTTAGCCATGTTCATCTGAGGCATCTGTGGATATCCAAGTGAAGATGTCAAATACATACGTCAGTTTATGGATTAGGGACTGGTTGGAGGGATGGATGGAAGGATGGATGGATGAATTAGAAAGAATGTGTTGAAGCTATGGAAGTAGATGAGACCTATGAGGAGGAACACATGGCATAAGAAAAAAGAGCCAAAAATAGTTACCTGATGTGAAATAACATTTCAGAGATGGAGAGACGAAGATGCTCTGATACAGAAAACTAAGAAGAAACATCCAGAGAGGAAGAAAACCAGGAAAGTGTGTTATCATGGAAGCCAAAGGAGGAGAGTTTGTTGGAAAGAGAAAGTGTTCAATAGCATTGAATATTACAGAGAGGACAAAAAAATGGAAAGTATAAAATATCCTTTAAATTTAGTAACAGTCACACAAATAATAAGTGCCCTGCTGCAGAGTAGCAGATTCCTCCCTTAAAGAAAGGAAATAAAAGGGTCTTAATGCTTCTCTGCGAATTGGTCAGCCTACTCAGAGAATCCAGCCCACAATGTACTGGAGTCTTCAGTTACATTCACAAACACTAGGGTGTGTGCACCGTCTCAGCATTCAGCATTTACAATGATCCCACCGATGACTACAATGAGAAATAAATAAACCCCTCCTTTTGTCAATTGTTTTGTCTCTTTCTTTTCCTCCTCGTCTGATCCTCTGCTTTTCAATGGGATTCAGTATTAAGGAGTCTTAAATGTACAGCTTTGAAAAAGAAGGATCTCCTAAGTAGAAGTATTCAGCAGTATCAAGCAAAAATGCCCATGTTTGGACACTCCACTTATCTTCTACGGCAGCTCATCTTCTGTACTATTCTAAAATCGTGTGCTGTGGGCACGATATTTATAACCTGGTCTTTATAACCTGGCAGCAGAATTACCTCCCCAGGGTTGCTACCAACCAACCACTCAACCATTTTGCAGTCCATCAATTATAGTGCCCTTAAAAGGATGTCACAGGGAGAATAATCCACACCTCCTTACATTTACACACACACACACACACGCGCGCGCACGCACATGTGAGTCAGTCAGTCCTCTTCTACACCATTGCTCACTATTTCCTCTTTAGTGAATATTCTCCCTTGGATTATAGTTGACCATTTTCTTGTCTCTCACTTTCTATTTAAGTTTCTTCAAAACAGAGGTAGTCTCTTGTACTTTCATCCTGCCAACACCTAACATCATGCCTCAGACATAGCAAATAATTGACAAATAGTTGTCAAATTTGAACTTATTTAATTAAATTAAGAGCTTATCAGGGTTCTTTCAGTTCTTAGCTCTTTACAAAAGTTGGAAAGCGTTATTTTTCAATTTCTAAGGTAAACTCTCTACTTCATGGACATAATTTAACGGCCTAACTTATTTTGTGGTTTACATCATGAGGTTATATTCATTCTGCTGATTGACTCTTAAGACTCTGACTGTCCTATGTTATAAGATGCTCTTAATATAGAGAAAAGTTTTCAAAAATACAATACCGAACTGTTAGAACACTAGCGGTGGGAAATTCACTGAACTTTGGCTACATTTTACTGCACATTAATTATATCTCCCTAAAGTGTATTTTAAAAATTACTCTTGAACTAACCAATAATTAGTAAGGAGATTGAATCAGTAATCCAAAACTTACCAACAGAGAAAAGCCTGGGACCAGACTGCTTCACTGGAGAATTCTACCAAACATTTAAAGAAGAGTTAACACCAAAACTCCTTAAACTCTTCCAAAATATTGAATAGGAGGGAGCACTTCCAAACTCATTCTATGAGGCCAGCATTACCCTGATACCAATGCCAGACAAGGATGCTACAAGAGACAAAAAAAACTATAGACCAATATCTCCAATGAATATTGATGCAAAAATCCTCAACGAAACACTAGCAAACAGAAATCAGTAGTACTTTAAAAGGATTAAACACACCTTGACCAAGTGTGTTATATTTCTGTAATGCAAGAATGGGTCAACATATGAAAATCTATTGATGTAATACTCCATGTTAACAGAATGAAGGACAAAAAACACATGATTATAACAACTGATGTAGAACAGTCATTTTATAATACTTAACACATTTTCATGGTAAAAAAAAACACTCAACAAATTAGAAATAAAAGGAATGTACCTCAACTTAATAAAGCCATATATTAAAAGCCCACAGCTAACAACATACTCAATGGTGAAAGACTTAAAGTTTTCTTTTAAGATCGGGGACAAAACAAGTTTGCCTGCTCTCACTACTTCTATTCAAGACAGTATTGGAAGTCCTAGCCACAAAAATTAGGCAAAAAAAAAAAAAAAAAAAAAAAAATCCAAATTGGAAAAGAAACAAAAATATCTTTGCAAATGACATGATCTCATATTATAAAAATCCTAAAGATTCCACAAAAATTCTTTTAGAAATAAATTCAACAGAGTTTCAGGACACAAAGTCAACATACAAAATTCAGCTCTATTTCTATATACTAACAATGAACACTTCTGCCAAAAAAAGTTAGGAAAACAATTCCATTTGCAATAGCCACAAACAGAATAAAATACTTAGGAATAAACTTAACCAAGGAACTGAAAGTATTGTACACTAGAAACTACAAAACTTCGCTGAAGGAAATTTTAAAAGACACAAATAAATGGAAATGCATCTCAACTTCATGGATTGAAAGACTTAATATCCTTAAGATGCCAGTACTATCCAAAGCTATCTACAGATCAAATAAAATCTCAATGAAAAGATCAACACCAATTTTTTACAAAAATGCAAACATCCATCCCAAAATTGGTATGGAATCTCAAGAGACACCAAATAGCCAAAACAATTTTGAAAAGGAAGAGCAAAGTTGGAAGAGTCACACTTCCTGATCTCAAAACATATTGCAAAACTACAGTAACCAAAAGTGTGGTACAATCATAAACACAAACCAGTACCAATGTAATGGAACAGAGAGCCCAGAAACAAACTCTCCCATACATGGTCAAATGATCTTTGATAAGAGTGCCAAAAACCTGGACTTCCTTGGTGGCACAGTGGTTGAGAATCTGTCTGCCAATGCAGGGGACACTGGTACTGGAAGATCACACATGCCATGGGGCAACTAAACCCGTGCACCATAACTACTGAGCCTGTGCTCTAGAGCCCACAAGCCACAACTACTGAAGCCTGTGTGCCTAGAACCCATGCTCCACAACAAGAGAAGCCACTGCAGTGAGAAGACCGCACACTGCAACAAAGGATAGCCCCTGCTCGCCACAACTAGAGAAAGCCCACGCACAGCAACGAAGGTACAGCACAGCCAAAAATAAATAAATAAATAAATAAATTTATTTTTAAAAAAGAGTGCCAAAAACCCAAAATGAGAAAAGGACAGTCTCTTCAATAGATAAAGTTGGGAAAACTGGATAACTACATGCAAAAGAACGAAGTTGAATTCTTATCTTACCTTTTATAAAACAACTAACTTAGAATGGATTAAAGACCTAAATGTAAGATTCAAAACTAAAGTTCTCAGAAAAAAATATAGAGGAAAACTTCATGGCATTGGACTGGATTTGGGAATGATTTCTCAGATGTGACACTACAATCACAGGCAAGAGAAGCAAAATAGACAAATGGGCATCAAATTTATAAACTTCTATGCATCAAAGGACAACCATCAACAGAGTGAAAATGCAACCTATGGAGTAGAAGAAAATATTTATAAATCATATATCTGATAAGGGATTAATAACCAGAATATATAAAGAACTTCTACAACTGAACAACAAAAAGTCAAATAACCTGACTAAAAAAATGTGCAAAGGATTTGAACTGACATTTCTCCAAAGATGATATACAAATTGTCAACAAACATATAAAAAGATGCTCACCATCTAGTCATTAGAGGAACGTAAATCAAAACCAACATGAGATATAACCTCACAACTTAGTAGTTAGGATAGCTACTATGAAAATAATAATAATAACAAAACTTATTGTCAATAAAAGTGTTGGCAAGGATGTGGAGAAATTGGCACCCTTGTGCACCATGGTGGGAATGTAAATGGTGCCATCATCACTTAATACATCATACTGTATGAAAAAACAGTATGGACGTTCTTCGAAAAATTAAAAATAGAATTACCATGTGATTCAGCAATCCCACTTCTGATTATATATCCAAAAGACTTCAAAGCAGGATCTCAAAGAGATATTTGCACACCTAAGTTTATTGCAGCATCGGTCACAATAGCCACGAGGTGGAAGCAACCCAAATGTCAATTGACAAATAAATGGATAAAGAAAATATGGTATATACATACAATGGAATACTATGCAGCCTTAAAAAAGAAGGAAATCCTGTCACATGCTATACAAGGTGGATGAACCTCATGGACATTAAGCTAAGTGAAATAAGCCAGTTACAGAAAGGGAAGTACTGTATGATCCCACTCACATGAAATGTCTAAAGTAGTCAAAATCAGAAATAGAAAGTACAAAGGTGGTTGCCAAGAGCTCGAGGGATGGCGGAGAGGGAATTAGCGTTTAATGGGCATAGAGTTTCAGTTTTGCAAGATGAAAAAGTTCTGGAGTTCTGCTGCACAGCTATATGACCAAACTTAATGCACCTGAACTATACACTAAAAATGGTTAAAATGGTAAATTTTATCATTTTTTACCACAATTAAAAAAATTACTCTTGTCAGAGGCTAAGAAGATCAATCACATTACAGGTATCTCCCATGTCTTTAATCTGACATTCATATATTACTGAATCATAGAGTCTTATACTTGCAAATTAATAACAAATCTTGGTTTTACAAGGAATATTCTAATGAAGTTTGTCCTTTGTTAAATCTCTCCTCAGTTTTTACCTGAAAGAGAACTTCTCTGGCCACACTCTCTAAAATAATCTCTAATCAGTCGCCATCCCCTTTTCTCCACTTTGTCTTCATAGAACTTTATAGCACTCCCTGACATTAAATATTTTATCTATTTACTTTTCATTGTCTGTCTTCTGCCTAGAGTATAAGTTCCTTTAGGACAGGAACTTTGTATTGTTGTGTGATATTGGCAGCACCTAGAAGAATGCACATGTATGGCAGGTTTTCAATCATTACATGAACAAATAAATTGACATTATTGAGAGAAATAACTTCTACATGAGAAAGGGAATTTTATCTGGGCCATCTATTCTGATTATTTCTTATATCACAAGTACTTTTGTTTCCAGCCTGTTTAAATTAATGAAATCTAGATTTCAGCATGGCAAATCCGTTCATTTGAACAGCCATTATGATTTATCACTTATACTGAGCCAATAAGCATCATATATAAAGACAGCTAAAGTAATTGAATTAGTCATACAGCCATATGTCATGATGAAATATATGTTTTAATTAAATGATTCTTTTTCTTTAGCTTACTAACCAGTAAAATTATAGCTCTTGTGTTTTAAGCTCTTTTCAACTTAGATACATTCTTCATATTAAGATACTAATCTACGTCTTGTTTTGCTCCTTATTGGTTTTGTTTTGTTTTTTTAAAATTATTTATTTATTTATTTTTGGCTGCTTTGGGTCTTTGTTGCTGTGCATGGACTTCTCATTGTGGTGGTTTCTTTTTGTTGCAGAGCACAGGCTGTAGGCTCACAGGCTTCAGTAGTTGTGGCACGTGGGCTCAGTAATTGTGACACATGGGCTTAATTGCTCTGCGGTATGTGGGATCTTCCCAGACTAGGGATCGAACCCCTAGGATCGTGTCCCCTGCATTGGCAGGCGTATTCTTAACCACAGCACCACCAGGGAAGGCCCTGCTCATTATTACTTAAGCCAGTTAAATTTCATGTCACTTCACTATTTTTGACTCTCCTCTAAATTTTGGAGCTTTTAAGGAATACACATTAAAGAGAGATTACCAGGTGTACTTTCATTATAGGAGATTTTGTTGACTCTTTTGTGAACCTGTCCATTGTAGTTGTAGACAACAGATTATAGCCTAATGAATGTAACCTAACAGAGCCAGCAAGACTTGTGTCTGAATCACAACTCAGCCACTTACTAGCTTTGGTGGGCTTAAGTTAGTTAAGATCACTGATTTGCAATTTCTCATCTGTGAAATATGCCAATAATGCCTAGGTCACAGGTATATTAAGAAGATTAAATAAAATAATATATGTGACAGTTCCTGAATACCTGGCACACAACACATGATCTGTTTTCTTACTGTTTTTTCCCTTAATTTCAGCTATACTTTATTGATAATTAGTAAGTTAACTTCTAAAAATTGAATGCCACTTTAAATACTCCAGAAGAAATCTGGCTACTTTAAGAAGTTCTATAATCAAACTTTTCATTAAGAGAAAAACCCTTTTGTAAAGCAATGACTCACCTTAAATTTTTATACTTTGAAGTTTCTGTTAAATTAAGTCATAACTTTTATGAATTTAAATGCTTTCAGTTAAAGCTATTTGTTTCTTCACCTTCATAATTCAAAGAAATGTTTTCACTTTCTCTCCAAACATGTAAGATAATCAATAATATAGTAATCACTTTATCTCTGTAACTTTCTCTCAAGCAATCAAATAAATTAAGTTTACTGTGGTTACCTAATAGACTATGTTGGATCTGGTAACAACCCCTCTGCTAGATGTTAGGATGAACAACACTTAGTAAGACCATAAACAATCTGAATGTATACTAATGCTTGTTAAGCCAGATCTTTAATATATTATATTACTTTCTTAAGTTCTAAGGATATCAAGTGTAATAAGAATAGAATTTCTTTTTGGTTAATAAATAGTACATGGTTTTAACCAATTTTCATATTTCTAGTTTTTCTAATCCTCATCCCTAAACAAGCAAAATAATGGGAATAAGTACACCAGTGTTCTTTTTCTTTTTACATAATACTTTAGGCTCTGTGTCAACTGGGTATCTAGTCTCCTGGCCCTCGGTTGCTTGAATTATTTTTCACCCACTTGGAAGTGACTTTAGATTTTATATTATTTTGCAAATGTCACTAATTTGACTGAACTGTGTTTTTCAGTGGATACACTTCTCGGCAGCTTCCTTTCTCCTCCTCTTTTACCAGCTCATTTCCCCTGCTTAAACCTTTCTTTACTGTCTCCCATGAAACTCAGAATGTGAACGCATCCTGCATCTGGTTAACGTTATCTTCCTTTGCATTATCTAATACCCAGCTTCCTCCCTTTTTCTCCTTTTCCAGAAAACTTGCTTTTGATTCTGTTCTTCACAACGGTGTTTGGTAATTGTTAGTGTTTGCATTCTTTCTTTCCAAGGAAACTGACTTTCTTATGCTTTACTGTAAATGAACCAAAAATATTCTAGAATTTTTTCTGATATAATAACCATGCATAGTATTTACACCTCTGCCCAAATGTCACTGAAAAGATAAATTCTGCTTCATCAACATGACTGCAGGTATTCTACCTTGAGTAAAAATGGCTTCATATGAAGATTACGAATTATTCCATTTTTCAGCCACTATGGAAAACAGTATGGGGGTTCCTTGAAAAACTAAAAATAGAGTTGCCATATGAGCTAGCAATCCCACCCCTGGGCATATATCCAGACAAAACTGTAATTTGAAAATATACACGCACCCTTATGTTCATTGTAGCACTCTTCACAATAGCTAAGACATGGAAACAACTTAAATGTCCCTTGACAGGTGAATGGATAAAGAAAATGTGGTATATATACAATGGAATACTACTACTCAGTCACAAAAAAGAATGAAATAATGTCATTTGTAGCAACATGGATGAACCTAGAGAGTATCATACTAAGTGAAGTCAGTCAGAAAGAGAAAGACAAATACCATATGATATCACTTATATGTGGAATCTAAAATATGACGCAAATGAACTTATTTATGAAACAGAAGCAGACTCATAGACATAGAGGACAGACTTGTGGTTGCCAAGGGGGAGGGATGGATTGGGAGTTTGGGATTAGCAGATGCAAACTATTGTATATAGAATGGATAAACAACAAGCTCCTACTGTATAGCACAGGGAACTATATTCAATATCCTGTGATAAACCAAAATGGAAAAGGAAAAAAAATAATTGTTCCATTTTTAATGAAAGTATTCATCAGTTTAAAGTTAAAAATAATGAATTAATTTTGTTATTTATGTGACTATTCTTAAGGGGAAAATATTTTCTGATTGTGAAAACTGTGCTGAAAATTCAGTTTTACTCCAAACATTCAGTACTTCTATTGGACTGTTTTGTTTAATTTGTCTGCATATGTATGTTATGACTTAATCAACAGACATTGAAAGGTTTGGGTGTTATATATTAGGTATTATGAAATATCCAAATGATAAGTAAGAGAAGAAGGAAGAACACAAAGAAATAAGAGGTATCACTGATGCTTTCCCACCAGCATTCGCAAGAACACTAGGGTTTTCCATTCTAATTTAATAGGTCTGATTAGCTTATATCCTTGCTTTGCAAGAAAATAGAGTATCAATTTTTGTCTTCTCTAAAGGATTCTACTTCCCTGGTATAAAAGCACAGGAAATGCAGTTTAAGGGACTCTTCAATGTTTCTTGCTTTTAGGTTGGGGCCCCTGACTCCCTTGCTTGAGGGTCACTATTCAAGTTATTCATGAAATCTTTCTTGACAGATGCTTCTTGAAGATATGTGAGTTTGAGCAGGCATGATGGTGGGTTTGCACACTAGCTTCTCATCTACCCATGGTATTCAGCGCTTTCCACGTGGGATGTGATTCCCGTCCTCAGCTTGACTGAGAGAGCAGGAGAGTTTAATCAAGTATGCCTATTACAACCAAAACAGCCATAACAATGAACTGACTTCTATGATCTATCAAAAGTCAAAACTCCAGGATATTTTTGTGCTATGGTTATGGAGGAAAATGCTAATCTCATTTCTTATTCCTATACTTAACAGTCCCCATGTGGGCAGAAATCCACACTGTCAAATTTCGTGGCACTGAGAAAGCCCTGGTTCCTAACATGCCTCACATTGAACTCTCCCTAAGGTCTGAGTGTCAACATTTGTCAGTCAAGCATTCCTACTGGCTAGCAGCACCCTTTTTGTCACTTTTTCTATTCTTTTCTTTTATGATAAGAAGAAGCCGAGGGCTCCTATAAAATTCCTGAAAGTGAAAAGAAAACAGATGAAAAATTGTAAATCTAACGTTGGTGTTGTTAGAACTGAATTGTATGCCATATGAATACGGACAGACTCCTGCAACCAAACTCTTGGTTAACTGCAAAAATCTTTGTCCAGTTTGTAATTATGCTTCAGGACAAAGCCATTCACAATTTACATGAAATAAGCCCACAGAAGAATTTTCTTGCTTAATTTTCCAGTTTGTTTTGAAACCTCTCATTTAAACAAAATTGTACCCATATTTTTTTCTTCAAGCCAATGAGTACAGGCAAAGTACTTAAGGGAATTTAATTATCATTAAGTCATTTGGGCAGTAAATGCAAAGAAATCAGACCCTTCTCCTCTCCAGATCATCAGAAGCTGAGAGTGAAAAGATTGAGACTATGACTTGGCACAGGTCAATGTCTTTGGAGGTAATAAAAAATGTTTCAATGAAAAACCTCCATCTTTTTTACAAAAAAGGCCTAGCCCAGTGAGCTGTGGCTTTGAATGTAGAGGTTGACATTTTTGGAGGATGAAATGAAAACCACTTTTCAAGCTGTAGTGGTGGCAGGAAAAAGGTCTCTTCCTATGAGAGTTTATTACTTGTCCATTAGAAGGCTTAGCATCAAATCCCACAGTGGGGAGATTTAAACAAGGGTTATAGGCTAGCTAGGTCTCCCTGCAGCAAGCAGTTTGTACTGTGGGCAGTGACAGCCTCATTACCACCCAAGCTGCTCCTACACTGACTGCAGTGTGACATGGAAAGAGCAAACGGAAGGGGAAGGAGAGAAATGTAATATGACCTATTATTTTGCAATTAACTTGAGACTAGCCCCTGTCCACTGTCAGCACACACACTGCACACACCACACACACTCATACACATAGGAGGCTGGATCCAGAAACACTAAATCAATTTCCCCTCTGTCTCTCGCTCTCATGGAGAGACTAGAACAACCTCACCTTCTCCTGTGTGAAAACTTGGCTCCCAAGACCCTCATGGACCAGAGCACCAGGTTCTTCACTCTCCTGGAAGAAAGCCAGCTAGAGGTTTCATTTATGCATATTCCTCTTCCATCACTGTTTTGTGATATCTGTTTCATGATATGGATTTCATCATACAACTTAAATGCAAATGATCAGAAAATCTAAATGCTACCTAAGTAATTACATTTGTCTTTAATTATAACGACTAATTTGTCCAGTGTCCTAGAAAAACACTGGTTGGCATCAGTTACATCACTTTACCTGAAAGCAGACCAAGCGCTTGTTTATCCGTGCTAGCTAATTAAGTAAAAATTCATTGCAAAAAAGTTAAACAGATTAACATTGTTTGTATATTTTACATTATCATTAAGGTAGGGGAAATAAAGATATTTTCAAACATTGTAAAACAAAATATAAAGTATTGTTATTTGCATGCACACCCTTATCAGAGAAGCTAAAAACATGGTTTGAAAAATTATTAGAACTGACGGTTAAATATATGGAGAGACTGAGAGAGATAGATCCCATTAAGCGGCACCAAGAAAAAATGTAAATTACTTGTATTAATTTTTTAAATATGAAGAATCTATATTAAGAAAACAATATGTCAAGAAGACTTGAATAAATAAAATGATATCCCATGTTACTGATTATAGACTTTATTTTAAAGATATTCTCCTGTAATTGCTTTTCAAGTTTAACTCAACTACAAGTCTCAGTGTTTCAGGGTGTCTTGCAGGAGTGGGGCTCTTACCAATGGATGTAAATATGCACCTGGCCCAGGAGCTCGAAAAAGTGAGGAAGGATCTGGTGGGAAGAACCAGATGAGCTAGCAGATATATGACCACATGCTTGAGCTGCAGCAGTGCCTGGTGACCCTGCACCAACCTCCTGAGAATAAAAGGCATATAATCCTGCTTTACTTCCACCTTCCAAATCTCATACAAAATGTCTCTTCTGGCCCAGCCAAACTTGGAACTATTCAGGGAATGGAACTCTGTTTAATGTACTGGCAAATTAGTTAGGCTGACAGAATACAAACTCACGACAACCATACAAACTTTTTGAAAGTAGTGACTTATAGAGCTTTGAGGGTACAGAAGAATTTTCTAAACATGACATCAAAGGCAAAAAGCATAAAGAAAAAATGGAAAGATATGACGTCATAAAAGTTTTTCTTAAGTCTGTTTAAAGAAACAAAAACCAAATGTAATTATTTTATTTAAAGAAAGAAAAAACTAGGGAAATATTTTCAGTGTAGTGATAGACAAATTCTTAATCTGTTTAATATATAAAGAAGCTTTCCAAATTAATAAAAAAGAGATGAACACCTGATATTTTAAATGTACAATAGGTAGTAACTTAATTCACAAAAGAAGAAAAAATAAAATGGCTAAAACACATTTTTAAATGTAAAATCCATTGGAAATCAAATAAATGCAAACTGGTATTCACCGACCTGTTGGCAAAAGGTATAAAAATAAGTATATATCCTAATATAAAGAAAGTATTAGGGAATCAATTCTTTAATGTATTCATACAATTTGATCTAGATTTTTTAAACTTTATTAATTTTTTTCAGAAAAAATATATCACAAAATGCCCAAGATAAAATAAGCACCTAATAAATATGTTTGAAGGGATGTGTAAAAATTCTTTTGCTCTAAGGATATTTAAAACAGCAAAAAATGGAAATGTCCCATAATAACATATTAATTAAATAGATTTTGATATCTCCTTTCAATAAAATATTGTGTAGCCATTGAAAACATTTGAATAAAAATGTGGAACCATTTATGATAAAATAAGCAGTTTAAAAAGTTTTATCATGTGATCTCATTTGAGTAAAAAATGTTATATATCTACACATATATAGTCATTCACATGGATGAAAGTAATGGAAGGATATATACTAACTTATTAGTAGAATTATTGTTCTTTTCATTTTCAGTAAATATGTATTATTAATATAGTACAAGAAGTGATAGAAGTCATTTTAACTACTATTAAAAAGCTTGATTACATGATAAAAACTTTATTATTTTCCCCTTCTCCCCTCCCTTAAATGTCTGTACTCTTATTGAGTGTATGAAGCATAAAGATATCAAAGAGAATAAGATGAATTTAATTAGAAGGATGAGGGAACTCTTCCCAAAAGAGGTGACATTTGAGATAAGTCTCAAAGGGTGGGCAGAGTTTTAAGTGGAAGAGCTGCAGTAAACAGGAGGCATCCAAGTGTATGTGGGAGCAAATACTGAGCCTGTGCTCTAGAGCCCGTGAGCCACAACTACTGAGCCCGCGTGCCACAGCTACTGAAGCCCACGTGCCTAGAGCCCGTGCTCCACAACAAGAGAAGCCACCGCAATGAGAACCCCACGTGCCACAACAAAAAGTAGCCCCCGCTCGCCACAACTAGAGAAAGTCTGCGCACAGCAATGAAGACCCAATGCAGCCAAAAATAAATAAAAATAAAATAAATTTATTTAAAAAAGAAGTGTATGTAGGAGAAGAGATGAGTTCAGTTTGTGGAGCAGCAGGAGTAGCAGGTGTGTTAGACATGAAGCTGAAAGGTCGGTCGGAATAAAGAAGATAAGTAGACTTCTCCATCCTAATGAGGAGTCTGAATCTAGCAATACAGATACTTTGCACATTGGTATTTCAGGTGGAGCAAAGCCTGGGAAATGCCTTTAACCTTCAGTTATGGGTCACACGCTCAGAGCCCTGTAAGGACTCTGAACCTGGGATTCAGGCATTAGATGGTCCCAGAGACTGACTCAGGGAAATGTTCATGAATACAAAAGAAATTATCATTAAGCCTTCTTAATATATGTTCTACCCATAAAAATCATTTTTGAAGATCGATATTGATAGCCTAGGTCAAAGGAGTAGGAAATAAATTCTTTTGCTCTGGCTAACATTATTGGTAAATAAGTGAGAACTGACACTCTTTTTTCTTTTTCATCCCACATAATATTCTTATAAGATACTTTTGTTCTGGAATGTGAACATGTCACTCTTGAAAATAAGCCCAGGAGTATGGGTCTAATTGCCACGAGACACATCATGCAGCCCCAGATCCACAAGAATCCACCTCCACCGATCTCTGCATGTGCTCCTTCAGTATCCACCCTCCCACTTCTATGAGTCTATCTAAATATACATACGGTTTGCCTGTCTTGACTAAAATGACTAGTTATTTCAGGTCAAAAAAGAATTCATTTTGCTTTTTAAAAAAAAATTATACATAATGTCTGCCCATTTCTATGGAGCCAGCTGATTCAATCAAAGTCATCTAACAATTTATACCTACCTTTGAAAAGTTTTCTTAATCATTCGTTAAGGAAACCACTGCATGCCTCCCTGCCCTTTACAGGCAGCTCTGTATGACAAGATAGGCATGGTGGTTTCTTACTACTGCGAGGGACTGTCATTGAATGTTAATTGTGTATCTCTGCAGCTAACTGAGACTTATGAGTGAAAATGAACCCCCCCAAAATAATTACTGTGTGTTCACTGATAAAAATGGAAAACAACACCATTACCAATCATGGTTAACATTTACCTTCTAATTATGAATAACACAAAATAATCTTTTTTTATTACTGATGTAGATCATGGTCTGTACTCCTGAAATAACGTTTCTTCTTCCTACCTCTGCAACCTGAGCTTACCCATCCTCTGTGTCATTTTCTCTAATGTTTTAGATGATTGGTCAGTTAATGTAAAACACTAACTAAAGCTTATATTAATAGCCACAGATAGTTATTTAAAATACAGAAGAATATAAGCTAAAAGTGTCTCTTCCAAATAGAATTTGCTATTTAACCAAACCACACAAAGCAGTGAAAAATGAAAGTGTTACGATCACTGCGCTAGCACAGAGAGGGTCACTTATGCCAGGTCAGTCATTGCCCACACTGCCAACATACAGACAACATCCTTTTTCATTTCTATATATTAAGGCAGAATCTAGAAAGAGAAAGAAAATAGATCAAAAATTACGCTTTTTGGAAATTTGGTCTGATGAACCATGAAACAGAACCCAAGACAGAAATATGATGGATAGTGTCGTTAACATTTAAGAAAGCATTGACTTTAGATGGTCTCTGTCCAGATGCACAGCTAATCATCAAAATCCTTACCAAAATTATGTATGAGTGTAAAAAAATACATTTCAAACACATAAATCTATAAAGGTGTTAGAGCAAGAGAAACTGACATGCACTGGCTTCGCTGGGGTTGTGAATCAATTTGCCAGTGTTTTTGCTTTGCTGTCCTACTGCTTTCCAGAGTTTGATTTTCTCATTTACAAAAATTTGGGATATATTTCATTTACCAAAAAAAGTTGGATTTAACTCTATAATTTGTAAATATTTATGCACAT
The DNA here is from genome assembly GCF_008692025.1 of Phocoena sinus. NCBI lineage: Eukaryota > Metazoa > Chordata > Mammalia > Artiodactyla > Phocoenidae > Phocoena > Phocoena sinus. The sequence goes on along the minus strand of NC_045774.1, from coordinate 29,412,795 downwards.
TTCCAAAGCATACATGGGCTTAACTACATTTTTCCCTGATTACTTTTATGCCTAATACATCATGTTAGATCTCACATCTTGCACTTTCACAATAAAACGTTCAGATGAGAAGGCGATAACCCAAACAACCTGACAATGAATCAGCAGACACTTGCAAAAAATAAAACCTGAAGTTAGACATAATCTATAAAATTGGTGCAGATTTAATTTGAGGGCTATTTTCTACTTACACTTAAAAATTTTCTTTTTCTGTTCAAGGATGAAATCTCTGTTGCGATTTTGCAGAGGGTTAATAAACAGTCTAACAAATGACCAGCTGGTGTCAGTGACCCTACCCCATTTCTCTTCCACCTTCACTCACATGGCAAGTGGGATATGAACGCGTTGTTCTGCGTCGTATTCAAAGATGACACGACTGACAGTGATTGCTCCAGCCCCGTGTGTGACTGAGAAGCCCAATATGGTACCAGAAATCCTTCCTGTAGTTTGCACATATGAAGCTTGTTGGGAGATTTGTGACTGCAGCTGCTTTTAACAGAGCCTGCCATTGTTTATATCTCTGCCTCCAAAATACAAAATGGGCCGTTGCTAGGAACGAACCACTCCATTTCCTGATCACTGCAAGCCAGACTGATGTCTCTGTTGTTCTTTCCCAGATGTTCTCCAGCACGACCACGTTACTTGAAGTTGTGCTTTGCCTCATTCAGGGATGAACAAGATAAGTTAGCTTGAATGGCAAGTATCCCTTTGGTTGAAGATTGTGTGCACTGCAGTGAATAACAATAAAAATTGAGAACTGATTCTAAGTACCTACTCTGCATTACAGAGCTGTGATAAATGGTAGGCAGAACACAAAGCAGTATGAGCCGTAGGCTCTGCCATTGGGTTGTTCACTATGTAGATACACTCTTAAAATGGTGCAAGTCAATGAGTGATTAGGACAAGGGCTGGACAAGGACTTCCATAAAATGTAACTAGAGGGAGAGACCATTTCAGGTTTGGATGTGAGGAAATTCTTCCTGGAATAGAGTATATTTGAAGAAAGATGATCAGAGAGGACACTTTGAGCATGGGAAATGTGAAAGACTATAGCAAATTGGCAAATGGACAATGTATTTTGAAAATAGTGACTATACAGGTTGGGCCCAAGGGCAAGACTACGGGATATAAGAAAGAAGTAGGATGGAGCCTGGACATAAGGGTTAAAGCCATTATAGACATGCCATAGAAACTTCGAAAATAATTAGATTAAGGAGCAGTCAATCCATGAGCATGATTTGTCCCCATTCTGGCACAAACTAATTGTGTAATACTGAACAAAGGATTTAACCTACCAGGGCCTCAATTTTTAAATCTGTAGATTGAGAAGACTAGAATAGAAAAATAGTTCTCAACACCTAGGTGCAGAAATATTTGGAAAATTATGAAGGAACAACTAAAGATTTGGGAAAGGGGAGTGATATTAGCATCTAATGGACCTAGCCAAAAATGCCCGATGTTCTGCAACACATGGAACGGTCCCACCAGAAAATGTTCACACAGTTTTCAAATGTCCCCCAGGCATAGAGGAATAACCTATTTATTATTATCTGAGCCTAAAAGCCAATTCTGTTTTGTTTGAAAATTTAAAGTATGTTAATTAAATATTAATGTAGTTGCTTTCCCTAGATGTAACACTCTTATGGTATTTGGATTACCAATAAAATTGTCACCTTCATGGTAAATCTAAGTATTTGTAAGAATATAATTATTTAGCTCATATTTCAAAATGCCAATATAAAAGAAGGTATTGACAATATGCACTTGAATATTGTCTTCATTTGTTTTTTCATAAATTTATTTATTTTTGGCTGCGTTGGGTCTTTGTTGCTGTGTGCGGGCTTTCTCTAGTGGTGGTGAGCAGATGCAACTCTTCATTGCGGTGCACGGGCTTCTCATTGCGGTGGCTTCTCTTGTTGCAGAGCACAGGCTCTACAGGCGCGGTCTTCAGTAGTTGTGGCTCGTGGGCTTTAGAGCTCAGGCTCAGTAGTTGTGGCGCACGGGCTTAGTTGCTCCGTGGCATGTGGGATCTTCCCGCACCAGGGCTCGAACCCGTGTTCCCTGCATTGGCAGGTGGATTCTTAACCACTGCGCCACCAGGGAAGTCGCATTGTCTTCATTTAAATCCAAACTCATTCATTCTAAGTAGGGGAAAACCTCAGGTTACTTCATAGTATCTTCTAGTGTAGTTGCACCTAAGTTGTCACATTTTGAAAGGCACATTCTTTTATTACAAATGCTTTTTTCTTTTCTTCCTCCTTCTTATTATAGTTAGGGCATTTATTAAGGGTTTTAAATGATGTGTACAGGTAGACAATCTACCTATGAATTTTATTTCAGCTAGTCAAGAGGATTGTAGAAAATATTTGTAAGTTAAAGAGGTATTATATCTGCTGAGATTGGGGACCACTGAGTGAGATGATCTGGAAGCTCCTTCCAGAGCAAACCCTCTGTTATCCTGCTGATGTGAGAGAGTCTAGGGCTCAGATGTGTCCAGTGAACTCTCAGAAGCTCAGTGTGCTATTTCTTAACAAATACAGCCATAGATTAGTAAATGATTACTTAATGGATGGAAGGAGCAACGTCAAGACAATCCATCTTTCACTAACAGAATGATATTTATCCTTAGAATATTTACCCTGGGAGTAAATATAAGCAGAAAATCCTTAGGATTTTTCAGTAAATTCCTCACCAAAAACAAAGGGTTTTTCTTTGTAGTGTTCTGAAGCAGCATGCCTCTGGTACCCTATGCCTGCTAAGCAGTCACTTACTCATCTGATCAATTTCCAACGGCATTTGACATGTCACAATGCTCTTTTTCTCTTACCATTGTCACTCTGCCTCTTGCGTGAAAGCAGTCGTGGCCATGATATTTTTTTACCATGTCTGCAGTTCAGCAAATGTTGATTTAAGGCTTTTATACTTGGAGCATGTCCTGGACTCTCCCCAACACACCTTGAGCAAGCAACGCCCTGACCTGGAGACGGTGTAGGCATAACGCCAGCCTCGACGGTCAGAAGATTTCTTCCTTTGCCGGCTGTAGGATGTTTGCAGGGGCCCCTGGGAGATGCTTGGCTAATGAGTTACAGGCTGCCTCATCTATCCAGTGCTTTGACTATCTGCCCAATCTTCCTAAGTTCCTAACCTCATGCTTCCTCTTTCCTCCTACTAGATGTCCTTCTGGGAGACATTGGATATGGGGATAAAACAGTCTAATCCTAGGGCCTGCAATCTTGTCAGTGTGTACAACCCAGGGGTCTGTTGCTTTGTTTATCTTTCCTACTTGTCTAGTGGGAGGTTTGGCGAAACGGGAAGGAATCAGATTGTAGTCTTGGAAAAATATCTGAGTGGTTTGTTGTTGTTTTTAAATTCCAGTCATTAATAATGGAGGGCTGAAACTGACTTACTTGAAAATGAAGTTGTCTGCTTTGAATATAGCAATCTTTCCACTCTGACAATAAGGAAGATCTTACACATTGTACTATGTTCTTTTAAAACTGACCTTGGTGACTGTCAACAAACAGAATAGCAGCTTAAACAGTAAGATATCTTTACGTTAGAAAACCAAAGATGTTATTTCCAAAACAGAATCCTGTTGACCTCATGTAAGCCATGCTTTGTTTTGGACAGACTGAACGAATTGAAGGAAGGGGAATTTGGGGATAGAAATTTTATTGGTTGCTTTCTGTTGTTTTTTTTAAAAAACACATTGTTATTGGCGTATAATTGCTTTACAATGGTGTGTTACTTTCTGCTTTATAACAAAGTGAATCAGCTATACATATACATATATCCCCATATCTCCTCCCTCTTGCGTCTCCCTCCCACCCTCCCTATCCCACCCCTCTAGGTGGATAGAAAGCACCGAGCTGATCTCCATGCGCTGTGCGCTGCTTCTCATTAGCTATCTATTTTACATTTGGTAGTGTATATATGTCCACACCACTCTCACATTTCGTCTCAGCTTACCCTTCCTCCTCCTGGTGCCCTCAAGTCCATTCTCTATGTCTGTGTCTTTATTCCTGCTCCTGGTTCTTCATAAACTTTTTATTTTATTTTATTTTTTAGATTCCATATATATGTGTTAGCATACGGTATTTGTTTTTCTCTTTCTGATTTACTTCACTCTGTATGACAGATTCTAGGTCCATCCACCTCACTACAAATATCTCAATTTCGTTTCTTTTTATGGCTGAGAAATATTCCATTGTATATATGTGTCACATCCTTCTTTATAGATTCATCTGTCGATGGACACTTAGGTTGCTTCCATGGCCTGGCTATTGTAAATACAGCTGCAGTGAACATTGTGGTACATGACTCTTTTTGAATTATAATTTTCTCAGGGTATATGCCCAGCAGTGGGATTGCTGAGTCATATGGTAGTTCTATTTTTAGTTTTTTGAGGAACATCCATACTGTTCTCCATAGTGGCTGTATCAATTTACATTCCTACCAACAGTGTAGGAGGGTTCTCCACACCCTCTCCAGCATTTATTGCTTGTAATTTTTTGACGATGGCCATTCTGACCAGTGTGAGGTGATACCTCATTGTAGTTTTGATTTGCATTTCTCTAATGATTCGTGATGTTGAGCATTCTTTCATGTGTTTGTTGGCTATCTGTATATCTTCTTTGGATAAATGTCTATTAAGGTCTTCTGCCCATTTTTGGGTTGGGTTGTTTGATATTGAGCTGCATGAGCTGCTTGTATATTTTGGAGATTAATCCTTTGTCCGTTGCTTAATTTGCAAATATTTTCTCCCATTCTGAGCATTGGCTTTTTGTCTTCTTTATGGTTTCCTTTGCTGTGCAAAAGCTTTTAAGTTTCATTAGGTCCCATTTGTTTACTTTTGCTTTTATTTCTGCCCATTTTTGGATTGGGTTGTTTGTTTTTTGATATTGAGCTGCATGAGCTACTTGTATACTTTGGAGATTAATCCTTTGTCAGTTGCTTCATTAGCAAATATTTTATCCCATTCTGATGGTTGTCTTTTTGGATTGTTTATGGTTTCCTTTGCTGTGCAAAAGCTTTTAAGTTTTCTTAGGTCCCATTTGTTTATTTTTGTTTTTTTTCCATTTCTGTAGGAGGTGGGTCAAAAAGAATCTTGCTGTGATTTATGTCAGAGTGTTCTGCCTATGTTTTCCTCTAAGAGTTTTATACTGTCTGGCCTTACATTTAGGTCTTTAATCCATTTTGAGTTTGTTTTTGTGTATGGTGTTAGGGAATGTTCTAATTTCATTCTTTTACCTGTAGCTGTACAGTTTTCCCAGCACCACTTATTGAAGAGGCTGTCTTTCTCCATTGTATATTCTTGCCTCCTTTATCAAAGATATGGTGACCATATGTGTGTGGGTTTATCTCTGGGCTTTCTATCATGTTCCATTGATCTATATTTCTGTATTTGTGCCAGAACCATACTGTCTTGATTACTGTAGCTCTGTAGTATAGTCTGAAATCAGGGACCCTGATTCCTCCAGCTCCGTTTTTCCTTCTCAAGATTGCTTTGGCTATTCGGGGTCTTTTGTGTTTCCATAAAAATTGTGACTTTTTTTTTTTCTAGTTCTGTAAAAAACGCCATGGGTAGTTTGATAGGGATGCATTTAATCTGTAGATGGCTTTGGGTAGTAGAGTCATTTTCACAATGTTGATTTTTCCAATCAAAGAACATGGTATATCTCTCCATCTGTTTGTATCATCTTTAATTTCTTTCATCAGTGTCTTATAGTTTTCTGCATACTGGTCTTTCATCTCCTTAGGTAGGTTTACCCCTAGGTATTTTATTCTTTTTGTTGCAATGGTAAATGTGAGGGTATCCTTAATTACTCTTTCAGAGTTTTCATCATTAGTGTATAGGAATGCAAGAGATTTCTGTGCATTAATTTTGTATTCTGTTACTTTACCAAATTCATTGACTAGACCTCGTAATTTTCTGGTAGCATCTTTAGGATTCTCTATGTATAGTATCATGTCATCTGCAAACAGTGACAGCTTTACTTCTTCTTTTCTGATTTGGATTCCTTTTATTTCTTTTTCTTCTCTGATTGCTGTGGCTAAAACTTCCAAAACTATATTGAATAATAATGGTGAGAGTGGGAAACCTTGTCTTGTTCCTGATCTTAGTGGAAATGGTTTCTGTTTTTCACCATTGAGAAAGATGTTGGCTGTAGGTTTGTCATATATTGCCTTTGTTATGTTGAGGTAAGTTACATGTATGCCTACTTTCTGGAGGGTTATTTTCATAAATGGGTGTGGAATTTTGTCAAAAGCTTTTCCTGCATCTATTGAGATGATCATATGGTTTTTATTCTTTGGTTTGTTAATATGGTGTATCACATTGATTGATTTGAGTACATTGAAGAATCCTTGCATTCCTGGGATAAGCCTCACTTGATCATGATGTATGATCCTTTTAATGTGCTGTTTGATTCTGTTTGCTAGTATTTTCTTGAGGATTTTTGCATCTATGTTCATCAGTGATATTGGCCTGTAATTTTCTTTCTTTATGACACCTTTGTCTGGTTTTGGTATCAGGGTGATGGTGACCTCATAGAATGAGTTTGGGAGTGTTCCTTCCCCTGCTATGTTTTGGAAGAGTTTGAGAAGGAAGGGTGATAGCTCCTCTCTAAATGTTTGATAGAATTCACCTGTGAAGCCATCTGGTCCTGGACATTTGTTTGTTGGAAGATTTTTAATCACAGTCTCAATTTCAGTGCTTGTGATTGGTCTGTTTATATTTTCTATTTCTTTCTGGATTAGTCTCAGATGGTTGTGCTTTTCTAAGAATGTGTCCATTTCTTCCAAGTTGTCCATTTTATTGGCATATAGTTGCTTGTAGTAATCTCTCATGATCCTTTGTATTTCTGCAGTGTCAGTTGTTACTTCTCCTTTTTCATTTCTAATTCTATTGATTTGAGTCTTCCTTTTTTTCTTGATGAGTCTGGCTAATGGTTTGTCAATTTTGTTTATGTTCTCAAAGAACCAGCTTTTAGTTTTATTGATCTTTGCTACTTTTTCCTTCATTTCTTTTCCATTTATTTCTGATCTGATCTTTATGATTTCTTTCCTTCTGCTAACCTGGGGAATTTTTTACTCTTCTTTCTCTAATTGCTTTAGGTGTAAGGTTAGTTTGTTTATTTGAGATGTTTCTTGTTTCTTGAGGTAGGATTGTATTGCTATAAACTTCCCTATTAGAACTGCTTTTGCTGCATCCCATAGGTTTTGGGTCGTCGTGTTTTCATTGTCATTTGTTTCTAGGTATTTTTTGATTTCCTCTTTGATTTCTTCAGTGGTCTCTTGGTTATTAAGTAGTGTATTGTTTACAGTTTTTTTCCTGTAGTTGATATCTAGTCTCATAGCGTTGTGCTTGGAAAAGATACTTGATACAATTTCAGTTTTCTTAAATTTAGCAAGGCTTGATTTGTGACCCAAGATATGATCTATCCTGGAGAATGTTCCATGAGCACTTAAGAAGAAAGTGTATTCTGTTGTTTTTGGATGGAATGTCCTATAGATATCAATTAAGTCCATTTTGTTTAATGTGTCATTTAAAGCTTGTTTTTCTTTATTTATTTTCATTTTGGATGATCCGTCCATTGGTGAAAGTGAGGTGTTAAAGTCCCCTACTATGATTGTGTTACTGTCAATTTCCACTCTTATGGCTGTTAGCATTTGCCTTATGTATTGAGGTGCTCCTGTGTTGGGTGCATAAATATTTACAATTATTTTATCTTCTTGGATTGATCCCTTGATCATTATGTAGTGTCCTTCTTTGTCTCTTGTAACAGTCTTTATTTTAAATTCTATTTTGTCTGATATGAGAATTGCTACTGCAGCTTTCTTTTGATTTCCATTTGCATGGAATATCTTTTTCCATCCCCTCACTTTCAGTCTGTGAATGTCCCTAGGTCTGAAGTGGGTCTCTTATAAACAGCATATATACAGGTACTGTTTTTGTATCCATCAGCCAGTCTATGTCTTTTCGTTGGAGCATTTAATCCATTTACTTATCGATATATATGTTCCTGTTACCATTTTCTTAATTGTTATGTGTTTGTTATTGTAGGTTTTTCCCTTCTTTTGTGTTTCCTGCCTAGAGAAGTTCCTTTAGCATTTGTTGTAAAGCTGGTTTGGTGGTGCTGAATTCTCTTAGTTTTTGTTTGTCTTTAAAGGTTTTAATTTCTCCATCAAATCTGAATGAGATCCTTGCTGGGTAGAGTAATCTTGGTTGTAGGTTCTTTCCTTTCATCACTTTAAATATGTCTTGCCACTCCCTTCTGGCTTGCAGAGTTTCTGCTGAAAGATCAGCAGTTAACCTTATGGGGATTCCCTTTTATGTTAATTGTTGCTTTTCCCTTGCTGCTTTTAATATTTTTTCTTTGTATTTAATTTTTGATAGTTTGATTAATATGTGTCTTGGCGTGTTTCTCCTTGGATTTATCCTGTATGGGACTATGCACTTCCTGGACTTGATTAACTATTTCCTTTCCCATATTAGGGAAGTTTTCAACTATAATCTCTTCAAATATTTTCTAGGTACCTTTCTTTTCTTTTCTTTTTTTTTTTGCAGTACACGGGCCTCTCACTGTTGTGGCCTCTCCCGTTGTGGAGTACAGGCTCGGGACGCACAGGCTCAACGGCCATGGCTCCTGGGCCCAATGGCTCTGTGGCATGTGGGATCTTCCTAGACCAGGGCATGAACCCGTGTCCCCTGCATCAGCAGGCGGACTCCCAACCACTGCACCACCAGGGAAGCCCAGTATCTTTCTTTTTCTCTTCTTCTTCTGGAACCCCTAAAATTCGAATGTTGGTGTGTTTAATGTTGTCCCAGAGGTCTCTGAGACTGTCCTCAATTCTTTTCATTCTTTTTCCTTTATTCTGCTCTGTGGTATTTATTTCCACTATTTATCTTCCAGGTCACTTATCCGTTCTTCTGCCTCAGTTATTCTGCTATTGATTCCTTCTAGAGAATTTTTAATTTTATTTATTGTATTGTTCATCATTGTTTGTTTGTTCTTTAGTTCTTTCAGGTCCTTGTAAAATGTTTCTTGTATTTTCTCCATTGTATTTCCAAGATTTTGCATCATCTTTACTATCATTACTATGAATACTTTTTCAGGTAGACTGCCTATTTCCTCTTCATTTGTTTGGTCTGATGGGTTTTTAACTTGCTCCTTCATCTGCTGTGTATTTCTCTGTCTTCTCATTTTACTTTACTTACTGTGTTTGGGGTCTCCTTTTTGCAGGCTGCAGGTTCATATTTCCCGTTGTTTTTGGTGTCTGCCCCCAGAGACCAAGGCTTATTCAGTGGGTTGTGTAGACTTCCTGGTGGAGGGGACTGGTGCCTCTGTTCTGGTGGATAAGGCTGGATCTTGTCTTTCTGGTGGGCAGGACTGTGTCTGGTGGTGTGTTTTGGGATATCTGTGATCTTATGATTTTAGGCAGCCTCTCTGCTAATGGGTGGAGTTGTGTTCCTGACTTGCTAGTTGTTTGGTATAGGGTGTCCAGCAGTGTAGCTTGGTGGTTGTTGAGTGGAGCTGGGTCTTTGCATTGAGGGAGATCTCTGGGAGATTTTCACCGTTTGATATTATGTGGAGCTGGGAGGTCTCTTGTGGACCAGTGTCCTGAACTTGGCTCTCCCACCTCAGAGGCTTGGGCCTGACCCCTGGCCAGAACACCAAGACCCTGTCAGCCACACGGCTCAGAAGAAAAGGGAGAAAAACAGAAAGAAAAGCTTAACAAAAATAAAGTTTATTAAAGTAAAAATTAAAAAAATTATTTAAAATAAAGAAAATTAAAAAGTAATAAAAAAAGAAAGAAAGAAGAGAGCAACCAAACCAAAAAACTAATCCACCAATTATAACAAGTGCTAAAAACTATACTAAAAAAAAAAATAGAACCCTAGGACAAATGGTAAAAGCAAAGCTATAGAGACAACATCACACAAAGAAGCATATACATACACACTGACAAAATGAGAAAAAGGAAAAAAAATATATGTATCGTTGCTCCCAAAGTCCACCTCCTCAATTTGGGATGATTTGTTGCCTATTCAGGTATTCCACAGCTGCAGGGTACAAGTTGATTGTGGAGATTTAATCCGCTGCTCCTGAGGCTGCTGGGAGAGATTTCCCTTTCTCTTCTTTGTTCGCACAACTCCTGGGGTTCAGCTTTGGATTTGGCCCCGCCTTTGCATGTAGGTCACCGGAGAGCGTCTGTTCTTCACTCAGACAGAACGGGGTTAAAGGAGCAGCTGCTTCGGGGGCTCTGGCTCACTCAGGCCGGGGGGAGGGAGGGGTACGGATGCGGGGCGAGCCTGTGGCGGCAGAGGCCGGCGTGACATTGCACCAGCCTGAGGCGCACCGTGCGTTCTCCCGGGGAAGTTGTCCCTGGATCACGGGACCCTGGCAGTGGCTGGCTGCACAGGCTCCCGGGAGGGGGGGTGTGGAGAGTGACCTGTGCCCGCACACAGGCTTCTTGGTGGCTGCAGCAGTGGCCTTAACATCTCATGCCTGTCTCTGGGGTCCGTGCTGATAGCTGCGGCTCACGCCCGTCTCTGGAGCTCATTTAGGCAGTGCTCTGAATCCCCTCTCCTCGCGCACCCTGAAACAATGGTCTCTTGCTTCTTAGGCAGGTCCAGACTTTTTCCGCCGACTCCCTCCCGGCTAGCTGTGATGCACTAGCCCCCTTCGGGCTGTATTCACACAGCCAACCCCAGTCCTCTCCGCTTTCTGTTTTTTAATAACAGAAATTTCATTTCACATGAGGATCTCTGATACACAGAACCTTAACCAAGTCAGAGGATGCTTTCATTTGGCTGCAATATAAAGAAAACTAAAGCAAAGATGCCCCTCAATTAGGAATGCACATTATAAAACCTGATCGTTGTGTCCCAATGGGCTTAAAAGGACTTTAAGTCCAGTTCCCAGATCATAATATATAGATACTATACAGATAATCAGACTGGACTGATTCCTGACTCTTGATGTGGTCACATCTCTCTCCTGAACACAGAGGTCTTCAAAGGGGCGCATTGGTGGAGGTTTTCAGTGAGGCAGGGGCAAGGACATTGGTTGAATAATTTCAGTCTCAGTGGAGCTGTTCATCCCAGCTGAGCTTTGTGAGTGTTGGACTGATGTGTGTGTTATATGCAGAGAAGGTGTGAGCTTCAAAGGCTGTAAAACACAGTATGTAGTATCTTACATCACTTCTCAAATCTGTGTGAATTCAGATTTCTCTCTGACAAAACCTTCCCATTAAAATGGGAAGTTCAAAAGTACAGTGTGGTTTAGATTGACTATTCAACAAATAAACATCCCTGTGAATGAAAAAGTCAAAAAACAATTGATAAAAATACTAGTCCTAAGAATCGGATACAAATCTCTGTCATTTATGAGATATCATTTATCCATCAACTATAATGTAACTTCTTCCTTCTATTCATTTCCTCTTATCCTGTATGTTAGCCGATTATTATCATTATATCTTTGTTAGCCTTAACTCCAGGATCTGCAAGAAAGGTCTTGTGAAATGAAATAGCCCAATTTGTCATGCTCTGGAATTTGCCTGGTTCACAGAGTCTTGGAATTAAACATATAATTGAAACACTCCTTTGTCTAAACTTCATCCACAGTCATAAAATAGAGAACAGAGAAAGGGTTGCAACTATGGTGTTTCATCTGAAATCAAAATACCAAACATATTCTACAGTTCAAAAGGCTCCTTGAGTAGATAGCCTATCACATCTATGCCAAGCCATAACTATGGTTAAATAACTAGTTCTCATTGCTAATCTGTAGGATAGTTTATTAATCACAGAAAGCGTAATCAGTTAACCTAACCAAGAAGTTGGTGTTGGATATCATACTTCTGCTGTATTGTAATCATTCAGCATTTTCAACAGCTCTACAGACACTCCATTCCTGACACAGTCTTTTCTCATAAGATAAGCATTCCTGAAAGAGTAGATTGAGAGAAAATACAAAGCATTCAGCAAAAACATTTCCCCTGACATGACTTTCATGAAAATAAAGAGTCTGCCTTAGAAAATTTAAAAGTAAAAGAAAAAAAAATACAAAAAGAAAGGAAGAACAACAAAAATCAACCATAGTTGTGGGTTTCTAGCAGCCAAAAAATAATCATAATAAACCAATCTGGAGACCTGGGTTGAAAGACTAGGTGGGTCATTGAACCATTCATAGGTAGGATGGGAGGAGGAGGGAAGTGTCTAGATTGTTAAGGTCATTCAAAACTGGAAACTTCTATGACGTAAACATCTTAGATTAACTTTAGCCCTTTCATTTGGGGTCAGGTCATCATTGGCGCTTGCAGCTCAGCCTAGTTGAGAAAGGTCTGTTTTCTTGAGAGCAGCTGCCCTCTAGCCTCATCCTTAGAAGTAACAAGTAACAAATAACATGAATCCTGCTGCTTCCATGTGTCCACTAACAAACTTTGATTCTGAGTACTTTATTTTGTCAGCTTAACACCAGGTCTTACATTTTAATATGTAAACAATTTAAAAAGATAGTAATATTGAGAGTCCCTGGATGTCTAAAATATGGCCTCCAGTGACATGTTTGGTGACTCCATTTGGTAATTATCTTTTCTTTTTTTTTTTTTTTTTTTTGCGGTACGCAGGCCTCTCACTGTTGTGGCCTCTCCCGTTGTGGAGCACAGGCTCCGGATGCGCAGGCCCAGCGGCCATGGCTCACGGGCCTCATCTGCTCCGCGGCATGCGGGATCTTCCCAGACTGGGGCACGAACCCGTGTCCCCTGCATCAGCAGGCTGACTGTCAACCAGTGCGCCACCAGGGAAGCCCTAATGAAGTGATTTTTTTGAAACAAACTTTAGAATTTTATCAACTAGGAAACAGAAGTCTCTTCAGATTTATGTGTATTTATTTACTCTGTAAGGCAAGATGAGTAATTACTGCCCCATCTTCTATTCTCAGCACTCTCTGATTTTAGTAGCTACTGATTTTGCTGAAAGCTGGAGAAGTCAAGCACATTTGTAATGAGCTCTTCTGGGCAAATAACCTTGTAAAACAAAAGATTTTACTCCAGTTGGTTATAAACTTGCTAGATTTGAGTGGGATGTTATATGTATATTGGCCTCCTTAACTCTACTAAGGAAAATTATTCTGGGGGGTAAAAAAAAAGTACTTTGAAACCAGAATGCAAGGAGAAATGCGAGCAGTCATTTCACTCCCCCATGTTGCTGGTGACCAAATGTTCTGAAGGGAGAATAGTTAAAAGCAGTGTCTCCCTGACTGTGAGAATCGATTCACTTGCTCAGGATAGTATGGAAGCCCAGAGAGGCTGAAGACTCAAGACTCTAAAGGTCTTGCCTCATGAGAAAACTTGGACCAAAAAATCTTGCTTGGCTTTCAGCTACATTCGAAGGGATGTTTTTCAAATTACTGGGATGAAATCTGACGGAGGGTGATGATTCTTTAGGGTTTAAGAACACAAACCTTTTCCTTGGTTGTTTCTTTTCTCTTTCTCTTATTCCACTCGCATCACTTAAGCTTCCTTTCTCTCCAAATATGCAGTAAAGACGGGAAAGGATAAAAAGCAAATTCACCAATTGCGTATTTTTTGTCGTTGGGATGCTTTGAAACTACATTTTTTTTTTGTTCCCAAATATTTTCAAGGCCAAGAGGCTAAAGGACCCTGAGTGAGAGATCCTGAGTGAGCTCAAAGATTTAGAGCATCCAACAAATTAAACTCCTTCCTTTAGCATGTGTATTAGAATCTTGGAGTCTTTAATATAATTTAAAGCAATTGTCCCTGTAGGGAGGTCTAACATTTTGCACAATAACGTTAAAATAGTTGACCTGCCTGAGGAAACTAGAAGAATTTCAAGGGTACATTTCAAGACTCTGTTTCTGTTGATAATAGTGTTCCAGAATTTATATTTATTAATATTGCTTTATTTTGGTCAGACTCCCACAGGAAATCCTGAGGAGTGTATGTTTCTGGCATATTTTATCGTAGATAGTTCCATCCCTTTGGTCTTGCATCCTGATTGCTAGACTGAAGAGTACCTTTGTAAGCCTCTACTCTTTAATAGAGCTGAGGATGACAGCAAGCAGGAACTTCAACACTCTAGGAAGACAATCTATCTACTTTCTCCGGTTATCATTAAAATGTCTTTTAGACGTAGGTCATAACTGGAAACCTATAAATGATGTCTGTGTAGTGAGCACTTCCCACAGAGCTGGAGTCCCAAGTGATTAAAATTTATCACATTGTTCTTATGGTTACAAATGCTGCTGATATGTGTCATTACTTAGAAAGTACTATTCATAACATTTTGATTTCAGTCCAAATAGTTTTTTTTTTCCCTGAATTTCCCATAAAATGCTCTTGATCTTTTCTTCAGAGGTCTAATCCGCTTTTCCTTTGAAAGAACAAAGAAAAGGGGTTGATTGTTCTCTAGTTTAAATTTTGTTTAGTGTGATATATTTATTGCCTGGTGGGATGCAGCTAATTTTCCACTAGCTTTTTCCGAGAAAGTTATTAGGATAGAATTTAATCCTGTTTACCGTATGGGCCCTAAGCTCTTTCATGAATTACAAGTTATGGTGTTTAGTATGTAGCTCTATTAAAATGATATGTAACTACGAGTCCTCATATTTGAGCAGTGCTTTGTTTTTCAAAAATGCATGCTTTGTACAAATTTGCCCTTTGCTTACATGACACAGTATACACTGAAATGCTTTCAAGTGAGCTCTTAATATGGTAGGGGTTTGTTAGAACACAGGATAACAAGGTGGCCTCTCATTTAGTCTCCTGGAGAGCTAAAGATCTAAAGTTTTTTCAATACGATTTTCTAACCCTCATGCATTTTCCATACCTCTGAGAATTTATACATTAAGGCAAAATGTTAGTACAGAGTACCCTCAGACATTTATCTCTTATGAGGTATTTTACCTGGAAAGCAGTGAATTGAACTGGCTTGTATTTATTGAAAAATAAGCCTGTGCAGACAGCATACCACCTGCTTTTCTGCCTAAATGTTTATTTCCTGAAAACTTGAGACAACCCTGGCTGGACAAGTCTGCTTTGAGTTTTTGTAACTGATTTCTAAATCCTTGAACTAAGAGTACCTTGTACTAATATTGAAATATCAGGAAAGGAAAGAAAGTGAGATACTAATGGAATTGAACACCAAGATTTTTTTTTATCTAAAAGATAATTTATTATTGACTCACATCTCCAATATTTCAAGTGAGAACAAATTTCATGAAAGGTGTGATCTGAGCTTTTGCTCCATTTCTTTGTGATTCTCTGGACTCAGTGCTCCTCTCCTAAACCCCTCTGACTTTGGTTGCCTCATCCTTGGATGGCTTCCTTCATGGCTACAAGATGGCTGTCTATAGCAATATGGGCTATACCCACTTCTTTGTTCACTTTCAAGGATTGTGTCCCTTCCACAGTCATCCAAACCTGACCCCTTAACTTTGGGATGATTACATAACACCAGGAGTTTTTAACTAAGGAACATATCAAAACTTTTATCATGATTTGGACTGCTGGTTATGAGAATTTCAACACCATCTAGCCTTCTAATTTAGCTGACTAATATATACACTATTGTACTATAATTTAACATTCTACTTCGTACATTTTAATGCGATTTGACATCACAAGGGATATTATAAAGCTGATGCAAATTTTTACCTTATAGTTTTAGAAATAAATTAAAGAAGAAGAGGTGAGCTTCTTCACTTAGAATTCTGGAGTCAAGAATATTTGGGGCTTAAGTAGGCAAATTGCCAGATGTAGGATTTTTTTTTATATTCAGAACAAAATGTACTAATTCTTTCCATCACTGACATAGTTGGCTCCGTGGAACTTTTGGAGCAAATCTCTTTTTGTATAATTATCTTGCCGTTTAGAGTCCTTTTGCGGTGGGAAAAACAGCCAGCTGGTGGCTAGCAAAAATGAAGTAGAGGGGGTGTTGATAGGAAAACAAAAAAAGGATCATAGAATTGATTTTATGAATCTTATGAAGACAAACTCCAAGGGACTAACTTATTTTGTCATATGGGTATCTTAAAATATCAAATATTCTTGGAAACAAGGGAGCTATTGGCTGGGGCTTGACAAGCATTTGTTATCTGGAGATTTTTCATTGTACATTAAAAGACTGAAAAGAGACAATGATACATAAAAGCGACCAACACAAAATTTCTGATTATAATGGAATTTTACAGCTAATGTAATTTCAAACTGTTTGGATCAGGGTTTTATGTGTATTTGTTGTCATTCATTTTGCCTGTTTATATTGAGAATTATATTTAAATGGCATGTCTGTAGGCAAGATGGCCCAATAACCAGAAAACAAGCCATGTCTCTTAGATACCTACGCATCAAAATTTAATTTTCTAATCAATCAACCAGCTACTTTGTCTATGTGATGACAAATGCTAGTTCAGTGTCATTGTTTTCTCTTTTGCAATATCACTAAATTTTCTGAAATACTCGATTGCTTTGGAAGATATTCATACCAGAAAAACATTTAAATATTCTAAACATGCTTAGAATAGTAGAATACCAGATTCGGACAGGACCACAAAGATCTAGATATAAATCCAATGAGAAAATCACCTCTCCAGCCTCTCCAACAGGTGAGAGGTGCTGGCCTCCTAAAGCAGCCCATTCTATCTAAACAGGATTAAATATAAGCAAGTCCATTCTTATATGGAAGCTTCTATAGATTGGTCTTTGTATACATATGACAGCAGAGAGAATAAACCTTTTCCTCTTCAATTATAAAACTCTTCTTTCTTCCAGATAAAATATCTTGTGCCCCTGTAGTTTTTCTTCCTTTGACATGATTTTATATCCTCTCACCAAGCACATCTTTTGTTTCTGAAAGCATACTTTCTTAAAGTGGGGTGCCTAGATATGAACTCAGGATTTGAAAAGAAGTTTTGACCACTGTGGAATGTTGAGTGGGGTTATCACATCTTCCTTAGCCTGGAAAGTTTGCTCCAAAGTTGACCTAAACCCTATTAGACTTATGACAGCCTCACCACTCTGTTGACCTGTATTGAACTCACTATTACCTAAAAGCCCTAGGCCATTTTTTTCCCAGCATTTTCAATACAAACTATTTTCCCAGTTGGTTTTCTGAACCCAGGTACAGGGATGTGTATTTATTGTTTGTTCTTATCAAAATTCATTCTGTGAGACTCAGCCAATTTGTTCAGCTTGTCAAGCTCATTTGGAGCCTGAGGTTGCCATCATCAGATGCAGTAAAACCCCAGCATATTTGACAAGATACCTGCCAAAACATCGAAAACAATATCTGGAAGGCATGGCCTTCCAACATGTTAAATTCTAGCCCCTAATCCAGCGGTCCACAACCTTTTTGGCACCAGGGACCAGTTCCATGGGACCCCTGCCCTAATCCATTCTTGCTGAAGTTTAAATCCTTTCCCAGGTAAGGCAAGATCTCAAATAGGCCATGATTAAAAAATGGCCTTACTCTTTATCAAGTCACATCCTTGATAACCAATAGCACTTTATTTTAAGCAAGAATAGTATGCTTAGCAAAGTAAAAATAATCCAGGGCAACACAATGAATCGAAGTCATTTATTATGACCTATACCTCCTTTTGGTTATTTATCTGGTCTTTATACAAAAGTGTTGATGATGAAACTCAGATTGTGTTTACCAGAGTTAGATTTTTGTCTTTCTTCAACTTCAACTAAAGTGAGGACAGGATTAAGCAAAGGACAGTGAAATCCCTTATTAAATAAAAATGCAACCAAAGCAAAATCTCCAAGTCAAATAGAATTTTTCTGTCTAACAGCTTTCAAAATACGCTTGCTTGACTATGGTTCCCTTAGGATTTATGTTATTGTTCAGTAGACACTGTGAAATAACAAAAATCATGCTGTTGGTAAAACATAATGATTACCATAACCTACCCCAGAAGCAGACACACACCAATCATACAGAAAGAAGTCTTGGTGTTTAACTTTAAAGGGTACCATCATCAAAATGCTTGAGCAGCCACATGTGTAGGAGTGATGGGTCTTGCCCGTATTTATGAGCCGCCTTAAATCCTTTCTGGAGTGAAGAGACAAGTAAATAAAAGACACAGTCACATATTTAATGAGGAGGGAGAGAGAAGTCTAAATTGGTATGCAGTCATTGCTCTCACAAGCAGTTTAATTTTCTAAACGTTATACTGAAATGTTTAGATGCCTCCTTTCAGCCAACAACCCCAATGTAGGAGACATGCTATATCTCCAATGTCATGGATACATAGAACATTGTTAAACAGAAATACTGTAACGAAATAGCTTTTTTAATGATCTATTACCCTCAAGTTTTTAAATGAATGTAAACACGCCACCTGCCATCTACAGGGTGATTCCTGATTGTCTTCACGGGATATGCCTTCTTCTGTGACTCCAGGAAGAATTCCATGCTGCTGAGTCAGAGCTCAATATCTTTGGTTTAGTTTAGATGGGATTTGCACAGGGATAATATGATTCCATCTGCATTTTTTCCCCACTTACAAATTAAACAGGGAACACATATGTACTATATATGTGATATAAATATATCTGGTTTTATTTAATTTTCTCCTCTCTAACCCAAACCGTGCCTCCTTTTCTCTTTTCATTTTTGCAGAAAAGAATCATCAGAAGCTAATAATTTATTTGAAAGTTTGTTGGAAGCCATTTTATTATATGACTCTTTGAGCAGAAATGTCCTTTTCATTAGAGACAATTCTTTGTTCAGTTGCTTGTTGTTTTTAACTAAGTGGCATAAATTAACCCAGTCACAGGATAAACAGATACTCATTTGTAGGGTAATCCTGTTTTAAATCCTGTTTATCCCCTGTATAGCAAAGACTGGATCCTTAGCCTAACCCTCTCGGCACCCCTCCCGGTGCTCCCAGCTTTACACACTAGTCTCCAACGAGACTCAAATGCGTAGCATGGCCAGATTTAGCAAACAAACTTGCAGAATGCCCAGTCAAATTGGAGTTTCAGATAAACAACCAAGAATGTGTTAGTATAAGTATGTTCCAAATATTGTATAGGATATACTTATACTAACACACTCTCGGTTGTTTATCTGAGACTCTTTAACTGGATGCCCTGAATTTCATCTGGCAATCCTACAAACACATCTTCTATGTTTTTGTTTCAAGTCATTTTGTGCAGATTTTCCCTTCCATCTCAGATGACCTACCGTGCCTTGTCAACATGGGAGACATGGCTCAACTGGCTTTTTCTCCTTTTCCATAAAATCTTAGCTGACCTGCTCCATTCCAGCTTCAGCAGAGTTGATCATCCCCTTCTTTGGGCTGAGACTGTGTCTTGAGTATTATTGAGTCACAAGCTATATCTCACCAGAGACGTATATACATATACACAGATACATTTGTGTGTGTCTGGTGGTAGGGTCTCTGGGACACAAGGTGCTTTACTCATCTGTATCCCCAGTGCTAGAAGATAGAAGGAGAGCTTCTGGGTAGGAGTAAGAGCAGAGTGTTGGAGCCAAAGAAAACTGTGTTTGAGTCTTGGCCTCTGCCACTCTGCAGCTGAGATTGTGGATGACACATTTACTCTCAGGGTCTAAAATTTCTCATCTACATTTAAAAAAAATAACACATCCCTGGCCAAGAAATTGTTGAAAATTAAATGAAGGTGTTTATATATAAGTGACCTGTCACCAAGCATAGGGTCATCTAAATAGTTACCTTCTAGGCCTTCCCTGGTGGCTCAGTGGTTGAGAGTCCGCCTGCCGATGCAGGGGACACGGGTTCATGCCCCGGTCCGGGAAGATCGCACATGCCGCAGAGCAGCTGGGCTCGTGAGCCATGGCCACTGAGCCTGTGCGTCCGGAGCCTGCGCTCCGCAACGGGAGAGGCCACAGCAGTGAGAGGCCCGCGTACCGCAAAAAAATAAAAATAAAATAAAATAAAATAAATAGTTACCTTCTAATCCCACTCTCCTTGTTGAACTAAAAAGTCCTTTCAGAGGTACAATGTCTTTCCTTTCCTGGTAATCTAGAAAGAATTTCAATCCTCAAATTAAGTTTTAAATTTTGTCTGATTATGGCCTCATACACTCAACTTTTAATATTTTCATTGTTTTGCCCACTTATCCCCAAATTCTGATTGAATGCCTTGTTCTTCCTTTACAGTCAAATAGCACTTCCAATCAGACCATATAAAACAAGAAAAACTCTGCTCCCAAAAGCTTGCAAAGCAAGAGAGTTTCTAAAAATTACTCTTGTCTCATCTGTCTGGCTCACATTTATCTAAAAATAAAAGGAAAACTAGGAGAAAAAATAAACGAACAGAGGATAACGTGCAGCCTCATGTCTCTAAGTCAGATAACGAGATAATTTTTCTGCATGCTCTATGTTTCACTTTACTTTCCAAAATGACCTCTCCACCCCTTAGTCCTATCACTAGAATATAAATCCATTAATGAGGAGTCTTTTCTTTCCCCGTCCTTTTTCATATCAATCTCAGCAGGATGCTAGACTGTTCTTTTGAGTTCATTCACTTTATTGCCATTAAAAAGAAAATATAGTCTGGAGACGGCCTGACTCCAAATGGTTAAGCACAAGATGAAGAAATAACTTCCTGAGTTTCTAGCTTTCATGTACCACGGATTTTCTACGCAAAACTTAAGGAAAATCCCAAAACTCATTTTTTAATCTGTGAAATGTGTCAGTCATTTAAAAATATCTCTTTCACATATGCCATTTTGTTAGCAGAAAATAAAAAGATCTTAAACTACTGGTGTTTACAGTTAATGATTTTCAAACTATGCTTGCCTGACTACAGGTACCATAGGATTTAACTCTATTGCTCTTTAGATGCTCTGAAATAGAATAATTATATTGGTAAAATGTGACGATTACCATAACTTTCCCCAGAAGTACATACGTTCTAATCTAACTTTCAAAGCTAAAGCTAAAGAAACCAGAGGAATCACTGAGAAAAATACATAGGGAACCTCGGAGTAAATTGACAGACAACTTAGGAGATACAACCAACCTATATAGGTTGGTGCCAATTCATTTAACCATTTACTTATTCATTCATCAAATGTTTAGTAAGCATATACTATAAGCAAAGCTCTGTGACAGACTTTTTCTGGGTTCATTTCCTCGATTTCCTAATGACACTGGGGCTGTACTAGTAAAATGTATAACTCAGGGGTTAATAGCTTAATGTCCCTAAGTTAATCCTTTAATAATTTTATTAACATTAACATCTCACATCTAGGTAAATTTCTTTCAATGAAGAAAGGGGAAGATCTTGAGATAACAAAACCTTACCATGAGGATCTCATCAGGGTACCTTGCAGATCCAGTACAGGTAACCCTGTGGCTTGGAAAAGTCTCTGAAACCAGCCTGAAGCACCTTGTCTGTTAGAAGTGCTATCAATTATATGACACACATGGACCACAAAAATACGACCTCACATCCTTGTGCTAAAAGAGTAAACCTAATGAAAATCAGGAACACAATCTAAAAAATAAAGTATACTTGCTTGAGTTTTTTGTAATGAGCATGTATATTTTGTAAAAACGTTTCTAAAGAGGAAAAAGAAGAGAAGGAAGGAAGGAAGGAAGGAAGGGAGGGAGGGAGGAAGGAAAGAAGGGAAGGGGGGAGGGAGGAAGGAAGGGTATGTGATTTAATTTTTAAAAATTGATACCCATAGGAGGCTGTGGATGGCAAGACTAAGGAGCACAACACAATGTCTCTAAAACATCATGATTTCTGAACCCAGACACTTGATATCTGAATCTTGCAGCCATGGAAGTTAGTATAGGCACTTTGGGTCAGCTTCCATCTTCCTCATAGCTCCTCAAGAATTCACTTTGGGTTCTGACACAGAATACTGAAGAGGGAAAATAATTCCCTCCTGCTTCAGAAAAACAGCCAAGAGGATTCTCAGAGCTTTCTGTACTGATGGGAAATAATCATTCTTGACCTCGTTCTCTCTCCGTCCAGAGGCTCATGGCTCTTTGTAGACACAACTAGAGAGATTGAACAGCTTCTCCCATATTTCCAGGTCAAGGGGGCAAGGCTAGAGTTGTTCAGATATTTACTAAATGCCTAATAAGCACAAAACATAGTACTTGGCACTCTACAGGTCCAAAAAAATAAAAGATATGGTTCCCACTGGAGAAAGAAAAAATATACGTAAGCAAAAAGTAGATGACAAATTAGCCGCGAAACAGGAGATTTCACAAGGTTATTGCTAAAGGCAAATGTACACAACATGAGAGCTCTCTTGACCAATGTATTAAATATGCACTGCTTTCTTTAAAAGTGGATCTATCAATATCTGTCAAATGCATGCAGCACACACACACATATATATACACATGCACAATTGCCAGTCTGTTAGAATAAAATTTTTTAAAAATCAGAAGTTATAAAAATATACAAAGTTTAAACAATTACAGAGAGAGCAGAGATTCAGAAGAGATGGCATTTACTGAGCAATTTTACTGCTCCAGGTACTGTGCTAAGTGTTCTAAATGCATTTGCTCAATTAATTCTTGCAACAAATGAATGTGATATAGATTATTACCATTTAATATTTGAGGAAACCAAGATTTAGAAAGGTTTAAGTAATTTGTCTGAGATGTCACAACTAATCTCATGTTTCTGAAGCATTTGATGATATGTTAGAAAATTAGTGTGTTCTCCATTGTACAAACACAACATGACTCTATTCTTAGGGAACTCGGTGTTTCATAACAAACTCAAAAGTTCCGTGAAGTTGTCTTATTTATTCACATAAAAAAACAATTATTACGGGCTTCCCTGGTGGCGCAGTGGTTGAGAGTCCGCCTGCCCATGCAGGGGACACAGGTTCGTGCCCCGGTCCGGGAAGATCCCACATGCCGCAGAGCGGCTGGGCCCGTGAGCCATGGTCGCTGAGCCTGCGCGTCCGGAGCCTGTGCTCCGCAACGGGAGAGGCCACAACAGTGAGAGGCCCGCGTACCGCAAAAAAAAAAAAAAAAAAAAAAAAACAATTATTACAAGAAGACTCAAGGATGTATTGGCAAATTGGCTAATGAGTGGGATTATATGAGAAAAAAATTTTGAAGAAAATGAACCTGGAAGAAATTTGTAAGGAAAAGCATACAGACAGTTCATTCATATTTCATCATTAAACTCTTCTTGAACATCTAATATTTGCAAGTCCCTTTTTGATGGTGATAATAGAAATATGAATGACAGATATAATTAGCTGCCTTCAAGAAGCTAAAAATAATCCTCTGTGAGGTGATGGGATGGTGAGAAGGTGAAGAAAAAAGAGACAGACAATGCAATGGGTAGGACATTCTATTACAGAGATGTGAACCAAAGGATGCAGAACAGGGGTGGACCCACACAGTATGCATTTTGGAGCTGGGAATGACTTCACTGAGGAAGTCATAGCTGATCTGGGCTTCAATAGATTGGCAAAGTTAGCCTGAAAAATAAAGGGCAGGGGACATTTCTGACAGAGAAGAAAGGTATAAATGCGTGAACTTTGTGAGGCCAGGTTTTCCATATGAGGAAACAAAGCACCTCTAAGGTGGAACAAAGCCAGGAGCTATTTAAGGTGAGGTTGGCCACAGCCTGAAGGAAAATAGGGAAATGGGGAAAAGGCAAGACCAGTTGGAGTGAGAAGAGAGAGAAGACAGAATGGTTAAGAAATTATGGCTGATCATCGGGCACTAGGAGAACCAAACACTTCTCCTTTTCTAGCTCAGAAAAAGGCATCATAATTCACCCAGTTGTTCAACCCAGAAAACAAGGTATTATGCTTGCTTTCTTCCACTCCGTCATTCCCTACGTCTCATCAGGCACCAAGCGCATCAACTCTGCCTCCGACACCTCCCTCCTATCAGCTCACTTCTCTGCACCCTCGTCACTTCTGAACTAGGACAGGTCTCTGCATCCTCTCACCTGGGCTAGCACGGCAGCCTCCTTACTAGTGCACTTGCCTTCCTTTAGCCAGCATGATCTATCTAACAACACAAATCCATTTACGTTGCTCTTCCAGGGGTTTCTCAACACCCCTGAGGGAACCTTCTCTTGCTTTACAAAGTCCCCTTCAGCCTCTACTTAACTCTTTCCCACCCTATCTCCCAGCTCCTCCACCTCCTACAAAACACACACGTTCTATGATCCACTGATGTTGAATTACTTTCTTTTCCTGAGATACATCATGCCCTCTCTTCTCGAGATTTTGACTCAGGCTGGTTTCTCTGCCTGAAGCATTGTCTCCAGGTTTCTCTTGACTAACTCCAACTCATCCTATAGCTCTCACTTTACACACTGCCTTTTCTGGAGAGCCTCCCATGAGCTTCATAGTCGGATTAAGCATCCTCCCTCGATTACTACATAACACATTGTTCTTCCTTTTTCCCAGCACACAGAGCTGTGTAATTGCCTGTTTAGTTATCTGTACTCCCAAACAGACCTTCAGTTCCAAAGAGCAGGACCACATCCATCGCATTCGTTTTATATCTCTTAGCAGCTGGTGCATATTAGACCAGTAAATGAATAACCAAATGAATCTTACTGACTCTGGGACAATACTGAGGGAGGATAAAGGATTGGTATATAACAGTGGATGAGTCAATTGAGGTTCAGCTACCAACTCCAAGAGTAAACCACGAGGGCAGCTCAGGTTCAGCCAGCATTGATCAAGCAGGTTCCAAGCAAAATCAAGCCTGGGGCTGCCAAGGTGTTTTGTCTACTTGCAACTGACTGAGTAGTTTAGTGGAAGCCAAGAAACTGAGTGTCCATTCAGAGCTGTGGAAAGTTCTCTTCTCAGCTGGGGTCCAGAATGTCAGTCCTACAAATTGAAAAAAAAAAAGAAGGTTGAACCAAGTTGGGTGTAAGAAAGTAAAGAAAGCTGCAGGGAAATGATCTGATTTGTCAGACTGGAGGAATATCAGAAAGTGGTTTTTAGTTCTCTACTGTAAAAAATAACTAAAATATGGGGCTTTTTATTATAAGCAGTGCAATCGACAGTGACTTATAATTTACTCCATAAAACAATATGTACTTTGTACTTCAAAGGAATGTAGGAACCAAGTTTCATCGTCTCCTAGATTGAGTCTCTTTTTCCCTAATCCTCTACTTTGTACCTGAACTTTATTTAATTCTATCACTGAACTAATCTTTCCTGGTGTTTATCAGAGTCCTTGTACGGGTTTGAGCAAAGTGGAGAGCAAAATCAAATGCGCCACAGCTAACTGTCCTGCATAAGGAAAGTATAAGGTCCCAGATTTGGCTTAATAAAAAATCAAATAAATATCTGCCTATTTGGAAAGGTCGGAGGAGAGCACAGGAAATGTCACTAGATAAAGAAGTACCATGGTACCTGGTGAAGGCATCAGCCCTGTGTGTTGTACTTCTGTGCTTTAGATCTGTATCTCTTCCTTGCAGTTGGTGATTAGTCTCTGTAGCAGTGTCTGTCTAGAGGTAGGAAAAGCTGGTCATTATCTGGGCTTTAAATTGTGTATAAAGTCTGATAAGACTTTCTGTTTTTCAAGAATAATTTAAGCTTTTCTGAACTTTTTTGGGTAAAAGCACACTTAATCATCATGCAGCAAAGCTGGAAGCTGGCCAAATGCAGGACAATCAAAGGGCTTTCTCTCAAAAAGCCCTGAGCCGGATACCTCAGCTTTGGATAAGTACTAGTGGGAGAAATGCAAGGACCCCGGTTCTGGAAATCTTCAAAAACCTTCTGAGTTAAAGCAGATCCTTCTACCCTTTGGAGTAAAACTTAAGACTGGAGCATGAAAAGGACTGAAGAGTCCATGAATAATCATTTTTATTTAATAAATAGAGAATATAGAACAGTTTACAATTATGAGCCATAAAGATAATTCTTAAGCAAGGATTTCTTCCTTAATTGATGTGTCTGAATGTCCACTCTTCCCTCCCCCACAAAATAAACCTAACTGTTACTGGCTTTGGCAGTTTTATACTAAAATGCAAGGTTACATATAATCTGGGAAAACCTAAGATAAGCACATCCTTCCTAATTGCCTCTTTCTAAGTTATGTTTCTTGTAACTCCTCATGTTAGAGGCTCAAATTATATTTTCAGGGTATTTATCACGTTTTATGCTTCTAACTCTGCAATGTTAGACCTCAAGGGGCCCATTCTAGGGAAGGTAATGGAGACACAGTTTAAGTGAATCCCTCCTTCCTTAACAAACCACACTAGCTGCCAACACTCTGATGTCATCTGCTAGATGGTTTCACTCCTCCATTGATAATTTATTTATTTGATAGACAACGGTGAAAATAAAGAGAAATCAAGGACTTAGAAATATGTTGGGTGATAGTCACTGGCTCTAATTCTGCTTTGTCCTTGACTATAATAAGTCACTTACCCTTCTGTACCTCATTTGTTTACTTTACAATCAGAGGTTTGGACTAGAATATTCTCAAAATCCCAATCTAAAATTCCAAGAGTTTTTGACCTATTTTGAGGTATTCTATAAAAAAATATGGAATAAGTCTTACATGACATATACTACTGGTTTGCCTTCAAGTTTCATGTTTACTTTGCACTTCTTTTTTTTTCCTTTCAATGTTCACTTATGATTTAATACTTGCATGTTCTAATTCTTTTAAAATGTTGATCCACTTGGAACTTTTTAAATGTTACAATTTAATCCAAAGCAAAGTTACATAAATCTCAAATATTAGTTAAGTCAACTTTAATAAATACCTAATCAAAAAAGAAAAGCTTTAAAGGATTTTTAAACTATTTCCAGAAATACAGCAGAATAAATATTCCTACGTATTAGGCTTTGAAGAGCTTGACTGAATTGTGAATAATGTGATAAGATAAACTAAAGAAGCAAAAACCAAAATCGTATAATTTTGTTTTTTAACATACTAAGAAATAATGTTGGCTTGGAAAAATATAAGTGCTTGAGTGTCTTATTGTAGTCATTGTTATCTGGTTCTCATGTGGTACATTATCAGATGGCACATTCCACAAATTATTGTAGGCATAGAGCACTCCTTTTCTAATCCTTGTGTCTATATATCCCCATGAATATCAACATTAAAGTGCTACTGCCTTGAGCTCAAATATTAAATTTCCTTTTAGAAAAAAACATTTCCTCTCCTCAGTCTCTCCTCCCATTTCCTATACCATGTTACAACAACCCCCATTATTCTAAGAACTTCTATTACAGATATTTTGCCTCTTTGTAGTTCATGTTCTATGGAATAGCCTTCCATTCTTCTTCCTTCAGTGAATACTTACTCAACGCTTACTATTTTTGGCCAGTGCTGAAGGCCACAGAACTAAATGGACACAATCCCTGCCCTCAGTAAATGCATGTTTTAATGAAGTTATCCATTCCTTCTAATTCCTTCCTAGTTTATTCATCTACAAAGGGGTAACAGTAATTATGCGTGAGTTATTGAGATGATTCAGTGAAATAACAATTTTTAAATACTTGGCAAAATGCTTTGGTGAATACCTAACACTCAATAAATATTGTTTATTCCATTCTATTCCCTAGGTACTATAGTAGAAAAAACTCAATAAAAGAGATAATGTTTGAACCATGTCTTGAAAAGGATTGTTTCTCAGAGGAAGGAAGATGGAAAACATTTTAGACATTAGGAACATACAGTCTGTATACAAGAAGTTTGAAAGAACTTGTCATGTTCTATTTTAAAGAACTGTTTTAAAGAACTATTTAAAGAAAATATTTGCAAACAATATGACCAATAAGGTGTTAATATCTAAAATATATAAACAGCTCATACAACTCAACAGCAAAAAAACAACCCAATTTAAAAATGGGCAGAACGGAATAGACACCTTTTCAAAGAGGAAATGCAGATGGTCAACAGACACATGAAAAGATGCTCAACATCACTAATCATCAGGGAAATGCAAATTAAAACCACAATGAGATACCTGTCACACCTTACACCTGTCAGAATGGCTATCATCAAAAAGACCCCAAACAACAAATATTGGCGAGGATATGGAGAAAAAGGAACACTTGTGCACTGTTGGTGGCAATGTAAATTGGTGCAGCCACTGTGGAAAACGGTATGGAGGTTTCTCAAAAAACTCAAAATAGAACTACCATATGACCCAACAATTCCATTCCTGGGTATATACCCAAGAAATACAAAAACAAAACACTAATTCAAAAAGATACATGCACCCCAATGTTCATAGGAGCATTATTTACAATTGCCAAGACATGGAAGGAACCAAAGTGTTCATCAACAGATGAATGGATAAAGGAGATGTGGTATACATATACAATGGAATATTACTCAGCCATAAAAAAGAATGAAATGTTGCCATTTGTAGCAACATGGTTGGACTAGGAGGGTATTATGCTAAGTGAAATAAGTCAGACAGAGAAGCAGATACTATATGATATCACTTATATGTGGAACCTAAAAAAATACAAGCTAGTTAATATAACACAAAGAAGCAGACTCATGTATATAGAGAGTGAGGTGATGGTTACCAGTGGGGAGAGGGGAGGAGAGAGAGCAATATAGGGGTAGGAGATTAAGAGGTACAAACTATTATGCATAAAATAAGCTCTAAGGTTATACTATACAACACAGAGAATATAGTCAATATTTTACAATAACTATAAATGGAGTATAACCTTTAAAAATTGTGAATCACTGTGTTGTACACCTGTAACTTATATAATATTGTATATCAACCATATTTCAAATAAAAAATAGTTCTTTTGTCAAAAAAATTAAAGAACTGGAAAGCTGTCTATTAAGCTAGGAAGAAAAAGCAGAATACAAAGCTGGAAAGATAGGCTGGCTTAATGGATTAAATCCTGCAGAAGACAGAGAACTGGCAGGGACTTTTAAAAACAGAAAATAACAGTTCTACCTATGTAGCAGAAAAATCATTATGGTTTCAGTTTGGAGAATGGATTGGTGGTAAAAGAGTCTGCAGTGAGTGAAATCAAGTAAGAGAATCTTAAAATCAAATTAGAGGTTTGAGTCTGAACTAAAACAATGGTAGTTATTGAATGATGGAAGTTTAATCAAGAAAATATTGTAGAGGTAGCATCTGCTATATGTGGTCACTAACTGAACCTTGAGGAGAAGGTTGACCCTGAGACTTTCAGTTTTGTAGTCAAGTGGATAGATACACCATTAACTAGAATAAAGACTGCAGAAAAGGAGTAAGTGTACTGGGGAAGCAAGAGGTGAAGAGATATAGAAAGTTGAAGATTACGGACATAGTTTTAGACAAGGAAAAACTCAGGAGAATACCAATCCCTTCAAGAGGGCAGGGCAAAGGGCAGGAACCAACACAGAAAATCTCAGGGAAAGGGTATAATAAAAGAGAATAATGCATTGGGAGTCAAGAGAACTGAGAGTTTCAAAAAGGAGGAATTAAATATTCATGCCAATATCATACAAAGGTCAAGTAAGAGAGCTAGGAGAAATCTGGCTCAATCTTCTAACCTCAGGATTGGGGGAGAGGGATAATGTACAGTCTCCCCTCCTGATGGGTTTGAGGAAGGGAGTGTAATCAGAGGAAATTCATATTTCAGTCCTAAGTTGAGAAGGTGAAAGGAGCGCTCTCTGTAACTTTTTGTAAAGTTTAACAATGTGGGGAAGAATTAGAAGATTCAGTATTTCAATAAAGAGATTGGGAGGAGAGCCAGCAGGCAGAGGAGGGAGAACTCACCAGACCACCAGGAAAGAACAAGACCAACCTGAATGGAGATAAGAGTATGAGAAGATTAATGATGAGGGGACTCTGATTTCTTTTTATCTTTATCTTATGTGAAATAATTTTCAGCACTTCGAATTCCTTTCTGATATCACATTAACTTAATAACTTAATACTCTGCATGTTCTGCAATCCTAACCTGTATATGAAGGCACTATGCCAATCTAAGCAACTGTGATGCCAACCACCATAATGAGAAAGTACAGTATCATTGCAACATTGCATAAACCTTTCCCATTCAGGTTGAAAGCCACTAGTTCCCCTGTAAACTTCTCAAGCATCACCTCTGGGATTTAATGACAGTCTTGATATGCTTCATAGATAGCTGTTTATGGTGGACCCCAGTCGTTTTCCCAGCAAGGAAAACTCAAATCTGCATTCTTCTGATTTAGCTGTTTATCTCTGTAAAACACATATATAACTTACTCACTAACCAAGCCAAGACGTTATCCTGCAGGAGCTGCCTGAAACCCCATCATCACCACATAAGAAAAACTGGCAGAGTCTAGGTGTGCCCCTTGCAGTTATTCAATAAACTAAGAAAAAAAAGATTGGGTAAACCACATGTCTAAATCAAAAGATAAAGTTCTGAAAATTGTTTTTGTCACCAGATATGCCTTGTTGAGAGCCCTGTTTTCTTTTGCCAAGATGCTGAGTCTAATATTTTGCAGCCAGTTTTTTTCAGTAGTCCTGTGGTTAGAAGAAAAGATGGACTGCTATACTGACCACATTTGGATTAGGGGCAGAAATAATTTCATCATCCTGGCATGTAGGACATTGTTCAGATGAGCAGTTTATTCTGCTATCAAATTAGTAAATAAACAGACTGTCAAGTTTATTTGTTGATATGCTTACCCTAGTATGGTAGATGTAACACACGGTCCCCACATTGCTCGACACTTCTCTTGTCGAAAGGTGGCCTCTATGTTCCATCCCCTTGAAACCAGAAAGGCTTATGATTGCTTCAGCCAATAGAATAAGGTGTAAGTGATGTGACCTTCAAGTGAGAAAAGGGCATAGAGCTTCTTTCCAGCCCTCTTGAAAGGGCTACTCTCCGGAAGAAGCCAAACGCCATTATAGCAGTCTATTTCCATCATGCTGGAAAGGCACGTCAAAAGCCTCAGCTGAGCTACCAGTGAACAAGTGACATCAATCGCTAGCCATACAACTGAGGCATCTTGGACATCCAGCCCAACTGGGCTTTCAGACAACTGTATCCCCAGCTGATATCTGGCAACAACTGCATGAGAGACCCCAAGCAAGAACTGCCCCTCTAAGCCCCTTCTGAATTACTGAGCCACAAAACTGTAAGCAAGACAAAAAGGACTCTTTTAAGCTGCTAAATCTGTGGGGTAATTTGTTATACAGCAGTAGCAACTAAAACAGAATTTGTTACCTGGAAGTGGGATACTGCTGAAAACCACAACAAACCCTAAAACATGTGCATTAACTTTGGGCCTGCAAACCAGATGGTGAGTAAAAGCTAGAAGGGCCTTGAGGAAACCACTGTCAAAAGTCCAATGGCCCTTGAAGAAATTGTCAGTGAGAGCTTAAAGGTAATTGAGAAAAACATTATTGAAAGCTGCAGGAAAGGAGATCCTTGTTCTGTAGTGGGAAACTTTAGCAAAACTATTGCTTGCAGTAACAAGGAAATAGAAATGTACCTCATAAAATAATGGATCTGGCTAAGGAGATCTTCAGGTAGAATGCAAGAAAATGCTCACTGTTTTCTTTTAGCCGTATATTATACGGCATGGATAAAGCAAGATAAGCCAGAGAAGAAAATTTTCCATTTCCAAGATTATGTAGAGAAAATATAAAAGAACCAAGGTTTGAGGGGCTTCAAAATAAAACTATTTCCAGTCTCTTCCTGTAGAAGATTCTCAAACTGAAAAGTCTTAGGATACATGTCAAATCAGCAAAAATGTGGTCTCATGGTAAATACAAAGCTAATGTGTAGCTATAATTTTTAAATCTTCAGAATTATTTCAGATGGTGCCTCAGAGACATTTTCCAACAACAAAAGACCTTCTAAGTCTCTTAATATATGCTTTGTGATCCCCTCTGTTAAACAATAAGGCTTCAAAGAATGAATGATAAGAGTGTTATCTTATAGCAGCCTTGTCAGGAGCCTAAGGTAGTTAAGGGCTTACCCGGAAGAGATTTGTGAGTGTCACTTTTATCTAATGGAGTAGGTTTTAAATTGATACACAAGAAGCTTTTTTTTTTGCGATACGCGGGCCTCTCACTGTTGCGTCCTCTCCTGTTGCGGAGCACAGGCTCCAGATGCGCAGGCTCAGCAGCCATGGCTCACGGGACCAGCCGCTCCCCGGCATGTGGGATCTTCCCGGACCGGGGCACGAACCCGTGTCCCCTGCATCGGCAGGCGTACTCTAAACCACTGTGCCACCAGGGAAGCCCGCTTATAGGGTTTTTAAAGGAAGTGTATCAACTTGGACTGAAATGGACATCAACAGTACCAAACGAAGGGAAGCCTTTGACTGAGAAAACTACAGCTGTATCTTGGGCCATTTCTTAGAGAAAGGAAGGATTAATCACAGTATAAAACCAAGATTCTGAGGACAACTCCAAATCCACGGAGAATTAGTCCCAGGAAACGCTATTGATCCCTAATTTGAAAACCAGCAATACTGCCCAGCCATATTTCAGATATATAGATCAATGACTGCTATGCCTTCTGTTTTCCCTTTTTGCATGGGAGTGTCTGGCAGTTATCCAAAGTCTATTCCACCATTTTATATCGGTGTGTGGGAGCAGACAGCTTGTTTCTTTAGGTCACAGATCTTCAGATCAAGAATGGTATTCACAGAGCTGAACCCAAGGAATTATATCTCAAGAAACTCTTCTCTCTAGAGCTACTTTAGACAATGAGATTCTGGATATCAACAAGTCTGAACTAGATGTTATAACAGGATGAAACATGAGCAGGAGAAAGAGGGATTGATCTTGAGAGGGGATGAATTATTTTGTGTGTGGAAGGAATGAAAATAATTTGTGGCCAGAGTACAAACAGTGGTTGTTTAAAACATGGCTCCAAAGGTTGTTGACATTTCTTCCATCAGGAGGTGAGATCTACATAGATGGACTTATGACTATTTCAACCAATAGAGTACAAAAGAAGTGATGCTGTGTAACATCTAAGTCTGGATCAGAAAATCCCATGCAACTTCTGGTGTTCTGTATGCATGTGTGTGTATATTATATGTATGCATGCATATGCGATTGTTAAGCACAGATAAAACCAGCTTGTTAATATGACTACTCTGCACACGGTGGGCAAAAGTTTAATAAGTCTAATGGGGGGAAGAGGGAAGGAAAGAGAAGGAACCAAGGGGAAACAAAGAAAAGACCGACTGCATTAAGAACATTTATGAATTTATAAAAAATACATATGTGTTTATAAAGTTCAACTATTCATGTATGTGTATGTATACAGACATTTTTTATATTGGGACACAGGGACCATAGACCATGGATGATGGTATTATGAATGGCTGTCAGCAAGATTAAAAGAGCGGAACATATAGGGCAAGGATAGCCATGATAAAACAAAGTAGATACAGAGTTGCAGGTGGGAAACTGGCTAAACCCAGGAGAAACCACAGTCCAAGTGACAAATACTAATGGAGTGGTGGTGAATTGAGGAATGCATAGATACAGTAGAACAAATTGAATAAACAAAAGCAATGGGAATCAGAAGACTACAGATACTGGAGAACAATAGGAATATTGGGGGAAAGCAGGGCAGAGAATAGGAATAAGAACACCTAAAATAATAGAAAAGATAGGGTGAAGTACTAGGGCAAAACAAAAAGATTCATAGTGCAAGCAGGAAGTCTGGGAAGGAAGTGCCATGGGCTGCGAGCCTGCAGATCAGGTTATTTGTGGATTACTTTGGGCAGGCAGGGTTATATGGTATAATTGTGTCTAATTAGTGGCCAGCCTAGGAACTAGAAACTCAAAGGCTATTAGAGTGAGGCCACTTACTATGAATAGAAGCAGCATTTTCTAAGATTTATAAACCTTTTAGAAGAGTTTTGAATGTCTTTCCAGAGGCACATGCTAGGTTCTGCCCATCTGCTCACAAATTTGGCAGTGAGAGAGGTCGTTAACTATTTTTCTTTGGAAATTTCATATTGATTTTTGCCCAACAACTAATTTGGTTAAGCTGTTCTCACTACTTTCTAGGCAGCTTGAGTTTCTTTCTCTAGAGATAAATAACAGTGTACATTTATACTTATTATATAATTCATTTTGGAATCATGAACATCCCAGTAAGAATTTATTGGTCCATATGTGAATTTACTTAGTCCTTCAAGTAGAAATTGTAAGTATAGTAAAGCTTGAATCAATCAAAAATTTTCTTCCCAAGCTGTCTGTAATATGCATCATCCAGAAAATTATTTCAGAATTGCCTCTCTACACTAGAGGAAATACTAAAACTTGGTGGAATAAGGTGGAGGGCAAAACTGATTAGGGAAACCTTCTTCAAATAATTTCAGCAAATTTAATTCAAACAGAGACACAGTTAGCCTGGACAGAGAAGATCTAATTATTCTGTCTGTCCTCTCCTAGTCCACCAGAGAAAGATCATATTTTCACATATTTTTATACTATGCATTAACTGCATTCAACAACTGTGAGAACTCATGCCAGTAAATTAATAAAGCCTCTCCTAGAAAACTAATGAGAGGTGAGGGAACTCAAATTTTTGTTCTTTATTTCATTCTGAATCATTTGGGGTTTTTTACAGTAAATTTCTGTTATTTTAGTAAACTATAAAACTTTTAAAATAATTTAAAAAAATAAAAACAATCATAGCAGGAATAACATTCCCAATGGTTTAACTGAAGTACCCTGCTTTCTCTTAAACAATAAAAATTTTAAAGTTCTTTGCAGTGAAATTGTATTAATAAGAGATTAATAGTTTTTACTGTCCAGACAGTATTCAATGACACATCCATTGCCACACCTTGATTTTCAACTTTGGAATAAGAGGTCTTGCTATCAAGTCAAACCATTTATCAAAATGACAGCTCTACATATACACTTTAAATATGTGTTGAAATCACCTATCATGTCTTATTATTTAAGGGTAATATTCTCTTCACTCTCAAACTCTCTTAGGAAGCATTTCTAATGGAAAATTTAGGTCAATTTTTTTCTATTGAAAATTTCTTTTTAACATTTATTATGAGTTCTCTTTCCTTTTTAATTATGGATTTTCAATGAAAAAATAAAAACTGTACATAAGTTCATGTCAAAATTTGAGTGTCTAAACTCAAAATTCAAATAAAGTCAAACCTTAGACTTGAAATTCCAAATGCTTAAAATATTATTGAATGTGAAAAATATTTTTTACCACTGTAGAGTTTATTCTTAAGCCTATTTTTCAACTGCACCAAGTTAGATCCCAAGCCAATTTGGACCAAACTAAAGTCTGAAAGAGAGTGGGAAAAAATCAGTAATTCAAAGTCCTTTCAAACTTGGACATGTGAACTAGCATGATTCAGATAGGGTGAGAAAAATGTCCAAAATGTCCAGGGCCTTACAGGTCTCTTAAATTTTTGATCTTGGCAAATCCTAATGGTTTACATTTGATTTAAAAATATAGGGCTTCTCTGGTGGTACAGTGGTTAAGAATCTGCCTGCCAATGCAGGGGACACAGGTTTGAGCCCTGGTCCGGGAAGCATCCCACATGCTGCAGAGTAGCTAAGCCCATGCACCATAACTACTGAGCCTGCACTCTAGAGCCCATGAGCCACAACTACTGAGCCCACGTGCCATAACTACTGAAGCCGACATGCCACTACTGAAGCCTACGTGCCTAGAGGGCGGGCTCCTCAACAAGAGAAGCCACTGCATCGTAATGAAGAGTAACCCAGCTCACCGCAACTAGAGAAAGCCCGCCTGCAGCAATGAAGACCCACTGCAACCAAAAATTAAATAAATAAATAAATAATTATTTTTAAATTAAAAAAATAAAGATATAAGCATACTGAAGATTTCTAGGGCCCATATCCAATATAAAATTACTTTTTTCAGCTATTAAATTGGATCATATACAAGTTACATTTTCACCTTTTTAAAGCTAAAATAGAGTTGTATATTTGACCCCAAGTTTCTTCATAATTCACTTTCTACTAATATGGAGTGAAATGTAGCTAGATAAAGAACATTATTCAAGTGAGGAGTGTCTCAAAATAATATCTATATTAGCTCTGACTGGTGTTTGCAGTAACATCAGCCACGTATTTATACAGTTAAGTGTTTAAACAATGCCAC
Organism: Phocoena sinus; assembly: GCF_008692025.1. Taxonomy (NCBI): domain Eukaryota; kingdom Metazoa; phylum Chordata; class Mammalia; order Artiodactyla; family Phocoenidae; genus Phocoena; species Phocoena sinus. The sequence goes on along the minus strand of NC_045774.1, from coordinate 29,376,672 downwards.
TTAAACTGAGTAATAAAAGAAGTTGTTTAGATTTTTGACACTGCTTCTCAACCTCAAATACAGGGAAAGAGTATAACATAACTATAACATTTATTTTTACTGTACTTTTTACCTGTAGTATAGTGTCCTGAAACTTGTGACCAGAATAGTGCAAGACTTCGTTGGGGATAAAGATAACAAGTTTAAACCCTAGAACAAATACACACTACTATATATAAAATAGGTAAACAACAAGGACCTACTGTGTGGCACAGGGAACTGTATTCAATATCTTGTAATACCCTGTAATGGAAAAGAATCTGAAAAAGAATATATATATATATATATGTGTGTATGTATGTATGTAAAACTGAATCATTTTGCTATACATTTGAAATTAACAAAACATTGTAAATTAACTATACTTCAAATTAAAAATTACAAAAAAAAGAAATACAAGAAAAAAGAAAGTAGATAAGTGAAGGGGAGAAGGAAGGTGATAGAAAGAGACTGTTAATGGGTATGGAGTTTCTTATTGTAAAGAAAATGTTCTAAATTTGATTGTAGTGCTGAGTGCATAATTCTGTGACTATACTAAAAACTATTGAACTTCACACTTTAAATGGGTGAATTTTCTGATGTGCAAATTATATTGGAATAAAGCTGATATAAATTTTTTTCTCCTGATGGAAAAAAAAAAACCTAGAAGAAAAAAATAGTAAAGTAATGCCTGGTAGAAATATTTACAAAGAGATCATACTTTTTTATGAGGTATTATACAGGGAAGTACTAGATTTAAGACAAATATGATTTTTCACTAAAGCAATTAAATAGAATTTGTGGTTTGCTGAATGTCAAAATTTGTAATTTTTCAAACCACTACTATGTGTACTGTAAGAAACTGTAAGACATGAAAGATATGAATCTTTCCTCCAAAAAACTCTACATCTGTTGGGAAAGGAGCACATATATTCATGATAAATTGAACTACTTAGTTTGCCCATATTCACTCTTGTTCACAGGAGAGCCAAGACAGGAAGATTTAGCTATTAATAAATAAAAATAAAAATTTTATTTATATTTAATTTTCCCCAAAAGATTTAAGAAAGGAAAAGTTAATAGTACAGCAAATTGTTATAATATAGATAAGAAATCACACAAGGGAAAATGTTATACATTTCAAATGAAAAGAACAGATATTAGCACTAGAAGAAGAGTGAGACAGACAGAATACCTTTGAGCTATTGAGCCAAGTAACACCCCATAATAACAATTAGCACTTTACATTCATTACTTCATTAATCTTCACATGAGCCACAAGCATGATAGAGCTTATCATTATCCATGCTCTACAAATGAGATAAAAGAAGCTCGAAGGTGATGAAGTGGCACTGCCAGAATCTCAACATAGATGGTCTTCTAGATCCAAACTCAGTCCTCTAAGTGTTAATCAAGCTGTTGCACAACCAGATCTTAAACATTTTATCTGATTCACCTGGCCTTCAGGTGTTCAGAATCTCACCAGTACTTTTCCTTTTATGACAGGGATACCACTACAACTCTCCTGTGGAAGCAGTTTTTTTTTTTTTTTTCAACAATCACTGGAATAAACAGTGCCAAGGCATTTTGGAAATCAGAGTCAGATGGGCATTTTATGTCTCTTAGGAAAAATAAAACCAGTTCTAATACTGGACACCTGTCAAGTCACATCACATCGTGAATATTCTTTTCAGTAACAGGCAAAAAACTCTATACGAGAGCAGCTGTCTTTCTTTAAAAGAAAATGACGTTGTCACTGTTACCTCAAGGTATTAATTATCCTGGTGGAATTGTTTTCTGATACAGGCCACAAGGAAATCTTCCAGGCTTTGAATATAACCAAGGTTATCCATGACCGTGGGAAAGGTTGTCGGTTCTGGGGATATTAATTTTTGTGAAGGAACTGCTGTATACACATTTATTTCAAGGCAAGTTAAAGATTCCTTTTAAGGATTCTGGATTTATTCCTTCTATCCCTGAGAATATGAACTCATTTTTGGTATTCAGAAAAAAAGTGAAACTTTCCATGTCAAACTAGATATTTTCTTGTCTAGTTTTCTTTTCTTTTGTAATAACTGAATCTCATGCTGAGTAATCCAGTGTTCTTATGATACGATTGAAAAATTATAGATAATCACAATAAAACACTTTCCTAATTAGCAGTGATAGCTGAAAGCAGACTCATTCTAGAAATTAAAGTAGTTCACCAAAAATATCCTCTAACAGTGAAATCTAGGCTTTATTTCATTCTATTTTTATTTTGAAAAATAACATTTAAAAAACCAAAGAGTACAAAGAATAATATAACTAACACCCGTATTCCCACAACCTAGAATTAAAAGCTGCTAATATTTGGTTACATTTACTGTAAGAAATTTTTTATATATGTTCTTTGAAAAAATTATACAAGTAATATTAGCCTGTATTAGAAGAAGGAAGGAAAGGAAAGCAGGACCAAGGGAGAGAGGGAAGAAGGGAGGTTGAGCTGAAGAAAGAAAAGAAAGACGGGGGCTTCCCTGGTGGCGCCGTGGTTGAGTCCGCCTGCCGATGCAGGGGACACGGGTTTGTGCCCCAGTCTGGGAAGATCCCACATGCCGCGGAGCGGCTGGGCCCGTGAGCCATGGCCGCTGAGCCTGCGCGTCCGGAGCCTGTGCTCCGCAACGGGAGAGGCCACAACAGTAAGAGGCCCAAGTAGAGCAAAAAGAAAAGAAAAGAAAGACGGAAAAAAGGAGGAGGAAATATTAAATAATTATAAATAAAATTAAAGACCATTTGACCACCATCTCTATCCCATCTCCCAGTCTCCCCTGCCAGCAAAGTTCATGATCATGAGTTAAAAGTGTACTCTTCCAGCCCATTTATGAGTTTTATGCTTGTGACTTATTTTATCATACTGGTAATATACCTACTATCGTTTAACTAATTGCTTTGTTATTCAATATCATGTTTTGAGTTCCAGTCATATTAATATATAGAAATCAATGCAATCTATCTTAATTGATGAATAAATTGTGCCTGAATTCAACACATTTTAATTATCATCATCCCTAGTTGATGTGTCCAGTTTTTTTCCTATTACAACCAGGGCTGCAGTGTACATCTTTCTACATATTGCCTTGCACACAGATGTGAATGGCTTTCTAGGGAATAAACCTACAAGTAAAATCGCTGGTCATATGGTACAAATAGTTTCAATTTTACCATAAACTGCCAAATTGATCTGCAAAGTGGCTTCGCAAATGTATACTTCACAAATGACAAATGTCACGTATACCACCATACATGACAATACTGTTTTCTCTATATCTTCACCCACCCTTGATATTGTCAGAATTCTAAAATTGTCAATGTAATGACTGGAAAATATTAGTTCGTTGTTGTTTTAATTTGCATTTCCCTGATTACAAGTGAGGCTGAATTTTTTATATGTTAATTAACCACTCACAAATGCTATTTTGTGGTTTGTTGGTACATATCATTTACTGTTTTTCTATTTTAACTTTTTTTCCTTAGAATCTTTATAATAGTCTGAATAATAATCCTTTGTCTACTATGTACATTACAAACATCTTCCCTTACTGTGGCTCTTTATCTTTTGACATAAAGCAATTTTAAATTTTGATGCAAATGACTGATGAGCAGATTATAGATTTGCTGAGATTAAATTCTTCTTGTATTCCAGTGACAATCCCCACTTGATTACAGTGTATTATTTTTAAAACTTCCTTGGATTTGGCTACTTAATGTTTTAATCAGCAGCTTTATACCTATGTTCACAAATTTATAAGCCCATAATTTACCTTTTCCACACTGTCCTACTAATCCAGTTTTGAAGTCAGTTTATAATAATCTCATTTCAAAAGCCAAACGATTGTGTTTCTGTTTTCTGGAACAACTTGAGAAATTTAGTAAAACTCACCTAGAAACTTTCTGGGTCTGGGGCTTATAATTGTGGATGAGCTGGATATTTTTTTACTACTTTGATTTTTTTAATGGTTATTTATGTACTCAAATCTTTAAAAATTTCTTCCAGTGTCAATTTTGACATTTTATATTGCTACAATTTTTCAAATTTATTAGCATATAATTTTTATAAGTTCTTGTTATATTTTCATGTTTATTTTATCTATAGTTATTTGTCCTTATTTAATAGCATATTCTGTCTTTTTTTTCTTCAATCACTCATGCCAAGGTTTGGCTTCTTTCAGTAATCTTTTGGTAATATTAGACATATTACTCTGTTTTTATTGATAGCCTGTTCTCTATTTTCTTGACATTGACATGTGTCTGTAGTGTATTTTTCTTCCTTGTTTACTTCTTTAAGGCATTGTTTAGGAAAGCATAAAGAGTAATAATATGCACACATTTTTAACACTACCCAGCTTAAGAAAGTGAATTTCACTAATAGAGTTCAGAACCTCCTCCTCAAGGATATCTCCTCTGCACCCAATGTCAGAGATAAATACTATTCTGAACTTCATATGCATCATTCCCTTGCTTTGCTTTATATTCTTACTATATACACAGGTACCCCTAAGTAATGTATAGTGCTACCTTGCCTACTTGTAAAGTTTGCATAAATATATATTTATATTATAACTATATAAGTGTAAATATATATGTATGTATAACCAAGCAGATAGATAGATAGAAAATAGATAGATAGATAGAGATAGGTAGATAGATGCTTTTTTGCTCAACCTTTGTCTGTGGGATGCATCCATGTTTCCTGAAATCACGTCCCAGATACACTTTACTGGAATCTCTACCTCAATATCTGCTGCTAGGAAAACCCAAACTAGGTCAGCAGTGTATTCAAAGTTTTTTACATTGTTTTCATGAAGAGGTGTTTAATATTTTAATACTTCTGCATATTTTGAGAAGGTGTTCTCCTTTCACCTCTTAATATGAAGAATTAAACTGAGATGCTTTAATGTCTAATAATCCTTTTATTCCTGCAAAAATCCAATTATTTTGATCTAATTTTTCATTTAGTTTGTAAATATTTTGTTTAGTATTTTACATCTATGCTCATAAGTGAGATTAGCCCATAGTCTTCTTTTCTAATATTTTCTTAACTGATTTAAGTAACAAGGTTATATTAGTTTCATTTTTTTAAAAAAAAATACAGTTTATTGGGGGGTTCTCTTTGATTTTCCAGAAAAATTGGAGTAAAGATGAAGTTATGTTTCTTGACTCTGAATTAAATTACCTCTAAAACAATCTGGAACTGGTTTTATTGTGAGTAAATTTCAAAACTTGATTAAATTTAATGGATAGAGGAAAATTCATCATGTTATTTCTTCTTGAATCTGTTGTTAAGTTACAGTTTTTCTAAGAAATTTGCATTTTATCTAAGTTCTCATGTGTTTTGGAAACATTTATTTCATAGTTTTATCTTTTTGGTCTCAGCAATGTCTATAGTTGTCTTCTTTTTTATTTCTAATATTGTTTATTTGTACTGTTTCATCTTTTCTTGGAGCCAAAAATGTCTATTTTATTAGTTTTTTCAAAAAGTGAACTTTTGCCTTAGTTGATTCTCTCTACTGTATATTTGTTTTCCATTTGATTAATTTCCACTCTTATCTTTATAGTTTCCTTCCTTCTACTTTCTTTGTGTTTATTTTGTTGTTCTTCTGACTTCTTAAGTCACTTGGCTCATTTATTTTCAGCTTTCTTCTTTTCTAGTGTAAGCATTTGGAGCTATAAATCCACTATAAAGTATGCTTCAGTTGTATCTCATGATTTGGACATATATTTGTTGTTATTCAAGTTGAACTATGAGTTATTCAGAAAGCTTTTTAAAATTAATTTTCAAAGGTATGAATTTTTCTGCATCGCTGTTTATTATTGATTTCTAACTTATTAGAAAATGGTCTAGGTGATAAAAATTCTATGAACTTGTGTCTTAGGGTAGGGTCAATTTTGACAACTGTTCCTTGTGTGTTTGAGAATAAGATGTAATCTCTCATTTGGGGTTATTTATCTTTCATATCAAGCTTGTTAATTATGTTATTCAAATTTTTCACATACTTGTAAAAATTTTTGCTGCTTGATTTATCAGTTACTGAAAGAAGTTTGTAAATTCTTATACTCCTATTAGCAGTTTTTCCATCATGACCTTATACATTTTGAGGCTATGCTACAAAGTTTACACAGATTATACCCGATGAATTAAATTTTTATCATCATGTAGCAATCCCCTGTATGCCTGATAACTTTTTTGCCTCAAAGACTATTTGACTGACATATCATCTATTTATCTATCATCTATCTATCTATCTATCTGTCTATCAGTATCTTGGTAGGTATTGGCTTAGTATATCTTTTCCTATTTTTCTTTTTTTTTTTTTTTACTTTTGACTTTTCTGTATACTCTTATTTTAGGTGTTGTTTTTCATCCCATTTGACAATATATGACTTTTAACTGTTAAGTCTATTGAATTTATAGTAGTTAATATTACTACAAATCTGGGTTTATTTCTTCAACTTCATTTTGTGCTACATCTTCTGATTTTGCAAGTTTTCTTTTTTCTTCTTCTTCTGGCTTTCTTTTGGTCTGATTAATTTTTGTCTCTGTACTGCAGTGCTTCAGCACAGTGCATTTAGATGTTGAATTATTTTAGTACATCCTGATGAGAATGTCCTGATGATCCACATCTTTCATTGAAGATGATCCATTTCATTCTTGGGAAGTTCTTAACTCATCATGTTCTGTTTGAATACTGCCTTTCCATTATTCTGTTTCTGGAACTCTAATGAGATATCTTTTAGAACTTTCTCTTCTATGCTCCAAGAATATTAACCAACCAAGCAAGAATCTTAATCAACTTTTGTATTTCCTAGGAGTACTTTTTTCTCTTGATTGTATTCTGGGTGATTTCTTCAGGTCCTTCTTCCATTTTACTTTTTCTCTCCAATATCCAAAGGAAGATAAGAAACTCAGAGAGTGGAGTCCAGCATTTAAGTGACCGTTCTGCTAGGGACAACAGGTAATTCTGAAGTGAGACAACCAGAAGTCTGAGAAGAAGAACAGAGGTCTTAACAAATTTGCAGAGTGTGGGACAAAAATTGAAGCTCAGGACTATCAAAGAGGGAGAGGAGAGAGCACAGATAAACCTTGAGGTTTGGTGCTGGAACCCTTCAGGGCTATACTCTAGGAGGAAAGGTAAACCACAAGTTGACTTGCTCTTACAGCTTCAAATTATCTGAATCCATGTACTCAGACTGAGGTAATTTTAGATTGCAAGTGCATGGTCTAACCAGAAGCAAATGCAAATCCAGAAGGAAGGCATTGTTGTAGATCCTGAAATTTTCTAGTTTCTTACTGTGGAAGGGCAAGTCCATCATCCCTAGCTTTCCTGAGTGAAGGCTTTGGGCCTTCACTATGTTCTGAAATAGTCATGGAGCTATAATGAAAGAAGTCATAAAACAGAAGACATGATCAACTGAAACATGTATTTAGGTTTTGTTAGGCATTTCGATGAACTAAAATGTCTTCCACAGCTTTTTTGTATTAAAAGAAAAAAATGACTACTCTCAAACCGACTGATCTGCCACAGCCACCATAAATTATACTGTGACAGATTTAAGTGATTCTATGAAGAAACAAGGATACTTCTTGTTTGATATTAAGTGTTAGGGACATGTGATGACATCTGTGGTCTGTCACAGACGGGGAGTTAAGAGATGTGGTTTTTTTAGGTCATGTTTCTGTCACACACTACAACTTTGCTTGGGTCCGTAATGTACTTTCTCGGCACCAGTGAAATGTGCCATCACTGTATTTGGGAAATGAATAGATTTGTAGATTCACAACTAAGAGATGAGATGGAAAACTTACTAGGGAGGAATTTATAATGTAGAAAAACATATTCATTATTATAATATCATTCTATGATTTCATATTGCTCTCATAATGTAAAGTGCAAAAGGTGAATTTGCCAAGTTCCTCTAGCACAGTGAGGTAGGCAGCAGTTAGACTTTTAGTTAAATCCAAAGCTGATTAATAATCAGAATTATCTGAGAAAATTCTCAGAATAAATATCCTGGGATGAATATCATCTTTCCTCCTTCCCAGGTGGAACACTCCCCAGTTATTCTTTCACCTTAGTTTATTTCCTTCACCACCCTTTCCACAATCTGTAGTTAGATATTTGTTTATTTGTTACTTCTTTAAGTTCAGTCTCCCCCAGTGGACAGGGAGGCCCAGGAAGTCAGAGATGTTGACTGTTATCTTCTCCATCCTGTTCATAACAGTTACTCTAAGGCCTAGAAACTAGTAGGTGTTCAATAAATCTGTGAAGGAATGAAGGGATGAATAAATAAACCAGAAGAAATCTCTGCAATGTGATAGGAATCTTTATTTGTAAAGAGTTCCAGAAATGGTTTCGTTGACCAGCTTATTGATGAACACACTACACTGGTTTATGACAAAGTGATTTTCAACTAAGGAGGATATGTCAGAATTGTCGACGGCATGGGGGTAGGGCCAGCTACATGGGCATTTGACTCATGCATTCTCACAGGGCCAACTCAGAAGGGCCTCCCTCTCTCCCCTCCCACATTTGAGACTCTGCAGTTGCCGTCTTAAAGGTCTTAATCATTTTCTCTTTGAATGTGTGTTTTGTAAATGCGGTCCAATGGGACAATGGAGGGTGAGTCAGAAGCTTGGAGCCTAGCAATCCTGCCTCCTCCCACTTCTGCCCCCCAGGAGGGGTTGTCAGCTGCCTGTGCCCCCCACCTCCACCCTGCCCTTGACAAGCAACTGTGGCCACCCTTGCCCCACGAGAAGCTGGGCATGAGTTAGGAAGGGGCAGGGTCTGGGATGTCTATGAGGGTCTGCTTTTGCCCAGGAAGTTTGAAGTTAAATAACAAAGAAACCATGACAGGTTGAAAAAGACCGTGGAAAAATGGAAAACATGATTTTCCTGCTTTTTGAACAAGGAACCTGGCATTTTCATTTTGCACTGGGCCCTGCAAATTATATAGCCAGCCCTGAGGGCAGGATATATTTATGCAACTAAAGGGAGCATGTGTATTTGAAAGCTGAGAGACACCATCCCCAGGTTTACTTCCTTAAAGTCAGGTTGCTATGAAACTAAGGCACATTGCCACCTGGTAGATGGTGGTGCCTCAGTGTCTTTTGCTCTGAACACATAGAATTTTCCATAACTGACACAAACAATGACCTCTTTTCCCCTAAATTATTTTTTCTTGATGAAAACATGACTTCACTAAAAAGTTAAGCTTAAAAAAAACTTAACTACTTTTTACTGAAAAATACATTTTGTATACTTGAAGAATTGCACGTAAACAACTTACTCATGAACCCTTAATAGTATCCATTTTTATTCTTTAGTTTTCTTACTTCAAACTTATGTTCTCCCCCCTCTTTTCCCTTCCTTCAAAACCTAGAGGTTTCATTACCAACACTTGCTTTAGACAAAGTTCCAGTAGCTCCCAGTTTGCTCTCTGACCTCTCTGTTGTTCAATTCCTTAAGTATGTGTCCAAGTGTTTTTCCTTTCTCTAGGGGGCTCCAATCTTCCCTCCAAGTCACTTTACAGGAGTCTCAAGTGCTGAAGTGTCAGTGGAGAATTTTGAGTCCTCCAAGAAATGGCCCATTTAAAACCAGGTACAGCGATAGCCAAGAAGCTGTCTGGAAATGCTGAACCACTGAGTTAAACAAAGAAATCTGATTCTAAAGCAGGCTGTGCTGAAGAACCTTGCCTACCAACCAGAAACACTAACTATTTTTCTTGACTGTGCCCCAGCCCTTACTTCACAACTTGTGTGACTTCACCAATATTCTACCAGGGTTCCATGTTTTGGGAGTCTTTTCCCTGTCAACCTGCCATGCCATTCATCTCCAAGAGCCTATTTATCTGGGGAAGGAGCAACATTATTCCTATTACTGGCTCTGCATAGGAATGGCCTCTCTTTCTCTTTCCACCACTCCTACCCTAGTAGTGGTTTCTTGATCTTGTCCCTTGTTCACCAAACCCCAGCTAAAGTGCCTAATCCAACCTCCTGCCATCTGCATATATGCCTGTGTGTCCTTCATCAGCAGCACCCATCAGCCAATTACTGTCCAATGCAGGCCACTTGCCCAACACTAGCATTATTGGATGGAGTAATTAATGACTACTCCTTGGGCCCCATAAGATGGGCATGACTTCCCCTCATCAAAGTGAATTAGAGCTTAGAATCACAGCTTTTCAATTCTGTTTGATTTCAAAATGTATGACCTTTCTCTTAGATTACAGAACTAGTGCACCTGTAGCCTGATAAAAGCATAAAAAAGTGTTCAAAATACTGAACTAGAAGGATACTTTGAAACATATTTGGTGAACCTCATTGGGCCACAGCTCAGCCAAAGAGGATGACATCTCATTGCCCTGGGATAAAACCCACCTGAGGGACCCCCAGCCCAGGTGGTGAACCAGCTGGGTAAGGTTATGTCCTTGTTGATCTACCCTTGCCTTTGGATCCAGGACAAGCAGAATTCCAAACCAGGATTCCAATTTCCCATAGCCATCTCATTGTATATTTTCCATGTTCCCCTCATGACAGCCTTTAATAGTTGCACATGGGGATGGCTGCCAATAAGAGAGGAAGCGACAAACATGAATTCCTATTTATAGTTTGGACAAGAAGAACATTCACCAGGACCTTCCCTGAGAAGCAGTAGTCCTTTAAAAGAGGAGAAATTCTTAGCATTGTTGTATGGAGAACACTTGTGGTCCTGCCTAATACTTCTGATTCCATCCAAGCTAAGCTCCTCACTTTCTTTACTTGTAGATTGAATTCCATCTTCCAGATTCAATCTTTAAGTCAGAGGCTTTTGACCTGGGCTTCTGAAATTCTATAAACTCCTTGGATTTGTATGTCTGTGTCTTTGTTTGTATGTCCATTTTTTAAAGGAAGTGCAATGGATTTCATTAGATTTTTTAATGGTGTTCATGATCCAAAATGTTAAATCTTCATCTTAGTTGATTTGTGGCCAAGTGGTGTTATCGACAAAGATGTGAGACATGAGGACATTTTAGACCAAGTTCATCCTTGCAGTCTTAGAAGATCCTGGCCAAAGGCTGCTAATTGAAGTTAGATATTAATTCACGAGCCCCAGGACTATGACTTGTGACCAAAAACCATGAGAAGACAATCATATGAAAGAGTGGTTTCCAGAATGTGTATCACAGTAGCTAGGATTCCATGGGATGTCTCAGGATTTTCTGTAGGAAGTGACCAAGAGGTGGGGCTCCATATCTAGCTGCAAGCCCATTAATTCCTGTGTTACATGTTGCAGTTATGATTGAATCCTACTTTTAAATTTTTATGAGAAAAATAAGGTATGAGGCTTTCTTTCGAAGTTTGAAAGTTACTGCTCAAGGATGTCACAACTCCTTTTTTACCACTGATTCTCAGGATCTGGTGGTTGGGACAACATAACTTCACCAGGACGTGATGCACCCAGACACAGAATTAATTACGGAATTAATTAAGAAATACTACTACCAGTATATACACAAACTCCAGTTGCATTAGTAGATAAATTTTGCTAACTCTCATGTTAACTGCAGCCAGTTGGAGGAGGATGCCTAGAAGACATTTTTGAGAAGGATTCTGAGCCAGGCTGGTTCAGCAGGAAATAGGACTATTAATAATTAATGATGTCTGCCGTGGTCCCAAGGAAGGTGTTATGTATTTGAGACTCCTATCCTGAGTTTTCTGGGGGAGAATAGCTAGCCTGCACCTGTACCACACAAAATATAATTTCCAACATGGTTATTTTGTCTCCATGGAAATGGAGACTTCAACTCAACCATTTTTATCGATTTGATAACCTATAAACCCTAAAGACTCCACCCCTCCCACTTCTTCCTCTGCTGCTTTTTCAGACTTGACCTTGGACCCACAGTTGCCAACTGTATTGGTAAGTGTTAAAAAACAATTTGAAGGGAGAAACACCCTGACTTCCAGTTCTGTACAGATAGGAGTACTAGCTCATGAAAGGGGAGTTATGTGGCCCAAATTCCCAAATTACTTATTAACTCTTACTCAACCTTCCAGTGTGAGCTCTAGGGAAACTACTCCTGGCTTCCCCAGCTGTTGGATGATTTCACTGCATCATCATCTTTTCTTTCCATAACTCTTATTTCAGTTTATAAAATGTGTGCCTGTGTGTGTGTGTGTACTTGTGTGATTAAATTCTCTCTCCCACTAGTCTATGAGTTCCAAGAAAGTCTAGTTTTGCTTACCACTTTATTCTGAGGTTCTTGCATTAAAAAAATCTGTCACACTTATTTTACCCTAAGATGTGTTACTGCTACTACTTGCTAAAATTGAATCTTATGAAATGAAAAGGCAAACAACAGAAGGGGAGAAGATAGCAAAAGAGACAGGAAAATAAAAGCAATTGCTTCATGTGAGAACCTTAACTACCCCCTAGAGCATGTTGCCATTAAGATCAGGAAAGATTGCTCTGGAACACAGCTGAAAGAGAATGAGCCACTCCATTTTAAAACCAGCACTGAACATCCAGTTTTGTTGTCTCTCCTAGGAGAACTCCCACCTGCAACTTTGACCTGTGGTTGGCACCAGGCTAGTTGTTTATACCTTGAGGTTTCCTGATAGTCCCTATGACTTCCTCTGAGTCGCCTAAATGTGCTTCAGATTTTTCCAGTCTAGCATTTCCCTATCCCTTTGCCCAGTGTCATTCTGTTGGAGTTATGGAATGGGAAGCCTGAAGTCATGTTGATGAAGACGTAAGAAATACCAAGAACGTAGTATCCCAGATGCCAAAAGAAGATGTATTTTAAGAAGGAAAGAGTCCTGCAAACATAACAATGGGTGGACATGTTGTTGAAAGAGACAAAAAGAATAAACAACTAAAATTAAATAAATAACATACGGTCAAATGGTGATAAGGGCTATGAAGAAAATGAAACCTGTTTGGGGAAAGAGAATGATGGGAGAAAAGAATGGTAATATTTTTAATCATGCAGTCAGGAAGGCTCTCTTTGAAGGGGTGATATCTGAGTAGAAACCTGGATTATATGAAGGAGTGAGAGCCAAGCATTCTACACTGAGGGAATAGCTGTGTAAAGGCTCAGATAGTTCGAGGAACATCAAGAAGGTAAGTGTGGCTCAAGTGGAAGGAATCAGGGAGAAAGAGGTAGGAGAGTTTTGCAGGGGCCAGATAATGAACAATCATGGATTTTATTCCGAATGGGAACCAAAGAGAAATTGACCACAGGGATAGTACAGACAAAGCTGGAAGTCTGGTTAAGAGGCTAGGATGGGAGTCCAAACATGGCATGACAGTCATTTGTTCCAAAAAGGATAGAAGCAGTGACAACAGTGAGAAGCGGTCAAATTCAAGATATATTAGGAAGGCTGACCCAACAGCACTTGCTAATGGATTGGGTGTGAAGGGTGGGGGAAAGAGAGAAATCTTTTATGATTCTTAGTTTGAAGACCTGAGCAAAATCTTATGCTACTTATTCAGTTGGAGAAGCTTGGGGCAGGACTTGTTTGGGGTAGGGATATAAAAAATTCTCTTTTGGACATGTTAAATTTGGGATGCCTATTAGATATCCGCGTGGAAACTTAAAATAACTAGTTACATATACAAGTCTGAATCTCAGGAGGGAAGTTGTAGCTGAAGAATATAAACTCGAGCCTAATGAAGGTATTGTAAACTATGGCCCAGAAAACGGTTAGCTAGGAAAAGTATGTAAATAGAAGAAAAAAGAGGGCTAAGGCCTGAAACAGAAAGCAGGCCAACATCTAGAGGTCGGATGCGGGAAGAGTAGCTAGTAGAGGGGAAGGAGCAATGAGGTTACAGATACCAAGAGAGTGGTGTCTCAGGTACTGAAAGAAAAAAGTGTTCCAGGAACAGAATCATCAACAGTGCCAAATGCTGCTGAAAGCACAAGAAGCAAGTGGGTGGGAGATAGTGTGGAGAACTGACCATTGGTCTGAAAAGTTGGAAGCCAGTGGGTTCCCTTAACAAGAGCGTTTTCTGTGGAATACGAGGGGTAAAAATCCCTAGTATTGAAGTGGGTTCAAAATATTAAGGATATATTGTGTATACATAAGTCATCCCAGGGATTTTACTAAAGAAAAGCAAAGAAATGGGCTAGAACTGGGTGTGGGATCAAGGGAGGGTTTGGTTTATTTAAGACAGAGGGAATTAACTTGAAGGCTGTGGGAATAATCTCACTGAGAATGATAAAATAATGATTCAGGAGAGAGGAGATAACAGTTGCTGGAGAAAGGATGGGACCAGAGGCCTTACAGGAGGACAGAGCACATCATTGTAACAGAAGGAAGTTGACGTACAAGTATATGTAAAGGTTAGTCAATTTGGTGATGGGAAGATGAGGTCATTCTCCTCTGAATGCTTCTATTTTCTCATTGAAATAGTCAGTGAAGTCACCAGCTGATAGTGAAGAACGGGAAGGTGGAGTTGACAGTTTGATGACAGAGGAGATGATATAAATTTGCCTTCTTGGAGAGGAGGAAAGCAAATACCCCAGGGAAATGCAGGAGGTCTCATTAAGATCATTTTCTCTACTTCCTTCCATTACTCATGGACAATCCTGGACACACACCACCCACTTCTTTTAAAAACATGACTGTTAAAGAAAATTTTTTGAATTATTGTTCAAAACTTGAGATGTGTTTTTTGTGACCAGAGACCTCAATTTACTCACTTGTACCATGTGCATTGAAAACTTGCTTCCTCCTACCTTATGGAAAGGTAGACTGCTAATATGAATAACAAATGTGAAATCTTTTGAAAGGAAAATTGTATTCTATGTGTCCAAGGCAGAGATGGGACAAACCAAATACCCTATCTGCAGGGAGAACATCCTTCTCTTTTTGAGTGGAAGTGACTAGAGATGTGAAGTGGACAGAACAAAACAATCCCTTTGATATTAACACTAGTGCATTAAATTTTTATTTTTCATATTTTTAATTTCACACTTAGAGAAGTTTCACTAATGAGGCATGCCACAACTCGATTCCCAGATGGTGACATTAATGTTAAAAAGAAGATGCACCTGAAACAATTTAAAGAACTATAGAAAGACCAAATTAAGCCCATGCACTATGTTCTGTCAGCCTTTTGGGGCTCCCAAAGAGTTGTAATGCAGCAGGACTACATCAAGTTTAGTTCAAATCAAAATACATTTTTAACACATAGGACTATTCAACCTAGTAAGTCTGAAGTACAGAGGGCAACGTGATTAATACTTTTACATTCTTTTACTTGGGTTTAGTTTTGGTGGGTTGAAATAAACCAGTATCCATTATATCAATGGAGATATGTGAGAATGTAGTCTTTAGAAGAACACTGCCTGATTTAAAAAAAATAATAAACAGATATGATATTCTTCTGTTAGGAAATAAAGAACAACTTGAGGTAAGGAGCAATCACGGAGATGGTGGGTAAAATCAAAGGCCCATAAATGTGTGCTGAGTTACTTGTAAATGTTTTATTTGTCTGATCCCTCTGTAACTTAGCAGTGCTGCATGAGGAAATGGCCAGAATGCCTATAAGTTATTTTACACACTCATAGACCCTGAAGTTAGTAAATCCTACAGTCCGCTTGGCAAACTCTCCATGTTCTCCCTTTGGAAATACAATAAACTTGTTTATTACATTCGTCAGTTTTCTGTTTCTGAGCTTCTTCATTGAATTTGTTATCTTCTTTTCGTAACCAAGCTGTCCCAAGTACTGTGTGGCCACAGTGACAAAGAGAAATTAAGGATATAAGTAATAATAAAGAATAATAGTTTGTATAACACAAGGTTTTGTTCATTGTAAATGGGATGAGGCAGTTATTTCAGCTTTAAACCACACTGAGTAATACTAAATATGTCTTCCAAGTTGAATTTAAGAAATGAAGTGTGTCTTCTCCATCTCTGTGAAAAGATAGAGTTTTTCCTATGCACTAAGTGTTACACATTCCAGTGCTGGGATGTGAAGGTTTGAGAGATGACAGGTGTAGCAAGTCACTGAGGTTGAAAAGCCCTTCAGACCCAACTCTCTTGCCCTCCCAGGTCTGCCCGAGAAATAATGACCATGTGAACAGCAGATAGGACAGGTGAGAGTAGCACAGGAGAGCCAGACTCCCTTTATTCTCCTTACACCTAGAGAAACCATGAGTGGGCCAGCCATGGTAGTGGTGACTATGAGTCACTGAAGAATTTTCCTTCAGTAAGCAATGAGGATATCACTAGAAAGACCAAAACATCTGTGTTTCAGTGACAGTCATAGGA
Organism: Phocoena sinus; assembly: GCF_008692025.1. Classification (NCBI taxonomy): domain Eukaryota; kingdom Metazoa; phylum Chordata; class Mammalia; order Artiodactyla; family Phocoenidae; genus Phocoena; species Phocoena sinus. Next base: position 29,360,360 of record NC_045774.1, on the reverse strand, counting down.
ATGGAACTTCCAAGCTCTCCTGTTCTCTCAATGGGACAAGAATAAGTAGACAGGTCCATAGGACTGTGGAAAACTCCGCAGGAGCATTTTGGAGTTAGCACTGGAAGAGAAACCTTGGGAAAGAGGTGGGATATTCTCGTATGGGTAGCCTTGGTGCTCACAGTCATTTAATTTAAATGCTATATACTTCAAGGTGAGATAAGATATATCAATTGCATTTGTTACCTTAGAAACACAGGGAAAATAAGTTCCTTCCTTAAAGAATCAGTAACTGTTTCATAAGTAAATTCTGCCTAAAGTTTGTAATACATCAGAAAAGAAGTAGCCCAACCTCCTGAATTATGGTATTAAACAGATTTCCCTCTTTCCTCTTAAGGAAAAACATAATTCTTTGCACAACATGACCACTCAACCTTTTTGAACTGAATTAAATAGTGCTGAGTTTTTAAAGAAATTGTTGAAATACGTTGCATTATTCCTAATTAATCATCTCTTCAGTGTTAAAAAAAATCAGTCGTCTGGTTTGATGAGGATCTTCTTGGCTAAGTCTTGTAATTCCCTAAGAAAACACTTTTTTTTGGTGTTAAAGTTAATCTGTACACTTAAATTTATATATAATCCTGAGTTCAAAATACTTAATAGATTCATTAAATGCATATATTTTCTCAATTATAGAATTGAAATACACAAATTAGAAAATCTTTGGATTATTTCCAAAAGATAATAATTAATGTGGGTTCAGCATTTTAGGAAGTGTTTTCACATACATGATCTCATTTGTTATTCATTACAACCTCATGAGTTGAGAATTTCCCTATTTGATAAATAAGTTAACAAAGGCTCCAAGAAGATAATTAACTTCAACATCAGTAAGAGGCTAAGATGCGAGTCCTGTGTATCCAAATTCCATGTCTTTCTCACCATAATGCATAGTCTGACATAACATAAGGCTGCAAATGTGTCACAAAATAGAACATAAGTCTCCTTCTTGAAATCCCAGGATTTATCTGTTAGTCTACCCAATTTGATTTTAAGCTAGAATATATCCTTTCTTTACATTCCTCTTAATGATTGATCTTACTTTGCAGTTGATAAGGATCTCTATAGTTGATAGCTGGTAGGATATCTCCCCTGCCATATTCCTCTGGGCTCCTAGCCACATGTTTACACATTGTGTCTCTACCCCACTGGTGATAGCTGATTGGTCAGAGATAAAGAGCTTCTCCAAGTTGAGCAGCTCAGATTTCTTCTGACAGAAATTTGGAATGAGGACCATGAAAGAAATAATCAGTGTCTGCTTTACTCAACTTAATTCATGTATATTCTGAACCATAGAGTGACCAATTCCCTCTTTCTGAACTTGAGGAAGAAAGAAGCACATATGTGAAGAGAAAGAGAAAGGATAAATTCTTGACCTTGAATTTCATAAACTACCCCTTATCCTCAAAATAAATCCCTTTTTTCACTTGAGCTAGAGTCAGTAGGTTTTTTTTTACTATTTACAACCAACATCCCAAATAATGTATCAGATAATCTACTAAACTCATCTTAATCACTTCATCCCCAACTTTTTTTTTTTTTTTGCAGTACGTGGGCCTCTCACAGTCGTGGCCTCTCCCGTTGCGGAGCACAGGCTCCGGACACGCAGGCTCAGCGGCCATGGCTCACGGGCCCAGCCGCTCCGCGGCACGTGGGATCCTTCCGGACCGTGGCACGAACCCGTGTCCCCTGCATCGGCAGGCGGACTCTCAACCACTGCGCCACCAGGGAAGCCCCATCCCCAACTTTTGAGCAGACTTCCAAAACTCATTTAGATACATGATTAAGGGTAGGCAATAAAAATTAAAAGTTACTATAAATTGTGAGATTTTTTTCATTAAAAATATATTTTTCAATAAATATATTTGTAGAAAAGAATTTAACCTTGCCCAAAAGAGAATCTGGCCTTTGCCCTTGGTTCCTCAGAAGAAATCTCTAGGCCCTTGGAATGTCATGCCTGATACAGCGTCTTTGTTTGCCTTGGGGCCCTGAGTCACTCTGGATAGTCTAACAATGTGACTTAGAGTGGGGGCTGGCTGCATCAGTTAGTAACAATGTATTTAGAATGGGCGCTTTAGGTCATGTGGTATCAGTTGACCTTTGGAGAGACTGAAGACAGAGATCAGCCAGCTGGGCAATCAGTCATGCTTACATTACAATATAAACGTTGGACATCAATATCAGGGGAGCAGCACTGGTTGGCAATATTCAATGCTGATTGTCATACATTGATACCAGGCAAGTAATGCTGTCCTGCTTCCACGGGGAAAGGACAACTGGAAGTTCCACGTTTGGTACACTCCTGAACTCTGTCCCATGTGTCTCTCCCTTTGGCTGATTTTAATGTGTATCTTTTCCCTGTAATTAACCATAACCATGAGCATAACAGCTTTTAGTGCGTTCTGTGAGCCCTTCTAGTGAATTATCAAACCTGAGGGTAGTTTTGGGAACCCCTTAAAACTGCAATTGGTGTCATAAATGATGGTGGCCTTGTGTGTACTCTTCCCTCTAACTTCACAGTTGACTTAGCTTTCAAGATGAATGGTCTTGTTTTGCTTATATTTTATTAGAGAAAGCAAGCCCTTTTCTAACAGTTATTTTAAAGATTACAAACAGTTTTCAACTCAATCAGAGGGATCCAGATCCACAAATGGTTTGAATCTTATACATGCTGTTTAAATTGGCATAACTGGGGCTTCCCTGGTGGCGCCGTGGTTGAGAGTCCGCCTGCCGATGCAGGGGACGCGGGTTCGTGCCCCGGTCCGGGAAGATCCCACATGCCGCGAAGCAGCTGGGCCCGTGAGCCATGGCCGCTGAGCCTGTGCGTCCAGAGCCTGTGCTCCACAACGGGAGAGGCCACAACGGTGAGAGGCCCACGTACAGCAAAAAAAAAAAAAAAAAAAAAAAAAAAAAATTGACATAACTGTGTTCACTTTATTTATTACATTTCTCTTTGGCTTCTTTGACCATGATATTGTTGAGATGAGAAACTGTGTCTTCTTCCTCATTATATTTCCAGTTCCTAGCATAATACAGATATATAGGTGGCACTTAGAAATGTCGAATGGCAAATGGATGGGTGTATGGGTGAATAGGTGGATAGAAGGATGGAGAGGTGGATATATGGATATATGGATGGATGGTTCATTGGGTTAATATTACAGTTTTTCAGTTACAGTGAGATGTGCAATTGCCTAGTGAAATTCCTGTGAGTGAGGATCAGAATTAGCACATTCCTGTTCCACCCACCCCCCAACCTTACCTGTGTCTAGATAGCAAGGTCTATACAGAAGTTTAGTAGGGAGTATTAGGGAAAGGCTTCCCTATATCTCTAAATTTTCCCAGGCTCAGAACCAACCAGAATAGTGTGAGAAAAGGAAGAGTTCAAACCAAAACCATTCAATGAACACCAGCCCCAGCCATGGTCACAAAGAGATAATGCAGTCCTGGACTTCCAGGCAAACGTCTAGGTCAGCATTAAAAAAGTTTTGTGTTGATTTTTTAAACCTGATATTTAGCTGTTTTCATTGTTACTTCTACTAATACCTTCTATTAATTGTCCTACAATGTGCTTAATATTCTATAGCTTCTTATTTACCCCTCATTTCTACCCACTGGGTTCAATATTATTAGCACCATTTTACAGATGAATAAACTGAAGCTTGGGGAGATTATATTACATGTGCCAGGCCAACAACTGCAAGCGATACAGCCTCACTGTGAAAATAACTCTAAAGTTCATGTTAGTTCTACTATACCATATCATTTGGCCTCTTCCTTTTTGTGAGTGTTTAGCACATTTAGCCACATGCAAGAAACTGCTAGAAATTATGAGCAACAATAAAATAAATAAGGTCCTGTCAGTAAGGAGCATATGATCCAACATAGGAGAGAAGGAGCGTGCACGTAGGATGGTCCAAAGCAGACAATGAAGCAGGTTGACCAGCAGGAGAAAGCACCACAGTGATCCAGAAATGATCCCTGGTTAGTGTGGCCAGAGAAGAGTTCCTGAAGGGGGCAGCATCTAAACTTGTGCTTGAAGAAGCAGGTTTTATAGAAATAAATTTGGGGTATTCCAGGCAGGAAAAACACAATGAAGAAAATCAGGGTAGAACAAAGCATATTAGGGCATACCAAGTAGACCAGTTTGTATAAAGTACACAGTGTATATTTTGAATCAGCTCTCTCTCTCTCAATAGTTATATACACTTGGTTACATCTTTTCACTTTCTGGAGCTAACGTTTTCTCATTTATAAAACCATAAAAATAACACTGAGCTCACTGTTTGTTGTTCTGGTTGAATAAAGGAACAAGAGTGGTACAAACACAATAAATACATATTTTTTTTGTTGGCAGTGTAGACCTAGAATTTCTCAACTGCAGCCAGTTCTGTCCCCAGCTCTGAAATTTGTGGACATGTATGTTGTTGCCACAATGCCTGGAAGATTCTCCTGGCATTTAGTGGATGGGCTCAATGTGGCTAAATATTCTGTAATTCTTGGGACATTATGATATAACAAAGAAAGTTCCTTCCTTTGGGCCAATATTGTTTGCATGGAGAAATATGGGAAAGAATAATAAAAGAAAAGGTTGAAGTAAGATGATTTTATATCACTGTAAGCTTTGAATACATAGTTCACTATGATAGACAAGGATGAGCCCATGAACTTCTTAAGCAGGAATTAACAACATCAATGCTTTCGGAAGATTATCACAGGAGGGAGTCACAGGATAAACCAGAAGTAGGGGAGACTGCTGAGAATGTTATAAATTGGCAGGTGTCCACCAATGCCTCAGCATGAAGCACTAGAGGCTTGATAAGTGTGTCATAGGGTCTTCTCAAACCCCCAAGAAGTTGTGGCAGATTAGAAAGGAAGCACTTCTTTTAACACCTTTATGCAAATTACAAAAAGGCTCCCCTTCCTCCAGGTGGACACTGCCCTGTGCCGGGATACATGACTTGAATTTTAGCCCCTTTATCTCTTGAGAAAGTCACCTTTTTCAGTGGTGCTCATGGTACAAGAAGGGATGAAAAGGAAGGGTCAAATTCCGGAAGGATCACAAAGGAAGAGGTACAGAAATGGGTAACTGATTGCAACTGGGGAAAAAAAAAGAGAAAGAGCCAGAGCTGACTCCTCTGTGAAGCCTGGAGAAATTTACAATGGTGATGCCATCATTAGAAAGATGTAGGTCAGAAAATGTTTGGGAGGTGAGATTATAAATTTAGTTTTAGACATTTTGAGATGAAGGTGCCTTCTGGACAACAAAAAAGAAATGTGTTAAGGCCACTGACTGCAACAGAGCAAGAAGATTGGGACTGAAGAGGACTGCAATAGAGAGGTTAACTGCTATAACAAATGAGCACACAAATTTCTAGTGACTCAAACACAGTAGAAGTTATTTTTGTTATTATTGTCCATAAAACTGTCCAAGGTCAATATTCCTGGGCAGGAAAAAGCTCTCTTCCACATGGTAAATCAGGAACCTGGGTATCTTCCATCTTTGGCTTTGTTTTTCTCCTGGGATCCTTCATTATCATCTGTATCCATCCCGCTAAAGGGAACAGGAGAGGGTAGGGGAGGCACACTCACCTCTTAAGAACCCTGGCCCAGAAGTGACACATATATTACTTCAGCTCACATTCTGTTAATGACACACGTGGCCACATCTAACTGCAAGGGGGGCTAGGAAGTGTAATCTATCATGTATTCAGGAAAAGAGGACGCATTTTGTGAACAGCCTGCAGCCTCTGTCCCAGGGGAGACCCAGCCCTCCTCTCTTTAAGTAAAAGTTCTATGAAGGCAGAGACAATGTTGGTCTTCTCCACTCGGTCTCCATCACCTTGTATAATACATTGTCTCACCCCTAACAAGTGTGCAACTTTTGTCAAATAAACGTATAGCTGAAACTATGGATGTGGAAAAAATTTCAAAAAGAGAAATTATATAAAAGAAAGAAGAAAGATAGAGGATATTTTAATAGCAAAAATTATTTTGTATAGTTATTGCTGTTGCTACCATTTGTGGAGGACCTGTTAATACCTACCCTTCACAACAACCTTGCAAGATTGTAGATTCTATTCACCACATTTTAAATATGAGGGAAATTGTACCTCGAAAACATACACCACTAGAAAAGTTCAGAGCCAACATTTAGCCCTCAGGTCTTCTGATTCTTCATTCCAAAATCTTTCTAGAACACCAGGTTCCATTTAGTGGGGGGAAGGATGTGAAACTTTGACTCTTGTGTTGCACCCTAGAAGGAGAGAGATGTTTTGGGAAAACATGGAACTATCGCAAAGGTAAGTCAGGTGACTTGGCAGATTTCGCTTTCTTGGGTTACTTTGGGACATTTTCAGAGCTGCTTGGGAAATCATGAGCCACTCCATATATAACCAGTATTGAATGTCATGCTTTGTTGCTTCATTCAGCAAGCCTTCCCAAGAGAACTCCCAGCTGTTGCTGCCGACCTTAACTTGGCCGCTATGTTGCGGTAACTTTGGCTTTTCTGTTTCTGAGACTTTTACCATGTGATGGCTTATTACTTGTCTACTTTCTTCAGCAGCCACCTCTGCTGATGTCACATAAATGCCACCTGCCCCTCAACAATAAGGAAAATGAGTGCCTCATCAACTAAGGTTTTTACCCATCCTTCTAAGTTTCACTAAGTGAGAATTCTAGGAAATTTCCTATTGATTTTATCTTCTAGAAGTTCCTTGACCCTCTCCACTTTCCTTCTCTTCACAACTTCTGCTAGCAGCTCTCCCCTGAACCATTTTAATAGGTTTCTAACTGGTCTTCCTTTATCTGTTCTTATCTCCCCTGTAATTTATCCTCCACAATACAGCAATAGTGATTTTTTTTTAATGTTCATATGGTCTTGTCACCTTTTTGCTAAAACACTTTAAGACCTTTTGCTAAAATACATTAAGAACTTTCTTTGGCCTTAGTACAAAGATCAAAATCCTTAGCAAGGTTTTAGACCTTGCAAGATCCAGACTGACCTATCTCATGGGACAATTCCTTTCTTAACTTCTGTGCCCTGGACACACTGGCCTTTTTTTGGGTTCTCACACATGCTGTGCTTTCTTCCCATCTTAGGATCATCACACATGCTGTCCCTCCTTGCTCCTTACCTAGCTGTCTCCTATTCATTCTTTGTATCACAGTTCAACAATTACCTCTTCACAAGGTTCTTCCCTATTGCTTAGTTAAATCAGGTCTCTCCAGGCACCATATTTTTTTCCTTTACAATATAGTTCACAATCTGTAATAATAGAATGGTGTGTGTGTGTGTGTGATTATTGGGTTAATGTCTATTTCCTCAACTATTGTATCACTAATACTAGCACAATACCAGTTGGCACTTAACAGGAATTTGTTGAATGAGGAAATGAATGATTTTGTCATTTTAAAAAACAGAATGTGTTTTTCTGGGGGAACAGTCTACACCACGTAAAACCCTTGGAAGAGGACTTTCAAATTTGAATCATTGTGTCGTATTGTTCCTTGTTTGTAACTCAGGGAGTAATTTTATTTTAAATAAAAAGATTCTGTTGTTGAAAAGTCAATAAATTAGTATGAATCACAGCAGGAACAACAAAAATTAAACTTCATAGTATTGGTGACATTCTCTTCTGAGTATAAATTTGTACTATTCATATAACATTTATCAGTAAAAAGGTGATCCTTTAATGTGCTTTTCTGCTCATCTAGATTTACAATATTTAAAAGTCTTTGTTCTTCAAGTTTTACTTTTCCTTTAAGAATTTTCAATCCAAAAGTTTCGTAAATGAAGTATATATACAGCTCATGAACATATTTTAAGACTTTTGGGAAATACTCAAAACAAAAGCTATTTTCAGGATTAGGAAATAGCTTGTCTGAATATTGCCAAGTGAATTTGGAATAACCTTTCTGTGGGATGCAATGAAAAAGCAAGGCAAGAACTTCAACATTCTCAGTTCAAGGTTACAAGGAAATGTGAACAAAAAGTGTTTCTCATCCTGTTAACACTCAGACACACAGAACATAAAAACGGTGTCTTCTTTCATTTAAAAAAATTTTTAAACACACAGGGAAACTTTGACCTTTTGCCTTTTAGCTTCTCTGGGAAAGACTCATATAGATTTTGATCTCTTTTTCTCCTTCCCAACTTCTTACTGTGTATTTAATGACCCTTGGCTACCTGGGCATCCCACTGTATACATATGAAGTGAGTTGGCACTGGGAGAGAAAAGCAGGCAGCCAGATGCTGTGTGTATAATGGGTAGCAATGCTGTTATGTCAGGGCTTCCCTCCTGGCTGCCAGCTGAAGGAGGAAAAAAAATGCCTTTTCTAAAAACAGGCAAAGAGAGATGGGTGCTGGCAGAGTCAGGCCAAATAGTTACTCAAGGCAACAGAAAATTCTTAGACAGGGATGACTACAGCTCTTAAGAGCTAGGAACCTTATTCTGAAGGGTCTATGTCTTGAATCAAATGTTTTGCTCTATAATAAAGAACTTCAGAGCCCCAAGGACTATTTTGTTTATATGAAAACTACTAACTACTGTAAGGGTATTATACATAAAATAAGTGTATTATATAAATAAAAGAAAGATTTTAAATAAAATTCAAGTGTTTTTAGGGAGTGATCGCATGCAGAAATAACTTACTTTACAGACTGAACCTAAGACTCGAAGGGAATTTCAGGTTAAACCCAACATGGTGGGGCCAGCGCCCCTACTGGCGAGGTGAGGCACTGCACACTCCAATGCCCGCCTACATTAAGTACATTTGCCAGGAACTGGGCACTAAAGTCAGGGTATTTCCTAGAAAGACGGGGCCAGCATGGTGCAGTGGAGCAGGGCAGTTGCAGAGAGAAGAACTGACAGTAAAGACAAAACCGAATTTTTTTTCTAAAAATGTGTTCACTGGGTAAAAAGGAATTCTCCTGTGAAAACACTCACCGCCTGTGGCGGTCTTGGAGCTGAAAACCCTGTCCGGCTCTTTGCCAAGGCTTCCCCATTAATGTACTTGGGCAAACTTCCTCCTAGAAGAATACATCTCAGTTTTTAGAAAAGAACCTTACAGAGTATACAATCCAGCTCATTCATTTTACAGGTAAAACATTATAACCTAGAACTAGACATGGGGAAAATACATTTATTCAGTATGCTATTAAATATTATTACACGTATTCACTATGCTACTAAATACAAATAAATCTATTTATTCAGTATGCTATTAAATATAGAAATAACATGCACTAATAATTTTGTAAATAATATGTTAGGGGCTTCCCTGGTGGCGCAGTGGTTGAGAGTCCGCCTGCCGATGCAGGGGACGCAGGTTCGTGCCCCGGTCCGGGAAGATCCCACATGCCGTGGAGCGGCTGGGCCCGTGAGCCATGGCCGCTGAGTCTGTGCATCCGGAGCCTGTGCTCCACAATGGGAGAGGCCACAGCAGTGAGAGGCCCGCGTACCGCAAAAAAATAAAATAATAATAATAATAATAATAATATGTTGAACTGAGAGGCTGAAAGAAAGCTGAGTAAGTGATGCTTTTTGAGGAAATCTAATGAAGTTCTACTTACAATTCACAAAGAATGAATATTGTATACAGCAGGAGAGGCCAGCTATGATAGGACAAAGCTAATTAAAAACTAATTACATTCTCAAATTAGTCAAGAAACTACAGCAGCTCTTACTTCAGAAGCAGTGTCTCTTTCCTAAATTTAGCTTCTTTGGAAGTAGGAATAGTCTAATATCTTCAATCATGAGAAAACCAAAGCACAGGTTCCTGAGATCACACAGCTACATGAGTGGCAAAATCAGGACTCAGGCCATTTTAAGGCATGAAAAATCCAGATCTTCATTTAAGATACAGCCTCTGTCCTGTATGTTGGCCCCTCAAATCCCATTCTTCTATAATGTTTTCCTTCTTTGAAAGTGATCATAATATCCTCTATTTTCTCATGTTTGTATAGTACTTTGTATATATCTGTTTCTACTTTTAAGGATTTATTAGCATTTTATTGGTTGAATCATTAATTTTTTATTCCTAAATATATAAGTAAATTAAAGACTATATTGGTTTGGATAAGCTAAACTGCTGTAACATATAGGGAATTTTTAGTGAATTAAAAGCAATTGAAATGTATTTCTCATTCATTCAACAGTTCTGGGCTGGTAACCATGGTGGTGGGTCTCTCTCCTCAACCTATTGTGTGGCTTTTCTATTCTCTATGGATGCAGCATCATCTTCACCTAGCTGGCAGAAGCCGAAGGAGAGCCTAAAGGACCCACACACACACTTCTGAAAAGTCCCAGCCCAGATGTGCACAAGTCACTTCCACTCCAAGCCAAGGGAGAAAGAGAAGTGAATTCTGGGTGCTTGCTTGCCTACTGTCCTTTCACTGAAGCAGAGGAGGGACTGGCCGTTGGTAGCTAGCTGACAATCTTTGCCACAGTCACTCTCTCAAATCCATCACTTAGGGCTTAAGTGTTAAGTAATGGGGGAGAAGGAATCAAATCTACAGCTGCATTTTATTCCTCAGATTTCTTCAATTTGTCTATAATATATTGAGGGTCCAATCTGAGCTAAATACCATAATAATAAATCCCTAACTTCTCAGAGCGTATATCCACTAACAAAGAACACAAGGCAGTGTACAATTAAATATAAGCTGCACAAATAAGATTTAAAAAATCAAAGACATACTCAAAGTTAAACTGAAATTAACTTTCAATATTACCCAAGCACAAAACTTCTACTTATTTTTTCAAATTAATCAGTCAGTAAGTTAAAACACATGCCCTGAACACAGACTTTGCTCAGGGTCCCATCTTCAGCCATGCTCTGAATATAAACAAATACAATATTTGCATCCTGACCTTAAAGAGTTCCCTCTGTAGTCAGAGAACTAAAAATATAAGGCAGTATATAATTTCTTTCTCAATTTTAAAATCTGCAGTGCTGCTGTTACACGTCTAAGCTAAAGACACTACGTTATTATATATAAAGCCTGTCTTTCTTATTGTTTTTTGTTTTGTTTTCTTTTGGATGGTTTTTATGCTTAAAGAGTTTCCTATCAAATATTTCAGGTATATGTGATTCATTCTTTGTCTCCCCTATCACCAGTTCTCATTGTAGACAAAGCAAGAAGTGCCACAGTCTTGGTCTAATTACAGCTTAGCCAAATGAGTACATACTGAACAGTGTCAGCCCAAATCAACAGGCCACCCACCACGAGAGTGAAAAAGAAGACACTGGTTCCTCCCACAGAGAACTGGAAGAGCTTTTGATGGAAACAGGAGATAATTGTGTTTTGTCATTGGCAAGTGCAAATAGTGCCTAGCACAGCGACCCATAGGCCATAATATTTAACAAATATTCCTGAAAGCATGATAGTGAAAAGAAAAATAGTGGTTAGACGGAGGTATGGCACAGTATCTTCCTCCACACTCCCTCCCCATATTCCTGAAGGAGTAATTCTAGGAAGAACCTAGTGGAGAAAAAAATACAGTTGCTTATGGATATGTGACTGGGCTTTTTGAACTAAGATTCAAAATACTTTTAAATTAAAAGGTTGTGAAACTCTTAAGTTTCAAAATATTAAAACATAATACCTCTTTTCTACTCCATCCTAACACTAGTTTTTCACTTACCAAAATTCCTACTTAGTTTTTAAGTATTGGTTTAAATTTTGCCAATTGGAAGCAAATAAAAACTTGCGGATGTGCTCTAGATAAGTGATTCTCAAATGGGAGTTGGTAGGAGAGTATCAGCATCTCAGCAAGATAATGGAGCTAGGAATGTATGGCTTGGAAAACTTCCCCAAACTGACTCTACAACGCCTCCACCCTCGTCCTCATTCAGAGCTACCATTTGAGTTGTTACTTAATAATTTAAGAATGAACTGCTGTCATCGATGTAGAAGACTGAAACAAATGGCTGTGAATGAAAACAATGGCCCTTGGAATGTAAATCGGTGCAGCCACTATGAAAAATATTAAGAATAGAAGTTCCTCAAAATATTAAAAATAGAACTATCATATAATCCAGCAACTCCACTCTTGGGTATACAGAGCTTCCTTGACTCACAACAGGGTTATGTCCTGAAAAACCCATTGTAAATTGAAAATATCCTAAGTAGAAAATGAATTTAATAAACCCAACCTGCTAAACATCATACCTTAAACACGCTCAGAAGAATTACATTAGCTGACGGTTGGGCAAGAGTTATCTACAACAGAGCCCATTTTATAATGAAGTGTTGCATATCTCATGTAATTTAGTGGATACTGTAACTGAAAGTGAAAAACCGAATGGTTGTATGGGTAGAGAATCGTTGTGAGTATGATTGCCCTCATAATCGCGTGACTGACTGTACTCTGTGGTTGCTACCAATGCTCAGTATCACAAGAGAGTGTCACTCTGCACACGGCTAGCTGTGTGTCTTCTTTGAAAAGATCAAAATTCAAATGCGAATCACTTTCACACCGTCATAAAGTTGAAAAGTCTTAAGTGAAACCATTGTAAATCGGGGACCTTCTATATATCCAAAGGAAATCAAATCACCATCTCCAAGAGATCTCTGCATCCCATGTTCATTGCAGTGTTACCTACAATAGTCAAGACACGAAAACTAAGTGTTCACTGACACTGAGTGGATAAAGAAAATGGATATATATGTGTGTGTATATATATCTGTATATGTATATATATCTGTATATATATATACAGATATATATACACACAATGCAGCCATAAAAATGAAGGAAATCCTGCTATCTAGGACACCATGGATGGACCTTGAGAGCATTAGACTAAGTGAAATAAGCCAGACAGAGATAGACAGACACTGTATAATCTCACTTACATGTGGAATCTTAAAAAAAAAAAAAAAAAAAAAAAAAAACCCTGAACTCATAGAAACAGAGAACAGTTTGGTGGTTGCCAGAGGTGAAGGGTGAAAGGTGGGGGAAATGGGTGAAGGTGGTCAAAAGGTACAAACTCAGTTATAAGATAAATAAGTCCTGGGGATGTAATGTACAGTCTGGTAACCGTAGTTAACAATGCTCTGTTGTATATTTAAAAGTTGTTAAGAGAGTAGTAATAGGATCAATAACCATATTTTTTACTTAGGAATAAAACCCATTTTTAATTTCAGAACTGACTTTAAATTTTTGTGATTATTTTTTAACATAAGTTCATTGATTACTACCAACTTTTTCTAAGCCTTCAAAACTACTTGCTGCCCTGGTGTTTCAAAGTTAACTTATATTCCTATTATTTTTTTTAGGTAAAAAGCAGGACTCTCTCCAGAGTTTAAGATAAACAGCAGACTCACATTTTTTGATAGTCAAGTACCACTTGTCTCTATGCCTGATACCCACAACATAAAAATTAGTGATTGCAACGATATTAGCCAATGTCTTAAGAATATCATTAATTCAATGGATGATGCTGAGAGTAATGATATTCCAAGATAATAAATTATGGAAGGAGGCATTAAGCCAAATACTGAACTAATAACCAATTTTTAACTGTCTAATATATACAGAGGTTTTAATGAATGACTAGGTCATCTTTGTAGGAACCCATCTCAATTATTAAATAATATCCAATAAACTCCTTCCTTATTCAGTTTGGCTTTGTAAATGCTTATTTGTATAAATCTAAAGTAAGCCAAAGTGCAAGAATATACAATGGGGAAAAATCAGTTTCTCTAATAAAAAGTATTGAGAAAACTGGATAGCTACATGCAAAAGAATGAAACTGGACCACTTTCTTACACTGTATACAAAAATTAACTTAAAATGGATTAAAGACTTAAATGCAAGACCTGAAACCATAAAACTCCTAGAAGAAAACAGGTGGTATGCTCTTTGACATCACTCTTAGCAATACTCTTTCAGATATGTCTCCTCAGGCAAGGGAAACAAAAGCAAAAATAAGTAAATAGGACTTACTCAAGCTAAAAACTTTTGCACAGGAAAAGAAGCCATCAACAAAATGAAAAGGCAACCTAAAATGAAATGAAAAGGCAGCTAAAATGTCATGGCTGGTCATTTCAATTGTTCCCCTGAATATATTCTTAAACTTTTCATCCTCCTATGCTTTGTTAGATTTGCTAGGACAACTTCCAACTATGGTTAAGTGTATCTTTCCAACATTTCAAACCAGCCCACCTCCAGCGGAACACAGATGGAGAAAAATACACAATTATGTCAAATCTCCAACAGCTCTTTACCCATCCTCACTTTCAGTGGGTGACCTTGGTTACTATTTTAATGAGAAAAATAGAAGTAACCAGAAGTTCCACAAGCTGTCACTCCAACTGTGTATTTCCATCATATATGCGCATACATTTTTCTATCCTGTTTCTGTAAATGAACTGTGTGAGGTCCTATCAAAACTCAACACCCCCATTTGTATACCATATCCCATCCCTTCTCAACTATTAAATGTGGTCTCTCCAGCAATTCTCCCCTCTCTCTTCTGCTTCATCAATTGTTTCCCTCCATTTGGGATTATTCCCATCAGCATATCAGTAAGCTGTTATTTCACCCAACATACTAGAAAACATTTTTGACCCTATTTCCCTTGTCAGCTATCATTTCTCTTCTCCTCATTATAGGAAAGCTATTTGAAAGAATTACCTACACTTGCTATCTTACTTTTCTCCTACCATTCTCTCTTGAACCCGTCTCATCCGAGCTTTCCTCCCCACTTAAACTGCACCTGTCGGGGTCATCAGTGACCTCCACATTGCTGCATCCCGAGGTCAGTTCTCAGTCCTCACCCTCACTTGACTTGCAAGCACTGTGGGACACAGATGATCATCCTTGAAGGACTTTTTTTGCTTTGCTTCCAGGACGCCACACCTCTTGGTCTGGCTCCTGTTTTACTGATTTCTCCCTCTCAGTCTCATTTGTTAGTTGTTGGACTACTCCAGAGCTCAGTTCCTGGACTTCTTATCTTTTCACTCCCTTGGTAATTTTGTTCAGTCCCAGACTGATGACTCCCAAATGTGTATCCTGAGTCTATATCTCTTCCTTGAAGTCTAGCCCCTCATATCCAACTGGCAATTTGAGAGTTCCACTTGGATGTCTAATATGAATCTCAAAAATCTTACGTACCAAAACTGAACTCCGGGTTACTCCATAACACATCCAAAACTTACAACTCCAGCAAGTGTCCCCATCTTAGTTATTGCCAACTACATTTGTATTAGTCAGGCTAAGCTGGCTTATGCTGCAGTAATAAGCAACCTGAATATTTTGCTGGCTTCCAACAACAAAGGTTTATTTCTTGATACATATCCTCTGTGTGTATCCTGCAGTTATAATGCACAATGGCTTTGCTCTAGGAGCCAAACCGACAGAGTGTGCTTTAGCTGGAACATTGCTGGTTTTGTAAAGAAGGAAAATTGATGTGGCAAGCCAAGTGCTGGCTCTTAAACCATCTACCTACTTATTATGGGTCAAGCAAGTCACATGGTCTCCCAATTTCAATAGGACAGAGATGTATTATTCTCCCACAGGAAGAGACTCTATATTTAAAGAAACTGAAATATTTGGTAAACAGTGAAACAATCTATCCCACCAGTCCTCCAGTTACTCCAGCTGAAACTTTGGCTACTCTCTTTTTCTCAAATCCAATCCATCAATAAATCAACAAATTTATAAACCACTTAGTGCTAGCATCCTGGCTCAAACCGCCATCTATCGATTCCTTACTGGTCTTCCCTGTAAGACCAGTAAGAGACAGAGAACAGGGACTTCCCTGGCGGCACAGTGGTTAAAAATTTGCCTGCCAATTCAGGGGACACACGTTCGAGCCCTGGTCCGGGAAGATCCCATATGCCGCGGAGCAACGAAGTCCATGTGCCACAACTGCTGAGCCCATGTGCCACAACTACTGAAGCCTGTGTGCCTAGAGCCCGTGCTCTGCAACAAGAGAAGCCACCGCAATAAGAAGCCCACGCACCACAACAAAGAGTAGCCCCCGCTCGCCACAACTAGAGAAAGCCTATGCACGCACAGCAAAAAAGACCCGATGCAACCAAAAATATAAATAAGTAAATAAATAAAATACACAACAGAAAAAAATAGAGAGAGAACAATGACTGAATTAGTTAATACTCAATAAACATTTATTTAATGAATAAATTAAAGAGTGACACAAACCAGGGAAAGTTGAAGAGCTCCAGCAGGGTTTGACGTAATTTAAAGATGTAACGAAAACTATGGTAGACATTAATAAATATTGTGCAGTCACACAAACTCAAGTGGCTTGCCAAGTTATTTGTCTTGAGTTAGAGAAAATAAAAATAATCTAAGTGTAAAAATAAAATAAAAAATACCAAAAGTGTTATTTCTAAAACTATTTTATTAATGATCAAGGCAAAAGAGTAAACTTGTCTATTTGATTTAATAAAGCCTGATTAATTTAAATCCAAATTTGAAAGTGTATATATTTTAATCCTTTATCTCTACCAAAGCAAAAAGGTAGTATACCATTTCATAAATAGCTGTACCATTCTTGGTAGAAATCAAAACTCATTTTACCTCTGACTCCAGATTAAAAGGAAAGCCTTTCAGCCAGATTACTTACCTGCTTTCTAGTCTGATTTTGCCCTCTAGTAGGGTTTCTCAACCTTGCCACTATTCACATTTGGGGATGAGTAATTCTTTGGTGTAGGAGGCTAACCTTTGTATCATAGGGTGTTGAGTGGTATCCCTGGCCTCTACCCACTAGATGCCAGTAGCACATCCCCAGTTGTGACCAAAAAAATGTCTCCAGACATTGCCAAATATCCCTGGGGAAAGGAGGGTGTTCATATCAGTCCCAGTTAGGAATCATTGCCATAGAGCTGTGACAAGACTATAAAGTTAGCACTCCTGTATGAACTCAAGCTGTAACCCATGAAATGCATTGTGGGATTATTATGGAAATATTATACCAAAGCAAGAGAGCCGATCTTACCTGTATGATTTAAGGAAATACTGAAAAGTCTTCCCTTGAAAAAAAGCATCCCTGATTTTTTTTTTCCGTAGCATTACTTTGCTTTGGCATTTTAGAAAGAAGTTACCTGGAAAGTAAAAGTTATTATTAAGCCATTTTGGTCATAACGCTTTAATGACAGTCTGGGAACAGAGCTCAGGACCAAGAAAAAGACAAAAAAAAAAAAAAAAAAAAAGCTTTAACAGGGAGAAAGGAAAGTCCACAACATGAGAAGAAGGAGTCTCTGCAGTAGGGAATCTTATTTATTTAAGGAAATACACAAGGTCTTTGTTAATGGTGAGAAATAGAGGATGAACCTTGGAGGGAAAATTCTATTTGTTGACAATATTTAGAATGGTTCTGTGCAGTGGCATCTACTTAGGAAAGAGTAAAACTGAAATAATCAATTTAAAATAGTATGACAGTTTTGAACAATATTAAATAACAAATTTTACCATTATTATGGTCTGTGCTAATACTTCAAGTTTAATAACTGAAAATGAAATTATTAAAAAGTAACTGGAACTCAGACATAAAAGCATTTTCTTGTGGTAGTTTTTTTTTTAAAACATCTTTATTGGAGTATAATTGCTTTACAATGGTGTGTTACTTTCTGCTGTATAACAAAGTGAATCAGCTATACATATACACATATCCTCATGTCTCCTCCATCTGGTGTCTCCCTCCCACCCACCCGATCCCACCCCTCTAGGTGGACACAAAGCACCGAGCTCGTCTCCCTGTGCTATGCGGCTGTTTCCCACTAGCTATGTATTTTACATTTGGTAGTGTATATATGTCCATGCCACTCTCTCACTTCATCCCAGCTTACCCTTCCCCCTCCCCATGTCCTCAAGTCCATTCTCTATGTCTGCGTCTTTATTCCTGCCCTGTCCCTAGGTTCTTCAGAACCATTTTTTTTTTAGATTCCATATATGTGTCTTAGCATATGGTATTTTTTTTCTCTTTCTGACTTATTTCCTTCTGTATGAAAGTCTCTATGCCCATCCACCTCACTACAAATAACTCAATTTCGTTTCTTTTTATGGCTGAATAATACTCCATTGTATATATGTGCCACATCTTCTTTATCCATTCATCTGTCAATGGACACTTCAGTTGCTTCCATGCCCTGGTTATTGTAAATAGTGCTGCAATGAACACTGTGGTGCATGTTTCTTTTTGAATTATGGTTTTCTCAGGGTATATGCCCAGGAGTGGGATTGCTGGGTCACATGGTGGTTCTATTTTTAGTTTTTTGAGGAACCTCCATACTGTTCTCCGTAGTGGCTGTATCATTTTACATTCCCACCAACAGTGTAGGAGGGTTCCCTTTTCTCCACACCCTCTCCAGCATTTATTACTTGTAGATTTTTTGATGATGGCCATTCTGACCAGTGTGAGGTGATACCTCATTGTAGTTTTGATTTGCATTTCTCTAATGATCAGTGATGTTGAGCATCCTTTCATGTGTTTGTTGGCAATCTGTATATCTTCTTTGGATAAATGTCTATTAAGGTCTTCTGCCCATTTTTGGGTTGGGTTGTTTGATATTGAGCTGCATGAGCTGCTTGTATATTTTGGAGATTAATCCTTTGTCAGTTGCTTAATTTGCAAATATTTTCTCCCATTCTGAGCATTGGCTTTTTGTCTTCTTTATGGTTTCCTTTGCTGTGCAAAAGCTTTTAAGTTTCATTAGGTCCCATTTGTTTACTTTTGCTTTTATTTCCATTTCTCTAGGAGGTGGGTCAAAAAGGATCTTGCTGTGATTAATGTCATAGAGTGTTCTGCCTATGTTTTCCTCTAAGAGTTTTATACTGTCTGGCCTTACATTTAGGCCTTTAATCCATTTTGAATTTATTTTTGTGTATGGTGTTAGGGAGTGTTCTAATTTCATTCTTTTACATGTAGCTGTCCAGTTTTCCCAGCACCACTTATTGAAGAGGCTGTCTTTTCTCCATTGTATATTCCTTTTTTTTTTTTTTTTTTTGCGGTACGCAGGCCTCTCACTGCTGTGGCCTCTCCTGTTGCAGAGTACAGGCTCTGGACGCGCAGGCTCAGTGGCCATGGCTCACAGGCCCAGCCGCTCCGCGGCATGTGGGATCCTCCCGGAACAGGGCACGAACCCGTGTCCCCTGCATCAGCAGGCGGAGTCTCAACCACTGCGCCACCAGGGAAGCCCTCCATTGTATATTCTTGCCTCCTTTATCAAACATAACGTGACCGTATGTGCGTGGGTTTATCTCTGGGCTTTCTATCCTCTTCCATTTATCTTTAATTCTGTTTTTGTGCCAGTACCATATGGTCTTGATTACTGTAGTTTTGCAGTATAGTCTGAAGTCAGGGAGCATGATTCCTCTAGCTCCATTTTTCTTTCTCAAGATTGCTTTGGCTATTCAGGGTCTTTTGTGTTTCCATACAAATTGTGAAATTTTTTGTTCTAGTTCTGTAAAAAGTGCCATTGGTAGTTTGATAGGGATTGCATTGAATCTGTATATTGCTTTGTGTAGTACAGTCATTTTCACAATGTTTCTTCCAGCCCAAGAACATGGTATCTCTCTCCATCTGTTTGTATCATCTTTAATTTCCTTCATCAGTGTCTTATAGTTTTCTGCATAGAGGTCTTTTGTCTCCTTTGGTAGGTTTATTCCTAGGTATTTTATTCTTTATGTTGCAATGGTAAATGGGAGTGTTTCCTTAATTTCTCTTTCAGATATTTCATCATTTGTGTATAGGAATGCAAGAGATTTCTGTGCATTAATTTTTTATCCTACTACTTTACCAAATTCATTGATTAGTTCTAGTAGTTTTCTGTTAGCATCTTTAGGATTCTCTATGTATAGTATCATGTCATCTGCAAACAGTGACAGCTTTACTTCCTCTTTTCCTATTTGGATTCCTTTTATTTCTTTTTCTTCTCTGATTGATGTGGCTAATGCTTCCAAACTACGTTGAATAAGAGTGGTGAGAGTGGGCAACCTTGTCTTGTTCCTGATCTTAGTGGAAATGGTTTCAGTTTTTCACCATTGACAACGATGTTGGCTGTGGGTTTGTCATAGATGGCCTTTATTATGCTCAGGTAAGTTCCCTCTATGCCTACTTTCTGGAGGGTGTTTATCATAAATGGGTATTGAATTTTGTCAAAAGTTCTTCTGCATCTAAGATGCAGAGATGATCATATGGTTTTTCTCCTTCAATTTGTTAGTATGGCTTATCACATTGATTGATCTGTATATATTGAAGAATCCTTGCATTGCTGGGATAAACACCACTTGATCATGGTGTATGATCATTTTAATGTGCTGTTGGATTCTGTTTGCTAGTATTTTGTTCAGGATTTTTGCATCTATGTTTATCAGTGTTATTGGCCTCTAGTTTTCTTTCTTTGTGACATCTTTGTCTGGCTTTGGTATCAGGGTGATGGTGGCCGCATAGAATGAGTTTGGGAGTGTTCTTCCGTCTGCTATATTTTGGAAGAGTTTGAGAAGGATAGGTGTTAGCTCCTCTCTAAATGTTTGATAGAATTCGCCTGTGAAGTCATCTGGTCCTCGCTTTTGTTTGTTGGAAGATTTTTAATCACAGTTTCAATTTCAGTGCTTGTGATTGGTCTGTTTATATTTTCTATTTCTTCCTGGTTCAGTCTCAGAAGGTTGTGCTTTTCTAAGAATTTTTCCATTTCTTCCAGGTTGTCCATTTTATTGGCATAGAGTTGCTTGTAGTAATCTCTCATGATCTTTTCTATTTTTTCAGTGTCAGTTGTCACTTCTCCTTTTTCATTTCTAATTCTATTGATCTGAGTCTCCTCCCTTTTTTTCTGGATAAGTCTGGCTAATGGTTTATCAACTTTGTTTATCTTCTCAAAAAAACAGCTTTTAGTGATCTTTGTTATCATTTCCTTCAATTTTTTTCATTTATTTCTGATCTGATCTTTATGATTTCTTTCCTTCTGTTAACTTTGGCGTAGTTTTGTTCTTCTTTCTCTAATTGCTTTAGGTGTAAGGTTAGTTTGTTTATTTGAGGTTTTTCTTGCTTCTTGATGTAGGACTGTATTGCTATAATCTTCCCTCTTAGAACTGCTTTTGCTGCATCCCATAGGTTTTGGGTGGGTGTGTTGTCATTGTCACTTGTTTCTAGGTATTCTTTTATTTCCTCTTTGATTTCTTCAGTGATCTCTTGGTTATTAAGTAGTGTATTGTTTAGCTTCCATGTGTTTTTATTTTTTACAGATATTTTCCTGTAATTGATATGTAGTCTCATAGTGTTGTGGCCGGAAAAGATACTTGATACGATTTCAGTTTTCTTAAATTTAGCAAGGCTTGATTTGTGACCCAAGATATGATCTGTCCTGGAGAATGTTCCATGAGCACTTGAGAAGAAAGCGTAATCTGCTCCTTTTGGATGGAATGTCCTATAAATATCAATTAAGTCCATCTTGTTTAATGTATCATTTAAAGCTTGTGTTTCCTTATTTATTTTCATTTTGGATGAGCTGTCCATTGGTGAAAGTGGGGTGTTAAAGTCCCCTACTAAGATTGTGCTACTGTCGATTTCCCCTTTTATGGCTGTTAGCATTTGCCTTATGTATTGAGGTGCTCCTATGTTGGATGCCTAAATATTTACAATTGTTATAGCTTCTTCTTGGATTGATCCCTTGATCATTATGTTGTGTCCTTCTTTGTCTCTTGTAATAGTCTTTATATTAAAGTCTATTTTGTCTGATATGAGAATTGCTACTGCAGCTTTCTTTTGACTTCCATTTGCATGGAATATCTTTTTCCGGCCCTTCACTTTCAGTCTGTATATGTCCCTAGGTCTGAAGCGGGTGTCTTGTAGACAGCATATGTATGGGTCTTGTTTTTGTATCCATTCAGCCAGTCTATGTCTTTTGGTTGGAGCATTTAATCCATTTACATTTAAGGTAGTTATCGATATGTATGTTCCTATTACTATTTTCTTAATTGTTTTGGGTTTGTTATTGTAAGTCTTTTCCTTCTCTTGTATTTCCTGTCTAGAGAATTTCCTTTAGCATTTGCTGTAGAGCTGCTTTGGTGGTCCTGAATTCTCTTAGCTTTTGCTTACCTTTAAAGGTTTTAATTTCTCCATTGAATCTGAATGAGATCCTTGCTGAGTAGAGTAATCTTGGTTGTAGGTTTTTCCCTTTCATCACTTTAAAGGTGTCCTGCCACTCCCTTCTGGCTTGCAGAATTTCTGCTGAAAGATTAGCTGTTAACCTTATGGGGATTCCCTTTTATGCTAATTGTTGCTTTTCCCTTGCTGCTTTTTTTTTTTTTTTTTACGGTATGCGGGCCTCTCACTGTTGTGGCCTCTCCCGTCGCGGAGCACAGGCTCCGGACGCGCAGGCCCAGCGGCCATGGCTCACGGGCCCAGCCGTTCAGCGGCATGTGGGATCCTCCCAGACCGGGGCACGAACCCGCGTCCCCTGCATCGGCAGGCGGACTCTCAACCACTGCGCCACCAGGGAAGCCCCCCTTGCTGCTTTTAATACTTGTTCTTTGTATTTAATTTTTGATAGTTTGATGAATATGTGTCTTGGCGTGTTTCTCCTTGGATTTATCCTGTATGTGACTCTCTGTGCTTCCTGGGCTTAATTGACTATTTCCTTACCCATATTAGGGAAGTTTTCAACTATAATCTCTTCAAATATTTTCTCTGTCCTTTTTTTTTTTCTCTTCTTCTTCTGGGACCCTATAATTCGAATGTTGGTGCATTTAATGTTGTCCCAGAGGTCTCTGTGACTGTCCTCAATTCTTTTCATTCTTTTTTCTTTATTCTGCTCTGTTGTAGTTATTTCCACTATTTTATCTTCCAGATCACTTATTCGTTCTTCTGCCTCAGTTATTATGCTATTGATTCCTTCTGGAGAATTTTTAATTTCATTTATTGTGTTGTACACCATTGTTTGTTTGCTCTTTAGTTCTTCTAGACCCTTGCTAAACATTTCTTGTATTTTCTCCATTCTATTTCCAAGATTTTGGGTCATCTTTACTATCATTACTCTGAATTCCTTTTCAGGTAGACTGCCTATTTCCTCTCCATTTGTTTGGTCTGGTGGGTTTTTATCTTGCTCCTTCATCTGCTGTGTATTTCTCTGTCTTCTCATTTTGCTTAACTTACTGTGTTTGGGGTCTCCTTTTCTCAGGCTGCAGGTTCGTAGTTCCCATTGTTTTTGGTGTCTGCTCCCAGTGGGTAAGGTTGGTTCAGTAGGTTATGTGGGCTTCCTGGTGGAGGGGACTGGTGCCTGCATTCTGGTGGATGAGGCTGGATCTTGTATTTCTGGTGGGCAGGACCACATCCAGTGGTGTGTTTTGGGGTGTCAGTGAGCTTATTATGATTTTAGGCATCCTCTCTGCTAACGGGTGGGTTTGTGTTCCTGTCTTACTAGCTCTTTATTATATGATGTCCAGTTCTGTAGCTTGCTGGTCATTGAGTGGAGCTGGGTCTTAGCGTTGAGATGGAGATCTCTGGGAGAGCTTTCACCATTTGATATTATGTGGGGCTGGGAGGTCTCTGGTGGACCAATGTCCTGAAGTCGGCTCTCCCATCTCAGAGGCTCAGGCCTGACACCTGGCCAGAGCACCAAGACCCTGTCAGCCACACGGCCAAGTACGTGGGGAGTTTGTTGCCTTTTGTGAAGTCTGAGGTCTTCCGCCAGTGTTCAGTAGGTGTTCTGTAGGAGTTGTTCCACATGTAGATGTAGTTTTGATGTATTTGTGGGCAGGAAGGTGATCTCTATGTCTTACTCCTCTGTCCTCTTGAAGGCACCCTGAAATACTTTTTAAATCTACTTTTAAATGAACTCCTCAGGTCTCAAAACTTTAAAAAAAAAAAAACCTTCTTAAGCCTTTTATGATGAAAGTTTTTTTTGTTTGTTTTCTTTTTTTCTGGCAATTGTTCAATTCTCAGGTTTAATGTTTTCCTTAAAAAGTAGTAAGATAACTGATTATGCCAGAGAGAAGCTCTTGCTATGTAAACAGAACAACCAGCAATGCTGGCTCACTTCTTTGGAAATCAAACACAAGAGTTTTTAGGCAGACATTTTAAAGCATTTGGTGATTTTCAATAAATAGTCTTTTAACTACTTATAAAAATTATCAACTTAGGGCTTCCCTGGTGACGCAGTGGTTAAGAGTCCGCCTGCCGATGCAGGGGACACGGGTTTGTGTGCCGGTAAGGTAAGATCCCATATGCCGCGGAGCGGCTGGGCCCGTGAGCCATGGCCACTGAGGCTGCGCGTCCGGAGCCTGTGCTCCGCAACGGGAGAGGCTGCAACAGTGAGAGGCCCGCGTACCGAAAAAAAAAAAAATTATCAACTTATTACACTTTATATTTCTTTCCAAAGAAAAGCATTCCGGCATTGAAATACATATGGTTTCTATGATTTAAATCTATTTTTTAGTTATAAATAGTAATTGGGGGACTGGAATAAAACAATCTAAATGCACATATCATTAGAAATTTTATTCCAGTTTGTGGAGTAATTTAAACCTCCTCAACTTCATCTACTTTTGTAGTGAAGCTACATTCAAGGAGCAAAACCGATTCATCTGAGTTTCATTTTCTATCTTCACCCTGAAAAAAATACACAGATAAATTACAATAGGATCAAAAGGCAGAAGTTAATGGATAGTTTTAAAACTTCGTTGAGGGCTTCCCTGGTGGCGCAGTGGTTGGGAGTCCGCCTGCCGAAGTAGGGGACACGGGTTCGTGCCCCGGTCCGGGGAGATCCCACATGCTGCAGAGCAGCTGGGCCCGTGAGCTATGACCGTTGGGCCTGCGCGTCCAGAGCCTGTGCTCCGCAACGGGAGAGGCCACGGCAGTGAGAACCCCACATACCCAAACAAACAAACTTCGTTGATCTCTTGGGTCTACAAATTGGATAACAATTCTCTAAAATTTTGCCTCAGTCACAATTACGTGTACTTTAAAATCCTCTTAGGCTGACATTTAAATATATATTGACAACCAAAAGAAGATGTGCCTTCATTTGTTTCAAAAACTCTTGAAATACGCTTTTGTTTAATATGTCATTTTTACATGTTTACATTTTATACGATGATTTAAAAAAATAATTTTTAAACAAAAAAAAAGAAAAAGCTCCTCCATCAGTAGTTTGAATTGAGGCTTTGAGTTGCAGAAGTAAACTGTGAATACAGCCCAAGTGCTCAAGTATCCGTTAATAGAGGATCTCCGTTTGTCTGCCAAAGTTGATTTTTAAAGAAACTGTGTTAAGAAATACAGCAAAAAGAAACGTGCAAGAGCTTCTTGCCAAACTGCTTGCAATGTGCATATTCTTGAGTGATTTTTAAAGTCTCAGCTTTTATTTAGCTGTATTTCCAACTGTTTAGTTAATCTTTATTGACTTGTGTATAATTCTCAGGAATAGGAATGTATTTGTGACTTGAGAGAAGCTTCCTGGTGTGCTAAAATGGCTTGTTTACTTTCCTTTGCTAATTCTCATGCCTAGTTAGGGATCTGGAGGTTTGGGAGGCCAAAAACAGTCACCTGGAATACTGTTCCCAGGGGAGTGGGTTACATCTTCTACATGCATGTCCTATTCGAATCCTAGAAAGAGCTGTTTTTGTTTTATTTGGGTTAGCACTGGTCAATTCTATTGTTTGTCACTAGAGTTCAAAACCAAGAGCTCTGAAGACAGCCTGTAGGACAGGAAAAAAATGAGCCAGAGAAACCATGAGTTGCATGACACAAGTGCAACTGGAAGTTAGGACACGGTGATGAGTTGAACACAGAGATAATAGGGTAAATGTGGTTTTCGACTGCACAGTGACAAAATATTCGAACTAAAACTATCTCACTTGGAATTATCAGTACATACATTCTTGTCAAACAAAAGCAAAACCAACAGAAGAAAACAAAAATTTGTGCTGCATCCCCATCTCAGTAATGTCAAAAACCCAAGCCATATCATCTCCAATTTTAACCCCACTAAACGTGAGCATCAGTCATCAAGTCTTGTTGATTATGCCTCAAAATGTCAAATGAATCCTCTCCTCACCATTTTCATTGTCACTGCCTTGCTTAAGGTTTTACCCCTTTTTCAGCCACATGTATCATGACAGTCTCTACATTTCAACTCATACTCTTGCTTCAACAGACTATGCACATGGACTAGAAACACTATCCTGCTCCTCCACTTGAAGCTTAGTTACCTCTATGCATCCTTCAAGGCCCCCTGCACCCCATACTTGCAGAAGAATCAGTCCCTCTCTTTTTAGCGTCTCCCTAGTAATATATTCATATTGATACCATAGTATTACCACGTGCATTAGACTTAGATGAAGATAATTTGTATTTCTCTCATTAGACAATGCTTTTTACTGAGAACAGGACTTATTCAATTTTCTGTATCCAACCCCCGTAACAGTGTCCAACATCTGATTAGTGGTCCATAATTTATTTTAGTTTAAATAACCAAGTGACCACAGAACAGCTGGTTAAACAACAAAGTATGAAGAGTAGCAACTTGAGGTAAATGTATTCATTGATAACTTATTTAGGATTTAGTTTGGTTTCAGTGCTTCTCACAATCTTTATCCATGTTTTACAATACCTGTGTAAGCTAGGGATCAAGGAAGAAAGTGACTTCGAGTGAAATCTTCATTCTTAGTAGGTGTGCTTGATAAAACATCAGAGCTCCTCCATCCTAAAAAGTGTGCAGTTCTGGGGCATCGTGTTACCTTATGCCTTATGTTATCTCAGAATGCAAATGAGAGCTATTCCATGAAACAACTTCACTCAGCATTGAAGCAGCGTCACAAAGAAAGCTGATGATAGAAAAAATTAATAGAATTCACTTCCTGTATGTTAAACCTGCTCTTATTTTACATTGAATTTATTTCCCTACATAGAAGAGCTTCCCATATGCCATTTACATGTTTCATCAGAACAAGAAATACTGGTTGGCTAGAACTATAATGATATTTTCTTTTCCTCAACGTGATAGGAAATATTTAAGTACCTCTCTATGGATCCTTTTCTAAATACTGTACATAACAGGTTAAGAAACCACAAAAAATCTTTTAAATATGTATAGCATCTATAAATAGTAGCAATATTTAATATTTAATACTATTATAAATGTGATATGTATTTACTCAAACATTACTAAAGCCCTTTTAGTGAAGAATTAGTTTTAGCTGCACTTTACAGATGAGGAACATAAAGGTCAATAATTTGAAAGTGCTAGGAAGTGGCAGAGCCTGGAATCCAACCCAGCATGTGTGGATCCAGAGTCTATGCACTTAATCACCATCTGAGCAGGGGGAGTGGAGAAATGCTACCAAGTAGTTCTGCCAAATTACATTATTCAGTAACAACATGTATACCTTTAAATGCTTTTGTTCTTTCCACTTTTAAACTGTCTGGTATATAAGTATATGTGTATATACATACATATATATGTTTTACTCTGAATTATCTAGAATCTTTTTCCTAGGATGGAGAAATATACAAAACATATCAATACATTTTGAAGAGGAAGGGAGTAAGAAGACACTTAAATATTCTAGAAGTCTTAGATATTACAAGTTTAGATATCATGAGATTAAAGAAAAATAACCACAATTTTTAAAACTGTCCTAGGAACAAAAGAGGTGGGAGTTCAGTACGCTAACATTATAATTCTCAGTCTCGGGGGAAATTGAGTTTTCATGAATGCTGTGAGCCCTTCTCCATTAGCAATGAATCCTGAGCATCCCCTGCCTTCTCTTATGCCCTCAAGTGAGAACTGAGTTATGACTGGTTGTCTTCGGAAGAAAATGGCTATTCCAGGACATGAGATGGGGCGGGGTGGAAGGGTGGCTAAGGAAAGGCCTGACATGTAGCTTGTAAATTGCAGCAGCTGTGGCCTGTTTTCACTAATATCTGACATGTTTCTTTGGCCACTCGCCAAATTGAGCTGTACCCAGCACTTCTCCCATCCTTCCTGTGCCTCCAGGATCCTTCGTAACTGCTACTTGAGACTTCAGTCCACTCCAAATCAATTCCCTCGGTTCCTTCCTCCCCTTAACGTGCAGGCATCCCACCCTAATTAATTAACCCAACACCAACTTCATCCAGGACCTTCCCACACTTTGCCCCTTCGTGCAGCCCAGAAACATCAGCACATTCCTTACTTCATCACTTGTCAACTCCCTTTCTGTTAAAGACCAGTGTCCCCTTTCCCTGACCTGGCCTCTGATTTGATCTCACTTTAAAGTATCCCACTTTAAGAGACAGTAACAAAGGCTGCCTTTTTCCTGTTTGGTTTGTTTATTCACGTTCACCCGACCTACTATAATTAAAGACCAAGAGACTTAGAAGAAGAGCTCAAGAAGATACTTTATGCATTTGATATGTGGATAAACTCCAATACTGGATTTGTAATGAAGCCTCACTTTGCCTAGTACTAAACGTGTGACCTTTTGTGAGCGCCTTAACCTCCTGTCACTCACTCAAATACTTATCGGGCACCCATTACTGTACTGGGTTCTGTTCTAAATGCTGGTGCTGCATTTTTAAAAAATAACAAAAATAAAAATACCTGTCCTTGGTGAAGCTTATATTTGAGAGAGGGGAGATGACCCCTCTCTAATGAGTTTTATAATATAAACAGACATTCAAGAAAAAATACAAAGAATAAGGGAAGACGAACAGAGGGTGTCAAGATTCGGGGTAGGAGGAAAAGAGGCAACTTGCAATGGAATAGTCAAGAATTACCTGATGTGGCATTTGACTACATCTAAGAAAGTTAGGGAGTGAGCCATGTGGATATCTGGGGAAAACGCATGCCCAACAGAGGAAAGGTCTGAGATAGTGCAAAGGCCCTGAGATAGGACAGCCTTGTCTGTGCAAAGTGCAAAGGCCCTGAGATAGGACAGCCTTGTCTGTGCAAAGTGCAAAGGCCCTGAGATAGGACGGCCTTGTCTGGAGTGTTGAAGGAGCAGCAGAGAGACAGCTATACCTGGTGGAGAGCCAGCAAGCAGTAGGAGGTGATGTCAGAATAACAGGGGACTAGAACACGGAGGGCTGTGGATGTGACGATAAGGGCTTTGGTTTTTACTTTGATTGAAATGGGAAGTCACTAAAGGGTATTGATTAGAAGAGTAACATGATTTGACTTACCTCTAAGAAAACCTCAACTAATTCCTCTATAAAACGGGAAAAATAATGTGTGGTTAAGAGCAGAGTGCCTGCTCAAATCCCAGTGCCACCACTTACTAGCAGTGTGACCTGTAAACTAATCATTTGACCATTCTAAGCCTCAGCTTTCTTAGTTTAAGGTAGAATTGATAGTACTTCCTATTTTCTAAGGTTGTTATGAAAAATAAATTTAATAGTGCATGTCGTCAAGGTGCTGAGCACAGGGCCAAGCACATGGGAAGACCCAGCACTTGCTACTATCCTCAGGCTGGTGAGGATCAGGTGAAGTGATGTGTGTGGAGTACTTGGTATGTTGTCTGGCATAATGAGCACTTATCCGTCATCCTAGCATCGTCAATTACTAAGTCATTGGCTGTTTTGAAATAACCCTGTATATTTTAAAATTTTATAATACCATCCTTAAAAAGAGAGTAGCAAAAGTTCACGGATAATGTTCAGATCCCTCAGAGGATTGATATAGCATTAATTGAGTGCTTCTGTGCAAACTACTCTTCTAGGCACTGGCAAGTCATACGTACTCAGGTGAAAAGGAATATATATAGATAGAGTTAGAGATAGATAGAAAGATACAGGTAGGTAGATAGATAAATAGATATCTTACATTTATATAGCTCTTAAAATGTACATAATTTTGAAAGGAGGAGCAAGAGTTAATTGAGACAAGTTGCTATGTTTGCTGACCTCTATCATGTGGAAGAATAAGAAATGAAAGTAAGAAATGTGAGTTATCAACTCCCTGGTCACATACCGGATCTAGAACCTACTCTTGTCCATCGCAGAGATTCCTGCCTTTGGCTGCAGTTGGGGGTACTGGAGGCCTAGCGAGTCTTCACAGCCCTGCTTTATTATCCCAAAGTTATGGGGTTCACACCTCACTTCTTTCCTAGGACTTGGGCCACCTTAGTCTGAGGGAGTGTATCTGGTCTCCCTCTCCCTCGCCCACTACACACACACACACACACACACACAGCAAACACACATCCCCAAAGCAGAGGTCTCTTTGGAAACTCAACTATATACCCTAATGTGGTTTTAACAGCCCGTCATGAGAAGAAACAAAGATCAAGGCAGAAGCATGCGATAGAGTGAGTTCTGGTTCTTTCCTCCCCTTCATATATCACCTTCTCAATGGACAGACAAAATTTCATGTTTTTATTCTCATTTTATCTAGGGGAAAAAACCTCTTAAAATCAGGTGGGAAAATATCCTTGTCTTATTGCTGCTTTTTTCTAGTAAGCTGTTCTGCACAGGGCCAGGTAACGCTTTCAGAGGATTTAAGCACCTACTTACTTTGGTGCCCAGCTTAGCCGGTGCCCTGAGAGGCCTGTCTTTATCTGTTGAGGAATCCGGCCCTGATTCTGGAGAACCAAAGTTTGTGCTCTAGAATGCTCCCTTGCTGACTCTTCCCCCAGCAGTGATCAATTGCACTAAAAGCCAGTTATACTCCATCGCTTTATTTTAATGGGAACCATCAAACCATCAAACGAGGTAGATAAGAGCAGGGAGAAGTGACATTTAGACTTCTAAAAGACAGAGATGCATGATTAGAATAATAAATTGCAAAACGTCAAGAAATTGGGTGCTGTTTTTTAAATACAGCCTTAGAAAGGGCACAGTTAGGAATGTTAATTTCGGGGTAGTTCACTCCTAGATATATTCTATTTTGTTTATGCAAAGGCTTGACCTTGTCTGCAGGGACAAGTAGGGGCGGAGGATGAGAACATATAAGGCAAGAGGCTCAGTCGTCTTGATCTTCACTTGAGAAGAAAATGTGACCTCTTTAGATCTCGGGTAAGGATCCCTGCAGTCCATTTTTCCTAATACACTCCCACCCTGGGAGTGAGGTGTGGTGTGGAGGGAGAGGGTAGCAATTTAAACTTGACAATTCACAGCTCCTCCTCGTCTGCAAGTTTAAGTCATCTCTTTTGCATAAACATCCAAGCGTTGCTTTTGCTTTGCCTCTTCCGGGCAAGGCGGGTCTCTTCTAGTTCTACCCCTCTCCCCGTCTCCTCCAGAGGGCGCCATTTCCACAGGGACCTCGCTGTGAGTTTCTGGGTTTGGGGTTTGTTTTGGGTGGGGAAGAAGCTGTCTTGCATCTGTGCCTAGCGCCTTTGTGCTCTCTCTGGTCCTTTGTTCCCTGGGCACCACGCGCGCATCCTCTGCCGAGTCGGGGCTGGATGGGAGTGCACGGTCCTCTCGCTCCCGCTGTGTTGAGACGCGGGGCGCTCCACGAGGGCGCCTCTCCCCGGCCGAACCCGCAACCCGCATCGCCCTCTCCTCATCGGCTCTCTCCCGAGAGTCTAAGAGGCCCGGACCTGGAACTTCTATTCCAGGAGAGAAGCTGGGACATAGATGCCCCCAGTCCCTTGCACCTTTTTCCTCCTCCTGTTACCCTCCGAGGATGGAAGGGGCCGACTTTCCTTCCTTCCCGGTAGCTTCAGTCAGCCTCTTTCCTGGATCCAATAAGACGGGGAAGGAGCAGGGAGGGAAAACTTGGCTAGCTGATAAGGAAACATTAATTGGGAAATATGTCCAAAACATCACACTTGTTAGCATAATAGAGTACTGATGGCCTCTGTAATGAGGTCGCCGCTTATAGGTCTTATTCTGGCACTATGCTGGGAGCACCTTGAGAACAGGGCTGCTTCTATTCTATTTTTCAATCCTCAAAAGGTACAGCACATAGCCCAGTACTTGGCACAGAGTGGAATGATTGATAAGTAATGATCTAGGTCGAGATTTGGGTGAAAGTTTTCATCTTTGTGTTCTGATTTTTGTTTGAGTTTAACCCTATAATTGAAAGTGCGGAAGACAAATATTTACGATTTTATTGAAAATCTCTATTTCATAACCCTATTCATATACCCAAAAATATTAGTTAAGACCATGCTAGCGAAAGCATCTATTTCTTGTTTGTTATCAATAACATGGTGGAGCATTTTTGCTTTCTAAAAACTTTAAAACATTCCAGAGAAATCTGTCAAAGTAATTATTACAGTGTCCTAACATCCTTTTGGGTGCAGGCCGGGGGAGCTTAATACGGCAGAAATTCATTGTCTTAGAGTTCTAAAGGCTAGAAGTCTGAAATCAGCGTGTTGGCAGGGCCATGCTCTCTAGGAAGGGCTTAGGGAAGGAGTGTTTCTTGCCATTTAAAGCATTTGGTGATTGCCAGCCGATATTCCTCAGCTTCTGGCTTCATACCTCCAATCTCTGCCTCCATCTTCACATGGCCGCCTTCCTTTTGTGTCTGTGTCCAAATTTCCTTAGTCTTATAGGGACATCAGTCAATGGATAAGGGCCCACTCTTCTCCAGTAGGATGGACCTTATCTTAACTTGATTACACCTGCAAAGACCCTATTTTTGAATAAGGTCACATTCACAGATTCTAGATAGACATGGATTTGGGGTGGGGGGAACACCATTCAACCCAGTACACCAATTATGTTTGGGGATTTTAACATTCCAGTCTCAGTAATTGAGAGAATGAGTAGATGAAAATCAGTAAGGATGTTATGGACCAACTTGACCTAATTGACATAAATAGAACACTGTAACCAACAATGGCAGAATGCCCAGTCTTTTCAAGTGCACCTAAAACTTTCAACAAAATGGGTCATATAAAAACCAAGTGACTAAAAAATAAAAATAAAAAAACAAGTGACTATCAACTCCAAAGGATTTAATTCATACACAGTGTTTTCTCATGAAAATGGAATTAAAATAGAAATCAATAACAAAAGACATATAAAACCCCCAAATACCTGAAAATAATGAACACACTCTAAATAACACATTTCTAAGTAATTTTGGAATTATACAACAGGCTTCTAAATTTTTTCTGTGTCCAAAGAAGGAATTACAAGGAAAGTTAGAAATATTTTGAACTGAATGTTACTGAAGACATAAGGAATCTGACATCCAATTTTTACAGACTTACATAGAAAATGGGCATCTTGTCAACATTTGAAATCAAAAACTGTTAAAGGGATGAGGGTAAGAAGGTATTACCCACTTGCAGTTAGATAAATTACCTTTATATCACTTGTTTTCAGCATACTCTTTTATTTCATTAAAATATTGATTTTTAAAAGTTAGCATCACTACCTGTGTCTTATGGAATTAAACAACCCTTTAGACAGAAACAACCAAGATTTCCAAGCTTTCAACTACTTGGGGAGTTAACTTCATAATTACTTAAAGGAATTTTAAAAAAAATTTGACTATGTACATCCTAGCACATATGTGCATACATACATAGTCTATGTTGTGTGTAAAATATAACATATCAATTTGTTGTAAGGGTTTCTAACCTGTGATCTCCAAGCCCAAAGTCATGATGAGCCTCACTGAATATTCAGATTTTGCAAGTTTATGTGCATTTCTCTAGAGAGGGTTCTACAACTTTCATTAGATTCTTAACAAAATCTATGGACCCAAAACTTTAAAAAGCAGTTTTTAGAGATTAAAGCGTATTTCAATGCTATTCTTTACTCTCCATATTCTCTTCCCTCTAGTGACCTATTGCAGTCTTGGTCTGTTATTGACATTTTGGATGTCCAAGTAGTGAACAATGCAAAACAGGGAGAATAATCCTTTTAATGCAAAGAATGACCAGATGTGATAACATAACACAGCCCTGTTTGAGATTCTTGACTTGTTTAAAAATTTAAGTAGCATTACATCTCTTTACAGAGCTGGCTTAGAATAAGCATGGAAACTGCTCTTATGTGGTCTATGAGGCCAAAAAATAAATGCAACTCTGCACATTTTTTATTTGAAAGCATTCACAAATGACATGCAAGGCATAAACGTTGGCCAAAAGCCACAGCTAAGCATTGTGTTAAAAAATACTATTTTGTTTTTCAGCCCAAAACTATTTAGGAATCAGTTCTTCACTTCCTAATTATTAAATTAGGAATAAAATCAGGAAAAAAATATATCTAAAGGGATGTGCTTTAAGTATTGCCTTTCTGTTTAATAGCCATGACAACTTTTTAAAATCCAAACAAAATTGATCAACGGCCTATGTAAACAGTCATGTAGGACTGAGGAGGACTCTCTTATTTAGACTAACAAGAAAACTGTGCCAGAGGTAGTTTGGTGAGATGTTGGGAAATAAAATTAATGAAATAGATGTGTACTAGGAGAAATGATTCTACACATGTGTTTGAATGCTTCTGCTTAGATTAATGTTTTCCTGCAAATAAAACTGGTTATCATCTAGTTCAGGTCAAATAATGTAGCTATGAAGATGAATCTACAATAAGCAAGGTATTTGGTCATTCAGAGCCAAGAGATGAGAGCTATTCTAGAAAAATATTAAATGAGCAAAAACACTTTGCAATCTCTAACTACAGCATATATAACTACAGCAAATCTCTAACTACAGCACATAAAGGTCTAACCTATGAGACAACAGATACTGAAACCTCAAAACAAATCCAAATTTTCAATGTCCTCAAGGTATGTGTCATTATTGTAGAGCATGAAAGAAACACATACCTTACTTGACATCCTATTTAAATATATATGACTCTCCTCTATCTCTGAGTGAAATGTTTTTGTCGCTCACCCTTAATTATGCTAATGTCAACCTTAGAATCCACTTCCATCTTGGAAAGGTTTAGTAAGATGTACACAAGTAGGTATCTCCATCTAACAAATTTTTTTTTTTTTTGGCCACGCTGTGAGGCTTGTGGGATTTTAGTTCCCCAACCAGGGATTGAACCTGGGCTCTCTGCAGTGAGAGCGTGGAATCCTAACCACTAGACCACTGGGGAATTCCCACTAACAAATGTTAATAATTTGCTTGCAGAAGGATAGTCTGGAAATGACATCACAACTAAAACATCCTCTTTGAATCCAAAGGTCAAGATTTAGCAAATGCATTTTTCCCACTACGTGCTTTGCTTCAGGGTGCCATCAGAGATGTAGTTAAAATTAAGAACTGTATAAATGAATATACGTGGAAGAATTATGAGTCCAGGACAAAAGACACTTAGAAGGCAGAGTCATCTTCTCCTGCTGTCTAAAATTGGTCTCAGGAAAATCCAATGGACAGTGTCATTGCCTCTGATGCTTTCTCTTCCCCACCATCCATGTGTCATAGAGATAATAAACCCATATTCTCAAGCCATGTTTCCTAACTTAGTCTGACTCTTAAGTACTTCAAGCTGTGAGTTAGGTCCATTTGCTTTTTTTCATTTCCCATTTGGTGATTCCCAAATAACACAGAAGTACAAGCAGGAAATCTAAGGCATCCTGAGAACTGGTGTTTGGCAAACCTAATTATTATCAGGAAGGAATCACTTTCTCACAGTTTTATATTACTTTTGACTAATGTATCGAAGTTGCAAACTCAAAGGCCTGTAGGGCCAGGTGGTCCATAGGAAGTCAGCTGAGAGCAAAAGTGTGTGGCCCTCATAAGATGGGCAATTGCTCTTCCAACTCACCTGTCACCTATGAAAAGAACTCTAAGTTGGCCTTTTCAAGGTTATTTTCAAGACAGCCTAGATATCTGAATTTTTACGTGAATACTCCTGATTGCTAAATGCACTTACTAATTCCAAATTTCTTAACTATTGTTAAGAAATAGTGAAGACCTGCAGACCTGATATGGCAGCCAATATTTCATGAGTCTGTGACCTCTGGAAAAAGACTTCCCGAAACCAGCATTGGCTATGTGGCCATGTGAACTGGAAAGTGACCACGTCTGTAGGATGGATGAGAAGGCTGCCCCAGCAGCAGCCACTGGGGTCCCCTTCAAGGTGTGAATTCATTGATTCTGGGTCATAATCATCCTCCCCACATCCAGTACCAGCTCTCAGACAAGGGTGTGGCTTCTGACTTAACCACTGAACAAAGGATCAGGTGTACCACCATCTGTCAAGACCCAGTGAGACTAGCTTTCTGGATCAATTCCACTATACTGATTTTTTTTTAATTTAATGTAAAATATATTTTTGTACTTCTGAGTACAAAATCAATTAAAGTTCACTCTAGAAAAGTTAGTAAATACAGGTAAACAAAGGGAAATCTCTTTAAAACATTCATATTCCCACTCAGTACCTTGATATAGATCTTTTTAAGTCTCTAAGTGTATACCTTTTTTAGAAAAATGACAGCAAATCAAGTGCACTTTTTTGTAGTGCATATATATGTATCCAAGAAATACTGATTTTTAAAGGAGTATAAATGCAATTCTTATAAGATTAATTTCAATTCACTTTATTTAACATAAGCACAAATATGTCCATTTGTTAAGAGTATAGTGTTGATGATCAAAAAAAAAAAAAAACCCAAAATAAGAAACAAAATGCAAAGCAACCCTCCCTCGCAAAAAGAGCTTTCCTCAAATCACCCACTAATTTAATAAAAGAATTCTCCAATTGTTAAGAAATCTAGGATTATTACTCTGTAATGATAAAGCCTTATAAATCTAAAGTGAAAATAGATCAAAATATATTCATTATATCATGAGGAATATTATTTTGGTATAGGAACAAAATCTTGGAAAATATAAGGTGTTAATAGTTTAAATAATGAATCTAGAGAGAATGGGAGGGAAACACAGGAGAGTCACTGCAATTAACTCTGAAAATTCTATACTGTAGTGCAGATGTAATTAGGATAAGAAAAAACAAATACAATTCATATATAGTAATATATAATAAATGTATTTATGAATTATATATTAATAGAGTCAAGTGTATGTTAATAATATATAAGTAAAATGCCAAGTATTTTTAACTCTCTTCTTTACTAAATCTCTTGCTAATTAAAACTAAGGTAAATTTTTTTTATTAATTTGGAATTTATCAGTGGTAAAAATTTCTGTTCGCCTTTTCCAAGAGGAGGCTAATTAGTGAAATAAATGACCAGCAGATTAATTGATAGCTGAGAAATGAAAAATCAACATTTTGTAAGGTTGTTTCTGTGTTGAGTATCCCTCCATTATTTGGCCTTCTCTTGAGAAAAACTATGTTACAAGAGCACATAGCCAAGAATGAATGAGTTAAAAGCAAACAAGAAAAAAAAAAAAAAAAACTCATATAATACAGCCAGACAGAGAAATGCTTTTTTAAGAATAGAATTTTCTCCCTGTCAGCAGCTCCAAATACTAATACAGTCTTGATTTCCAAAAAAATCTTTCCTTCTTAGATCTGTTTTAAATAAAATCTGATCACTCTAAAAGCAAAACTTTGCAGAAAAATATATATTAGTGGAATTGATATATCCAATAGTCTGACAGTTCCCTCTCAGTCATGTGCACCCCAGTATTGGGTTCCACTGTCCTAACAAAAAAGACCCACAAAAAATCTATTAAAGATGCTGTATCACTAATCTTATACTAATATTCAGAAATTATTAGGCCCATCTAAGCTGATATAGCTTTCCATATTTTCATTTGCTTCACATATACAACCCACTGATAAATTTCTTTCCTGCTAAGCATTCTGTTCCCCATTTCTGAGATTACATAAATCAATTTTATGAAATCATCTTGCAATACAGATGCTCCCTTTTCTCAACCCCACATATTCTCATAAAAATTTAACAGGAAAATTTTAAAACATCTCGTCAACATTGTTTTTACAAAGCAACCGTTAGTTATAAACAATCTTTTAGGTCTCAAGGAGATTTAAGACTTCAAAGACTTGGTCTAAACCCCCTAAATCCAGGTTGCTCTTATGTATTTTCTAAAACATGGTATGTTAAGTTTAATGCTTAAAAATTTTTTAAGTGTTTTGTTATGCACTGGAAAATTTTAAACTGATCTCATTCTAAGAAACAGACATTTCTGGAATTTCCATTTTCACTAGTTCTCTCTTCAAAAGATAAAGTAACGTGCCTCTGTTCACTGTTTTTACATAAACATCTTTGAACTTATTTAAATAAATCATACATCTCATCTGCCTGAGGTAATGTATATTAAAATATTTCGATTCATGTTAAAAAAAGAAATTACTCACCTCTTAGTTCTTGCAGATGGCCTTCTTGGTTACTCTTCTTATCAGGAAAGAGGCTGATCTGTTTTCTTTTCGTATATCCTATGGGTCAGTGGCAAGAAAAAACAAATAAAGGCCATCTTGATAATTATTAGAAGTTTCTGCAAATATTAACCGCAAGAGTCATGCTAATCTGAATTGCTCAGTTAATATTCAGTGGTACATAGTTAAATTTTTGAAATTCTGACTTAAATGACTTATAAAAGCATGCACAATGGTGAGTATTTATTTTAAATTAATAGTCATAGTGTATGTTTTTCCCCCTAAGCTTTAGGTGATAATGTAGACCACGTTTACCCTGGCAGGTTTGGGTTATTTGAAATTCTTTTTAAAAAAATCACAGTTTTAGAGGGCAGTATTTTTTATTTCACAACAAAGATTCAGTTGGATCTAATAAATAAATTCCTCAGCTTTCCACTGTTCTTTGCACTGGTAAGAAGGAACTATAAGCAACAATAATTTATTATGTCTTGTTTTAGTACATATTTTGAAATTTTTACAACTAAGAGGAACACAGATAGTTCTTTAAAGGCTTCTTTCCTCTAAAATAAAACAACATGTATCTCTTATCACTGACTGGACATATTCCCCTTAGTTTCAAAATTAGAGAATAAAAGACACAAATGTTTGTCTATTTGTTCTAATGCCAACTCTGTTTATCCTTGCAAAGTAATGGAAGCTTTAGAGGATTTATTTTCATGCCTATTTTGCCCAGTGAGATGTGTAGTCTTCCCACTATATGTGAATACACAGGAAGTGATAAGTGCTCAACCAGACACTGAAAGGTCATCGATAAAAAAGCTAATCTTATTGTAAGATTAATTCAGAATCAAAACATGGCTGTAGTTATCATTTGCTTTGCGTTTTCTGCATTTTCAAAATTTTCCAAAGTGAATAAAATGCAGCTATTTTAAAAAAAGAAGAAAATTTGAATCATGGTTTCCCAAAAACTTGTGCAGATTAAACACCATCAGTTTCCTGGCCCAGCTCTTGAACATATGGAGACAGTAATAAAAACAAAAGGTATGATATCTCCCTCCCCTCAGAGGAAAAAAAAATTAAGTGGTACTCAGCTGACATTCTGTGACGATTGCTGCTAAAAGAACACCATATTTATAGTGAAAACTGAGTTTATTCTCTCTCCCATTACAAAATTAATACCTTAATAAATTTCTTTTTTTTTAATTTTATAATCCTGAACAAGAAACTTCCTTTTGAGCACTTGTACACCTTGTATTGTTAGTTACTAGAGCGTAGCAAGTTCAAGATCTTTTATTTCTTCTCCTTCCCCTCCTCCTCCCACCTCCTCTTCCTTCTTCTCCTCCACCACACGTGCGTGTGCACGTGCAAACACACACACACACACACACACACACACACACACACACACACACCAAGCACAGAGTTTTATGTCTGGCCACATGGCAATTATTTAAGCAATATTTGACACCTACTGGATAGTCATGATGTTAGTTAGGCAATGACACGCTACCATAGAAGATTCAACTAATGAAGTTAGAAAAAGGATACTTTTTATAGTTTATAAACACTCAGAGCCCGGGTTCCTACAGCGGGAAAATCAGTGTTTACTCCAGTTGCTTTGTCATTTTCTCTATATTTTCTTCAAGATCTAGTCCCCGTCCATCAATAGAGTATCTTTAAAAGACTTATATAAGCATTTTGAAATTCCCAATGAGATACATGCTAATTTTCCAATTTCTCATTCTCTTGCTGACCTATACAGTATAGTAGCCAAGCTTTTTAACTATCCAGATAATAATAGTAACTAACATAGTGCAAGGAGAGAGAGAGAGAGAGAGAGAGAGAGAGAGAAGATGATAAGTATCCTTAGAATAAAATGCAAATTACTTAACTAGATTGCCAAAGACCATGCTAACTATCTCCTTCCCTCTTATATAGACAACAGATGCCTATATTTTACCCTGTATTCACTACATCATTCATTCTCTTATTTATTCACTTATCTTTGTGCCTTTTAAGTTTAATTGGAAGCCAGTAGACAGTCTATACAATGGTGTTAGAGAGTGATTTGTATGGTACTAATATCAATATATCTATAATAAGATTAATTACTGTATCCTATTCTGAAGACAACTTGTCAGGAGGCCACCTGTCCGGCAATAAGTAAATACCATGGAGTTATAAATCTCTGTTCACTTAAGAAGATAAACATATAAAGCTACAAGAAAGACTAAGTTTGTGCATATCCATGAAAGGAAGTCAGGTCTCATTTCTTTTCTTGCAAAGAAGATTATCGGAGAATCATTCTGTAATGAAGATTCCTAGGCCTGGGATACCCAGGCTCATCAAATTAACATTTTTCATTGCACTGAATCACCTTCCTACACTATTTAGCACCCAAACATGTTTTGTCCTGGGCAGTACACTTGGAAACAAACTTTCCAAAGCTCAGGGGGATGTTGACTGTGCAGGACCTCTTTTGAAATGCTAGAGCAGGAAAAGGGAGTCAAAAGTTTTGACCAATTAGAAGTTAACGGAATGGAGTGTCTTCATCTGAACTTCATACCCCAGGAGTTCATGCTGCCACGTCTAAAACCCCATTCTCAGGCCACTAATCTCACCCAATTCCAAAGCCACTTCTTGCCTATACATATTTTTAAAAAGAGACCTTAAAATAAAGGATATAGCTTGTGTCTGGATTTAAAACATAAATGCGTTTAATCAAAATGACACAGGAGAGAAAGGGAATTGGAAAGCACCGAAGTCCTGTTGAATCTCATTGCATTGCATTAACTCTAAACCTCACATAGCTCAGGAAAGCCCGTGTTTTAGGTTATAAAAGAGTTAATGACATTTTGGGGGGAATTATGATTTTAACCCTACTGCCACTGCTGAGTCTCAATAACTAGAATCTACCTCTTTAAAAGCCTTCTTGCAAATTGAATGAGATCTACTTTATTTCCTTTGAAACCTCATATACATTGAGATTTTTGCAAAAGTGTTGCAGATGCTACCAAAGGGGATTTTCTTTTTCAGAGTTATCTACAATGATTAACTATTATTAACTACATAGTAACAACCACCAGCTCTATACTGTAACTGACTCTACACAATGTAAACCTTAATTCAGTTGGAATTAGGTTAGTTACATGGTTTCTTAACAGAATCAGCTGAATTTCAAAGCTAGTAAACTGTTGTGTGTTACAAATTTGGTTCCATGAAATGTTTGGTTCCAAAAAGGTTTCAGGTATTCCAGCAGGTGCTACGTGGATCTATGTAATAAATCTATGTAACAAATAATATCCTAAAACAAAAAGATTTTAATACTCGTTTGGATGTTATAATTAAACATATTATGCAAGTTAGTCTCTCGCAACTGAGGCCACAATCAAAGAGTGGCCCAGTCTTGAGCAGTACTTTATCTATTTTAGTGGGAAGAATGTAAACCCTTAGTTACATAAAAAGCAAATAGAAGAAACTCATCCACATCAACCATACCAGCACTGTGTTGACAGGCAATCAATAAATATCTGTTGGACGACACTTTTTTACAGAGAACATGTACAAGTGCTAACTGCTGTCCATTCAATCTAATATCATGCCATCTGTTCTTCTTGGAGTTCTACTTTGCAAACAATGAATATTTTAAAATACACGTTGGAGCCAGATTCATCACAGTTGCAAGGCAGAACACCATAAGTATTCTACCCAGCCCCTTAAAAATGCAAATGAGCCTGCTGTCATAGAAATCAAGTGCTCACTGATAAAACCAAACCAAAAAAGGCTAAAGAGGCTCTGTTTACCCAATGGAAGAAGAAAACTAAAGTGTAAAATGAATATTCTGTGGGAATATGAGAATTACAGTAGTAAGTAAGCAAGCATACAAGACTTTAGGGTTAGCACAATCAACGACAACAAAATCAACTACATTGCACCAGATGGAAAATCCATAAGCAAATATAGCTAGATCCTAATACTTGCATATAGTTTCATTTGGATAACTTTATTAATTTGACTATCTGAAAACAAAAAACAATTTTTTTCTGTTTTCCAGTGCCCTTTTTTCTACCTGGTTCAAATGAAAAGACAAATTAAATAACTCTTTACTCCTATAGTGCTTCTTAGAGATAAATTGTATGAATATGTCATGGAAAACAATTCACAATCTGGTAAATGGGCAGTAAAAAATGGGGTTAGATTTCTATTTCTTTCAAGATAGAAAGCAAATTTCCATCTGTCTATCACGTGAACATACAGATCAAGCAGTGCTTGACACTATATACAATCAAAGCAGAGTGGGGCACAAAAACTTATACACAGGGCTTCCCTGGTGGCGCAGC
The DNA here is from genome assembly GCF_008692025.1 of Phocoena sinus. Lineage (NCBI taxonomy): Eukaryota > Metazoa > Chordata > Mammalia > Artiodactyla > Phocoenidae > Phocoena > Phocoena sinus. Next base: position 29,317,818 of record NC_045774.1, on the reverse strand, counting down.
GATTAAGAATCCGTCTGCCAATTCAGGGGACATGGGTTCGAGCTCTGGTCTAGGAAGATCCCACATGCAGCAGAGCAACTAAGCCCGTGCACCACAACTACTGAGCCTGCGCTCCAGAGCCCGCAAGCCACAACTCCTGAAGCCCGGGCGCCTGGAGCCCATGCTGTGCAAAAGACAAGCCACCGCAATGAGAAGCCAGCGCACCGCAATGAAGAGTAGCCCCCACTCACTGCAACTAGGGAAAGCCCGCGCACAGCAGCAAAGACCCAACGTAGCCAAAAATACATTGAAAAAATAAATAATAATAAAATAAAATAAAAATCTTATACACAAGTCTCCATAGCAGCATTATTCACCATAGTCAAAAAATGTAAACTCTAATGCTCATTAACTGATAAATGGATAAAATGCAGTATATCCATTCAGTGGCATATTATTCAACCATAAAAGGGGATGAAGTACTGATACATGCTACAATGTGGATGAAGTTCAAAAACATTATGCTAAGTGAAAGAATCTAGTCACAAAAGACCACATATCATATGATTCCATTTATATGGAATGTCCAGAATAGGCAAATCCGTAAAGAAAAGTAGCTTAGTGACTGCCTAGAGCTGGGGTGAGAAGGAGGGAATGGAAGTGACTGCCAATCGTTGGGGGTTTGTCTGTAGTGAGGAGGGGAATATTTTAAATTAGATTGTAGTAATGTTTGCACGATCCTGTGACTATACTGAAAAACCTTGAATGGTACACTTTGTGCTGTATGGTGTGTGAATTATATCTCAATAAAGTTTTTTTTTTTTTTTAAGCAGATGGGAGGTTTGGGTAATTATCTGGGCTTAGATTTGTTATTTGGAGGCACAATCGTCTACTTGCTTTTCTAAACAAATTCTATCAAATTCACTAGAAAATTACTGTCAACTCTATTTTTTTGAAAAGATAATTATTGTATTTCAAAACTATTTTAAGGAGTTTTTAAAATCTCCCTTCTTAAAAAAATCTGAGAAAGTTATAAAGTATGACAGACTTTAAAAAAAATTGTGTCAAGGGCTTGCCTCCCTGGCGGCGCAGTGGTTGAGAGTCCGCCTGCCGATGCAGGGGACGCGTGTTCGTGCCCCGGTCCGGGAAGATCCCACATGCCGCGGAGCGGCTGGGCCCATGAGCCATGGCCGCTGAGCCTGCGCGTCTGCAGCCTGTGCTCCGCAATGGGAGAGGCCACAACAGTGAGAGGCCCGCGTACCGGAAAAAAAAAAAAAAAAATTGTGTCAAAAGATAAAAATCGCAAGTGATACAATGATCAAACTGGCATTATTTTTTTTGTCTTAATCTTTTATTCATTCCTTCTTTGTTGTCATTTTCCTGTTCTACTAGGAGAATAATTTACTTCAACTTAACCCAAATGAGGCTTTGTTCTCGTATTTGTCAGCGTTAACCTGAAGCTAATCATTTACCTTGACTGGTGTCCAAAAATGACTTATTTTCAGGATAAGTTAATAATATCTGAAATAACACTGTTATGCTCTGTCACCCACCGACATACTCTGGAGTGAGAAAAGAAAATTCAGTTGGTTAACTGACCTTGCACAGTTTAATTGTCAAATAAATTCCATAATGGACAACTCAAAAATCTAATTTGGTAAAATCCTGAGAAACTCCCTCCTACTCCTTGTCCCTCCCTCATGCTCTCTAAAAGGTTCAAGAAACAGCAATTATAACATTGACGTCTAGCTCTAATTTGTGGAGTATTTCATATGTCTGCCTTGGTATTCGTAAAATTAACCTAGCTTTTCTAGAACCTAGAAGATGTTGTCTTTAAATTACAAATTTCATACACTGATATATTCTGCCATTTCTTTTTGGCCGAGACACAAACTGGAAAACCTTGTAAATGAGAAATACCTCAAGTAACAAAAATCGTATGTCACTTTTGGCTCCATGAAAAACTCCAAATCTCTGAAATATGGCAGATCTTTTCCCACAGGAAGATCTTAATGAACTCCCAGTGTAGATCTGTACCTCATCTTTGACCACTGTTTAAACTCCGTCTCTGACTAACAAATCAGGCGAGATCTCCAAAAATGATTTATGAAACGGGAAAATCTCTGCTCCACAGCATTCCAGAAGTTCATGACCATGGGAGTGATGCCACAGTAGAAAGTAAACTATGAAGCGTCACAGATCTTGACTGAAAATTGCACCCCACGACAGCTGAGCTAATCTCAAGGTGTTTTAGGTGACAGGGAAATTGAAGTGAGGGCCTTTGGACAGGCTTTCCTCTTTAGCTATCAACCAAAATGAGTTCTGTGAACATTTACTGAAGACCTGAAGCTCTGCTCAGCAGCACAGAGGCAGGGCCAAGCAGAAAACAAACCCAGACAAAGATCTTTGAAAGACAACAATTTTCAGATGAATTTTCAAATTAAATTACCTAAAAGTATCTGCTATTTCTCCAACAAACTTAAATGTTTAGAAATATAAACACAGCACATAGTTTTCCAGTGTTTTATAAAGCTCAAGAGCTTTACATAATAATCATGGGCATGACAAATGACTCATAAAGAGTAAAATTTGAAAAATAAATGAGGTATTAGGTAGAACTGAAAAGCAAAATGTTATAACAGTCACTAAACATTATCGGACTATTAGGTTTTGCTTTTGTGAAAATAAATGATATAATAATCATTTTATTTGCTCAAATAAAACACACCTGATGCTCTTATAAATGTTTAGGAAAGGAAAGTCTGTCTTTCAACCTCCTGGTGGTAAACATTCATAAAACATCGATATCTTCATCAATGATTCACCTTATACATGAAATGTAAATAATATCTGGGAATAAATCCATTGTAAAATTATGTTGCCTAAATCTTTCTAGTTTAACACCAAAATAAAATGAGTGAGATTTTCTGCTTTCCCCAGCATTTTTTTTTTTCCAGTAAGGGTTTTGGAAGCAAATGGAATAGTTCACTTTTACTTTACATATTTTGAAGCTTTAAGACTCGCTGGATCCCTTTATAACAGCTACCTGTGGACCAATCCTGGGCCTCATGTTCATTTCACAGATGCCAAGAATCTAGGGCTGCACAAAGCAGAGTCCCGGAGACAACGTGTTAAATAGCAATCATCGGGTCTATTAAAGTGGTTCCAAATTGTCCAGCCCTGCACTCAGGATTCACAATAATTCCCGGTGTTGGCGCTGGCTAAACGACAAGTTGATGGGGCAGAAGGTGGGGAGGAAAATGACCCCGGAAGCAGAGTGTTGGTTTTACACCCGCTGCGTATCTGTTACAAGTGAATTTCCTCTGGCGCCAGCAGGTACTTTGAGCAGGCATCCAGAGGGATCCCAGAGGAAAAAGGATGGAAGTGGGGGAGATGGAGCTGTAAGTTTGGGGATCAAAGCTTTAAAAATCTCGGAGGAAACCGGTAAAGATCCTGATTGACTGGCCCAAAAGCTTCAAACGAGATGCGGAAGATATTTCGGATTTCTGAGGCTTAGAGCAGCAGCGGAAAAGGTAGAAAGGTGGAGAGTAAAGAAGATCCCAGAGGAGAGATCTTCAAACCAGGCCAGGGGGATAAAATTCCAGACAAGTCCACAGGAGGATGAGAGGCTTCACCCTCGCTTTTCACCCCGGGGACCCCAAAGGGCAACTCCAGCCGGCAGATCATGCCAGCGCGCTGGGGCTGGGCTGCCACCGCTCTCATTGGTCCCAAGTCGCGGGAGAGGAGGCTGCGGCTCCCGGGCGGTCCAGGGGCGCTGAGGTGTGCGCAGTGGCCGCGGCCAGTCTTCCCTGGAGGTCTGGGAGGCAGAGCCTTTAAAGCCCAGCTGCCCGCTTGAAGCGCTCAGGAAAAGTGACTGCGATTTATTTGGATTAGTCACTATACAGGTCTGGGGGAGACAGCTATTTATCCGATGCGGGTCCTTGACAAATTGACTGGGCAGTGCTAGAGAGGACAATCCCTCTGACCCCAGGCGGTGCTGGGGCGGAAAGCGGGATCCTCCCACCTGCTCCCTACCCAGAGCTGCGCGCACCTCCGCGGAGATGCGCATCTCCACCTGCGGATGTGCCGCGGCCAGCTACCCGCCCCAGCCCGCCCGGATACCCTCTCCCGGTTGGAGGGGTTTGGGCTGCAGCCGTCAGGCCCTTTCAAGGGAGATTTCCGCTCCCTCTGCGGCGGAACCTTCTCCCCAGGTTCCGGGAAGGTCACCAAAGCTGAGATCTGCCCTGCAGGTGACCCAGTTCTAAGCCCACACTGGAGGGCCCACTTTGGTAAAAATTGTTTGGTCTGGCAGCATCCGGGTCATATATCAGAGAGGTCGTTTGGGGTTTTTAGAGCGCTGACAAACGATTTGAACCCGAAATTTAATTCCACCTAATATGGAATGCAACCTAATGTACTCACTGGTCCCTAATTGAAGATAACTTAGACCCTGGTGTCGCCGATTCTGCAGTCGATCCGCTCCAAAAGCCTACAGCGTTTGCTTTTACAGTTAATACACCTAACGAGAAAAAACAAACCAATTCATTCATTCTCTATTTCTAATCTTAATTTATTTCTTAGAATTTATTTCTGTCACTAATATATGAAGTGCTACATTAAAACCTTCTCAAAACAAAGAAGTTTGTACTAAATATCGCCCGGCAAAGATAAATAGGTAATTTTGTAACTTGAAATACAATCAAAAGGATTTATTTTCCTAACAGTGTATGCTTTTAATGTAATTTATTGTTGCTTCAGCTTTAAGGCCAACGATGTATTATAGTAACGCAACGATGTAAGATCAGACACCTAAAATGCGGAATTCTGAACAGGAACTCGGAGTACTGATGACAAGTAAACACGATCACTTTGCTTTTAGAATCTGAAACAGCACTTTTTGGACAATCTCTGAAAAGCTCTGCATCAAGCGGTGATGTTAATTCCTTTCATCGTTTGCCTTTATTTTGGTTAAAGACCTAACACTGAGAGAGTCATTTGAATAAATTCTTTCTTATTCAGTAAGAGAAATCGGATCCCTTCAGTTAAAAAGATGAAAGTTCAGTGTGGCCAGAAGATGAGGGTTTTCGCCCTTTTGATGGAGACTATTTGAACCTGAAAATTTTGCGTGGCTATCTATCTTGCTAAAAGTCAGGGCAAGGAGATAATGTGTAATCTGGCTCTGATTTCTTCTAGAAAGAAAACATTGAAATGACTGCTCATTTATCACTGTGCCCACCCTCCCCCTCTTCCACCTTGGTTTAATTGACTATGTAACACCGAGCTGTTTGTGTCTTCCCTTGACTGTTGGAAATGAAACCAGCTCCGTTGAAGGGAGAGTTTTAAATTATCAGGTTTGTTATGGAAAGATATCATAAGAAAAACGTATAGGAAGTGGTTGAAAAACTCTACCATCAGCAAAAACACTGGCGAACCATCCAAATCTTGTGATGACTCATCAGGTTTTTCTTCTTGTATGACTGCTTGGTGAATCTGCATATGTAGGTTCCCTGACTAATAGTAACTACTTAAGAGTTAAGATACTGTTTGTGACACTATCCTTAAACGGATTGCAAGAATACCTACTACAGCGACTATGGAAATTGAAATGACCAGATCATTTGTTTCTAGCCCAGATAGTTATTTTAGCCAAATAGGCACAGCATTTATTTTCTCTAAGTAGATACCTAACATCACAAGAGGAAAAAAAAAAAAAGTCTGTATGTATAAATAAGATTCAATCTCATTGTAATCATTTATATAATATTAAAACAATAATAAGATACATTTTTCAGTGATCTTATTAGTCAGGATTTCTTAAAATGGTAATAAACAATTTTGACAAGAAATCAATGAAACAACTACTCCCAAATACTGTCTGAGAATGTATAAATTAGAACAATCTAAAAATGTTCAAAATTATTATTTAAAGATTAAAAAATACATATGCACTTTAACCTAGCAATTCTATTTCGGGGAAGTTGTTCGACATAAAGAATTAATTAATATCATACGGGATTTGGATAAGGATTCTTATTTAAGGAATGCTCATAATAACAAAAAACTGGAAACAAATGTGTACAACAGGAAAAATGATTTTGCCATTCAATTGCGTCATAGAACATTTCGTGACATCCAAAGATATTGATAACATGTAAGATAACAAAATGAATGATTATAAAATACAATTCAATGTTTTGTAAAAAATATATTTATAGAAAATATCTCAGAAGATATATATGCAGGTGGTTTATCACAGGGTAATGATATTCTACTTTTTTGTTCAAAAATTTTATATTATATATGTGAAATTTTAAACTACAGAAAGATTATGTGCTAGAAAGCAAGTCTTCCCTTTTTATGCTTTTATCCATGTTGCTACTGGAGTTGTTGGCTTTTTCCATATTGGTTCACAAAGTTCTTAATAGATTAAGGAAATAAGCCCTCTTTCTAGTATGTGCTTCCAAGTATTTCTCCTATTTGAAATCTGTGCTTTGATTTTGTTTATATTTAAAATATGTATGGAAGCACATTTATCAGCCTTTTCTTTCATGGCTTTCAGGTTTCAAGTTTGCTTGGAAAGCCACCGCGCCCCTGCCTCCCCCCACACACACTAAAATTAAATTTTTAAAAAGCTTCTCACTTTTCTTCTACTAGTTTCATAGTTTTAATTTTTTACTTTTAAATCTTTAGTCCATTTAGAATTTATTTGAGTTCAAGCAGTTAAGTAAGGATACAGCCTATTTGTCCTAACACAGTTTATTAAGGAATGTATTTTTCCATTGATCTGAAATAACACCATTTTCGAAAATCAAATTTTCACTTATATTTGGATTTCCAGATTCCTCATATTGTTCCAACAATGTGTCTGTTTACTCAGATGCCAACACACAATTATTTAAATTAATATAATTTTATAATATATTTTAATATAGGGCACCATTCCTCCCTTATTACCTTATTACTTTTTATATTCTTTTTTGGAATATATCTGGCAATATAAAATCCAGTTTATCTAACTTAAATTTTTTTCTTTGTATTTGTATTGATAGTACATTATATTTATTAATTAAATAGGGAGACTTGATGTCTTCAAAATATTGAGTCTTCAGACCAAGAGCAATATAAGTTTTCATGGTGGGTTTTCTTTTCCAGTTTTTTAAAAAAATGTTCCTCAGTGAGTATTACACTGCCCAGAAGGAACTGTATTCTGTGAATTAAAAGTATATGTTCTTAAACTTATAAGATCTTGAGCAAGTTACACGAACACTCTGTACCTCCTTTTTCTCATGAGTAAAATAGAAATAATAATAACACCTACTTCAGAGAGTTGTAATGAGAATTCAGTGAGAAGCTCCTCAAAGCACAAAGTGTGTGCAGCAGTAGTAAGTGCTCAATACACATTTCCTATTACTAGATACTGAACATTGCTTTTTGAATTTTTTCCTAAGTGTTTAATTCTTTGTTGTTGTTATTATTGTAAATGGAAACTTTTCCTCTTTTTTCTCTTCTAGCAGATTGTTACTTGTATTAAGAAAATTGTTGATTTTATGTATCAATTTACAAACTGCCATCTTTATTAATTCTCTTATTCTTTCTGTAGCTTTTCAGTAGGTTCCCTTCAATTACCCAAGTATGTAATTTTATCATCTGAAAACATTTATAAACAATTATGCATTGTCCTCCTGAAAAGAATTGTAAATTGTCTCTCTCCGATGAAGTTTTACTAACCCATTTCTTCCTCTTGTATAATTGCCTTGGCTAAGACTACTAGAACAATAAAGAATAATAGTAGAGATAATATAATTTTTTTGTCCTTGGCTTCAATGAGAATGTGTCTAGTTCCTTGTCACATTACAGAAGTTTCTATTTAGTCAGAAGTTTTTTTTTTAATGAGTCAATGTTAAATTTTATCAGATGACTTTAGCACATACAGACGTGACTGGGGGGTTTTTTCCTGAGACCAATTAACGTAATGAATATATTAATGAATTAAATATAATATAAATATATTTATAAATATAATTATAAATTATAAATGGATTAATTATAAATATAATTATATTTATAAATATAATTATAAATTATAAATATTAATGGATTACTATTTCCTAATATTAAATATCATTGTGTTCATACATATAAAAGTGTATAAGTACACTTATATGTATCATATTAGTCTGTTCATATGCTGCTTAGTTCTATTTACTCACATTTTGTTTAGGATCTTTGAGACGATTTCCACAAAAATAGACTAGAGTTCTTGGGCATGGTGAATGGCTATTACAAGTTCAAGTATAATAGCGTTTTTAAAATTTGGTGTCAATATTATACTCGCTTCATAAAAATAACTTAGAAAATTTTTCTCTCTACTCTCTGAAACTGCTTAAGTAAATGCAGTTATCTGTTCTTTAGAAACTATGGAATGATAAAATCATCTAGTTCTGTTGCTTTTTCGGTGAGGAGTGTGGTGGAAAGTCTTGACAACTTTTCATTTTTTCTAAGGACTATTAGTCCTCATCTGCCTCATCTGGTTTGAGTTTTACTATATCATATTTTTCTTCAAAATTATGCATTTTTATCTCCACAGCTGGACACAGTAAATTTTCATAATGTCAAGCTATGAGAAAAGGCATGGAAGATACTATTCCTTTCTATATCACCACATCAGTGAAGATGCCATATTCAGATCTACCTCTCACCAAAAACTACTCTTTGTCTTTAGCTTAAAAGCAATGATAAGCATGATATCCTGGCCCCACCAAAAAAAAAAAAAGGAATGAGAAAAAAAGGATTTTAAACAGAGAACTGAATTCATTAGATTCATGTTTTCAAAGATCACTCCAGCTGCATCATGAAGAATGGATAGAGGGGGGCAAGAAAGGATGTGGTAGGACCACTTTGAACAAATCCAGTTGCAGCTATTAAGGTGAGGGGTGGTGGTAGCTTGAACAATAATGTTGGTTGGGAAGATGAAAGAAGTGAATAGATTCCATAGCTTTTTAGGAGGTAGAATCAACAGAACCTGGTGATAGACTATCCTCTATGGAAGGTGAGAGAGAAAGAAATGTTGAGAATCAGTCCTGAGTTTCTGGCTTCTGTAGTTGATGCTTTTCCAGAGGAATGAGGCTCACATGATCTGTGTCCATGGCTTGGGAACAGAGATGACCATGGGAACAGGAGTATCTCAGTTTCAAGACTCATGAAAAGGTGAGCATAATTAAGAAGTTAGTATACATACCTAAGAAACTAATACAGGCATCTGCAGATATTACAAAGACACCAAACCATGTCCCTGAAATAGTTCAAACAATTATAAAAAGATGGATCCCCAAGAATCCACGTCTGAGAGAATACCATTTCATCTGACAAGGAAAGCCACCTGGCAATTACTCCACTGAGAAGGATTTCTATCAGAAAGGGGTAATTAGGAAGCAGTGTGAAACAGTGGAGAAATACCAGTCAGGAAAACCTGGATTCCATCAGCTTCTCCCTGCTGCTGAATGAGTGAACTTGGGTGGATAATCACTCTAAGAATTAGTTTTATGTCTGTAAAGGGAGATGATGACATCCACTTAAAAATGTTATTATGAGGATTTAACATGATGACACACGTCAAGCACTGAACCCTCCTGGTACACAGTAGTTATTTCCCTTCGAATCAGAAGTCTCTCAAATTATTATCACATTTGCTTTTAATAAACAGGTAATTCTTAAGAGTAAATCAGCCAGTCCCTCACACTTTAGTGCAAATTATTTACTGCCTTTTAAATAAAAATATCACTTTTGGAGGCTAATATTGATGAAATGAGTTTGTAATCTTGTAAATTCTTAATAATGAATGCAGAAAGAATTATTACAAAGGGTATATAAACCTGTATTTCTATAAAACTACCAAATGCATTGAAGGAATGTAAAACACAATACTGTCACAGTGAAATTTGGTCTTTTAAAAGGCACAGGACATTGATTTTTCTAATATATTTCTTTGCTTTGAACTTCTTTAAATGTCATATGGGAGAAAGGTACTCTTATAACTGTACAACACAGCTTAAAAGTTTCATCAAAATTATAACAATGAGGGCTTCCCTGGCGGCGCAGTAGTTAAGAATCCGCCTGCCAATGCAGAGGGCACGGGTTCGAGCCCTGGTCTGGGAAGATCCCACATGCCGCGGAGCAACTAGCCCCGTGAGTCACAATTACTGAGCCTGCGCGTCTGGAGCCTGTGCTCCGCAACGGGAGAGGCCACGATAGTGAGAGGCCCGCGCACCGCGATGAGGAGTGGCCCCCACTTGCCGCAACTAGAGAAAGCCCTCGCACAGAAACGAAGAGCCAACACAGCCAAAAATAAATAAATAAATAAAATTAAAAAAAAAACTATAACAAGGATACAGTTCTAATTGTGTTATAAAGATCTTAAGAGCTCAAATATTTTAACTGCCTTGAAATTGTTGTGTTAGTCAATGCTTATCAAAATGCATAAATTAAAGCCATGGCTTTATAGTCATTTTGTTATACAAAGATTTTCATGGTACGTGGGTTTGTTCAAACACGCAGCTTACAATTTACTAAAAGTTCACATTGCTGACTATAACGATTAATTTCTCTAGAAACTTTAGGTTAAGATATACACCTAAATGATCAGAGAAGTAGCATATTTTACTTAGAGAAAGGGGAAGAAAAAGAACCGTAACCTGGAGCATATAAGAAACACAAGATAGAATATGTAACAGCAAGAGGTCATGCTCATAGAGAATCTAGGAGGTGCTAATTTCTGTGTGTGTATGTGTGTGTGTAATCTCACTTAGTCCTCTTAACCACTCTATGAAACTAAAAGAGGTTAATTATGCCCCAGCTCATACAGCCAGAGAGAAGCACAACTGGGAACGACCCGTCCATCTGGCTCCAAACCTGGCTGTGCTAGTCTGTCTCTCATAGGTACCCATTTCTCTCGAGCAGCCAGTTCATGGAAAGAAGACAAGGGTCACAATACACTAAGGACCCCTTTCTGCTTCAGACCTATTTTGTGGTCAACAAACCAAACTCTTATATTTGGAGCACAGACCTAAATCTAAAAAAAAGCTTTAGTAGAAAAATGCCTTAGTTCAAAACATGTGTGAAATGAAAGGAAGAAAAAAGAAATCCAACATTGCACCTGCTGATTGCAGTTTGCAGCTACAGCCTGCTGCCCTAAGCAGTGTGCTGTGGCTAACGAAGCACCTTGCCTTCCAACCTGATGAATAAGATGGCGATAAAGATGAACAAGATAAAGTCCACAGGGCCTTGTATGTTACTTGACACATGGAAAGTTCTAATATATATTTGCAGACTAGAAGAAGGAGCCTGAGGGTTGGACAACAAGAATGGGTTGTTACAGGTGTTGATAGCATTATTTTACTTATTTAAGAAGAGTCCTTCTGAAACAGGGATAATCCCTGTTGTTTGTATGCTGTATTTGCTCAGTTTATTGATTTTACAATTTTATTAAAAGCAAACACTGTTATACAACTAATAACTCAAAAGCTATAACTTAACAAAGTAATTCAACCATTTCAGTAATGATTTCAAATTTACTTAATCAAAATTCTCATTTAATTGAAATCACAAAGCTAATACATTAGATATATTTAAACACTTCGAAGAACTCACACAGATGATCACAATGATTATAAAACTTCCTATTATACTTAAGTGGATTAAAATGTATTAATACCTTGAATTTAAATTTGCTCCTTCATCTTCCCTATACTTACTCACATTTTAAAAATAATTTTCCAAGTTCTAGACAGATGATATTCAAAATATTTAACAACCTGTACTGTTAACTAAGGAGAATTGGGTGCCTGTAGTACTAAAGCAAGCTCCTAAGTGCCCCAACTTTCCTGGCCTTTCAGTTGTCCCAGGCATAAACCCTTTTAGATAAAGCCGGGGAGATCTGTGGAAGTACAACGCAGGATTGAGGAGGCAGGTGACAAGACTGGAGTATTTACTGACCTGAAAGGAAGTATTGAATTTTAACCAATGGCATGGCCATCTTTGTACTTACCAACTGAATGTCCACACTTCTTACAATAATATTACAAGACTCAGAAAAGAAAGGCTATTTTTTCAGACCAGCCAAGGTTAATCTGGATTGTTGACCAACTGACCAATTGAATGGGGCACAGTGTCTGCTCACACCATCTACAATGACTTGAACCCTAACCAGAGTTATCTGATTGGGTCCCTTTTGATGGCTGGATTTTAACCACCATAATTTTTCAAAGAATACAAGGCTCTGACAAATAATTTTTGACATCTCACAACCTTAGTTATTTTCTCTATTTGATGCTTTTTTAAAGGTTTTCTTTATCATCATTGTAAAAACGTATTTTCATCTTGCATAACTTGTGCCTGGGCTGGTTTGATAAGGCTGGAGGCCTCCGAAAAATCTGGTTCACTGTAATCCCAATTATTCCTTCTTATCAGTAATCAGTGTGACACGAGAAGTTAGTTTGAAGGAGAAAGTAAAGAGTTTAGTTTTGGACGTGCTGCCTGCAAGATATATTCGTATGGAAATGACCAGGAGGCATATGAAAATTCATTCCTAGCCTTCAGGAATTAAATCCAGAGTAAAGACTTAATTGGAGAACTGCGTAGGGAAATGGTAATACAGAGTTGAAAATGGATGTGATCATTCAATGTAAAAGGAATGAGAAAACCAGCAACAGAAATTTGAGAAATGCCCATATTTAGGTGATTTGTGTAAGAAGACAGTGAAAATAAAACAAATGATCAAACATAAACAAAGTACGTAGTGTCACAGGATCCAAACAAAGGGAAAATAATTTTAATATATACAGAGAAAGTGACGTAGCCTTGTTTGAAATAACAACAACAAAATGTTAATAACCTAAATGGATCAGTCAGCAAATAATTAAATTATGGTTCAGTAGTACCGTAGACTATTACACAACCATCGGAATGAGGTAAATCTATGCTTGCTACCATGGAAAGATTCCCAAGTCATATTGTTAAATTTACAAGTAAATCACAGAAATATATATATATATATTTATTATGATTTGTGTATATTATGATTCCAAATAATGTAAGAGAAAAATGAAAAGCATTGCATAATACAGATGTAGGATCTATATATATATTCTTGCACATGTCTATAAATCTGGAGCTATCTATCGATCGACTGATTGATAGATATACATAGAATATAGTACTTGTAGGATTTTCAGGTTGATCACCACACTGAAAAAGAGGGCTTGAGAAAAGTCTGAAGTAGGACCTTCTTATTTTGATTAAGATACTTCTACTTTGTTTGAAGCTTTGCAATAAAACTATACTTATGCACTACTTGGGTAAATGGTAATAAACTATATATAATTTTTATAATAAACCAACAATAAGCCAGCAACCAATGCTGCAGGAAGAAACCAAAGAGAATGAAAACGAAGGGAAAGGTCATTGTTTTATGACTAGCAATTTGATGGTGGCCTAAAAAGAGCAAGTTCAGAATACTGGTAAGGAAAGAATCCTGATTACAAGGGTGAGAAGAGGTGAAAGGGGTTGGAGGGGGAGTTACAGATACGACCTACTCAAGATTTTTATCTGTGCCTTGGGGAAAGACTAAAGAAAATTGGTAACCAGAGACTTTCTCAGGATTAAATTTGGGAGATATTCAGTGAGGCCGTCAGAGCTGTTGAGTTGCCATGAGACCTTTTGCTGGAGCTTGGGAGAAGATCGTTCCCTCTTTTTTTTTTTTCCCCACTGAGGTTATACATGGGAGGAGGTGTAACTAGACCTTCAGCCAGCAATTCTGATTCCATCTGGAGTCTGATAAAGAAATCAACCTAGCAGAAGGCAGCAGAGAAACATGGGCTGAATTCTAATGATGAAATTAGGCACTAATCCTCAATATGCTGAACCATCTATATCCTTGGATTTTTCACCTGTAAGAACCAATAAATTTCCCTTCGCTTTTTAAATCATGATGGGTTTTCTGTCACTTGACACAGAACCCACATAAAGGCTTATTTTTATTTGGGACTCTATCTAAATAAGTTATGAAAGAACATCTTAAATTGAATTTCACAAATAACCAAAAGAATTTAGTATGGCCATTAATTTCAGCATCTGTCCTATAGCTCTTACCAGAACAGCTTGCTAACCAACACTGTAATAACATTGGGTGGTTTGGATTTCACCTCCTCTCCTTTCCTTTCCCTCCTCTCTAATGGAGCTGCTTAATGAGTAGTGAAAAGTCCCAAAAGGTGAATGCGAAAGAGAAGAGGATAATCAATCCCAAAGGCAGTGAACTCCAAAGATATTCAGTCGGTAAAAAATTGTTTGGCCTCACTGAAGTTATCACCTTCAACAGCTAGTTCTTCCTGGCATACTGATGGAGAGTGGCTAGTAGATTTTCTTTTGAGTGTAATATTTGAAATATTTAATGCTATCAAAGAATGGCTTTCTTAGAAATATAAATCTGTTTCTGTGTTATTTGAGAAGACATAATAAGTTAATGAACTTCATAAAACTTAGGGGGTTGTATCCAGTTTATTTCATGGTTATATCATACAATGATATAATTGTACAATATTTGATCCATGCAAAAGAAATTTGTGCAGTACATATGTAAGTTATGAAACATAGTAATAAAAAACATTACTATAGTAATGAATGCTTGTCCCCCCCCAAAAAATTCATATGTTGAAAGCTAATCCCCAGTGTGATGGTATTTGGCAGTGAGGTTTTGGGAGATGATTCAGTCATGAGGGCAGAACTCTCATGAATGGGATTAGTGGTCTTATAAAAAAGACCCTACAGAGTTTCTTAGCCCCTTCTACCATGTGAGGACACAGTGCAAACATGGCACCAGGAAGCAGGCTCTCACCAGCCTCAGAATCTGCCAGTGCCTTATCTTGGACTTCCCAAACTCCAGAACTGTGAGAAGTAAATTTCTCTTGTTTATAAGCCACAAATTCTATAGTATTGTGTTATAGCTGACCAAATGGACTACAACAAACACCTAGTACCACTATTCAACATAAAAACTAGAACACTGCCAACGCCAGTGAATTTACTTTTGCGTTCCGTCAGTCACATCCCTTTACTAACCCTAGATAAAATCAGTATTCTGAATTTTGTGTTCAACCTCCCTTTATGTTTCTATATAATTTATTAAATATGTATATATTATATAACATTTTACATAATGTATCTATATCCCTATACAATCACAGTGTATGTAGTCTTCTGTGGTTTGATTTTTCATTCAACATTGTTTCATCCATAATGTTGAGTGTAACTGTAGTTCATGTAATTTTCCCTGCTGTATAATAGTAAGCATTTGTTTTCCGTATTGTTATTCAGTTTTTTCCTCTTTGTTCAAACTAATGTAACCTGGGAGCCTGGGAGTGGAATATATCCCAGCCAGTGTCTGTGTAAATAGGAACATAGTTTCTCTCTCAGGAGTTATTTATATAGAGAAAAAGCTGCTGACTCTCTCCATTACAGCCTTCCTAGAACAAACTGAGTGTTATCTTCATAAGAAACCTGAGTAAAAACTATGAGGAACTAGTCATCATACTCCATTATGGTTTTCAAAAGTGAAAGGAAAGTACTTACCTTGTTGCTTCTCTTTAAAACACTGAAAATATATTTGTTAATACTAAAGTCAAAGTTATGCCCCTTGGTTGGGTCTGTGTTTCCATGCTATGCCGAATACCCAGTTAAAAATTAAAATGCAAGAATATCATTCACCAATTAAAAGGAATAAAATGCTAATACATGTTATATTTTGGATGAACCTCAAAAACATTATGCTAAGTGAAATAAGGAAGATGCAAAAGATCACATAATGTTTGATTTATATCACTTATGGTTTATACAACATGTCTAGAAAAGGCAAATTTATAGACATAGAATGCAGGTCAGTGAGTGGCTGGGGCTGGGGGCAGGAGTGAGGAGTAACTGCAAATGGGCAAGAGGGAGCTTCTTGGAGTGACAGAAATGGGCTAAAGTTAGATTGTGACAATAGTGATGGCTGTACACCTCTATAAATTTACTAAAATCACTGAATCACAAGGGTGAAGTTTGTGGTATATAAATTATACTTCAATAAAGCTGCTGAAAATTCAAGTGCTGTCATAATATCTCTAAAGTACTAAATCTAATTCTTTGTTGTTGTTTGATTTCACTTAATTAATGCAATCTATAAATTATTTGGGCTTTTGAAGAAGCAGCTTCAGTCTGTTAAATTTTAACATTTACATGGACTGTTTAACTAGCCCATTTTATTTTATTTATTTTTAAGATCTTTTTGATGTGGACCATTTTTAAAGTCTTTATTGAATTTGTTACAAATTGCTTCCGTTTTATGTTTTGGTTTTTTGGCCACGAGGCATGTGGGATCTTAGCTCCCCGACCAGGGATTGAACCCACACCCTCTGCATTGGAAGGTGAAGTCTTAACCACTAGATCGCCAGGGAAGTCCCTTAACTAGCCCATTTTAAAGTAAAGCTAGAATGGGAGAGGTCCAGCAACTTGAAAAGACCTGCTATTGAAGATGGCAACTGAGTAAGAATGAGTTGGATTACTTGCTAAGGGGCTTAAAATATGACATTGGGAAGATAATTACCACTCCACATACAAGTAGAGAAATCTTAAAACAGCAGCAGTTTCCCAAGGGATCCTATGTCATGATGAGGAGGGATTACAGGAAACTTCTACTAACACTTTATTTTCCTTCCTGGAGCGCCCGGAGAGGTTTCAGTAACTCGGTGGACAGGTCAATGGCTACTTACACTATAGAGTTACCCACAGCCCTCATGATAACTTATGCCTTGCCTACTCCTTTAAAAACCCTCTTTCTTTTTGTCAGAGGCATTTAAGTTTTGTGTTTCCACAAGTTTGCAACTCTCAGTTGAGTTTGGTTTGTGACCTGGTAGTTGTTCATTGAAATAGGACATCACACCAAACATGCCTTGAAAGGAAAACAACTGTAGAAAGCCAGGAATAAAAGGCTGAGTTGGCCAAATCGATCCCACTCTTTTGGATATAATTTTAAATGAAACAGCATTCTTATCACAAAATGGACAGACCTAGCGCTAAAATATAACAAAAGAAAGCTAAAATATTCAAGATTTTTAAAAAATTTATAATTATGTTTGTGAAGCAGAGAAGGAAAGCAATTGGTTAGATAATTTAAGCGTCTTCCCGAAATACCAGTTTTGTCTCAGTTATCTTGATATTTCAGGAGAAAAATATTGGCATGGATTGTGCTAAAGATGAAAATTCTTCTAATTGTTTTGCATATGTACAAACAATGTAGGTGAAGTATATTAGTGTAGAGTTTAACATTCTAGGAGCAAGCAGTCAAAAAAAGACATTATCACTCTCAACATTTTCCTTGTAGAGAAAATTGTGAGATTACAGAGCACGTAGCCATCTGACAAATAGCCATCAGCCTAGTTTGCATGACATTTTTCTTTTACGTTATTAAAAAAAAAGAATCTAATCTCAACAGGTTTGAGTTTCTATGGCACTGAATACTTTTTAAATAGACATCAGTTACTTGATTTAAAAATTCATGAGCTCTCTAGGATTTGAGAAAGAATGTTTCATTCTTACATGTCATTTATTTTCCATAGTGAAAGATATAATAATATCTACAGGGTCTTTAAGATAATATTATTCTTTTAACTAGTTTCACTTGGTATGTGTCAATACCACTGCTAGTATCAAAGATGGAAGTCTAATACAATGTGAGTTGTTTTTATATGCCAATGTTTATTTTAAAACACACACACGTACATCTGAACCACATTACTAAATAATTTAGAGATGATAGCGCACCTAGAAAATTCCTCAGGAATTTTCTTAAACATTACTCCCACTGATTCAGTGGATTTCTATGTTAGTATAAGTTGCTGTTTAAGATCTAAATCAGTTCTCATATCTCACCAATGAACCCATAATAAAGAGAGAACTGTGGAAGAAAAGGGTTTGCTTGCCATCCATACCCTATATTCAACCCATCTAGGTCATGTGCTGAAATTATATTTTTCCAGAAGAGTGCAAAGCATTAAAATATACATTCAAAGAAGCCAGACAGCTCATTGTATGATGGTCCCATGCCCTATCTAGACCTCTCAAGGCTTTCCATAATTCTTACAAACCTGCAGTGCAAACAAAGGACATTTGTCCAATAATACCTCCACAAGGAAAGAATAGAAACATACTTTTATTTACATATTAAAATTGTAGAAAGCAGTCACAAAGGTTACTGCCACTAGAATCTGATCAAAATCATTACTAAATAATAATATTAACAGATTATCATAAATGTCATAATTAAAGGTAAATACCAGAAGAAATATCTGCTCCCTTACTTTCAGTCAATCCTTAAATTAATGTTTTGAAAACTTTTATTTTAGCAATGGAAACCTGGACTCAAAAACACCCTTCTCTCATTTGTAATTGTAACTATTTGATTTACTTATTTTCAGTTTTACAATAAATGATGCTTTTTAAAGAACAGATGCTCTTTCTTTTCTTAATGTGTATTTGTCAATGTTAAGAAGAAAATGTTGTGTACTCCAAAAGTTTGCTACATCATGACAAAGAAGGGAAATTCAGGGTTAACTCTCTGCCGTTGAGTGGTGAATTGAGTGTGAGGCCAGAGACGGGACAGAATAGTCCTTGAGTGGGCAAAGCAGCTGGCTGGAGAGGACACAGGCCCTCACTGACTCTCACCTCCACCAAACAACCCAACAATAGGGACACTTCCCTGTGCCCAGAACAAATTCTCATTAGTTGTATCAGATTCATGTCGTCTTTTAAATTGAAGATTTATTTTAAAATCCTTAAAGGAGCGTATATATCTGACCTTTCAGGGTATGTGTAGAAGTAACAACACAAATCAAAACAACCCAAAGGAGAAAAGACATCTGTTTGATCAAGCATCTCTGTCTTCCACAATGAGAAATATTATCATAAATAAGAAAAAAGAAATAGCCCCTAATTTGCATAATTTAAGTAATGTTCTAAGGCTAACTCTTTACTGTTTGGGAAGTCTATGAGGCATTTGGTCCGATAGATAGAAGTCCACAAGGAATGGGAAGTGACATTACATTTATTATAAGATTATCCAGCATCAGATATTGACTTCAAACACATTTTAAAGAAAGGCAATTAAAGGGGGATCTAAGAATGCAAAATAATTGGAATCAAGTAGAGTTACTTGGTAGAAATAAAATTTGAAAGTGAAACACTTAAGCCTTTCATGCTTTTCTTAACATTACAATAGACGATAATTTTTAAAAATTTCTCCTTTTAAAGGCAAAATGATGACCAATACATTCAATAATTGGTTCAGTTCTTAGATAAGTTTTTAAGACTCGATCTTCTGTAAGACTTAAAATGTATATAAATATGAATACATATATGAAAATAAAAATTTAAAAGTATGTGTTTGAGTAACACTAAAATAGAGGTTTCATGATTCCATTACTGGTCTCCATTTAATGAGAAATCATATGTAAACATATTATTGGAGAGGCATGATGATTTTTTCCTCCTGTTCTAAAAGTTTAAAACCTTTATTCCACAGTGTCCTTTTAAAAAGCATTTGTGTTTGCGTTTGGTTGGTTTGTAGATTGGGGGTTTCCCCACCATCACCAGAAGTAAAGGTTGGCACCATTTTCCATCTGTATAACAATCCAATGTAAGTTGAAATGTCTTCATGATGCAAACTGGTGACTATGTGCTTTAACCCATTTTAATTCTCTCACTCCATGGAAACCCAACCTGAGACTTTTGTTCATGGTCGTATGTAGTGTAAGTCACAAAGTAAAAATGGAGACATGTTGGATAGTGTCCCCCGCAAAATTCATGTGCCACTCAGAATCTCAGAATGTGACCTTATTTGGATATAAGATCTTTACAGATGTTAATTAAGGTAAGGATGGAAATGAGATCATACTGGATAAGGGTGGGCCCTAAATCCTATGAAACTATGCTTATAAAAGATGGGAAACGGGCTTCCCTGGTGGCGCAGTGGTTGGGAGTCTGCCTGCCGATGCAGGGGACACGGGTTCGTGCCCCAGTCCGGGAAGATCCCACATGCCGCAGAGCGGCTAGGCCTGTGAGCCATGGCCGCTGAGCCTGCACGTCCGGAGCCTGTGCTCCGCAATGGGAGAGGCCACAACAGTGAGAGGCCCGTGTACTGCAAAAAAAAAAAAAAAAAAAAAAGATGGGAAACAATACAGAAAGAGACACAGAGAGAAGTCCATGTAAAGATAAAGATGGAGATTGCAATAATGTGACTGAAAGCCAAGGAACATCTAGGGTCACCAGAAGCTGGAAGAGGCAATGAAGGACCCTTCTCTAGAGCCTTCAGACAAAGCATGATCGTGTGAACACCTTGATTTTGGACTTCTGGTCTTGAGAACTATGAGAGAGTAAACTTTCATTGTTTTAAGCCACCCAATTTGTGGTAATTTGTTACAGCAGCCCTAGGAAATTAATACAAGTCTTGTGCTTTAAAATCTCTAAGTTCATTCTTTAGTTATGAATTCAAAAGACAGGGGCTATTCAAGGTGTTGGCCTTTCTTGATAAGAATGAAATTTGAGGCCAGGATTATAGGATGTGGCCATGTTGGCTTTCAGTTAGAATAATTTTTTTTTACTGAGATCTAATTTTCAAAGTTTGTAATAGAATTGCCAAAGAATAAGCAGCAGATCATCTTCACTGTGAATAGTCCGTTTTCTTTTCTAAGAAACTCAAGCAATTATTTAAAATTAGATCTATACCAAGGCAAAGAGGAAATCATTTATTAATAGAATTCCATCACAAAAAAGTCAAAACAGATGATAACACAGCATCAATTTTAAAATAAGTATCCCAGATAAATATAGTTGTGTCTGTTAATCTTTGGCAACAACTTTTATATCAAAAGTGTAGTTACCTTCATGATAAAGAAAGTTGTGATTTTTACCTATAGAGTCAAACACTTGGTGATTTCTGTGACCTACTATGAGGCCTTTGCAAAACATGCTATATCATTATTCCACCATGGTCTAGACTTCCTAAATTTAATTTGGGGGAAAAAAGAATGATTGCTAATAAAGCAATCATGTAAATCACCAGAAAGTGAAGGGAAAGACTAAAGTAGTTATAGCTTAATACTGAATAGAGTTTTAATTTTGTGATTGCCATCATAAACTGCTTTTCATCCAAAATAATAGAATTCTAGATTTTATTGAAATTACTCCTGTCCTCCCCACAAGTTTTTAGGGCTTAGTTGTTAAAAAAGGATTTCTTTGTTGTTGTTCTATGACTGTTGAAAGTCGTATCTTTTATAATCTTACCCCTAGCCTAAAGTGAAAATGGGGGGGGGGAAATGGAATGCAACTATTGAAAAGGGCCATAGAAATAACTGTCATAGCAACAACCACCACCACCACAACAACCATTATTTATAAGTGTTTATCATATGTTAAGCACTAAACTAAGTCATTTTACATGTATCATCTCAGTTAATACACCCTAAACGCTATGGGACCCATCCCTGCTGTCATCAGGTTAAATAGGAGGACTCTGAGACCCAGTGAAGTTAAATTAAGGGACTTGTCCAAGTTCACACAACTAACTGGTTGTATAAGCAGAACTTAGACCCAGTCCCTTAGTGTCGTACTTGCCACAATAACTTAAGAGAAAAACATGAACAAAAATCATAATTCTATTAAGAACATTCACATTTTATAATTTAACAGGATGTGAGCATTACACTATACATCCAACATTTAGTTCACTCTTCTGCCCAAATTCATTTGAGAAGTGTTACACCCTACCCTTCCTGGGTAGATTGTCTCACTGTGGTCAGTTCTGGAATTGAGTTAAAAGAAAAAAGAACTTATTCATGTGAGGGGCAGTTTAGTATTCGCCTAAAATTCTGGCTGAAAATAATACTGGCTTTATCTAAAATATGTCACAGTGACCAGTTAAAAAAAACCCAGTACAGTCAATCAACTGTTTGTTTTGTCTATTGAGTAACCCCCAAAAACACATTTAGCAAATTTCAGTACTGAATTGATCTAACCCATGTCTGTTTCTGTGTGGGAGCTATGTGGTATACTCAAATGCAATGGATGAAGAATTCCTAAATTCTTCTACTAATGGGTTCTTTAGAATTGATTTAGAGCTTCTAACTAAAGAATGGTCCTCCTTTCTTTAGGAGGATTGCCCTTTGCAAATTTTAAGAATAAGTATCAGATGACCCTTCTTGTCATAGACCATGGATTTAAAGCTCTTCATCCTAATGATTCCTCAGAAAAAGAAAACAAAGACAAACAAAGCCTGAGGTTTGTTGTTCTTATTGTTGTAATTGTGGTTGGTATAACAACATTGGATGCAGTAAACCCTCAAATGACAGAAGAGTCCTAGGCATATCCTGAGTAGATTGAAAGTTGGAAATAATAATAAATAAGAAAAACCATTTTCCAGTGGTTATTTCCAAAGATAACTGCTATGGGCTGATTTGTGTCCTCCCTGCCCCCAAATTCATGTCAAATTTGTAACTGTAACTGTATTTGGAGATAGGGCTTTTAGGAGTTAATTAAGGTTAGGTGAGGTCGTAAAGGTGGGGTCCAATAGCATCGGTGGACTTATAAGAAGAGGAAGACAGAGAGACCACTCTCTTTCTCTCCCTCCTCAAAAGTACTCAGAAGGAAAACCATGTGAGGACACGGCAAGAAGGTGGCCACCTGCAAGCCAGGAAGAGAGTTCTCGCCAGAAACCAACCAGGCTGGTACCAGGATCGCTGACTTCCAGCGTCCAGAACAGTGAGAAAATAAATGTTTGTTGTTTAAGCCACCCAGTCTATGGTATTTTGCTGACTAAGATGATAAAACTATTAGCAAACCTTAAAAATATGTCAGAAAAGTAAAAAAAATTTTAAAAAGCTTTCCACTTGCTCTAAACGCTTATAAATTTACCTGCTGCATGATCAGATTGATAGAAATTAAACAAGCAATTTACAGGGTTTCAGTTAGGGCCGATAGTAGGTAGTAACAGCCTTAACAACCTGCACATTTTTTCTGGCCATTTCTCAAAAGCAGTAACTTAAAAAAGTTATTTTACTGAGAGTAAGTTAACGACAACATTTGCTGGAACGGCTCATATTGATGAGTTTTCTCAGATGAGTAGTCAGAGGTAGATTGCTAAATATTTTTCAACTAATTGTGAGCTCCAAATAAGAAGTGAAGCCCACTGGTACTTTGAACAAATTATAAACTTCATAGAGAACTTGTGATCTGCCTTTTCTATCAGAATCAAACAAAATATTCTACTCTAGCTGTGGTTAACTTGATCCTTTATGCTACAAATACACTGGCAGAAAATAAATTGGCTCCCCTTCTTTCTACTAATGGATCCCCTTATATTCAGAGACTATATTTCCAAAATTTCCTTGTACTAAAGAGGCTAATAGAACGGAAGCAGAAGTGATATGTAGAACTTCTAGATCCCATTATTATAAAGAACCTGCTCGCCCTCTACCCTCTTTTTCCTCCCTCCTGAGGGCTGGTGAGGGTAAGCTGACTTTACCTATGTATATGAAGTCATCCAGCTCCCAAAGGATTACAGAGTAACAAGACAGAAGGAACCTGGGTGCCTGGGTATCTTTGTGAAGTAGAGTCACCCATCCACTCTGGACCACCTGCCAAGGTCTACACTATAAGAAAGGGAGAAGTAAATCTGTGACTTGTCTGAGCCACTGTACGTTGGAGTTGTGTTTAGTCCTCTAAATAATGTGCATATCTTACAGTTTACAGTGTGCCTTCCATATGCTATGTTCTAGAACATCCATCCATTCATTCAACAACTACTTTTTAAGTACATCTTATGTGTTAGCTCTACTCTAGGCTCTGAGCACACAACTAAGCCAAGCACACAAAGTCCCTGAACTCAGAAAAACTTTCATTACAGTGATGGGGGAGGAAATGGGGCAGAGAGACAATAACAAAGTAAATACAAATAAACACAATAATTTCAAAACAGTAACAGTAGTTTAAAGTGAAGGCTCTACACTCAGATTGGCCCATGTTTAAACCCAGATTTTGCCATTTATCCCCTGTAGTGGCCAGCCTCCAAGAATGACCCCCCCAAACAGAAACATGCACACTGAACCACACCTCCTCCTTTATAGACCCCTCCCCTTGAATCTGAGCAGGCTCCATGACTCACTTTTGACCAATAGAATGAGGCCAAAGTGATGTTGTGTGTCTTCCAAGGTTAGGACATAGAAGACTTTCAGCTTCCACCTGGATCTTATGGAGTGCTCACCCAGAAAGGGGTCAGCTGTCATGTAACAAGATCAACTGCCTGAGACTGCCAGGCTGAGGAAGCCATGTGGAGAGGCTGTACAGAGAGAGATGCCCGGCCAGACCAACCCTAGCTGTTCTGCCCATGGCGGTGTGTGAATGAAGAAGTCATCTTTGATGTTCAGCCTAATCAAGCCTTCAGCTGACTCGGCTGCCTTCTGACTGCAACAGCATGAGAGACCCCAAGTGAGAACCAGCCAGCTGAGCCCAAGCAACCACAGAACCAAGAGAAATGACACTAACTTAAGCCACCAATTTGGGTTATAACACAGCAGGAGCCAACTGGATCACCAGCTTCATGAATTAAGCACATTTCTTACTCTCTCTGTGCCTCTACTTTCTCACCTCCAAGGTTCCTATCTCATAAGGTTGCTACTAGAACTAAGTGAGTCAATCTGGAAAGTGCTTACAACAGTGCCTGGTTTGTGGTAAACATTTAGTAAGTGTTGGCTATTATTATTTATGATCAATAAATAAAATAGGATGATGGGACAGAAATATTCATAGTGGATGCTCAGGAAGTTCTTACCTAGAAGATGACCCTTGAACTTAGACCTGAAAAATAAGGACTCCACCACGCAGAGAGCCGGAGAGGAGCCTCCAAACAGAGAGAGGAGTGAGGACAAAGATCCTGGGGTGGCAATGATACAGTGTTTTTGAGAGATACAGACATGGCCAGTGTGATTGGAGGGTGGTGAGCCAAACAGAATCATGTAAGCCATGATAAGGAATTTGGATTTTGTATTAAACACAATAGAAAGCTTTGAGGGATTTTAAGAAGGGGAATGGCTTGGATCACTCTGTTGGAAGACGATTTTAGAAAGGCAAGAATGGAAGCAGGAAGAGCATTTAGAAGACTTTTGTAGTCATCTTAGTAAAAGACTTTGGTGACTTGAACCAGTGTTTAGCAGGGGAGATGGAGAGGAGAGGGCAGATTTGAGGATGTGTTCATTGAATGAGTGGCCCTTGGGCTGCCCATCAGGTCCCCATGGTAGAAATGAGATCTATTTTAACAAGGCCACTTTGGAACTTACATTACTTTAACCCCTTAGACAGAGTTCAAATCATTATACCCCAGGACGGCTCGAGTATTTCTCATTTTGGGGTTCAGTTGCTACAGATTCTTGTTACTAAATAGGGGATGATAGAATATAAGTTTTCTCACCCATTTCTTATTATTATTCAAACAGGAAAAGCAATTCAAAGCAATCTAGCTTAGTGGAAGGAGCATTACTAGGCAAATCAGGACACAGGTTCAAGTGGCAATACTGTAGCTGACCACTTATGTGAGCCTGCACAGAATTCTTGACCACTTAGGGGCCTTCTTGATTCTCAGCCCCTTCCAATTCTAAGAGTCTATCACTTTGGAGTTCTATTTTAAAATACTACATTACCTGGACATATTTTATGCTCATGAGGTCAGGAGTCACATCCTAAGTACTTTCTTGATGGTCCTAGGATCTAAACTCCATGACTCATGATTTTTGGTTCCTTGAGGCTCAAAGCACCTGCCACAAGGATGTAATTACAAGCAGATCATCACCAGAAAGAAGCTGTGATTTTATTTTTTGCCCATCTTATCCTAACCTGATAGGAAGGGGCCTGACAGTAAGTTGGCCTCTTTGTTTTATTGCCATCAATAAGCCATATTTAACATAAAATGCTTTATAGGCATCTTTCAAATAATCCATAAAATTTATTATTTTTAGGAAAACTTGGGAGGTTTTGCTCAGGCTTTACACTAAGACACAGAAAAGTCATCACTCAAGCAAGTTTTTCTAAAACTTCATTGTTACGGGTGGAAAGCCTCTGGCACACATTCTACTAGGATTTCCATTTCATAGACTCACAGACATAGAAATCAAACTTATGGTTACCAAAGGGGGAAGGGTGGGGAGGGATAAATTGGGAATTTGGAATTAACAGATACACACTACTATATATAAAATAAATAAGCAACAAGGACCTGCTGTATAGCACAGGGAACTATCTATATTCAATATCTTGTAATGCCCTATAATAACCTTATATAACCTGTAATGGAAAATAATCTGGAAAAGAGATATATACTTGCTGTACACCTGAAACATTGTTAATCAACTAAAAATTGCAAATATAACTTTAAAAAAAAGATTTCTATTTCATATAGCAGCTCTTTATTTAGTGGTGACAACAGAAAAGAGAGATTCTACATAAAATGGGAGAATGGAGGCACAGAACCTCACATGGCACCTGACAGGAGTGTTGTTCAGTTTCTTCTCTCTTCTCTCCTAATATTGAGCAGGTCTAATAAAATATGCTAGTGTTAGAAGACTTAGGATGACACAAACTCGATTTGTAAAAATTTCACTTCTCACTATCTGCCTGAGTTTCTTTCAGCTCACTTGCCCCTTAAGGTAAACTCTGTCTTTCACGTACACAGGCTTTGTTGCTTTCAGAGTTACATTTTGGAGCATGTGGGCTGCAAGGTTAACTCTTGGATCTGAAAACCATAATGAGTCTTTCTTTGGACTTTATTGTTGCTGTCTGCCAGCTTTAAATTTTAGTGCTGTAGCACTGGATCTACAATTCATTGAATTAAATGAAAAGGAGGGGGACAGTAAGGTGAACACCAAGAGGACTTCTGAATACTGATCATAAATGGTGCCCCGTAGGAAAAGAATATGAAAAAGAATGTACATACGGTATATGTATAACCGAATCACTTTGCTTTACAGCAGAAATTAACACAACATTATAAATCAACTATATGTCAATAAAATAAATTTTTTTAAAGGGTGTCAGGTAAAGATAATAGCATCACCATCACTGATGTCCTTACATAGCCACCAATCTCACTCACTGGTGCTGTATTCACTTTGGCTGCCAAAATATAACAGGCCAGCATCATTATAATTTGAAATCAGTAAGGGGAGATAATGCTCACCTGACAAAATAAGTTAAAATTTAACAAAATACAGTCAAATTTCAATAGTCTTATAAGCTGAAGATGGAAAATAATCAATTAGCAGCAAAGGATACAGTGGCAATTATGTCCAATGGAGAAAGAGGTGTCGATTTGCATAGAAGGTCAGCACATCGTTGAAGTGGTGTTGGTTACCATCAAACAAAGAGGATAACACATTTGGAGGTGTTAATGAAAAGCAAAGAAAGAAAGATAGAATTGGCAGTTTCGCCAGTTTGCCAGCCTGTGTGCCTCCTGGCCAACTAGTAGGGAGTATGAGAAAAGGACTAAAATTCGAGTTTAAAGACATATTTCCCTGCCCCCTGGGAAAGAGAATGGGATGATGGTAGATGAAGTCAGTTCAAAAGAAGCCCTGATGTTTCTCTTCTCATAAAAAAGGAAGCAAATTATCCCATCCAAGTGCAACTGAATCAAATTTGAACTTCCTGAAAATTTATCAGTTGATAAACGAGGATTTACGTTCAAGGATACATTCCATGCCTAATCTTCATTTTACTACTTTTGGAGATAAATCTTCCTTAGCATTGAAATCTTTCAAAGATAGCCTTTCTTGCAGAACAAATTGTTAGAAGTGTGCAACAAATTGGCCAGATGTCGCTGAGGCATAAATTCTCTCTTAAAAGTAAGGTAAGAGCTTTTAGTAACTACCTCATGCTCTCACACCACTAGTTTTCTACTTAGTTCTTTGAAACTGTAATGTTCAAAGGATTTCTCTTGTTATTGAAAGAGTTAATACAGTTTCTCAAAAATGCTTCTCTTCTCACAGAATTATAGTTTATATTTTGGGAGAATCTGGCACAGCTTAAGTTACAGCTTAACTGATTTTCTCAGTAGAATCCAACAATAAGTCATTTCCCCCACCCATCTGTCCCTAAGTGATTATTAGTAGGGTAGACACAAAATGTCAAGAGGAAAAAGTATTATTCATCTTAATCTACTGTCTTCAAGACTGCACACCAGGTACCTAAATAACAGCCTTCTTCATAGCTTGCTCCCGAACAGGTAGCTATCGCTTAGAGGGTTTTTACAAATACCCCAAGTTCATTATCAACCCACTAGCCCTTCTCAGACTAACTGTATCACTGCAGGATAAGTGGATTTAATTCTTACTTATCTAAAAAATAATACTCATTGCTAGGCACAAAAAGCAGCTTGTGGCATGAAGCTAGTTTTGCTCCTTTCCAGAAATTGCTGTTTTTAAGTTTCAAACCTTAGAAAAATCAGAGAGCAGAAATCTATTCGGATGTATATATTACTATGATTGTTACTAACCCCCAAACAGCCTCAGCAGCTTACCAACTGAAGGGTAGCAGAAAATCAGACCTTCTCCCTCCAGTAAGAAAAGTACTCTAAGCAAGATCTTCCTAGCTTACTAGCCTGGTATGTGGTAAGGCCATAGTTCTGGTTCTTAATTATCATCCCATTCCAGAGCCCAAATAAATAAATTACCTGTGGTTATTCCGCAGATATCTCAGTAGCTACACACACACACACACACACACACACACACACACACACACACACACACGTTTCACAAAGTATTGGCCAATGCCCACTTTCACATAGCTCTTTGAGTCTAAAAATAACTTAAACTTTCATGTCTTACCAAGACTGAGAAAAGGGAGGGAAAATCAAAGAAAACTAATTTGGGAATCAGAGGGGAAACATTTAACGGGCCTGTTGGGTGTTCTCTTAATGCTGTCTTGAATCTCAGATTAAATTATTATACTTTCTGTGTTGTAGTGCTGGGTCATTTGTGCATGAGGACAAAGGCAACTTCAACTTGATATTTCTATCATCCCTGCTGTGTGAAGAGTCCTTTTCCTGGTTTATAACATCAATCACTCTCACAATAAATCTTGGTAGTGGATATGGTCATTTAAATCTCCACCTGCACAAACAACAGAAAATAAGAGAGCCCATAAATCTCTACACCGGTGATTAACAAATTTTGGATCCTGGGCAAAGATATTATGGGGGCCGGGGGGGTCTCACTAATTCATTAATAAAGACTGATTTGCTGACAATCTGTTTAGTTTACAGCATAGGGGGAAAGCAAACAAGACCCTGCTAACAAAACAAAATGTTAGAGGTTAGTGAATTCCCAGCTGAGCCCAGGATTAGAGATATGGTATCTTAATGTAGGAGAGGGGTGCAGATTCCGAGCCAAAAGCTCAGAATCCGCTCTTGCATTTTGCTCTAGCCCCTCATTGTCAATCCTTAATTTCAAGGAAATAAACCCGGAGAAAGAAAGATTCATGCATTCTGTCTCTCTGATTTCATTTCATCGATGTCATTCAATCCCTTGGTTTCTGGTTCCCTTTGCTTTTCTACTTACTCCCCAGATTTTCTTCTTCTCCAGGAAAGATGGTCGGGGCTGGAGTTAGAGATGGAAAAAAGAACCTTCTGAACAGGACATTTTGCTTAATGTTTTGTAATGTCAGCTTTACATGCAGAACCCTGGTAGCCAAGAGGATGTAAGGAGAAGGCGAAGGCAGCAGGCAGCACTGGGAGGGAGGAAACCAGAAGTCCCGGACAAGGTGATGTCTGAGAGCAACTAACATTCTTAAGACAATATTAACTGCATTTCTAGAAAGAAATTAGGGGAAAGTTTTAATTTCATTAAGAAAAGGTTATAGGTTTTAGTTTCACTAAGAAAAGATTATCGACTAACAAAATGTTTTCCACACACTAGTATTACTCTATCTCATTTCCTCCACTCCCCCTAAACTGTGTGTGGTTGTGCGTGGGTGTGCAATGGTCATGTCTGTTCGTGTACACACCGGCAAGTTCCTCGATATCTTTAAAGTGACCAGGTGTAGATGGATTTTTTGGTACTTTCTCTGTCATCACCCTAATGATCCTAGAAAGCACTTATTGTCTTAATTCACCAGAGTTAAGGTGTGAAGATATCTTGGAAAAGCCACAGAGTCTTATAGGGTGTTGGCAGGAGGTGGTTGATCCCTGCCTGCATTTTAATTGGTATTTTCTGGGGGGAAGCGGGGAGCCAGAGGATGCTAGTGAGATTTGTGGGTGGAAGGCCCAGAAAGAGCAAAAGGATGTGGTCGTTTTCCTAAAGTTCTCAGTTTCAGGCAGCTATGACCTGTTAAGAAGGAAAGCGGGCCTTAGGAGATGGGCCGCCCCAGGAGAAGGAGCTTCAGTAGGGCCCGCTCCTCCCCAGACCGGCCAAGAGTAGGAGAAGGTGACTGGTATTTGCGTCCTGCAATGGAGTTGATTCACATTAAAGGCTGGAAATCAGGGGCTGTGCGTGTTTCCCTCCGGTTGTGAAAGGGGTCTAAGAGAGTTGCTGGGGCCTGGCAGGCCCCTCCCCTGGGCTGCAAGGATCCGCCTCTATTCCCCAGATAAATTCCTAGTGTCCACCAAATTCCTCAGCGCTCTCTCACACTCCTCTACGGCCACGACTCCGGGGGTGGGGAAACAGAGCGTCGGCTTCCTGCCCGCAGAAGCCCTCGCGGCTCCTTCTCAAGACTCTGCGAAGGGGAAAGGGGTGTGAGACCCAACCGGACCCGCAACTCCCGGCTCCCAAGCCGAGGTGGCTGCCCCACACTCCACGTTCAGGGGGTCCATTGGTTTCGGGGTCTCTCTCCTCTCTTCCCTTTCTCCTCTCTCCCTTCCCTGTCTCTCTCATCCTCTCCCCCAAACATGTCCACCGGCTCCCTCAGCGATGTGGACGACCTTCAAGAGGTGGAGATGCTGGACTGCGATGGGCTGAAAATGGACTCGAACAAGGAGTTTGTGACTTCCAACGAGAGCACCGAGGAGAGCTCCAACTGCGAGACAGGCTCTCCCCAGAAGGGCCGCGGCGGCCTGGGCAAGAGGAGGAAGGCTCCCACCAAGAAGAGCCCCTTGAGCGGGGTCAGCCAGGAAGGGAAGCAGGTCCAGCGCAATGCGGCCAACGCGCGCGAGCGGGCCCGGATGCGGGTGTTGAGCAAGGCCTTCTCCAGGCTCAAGACCACGCTGCCCTGGGTGCCCCCGGACACCAAGCTCTCCAAGCTGGACACGCTTAGGCTGGCGTCCAGCTACATCGCCCACTTGAGGCAGATCCTGGCCAACGACAAGTACGAGAACGGTTATATTCACCCGGTCAACCTGGTAAGTTCTCCAGTGCGGCGGCGGCGTCCCGGGGAGGGGGGCGGGGGCGACCCAGCGCGGCTGCAGTGGGTCCCCGGTGAGAGGGTGCGCACCAGCCTGGGAGCCGCGCATCTTAGTCACCGCCAGCCAGCGTCTCTAGGGAACCGGTGCAGGCGATCCCCACACGGCCCTCACTCGCTGCCTTCCAAGCCGCGGGAACGCGGTGATTTATGCGAGTATTTGACGTGGCAGCCCAATTAGGAGTTTGCCGGCGTATCGAGCTGGCAAAGAGGAGGGATCCCTCCGCACTCGCGCCAGCGCCTTCAGGGCCGGTGCGGGACAGCGAACACGGACAAGATGCTGCGCGCTGAGGCGGCATTTTAGTAATCCTTTTATTCTTTCAGCTGAAGAGTAGAACTTGATTCCCCGCCCCCTCTAATTCCTGTAAATAAGAACAGCCAACTCTGTTTCTTTCCCAAGGATATGTAGAACCTTTACATATGGACACATCATGCCCCCCCATAATTGTCACATAAGTCCCCAACTATTTAAATATTCTGCACTTCTCCTACAGATGGATTAACATTCTCGAATCTCAGAATTTCTAGCAAATACCAGCATAATCAGAACATTATCACGAGTATTAGTGTAATAAATAATATTAAAATAGGTCACTCTCCTTCAAGTTTAAGAACATGATACTTTTTATCTTAAAGAATAATGCTCATTGAGTCTAATATTTTTCTCAACCGCATTTTACTGTTTAAGAACTATATTTTAATTCCTTTTTCGTTTGATTTAATTTTAAACCTTCCAGGGGCTAAAGAAAAACAAAAACTAACTACCACCTCTGTTTATATATGATAAGAAGGAGAGGTTTTCCTCTTAAAAGTCTTCTTATCGGTGGGCACTAGAGAGAGAGGTTTGAAGGTTTGAATTGTCTTCTCTCTGAATTTGTTTCAGGAATTGGGGGGCGATGCAAAACCACATTTTGCTGTGAAAAATATTTTTCCTTCTAATTAAAAGTCAGGGTTTTTGAATGAGGAAACAGCTTTTTAAAATCTGGAACGAAAATGAAAGCAGTGCCTTCATTTACAACTGCTGCTGCCTTCATCTTTGACTAAGAAACTTAAGGGAGCTTTATTATACACAGAACGGAGAAGGGAAGAGAAAGCTATGCTTGCTCAGCCCAGTAGGAACACAATGTGAAAACACACGGCTATATTCTTTTATTAACATTATTTGTTTTTAAGAGCTGGAGATTAATTTAGAAACTGTGGTTAAAACCGGCGTTTGTGATGGAGGAAACTAAAGATAGAAGTAGGGAAATCCATGGGGGTGAAAGAGAGAGGGCTGGGAAGCCTGACCAGCACGTCTGAAGAGGGCCAGCAGGGCGCTTCACCTTGAACCCGGCGCCCAGTGGCGCGAGGTCCTTCTCGGCTTCCCTGCTCCGGTCCACCCTAGCATCTGCCTCCGGGCTGTGGCAGGGCAGGAGCCACTTTGGGCTTTCCAAGGGTCTCCTCTCTTGGGTTTCACTTCAAACCCAGGGCGAGCCCCTCTTTGCTCTACCACCTCGAGCTGTGGCTTGGCGCCAACGCTGCTTTCTGCTGTACCCAGCCACAGGGCGCACTAGGTCACCGGGAAAACTGCAGAGATAACGGGCCTCTCCAACTCACTGCCTGCCCCCCACCGCGCCCTTTCCTTTGGGCGCCCTTTCCTTTGGTCTCGGGCTCCCGCCTCATCCCACCCCTCCTCCATGGCCACTTACCTCCTCCACCCTCTTCTCTCCTGCAGACGTGGCCCTTTATGGTGGCCGGGAAACCCGAGAGTGACCTGAAAGAAGTGGTGACCGCAAGCCGCTTATGTGGAACCACGGCGTCCTGACCTTGGAGGTGCGAGTCTGGGAAAGGCGCGCTCCCGGGGCGGGGGGGTGGGGGGGAGCGGGCCCCGGGAAGGCGACCCTTGCCCTCCCTGCTCTCTGTCTCTTCTTCCCCCTTGCAACTCTCCTCTCCCTTTCCCACCCCTCGAGAACACTTTACAGCGACGAGGAGATTCGTTTCCAAACCAGAGGACATCAATTGTACTTACAACGATTCCCATCTATTTAACTTTATTAACTTCTACCGTGAATGACTCTGCGAGCCTTGCTGGTCCAAGTGCAATATGTAATTATAAATATATAAATAGATAATAAGAGCCTATCAATGTGTATCTTTTGTACAATATGTTGTAAAATGTAGATCATAGAATAGCTGACTTTGACAGTCACATTTATAAAGTAATTCACTTAAAGATATATATTTTTTTCAAACAAGTTTTGCTACTTTCAAAAATAAATCTTTCTTTATATTGCTAAAAGCCCTGACATTTGGTGTGATTTTTTAAAATATATATTTGGAATAGAAAGATGGGGAACTATGGGGGAGCTATATAATAAAAGTGGTTCTTTTGAGTCTCAATCCAAACTTCTAGAGATAGACAATGATTAAATATGATTTCCACTGTGAAGGTGCAGATCATATTTTGTACTGAAACCTCAAAAAGAAACTAGTCCCTCAAGTTTGCACGTTACTTTTCAGACAACTAGAAACAATTAACTGTAAACAAAGAAAGGGAAGGATTAAAGTTATTAACAGTTACACAATTCAAGAGAAAAACACACCAGAAAAGAAAAATCTGATTTTCAGTTATTCCACAGTTTAATTGCTAACACGAGCAGGAAGGTAAACTCCACATTCTATAACTTTCCAGGTGCGTACATGAACCCAAGCAACCCATAGCTGCAAAACAGTGAAGAAATACTGGGAGCGATGAAGAACATAAATGCCATACCTTTGGAATGTGTTTTACGATTTTCAAAGGGCTGCAACGTGTATTTTATATTTCTTATTAATAATTGATGATTACTTATAACAACGCATGCCTGCATTTCGGTTACATTAGCCAGCGCGTTCAGCTCCTCTCCACGACTTCCGGTGGATTGGGTTTTAATTTAAACATCTTCCAGGCTACGGAACAGCTCGTTGGGGAAGATTAAGTTGAGATAAACAGAGAGGCGCGTCCGAGGAGCCTGGGACCGGGTTCCCTCTCTGCCCCAGCGCAGCCAGCGGCGGCCGATGCGCCAGATGCCACCGGGGCTGTTTAATGTTCGGGGTTATGACCGCAGTGTTTACAAGACGTCTTCGGTTATTTATACTGTTATTCCTCGCAGAGGGCCTTGAAACTTCCGCTTCATTTGCTCTTTCTTTTGGATTTTTTTTTTTTTTTTTTCCTTTTTCTCGGCTCAGTTAGGTACCTTGAGTAAGGGCTCCCCCGCTCTTGCACTTACCTTCAACCAACACCAAAGGCCGCTTAGGGGGTGGAGCCCTCAGCCTGGACAGCAGGGAAGGAGCCGGCGATGCTCTTGACCCGGGGAACCGCTGTGCCAGGAGGGATGTTCTCTGCCAGAGACAGTTACCACGTTACCAAGTCCACATCTCCATTCTCCAAGCGCTGGGAACGCGGGTGACTCTTCATCCACGTAGCTGTCATTCGCACGTCGGAGGACCTCTCAGGGTGTCAGGCTTCCCTCCCAGCCCCTTAACCCCCTACCCGGACTTGACCCTCAAGAGAGCCTTTTAAGCTCTGGCCACCTCCACCTTTCCCAAATTCGCTTCTACCAGAGGGATGGACCGTCTACCCTCACCTCACCGATCCAGAGTTCAAGTCAGAGGTGCGTCCCAACGTGATTCAGTTGTCTGCGTTTCACATTCAGCAAATTTTCCAAGCTCCCACTCACATTTTTACAATAAGTACTCAAAATTCTGAGCACTCTGCACAGGCGGCCCCTAGAGAAGGAATTCCTGCTTGCTCATTCTTTGACGACCCCCAACCGCAAAACAATTTGTTAAAAAAGTCCTCATGCCTCCCTCCGACAACTTGCAGTCTGTGCTTTCAGCATGAGGCCTGAAGCTGTGCACGCGGGACACGCAAGTTAAGCCCTAATTTTGCGTCCAGTTCTTTCCTGAAAGCGTTTGGATTCTCAGTTCTCTCATCTCCAAAAGTGGGGATAAACGTGATTATAATGATAATAATAATCGTACTCATACGTTTCCTCTTTCACCTCACAAAGCCTTAGTGGTGCTCAAATGAAGTTATAGTTTTGCAACTGCTTTGCGGTGGAAAAGATCCGTGCACATATTCGTCACTTGTACTAAGTGGCTGGCGGTGAGCTGCCTATACTAGACCCGACCAGACCTGAAAGTACTCAGGCAGGAAGCTCGAGAGCATGCACAAGCGAGGGTCTTTTTACTGCAGGAACCAACACACCCCTTCAATGCAATGTTGAAGGTTACAACTTCTCTCTCTCTCTCTCTCTCTCACACACACACACACACACACACACACACACACACACAAAACCCTTTACCCCTCCTCGATGTTCTCCCATTTTGTCTAGAGCTTTATACCAATGTGACGATTTCCTAGAAATCCAGAGTCCAGAAAAATTCAGAGAACAAAGATAGGGAGTGGGACCAGCAAATAGACGGGCTACACTGGTGCCTGGCTGTCTGGAAACCCTGAGCACAGGGGTCTCAGCCTTTGAGCCTGGGCACACTAGGGGACCCAAAGGTTGTCCACGGAAAGGAGCAAGCAACATGGTGGGAATGACAGGGTTGTGGCTACCACTAGCCCTGGCGCAGGACCACCCCCCTCCACACACACATCCACAGTCTAAACATCTCTCCTTCCCATGGACCCTTCTCTTCTGCCAGGTCGTCAGTCCTCCTGCACCCACCATGCCCTACGTCCCAATGTCTGGTGCTCTTCTCAAGCCTGTCCCAGCGGGGTGTGACTTTGAGCCTACCGTGCCAGCACAGGTACTTGGCATGTCTCAATTTTAAAGGAGGCAAGCGGTATCGGAAGGAGTGGGGGACCCCCTTTACCACAAGCCAGATAGTTAGGGGTGAGGGAGGTGTGACCTCTCAGTTATAAAAAATATCTTAGAAGGTGCTTTCTAAGATACTCTAGAAGGAGAACAACCAAAGCAGGTTGTAGAAGGCTGGAAGGAAAATGACATGTTTCAAATAAGCATGTCTGTGAGTTCTCAGGAGGAGGAGACAGATAATGAAAGTGGACTGAAGCTGGGGAAATCCCTTCTCCTCCCTTTTCTCTCTCTCTCTCTCTCTCTCCCCCTTCTGATTGCTTCTAAGACTTCTTATAGGCAACTCACTGTGCTTCCAGCAGTCTTCCCCACTGTCACGTCAGACTTCTTTCTAAACAGATAAGTGGTAAACAAGGTTGGTACCTGCTAGTTATATTTAGTGATCAGTGGGAAACACTGACCAGGGAGGCTTTTGAGCCAGTGATTCCTGGGTGTGTATGGGAATCACCTGGACAGCTCCTGGAAGTAGAAAGTTGGGCTCCATCCATCGAGTTCCAGATTCCAGAGGTGTGAGGTGGAGGTGAGGCCCCAGAATTTCTACTTCTAACAAGTTCCCAAAAGATGCTGAGGCTACTGGTCAGGAAACCACACTCAGAATCACTGTTTGGGGATCTGTCTCATTAAAGAAACAAAAGACGTTGAAGCGGAGAGAAAGAAAATATTTGGGAATTACTTTTTCTTAAGAGGCTGCATGTTCTGGGCTCCAGTTTCATTTACATTTCTACTCGCTCCACGGTGGCATGCAGTGTATTCTTAACGCTTAAATGCCGATCAAGACATCAAACCACTCGTCCTCAGAAAATATTAATAAAAGATATGTGCAACCCCGGTGTATGGATGTGTGTGCGCGTTCGTCTTGAGCTCTCAAAGAGATTTCAGGTGATGGATTAAAGGCCTGGATGGATTAGGGCCCGGCTGCTGTTGGCTCCGTTGCGACCCCTAAGGGGGAGAGAAATCCGAGCGCGCGGGACTCGTGCCCTCTACAACTTCTCGGTTGCGCAGAGGGTCCCCGCGGTGCAATCCAGGTCAGCAAAGCTTGCCCCTTCACTCCAGGGGGAGTATGAGGGTTCGCTCTGGGCTGGGGCCCTGTGCTTCCGGCTGGTGGAAGGCAGCCTGGGGTTGAGGTGCAGGGTCGCGAGCTGGTAGGGAGAACGTGGCAAGCGCCGGGTGGGGCCCTCGGGCAGGAAAGGGCGCCGAGCCAGGGGGCGGAGTGGGGAACGGCTCCTCTGAGGCTTTTCTACCCGGGAGACAAGTTTCTGGAAGTGGGCGGGAGGAGAAGGATGGAGAATCCGATTTCGAGCCCCAGCCTACACTGCCTCTTGGGTCCGCATCCCTTTCCGGGAGCCGCCTCCGAGACAGCCGGGTGCGTGTGTCAATGCGGACTGGCCCAGCGCAAAGACACCGCCCAGGGAAGCTTCTAGGGTAATGACCCTGCTCAGCCAACAAGGAGAGGCGCAGACTCCAGCCAGCTGGCGAGAGGAACTTCCTTTCTTAGCTTTGCATCCTTTTCTCCAAATTCTGGCGATGCCCTAGGAAACTCGCTCGGTGCCAGTGGCATTCTTGAGAGCCAGGCTGGCTTCCTCCAGGCGTCGGGGTTCCGGGCGCCTTTGATCTTTCTATCTGGCAGGCTCAGCTGGTCCACCTCCAGCCCATTCATGGTAATATTAACCACCCCAAGGACTAGGCTACAGATCCCTTCCCAGGGCAGAGGAAGGAGAAAGGGGTGGAAAGGGCAGAGAGAACAGTTGAGAATGTCTTCGAGTTATGAGACCAGGCTCCTCGAGGCGACGTCATCTCATCCATTGTACCAAGCATCCAGCTTAGCGCCCGACGCCTCAATACATGTTGAACCGCCAGTGAATCATTAATTCTCTGAGGCTATGGTGAAGGAAGAAGTTAAGATACAAGGCAGGCAGGTGAAGCAAAGAAATTGACAGTGGGGCTGTTGCCATGGTTAAATTGAAACAAACCAGGACGTCCCTGGTGGTCCAGTGGGTAAGACTCCGGGCTCCCAGTGCAGGGGCCCGGGGTTGGATCCCTGCTCAGTGAACTAGATCCCACATGCACGGCACAACTAAGAGTCCGCATGCCGCAACTAAAAGATCCCGCGTGCTACAGCGAAGATGGTGTGGCCAAAATAAATAAATAAAATATTTAAAAAATAAAATTTCTGGAAAAAAAAAAAACAGAAAGAAACGGAACCTCTTAGTTGAAATCTGGGTGTATATTTGAGAAAAGAATAAAGCAAGCAGACATCTTGGGACCAGATGGCATCAGCTGGGGATGGGTTGTTTGAATTGCCCTTGCCCCTGACACTCAGATGAAGTCTGTTCTTTCCCCTCCCAGTAGAAGATGACATTATTAGTTTCGAATTTATATGGCCCTTAGGTCAGAATCATTAGCTTAAAAGGTGTTTTGAAGAGTGGAGATAATTTGAGAGACTTTATAGGATAAAATGTAGACTATACAACTGAAAGGATCCTTATTTTTAAATGAATCCAGGTAGTGATAAACAAGTAATTTGTTGCCATTTGTGCGGGTTAGATCTACATCTAGTGGAGGGTATAGCAGAAAAAGCTTTTGACTGAATCCTTGGGCAAGAAACTTGACCATTTAGGACCTAAGTTCTTCCATCTGAAAACATGGGTATAATAATGACTGCTTTGCAAATGCTACCCAAAAGGCAAAGATATATGAAGCAACCTAAGTGCCCATCAACAAATGACTGGATAAAGAAGATGTGGTATACATATACAATGGAATACTAGTCAGCCATAAAAAGAATGAAAATTTACCATTTGCAGCAAAATGGACGGACTTGGAGGGCATTATGCTAAGTGAAATAAGTCAGAGAAAGACAAATACTGTATGATATCACTTATATGTGTAATCTAAAAAATACAACAGACTAGTGAATATAACATAAAAGAAGCAGACTCACAGATATAAAGAACAAACTAGTGGTTACCAGTGGGGAAAGGGAGGAGAAGAGGGGCAATATAGGGGTAGGAGATTAAGAGGTACAAACTATTAGGTAGAAAATAAGCTACAAGGGTACATTGTACAACATGGTGAATATAGCCAATATTTTATAATAGCTATAAACAGAGTATAACCTTTAAAACTGTGAATCACTATATTGTACACCTGAAACTTACATAATATTGTACATCAGCTATACATCAATTTTAAAAATTATTTTAAAAAAGGTAATGATTGCTTTGGTAAGATAATGTATGTGGGCGATGTCTGGTACGTCATGGGCACTAATTAATATTGGTTTTCTTCCTTTCCTCTCTTCTTCTTCTGGTCATTAAGTTATAAAAGTGCCTGAAAGAATGATATGCGTCTCCCCTAAACAGTTATCTACCCAGTAGTAATTATTGAGTAGAATAATTATTATATAGAATTATTAAATTCTCAGGAGAACCCAGTTGCTTCAGGTCATTTTGAATGTGATCAAAACAGACCTCACCACCTTGTCCACAGTGGATCCTGATCCTAATTTCCCCCATGACCCTGACCAGGGATCGAAGCCATGCCCCCTGCATTGGGAGTGTGGAGTCCTAACTGGATCACCAGGGAAGTCCCCGTTTCCTAACTCTGTATTTCAACATTTATAACATTATCAATAACAGGTAATCATTATTTTCTTTCATTTCTCTGTTTCTTTACTTAGTTTGTACTTATCCTCACTAGCTCCATGAGGGCAGGGACCATGTCTGACTGATCCACTTTTGTTTCCCAGCCCCTAGCAGAGCGACAGGCATGTGGTAAGTGTTTGAAGAGGACTGAACGTATAAAGCTTAATAATAGGCTTCTTAGAGATACCTCTGTTTTCTAGGTAAGTTCATATTGCATTGCTATAACCAAAGGCTGGTTTAAATATATCATCTAATTTTAATTTTAGAATTTGGTAATGGACACGTATTCTAAAACTAAAAATAAATCTATAATGAAAAAACTCACCATCAATTCTGTTGATGGGGAACTAACCTGAAACATTAGTCCTCACCACATGTGGATTCTCCTTTTAGCACTAAATCCCAGGAAAATGTCTATAGTAAGTACTGTGTCTTTCAAAACAACGCATGTCTCCCTTCAGTATTCTTACTATCCCTGGGGACCAGTCACCTCTAAACTTTTCTGCTTGGTTCCTGGAATTATTCACTAACGAATCTTAATAGAACGTTTTTGTTCTGCTTTTGCACTTTATGTGAATACCATCTTCTTCTGCTGCCCTCTAATCTCTCACTTTCAGGCATCTGTCACCCACTCAATAGCTCCTTCAACTTTTTTTTTTTTTTTCTTAACAAGCATTCTTTCTCTCCCCACCAAGGACTAAAAAGAAACCCAAGACGTCTCTAAACCCAGGAGAATTTTTTAAACCAACAGGGGTCATTTGGTTACATGGAACAAAAATCCCTTCAAACTGGCTCAAATAAAAAGGGGAATGAGGCATTGTAAAGATAGTACAAGGACTCTGGCTGACATCTCCAGGCAAAAAATAAACAGTAGGGAAAAATCTATTGGGAAACTGAAAGTCAAGAGTACAACTCCCTTCCTCTCTCTCTGGAGCTCTCTGGGCTCTTATCTCTGCTTTCTCTGCCAGTCTTCTGCATTTCCTCTTCTGATTTTCTGTGCTGACTTACTTTCTACTTCTCCTGAACTTTTTATTTCAGATGGAACTTGTTTGTTAGGTTGCTATGGCCCCAATTCTATAAGAACATGCAGTTGTAGGCTCTACTATCCAAAATTTTAGTCTCAGCACCTCTTAATTTGAATTCTTAAGATAAGGAATATGCATATGGACTACTATAGACTCGTTCTAAGAGGCTCTGATTAAATTCCCCAGGTCAGTGCACGCCTCTTGTCCTGTCAGCTCTGGTTGGCTGGGGATGGATGGACAGGTTGCCTGATGGCTGGGGCAGATTCTTTTGAGATGTAGGCTCTGGGTGAGACAGGAATCCCAAATCTGTTTGCTACAAATTTAATCTAATGCAATCAGGGTTGAGGTGTCTGCACATGGGCCACCTGGTTTTATTCTGCTACACCAATGGTGAGCAACATGTGTTTGGAAAAAGGTCATGTTGTATTTGTAATGGGGGGAAAGGGCAGAGATATCAACATCAAGAAAACATATATACATATAACCAAATGATCTACTTTATGGAATAGAATAATTTTATTGAGAAAATCAGTGCTATTACTGGGCATATTTAGGAAAATGCTAACTCGTATAGATTCAGCTTCATTAATTTTCTTCATCCATCTGCATTACACAAAGACCATGCATATGACAATCATATGTCATCTTCAAAACAACCCTAACTAGAAGGTATTATCACCCTTACTTTTCATGTAAAGCAGCTGAAACACAGAGAGGGGAAGTAAATCACCAGAAGATATATGGTGGATTAGTGGCAAAAAGCTGAGTATAGAATTTTTCTACTTAATTAAACTGAAATGGTCTCCTGCCTTGAAAATAGGAGACTCCCCAGGATAAAAGAAATTAAGGATGGTTTATAGGATAGCCCTATAAAAGAAAGAAATCCTTACAAGAAGGGCAGGACATGATGCTTTTTTCCATCAGAGTTTTTGTTTTATACTCATTTTAAAAACTCTTTTAGACTTACTAGTATTTTTTATCCTCTACCACTGTTAGAGATACAAAAAAGGAAACTATAAGCAAAATAAGTTAGTTAAAATAGTCCAAAAACCTGTTTTGTAGTCAGAGTGCAATTCATTCTGAATTATTTATTTACTCCACCATTAAAATCTAGTGATTTTCCACCCATTACGTACCAGTTTTTGTCATGTAATAAACTACCCCAGAACCCAGCGGCTTAATGCTGTAAGCATTTGTTATTGCTCATGCATCTACAAGTCAGCTGTGCAGTTCTGCTGATCTGGACAGGGCTATGCTGTTCTCACTCAGCTTGCTCATATATCTGTGGTTGGGGGGCAGTTTGTCTGAGAGCTAGCTGGTCAAGGATAGCCTCACTCACATGTCTGATGGCAGGCTGGCTACTGGCTGAGGTGATGAGGGTGACAGAGCCACGTGTCTCTCATCATCCAATAGGCCCGCATGTACTTGCTTCCATGGTGACTGGGGAGGGAAGAGAAACTCACAAGCTTCTTGGACTTGGGTTCAAAACTTGCTAGTGTCACTTTGGCTGCTTTGTGTTGGCTAATGCCAGTCACAGAGCATCCTAGGTTCAAGAGGTAGGGAAATAGATGCTACTTCTTGATGGGAAAAGCTGTAGACACATCGCATAGAGCATGGATACAGAGAAGGGTGAGATTTGGGACCATTTTTATAATTAATCTTCCATATTAAGGTTTTCCTAAAACTTCTTCATATTCAGAGTCTAGCCTTTCTGAATTATTTCCCACTTTGAATTGTCAACATCTAATGCTGTACCACCCATTTTGTCCTCTGGGTTACAAAGAATATTTCTTAGAAGATTTTTCCTCTATAATTACTGTGATTTTCTTCTAAGCCACTGATACACATTCTGCAAATTTCAGTGCTTACCCTTTCTTGATTTTGTCAGAAGGGAGGATAAAGAAAATACCAACAAAAGTTAATCATACCGGGCTTCCCTGGT
Organism: Phocoena sinus; assembly: GCF_008692025.1. Classification (NCBI taxonomy): domain Eukaryota; kingdom Metazoa; phylum Chordata; class Mammalia; order Artiodactyla; family Phocoenidae; genus Phocoena; species Phocoena sinus. The sequence continues at coordinate 29,274,869 of NC_045774.1, read as the reverse complement.
GACGCAGTGGTTGAGAGTCCGCCTGCCGATGCAGGGGACGCGGGTTCGTGCCCCAGTTTGGGAGGGTCCCACATGCTGCGGAGCGGCTGGGCCCGTGAGCCATGGTCGCTGAGCCTGAGCGTCTGGAGCCTGTGCTCCGCAACGGGAGAGGCCACAGCAGTGAGAGGCCCGCGTACCGCAAAAAAAAAAAAAAAAAAAAAAAGTTAATCATACCCACCTTTCTTTTACCTATTCTTAGAAATTTGGAGGTTCTTCTGACACTAGTTTCATTACTTGACATGTATAAGAGGATGAATGGTGGCCTCAAAGACATCAGATCCTAATCCCTGAAAACTGTAAATATTATCATAATTGGAAAAAAGTCTTTGCAGATGCAATTAAGTTAAGGATGTTGAAATGGAGAGATTATCCTTGATTATTTGTGGGCCCTAAATGCCATTACAAGTGTCCTTATGAGAGAAAAGGAGAGGGAGATTAGATACACAGAGGAGGAAAAGGTCATGTGAAGACAGAGGTAGAGATTAGAGTGATGAAACCACCAGCGGCTGGAAGAGACAAGAAATGGATTCTCCCTTAGAACCTCCAGAGGGAGCGGGGCCATACATACACCTTGATTTTGACCTAGTGAATCTGATGTTGAACTTCTGGCTGTCAGCCAAGAAAGGGTAAGTTTCTGTTGTGCTAAGGCACCAAGTTTGTGGTCCTTTGTTACAGCAGCCACAGGAAACTAATACAGCATGTGACAGGCAATCTGTTGCACGTATCTCAGTAACAAAATGTAACAGGGTCATCTACTTATGGTTTACTTCCTTTCTTAAGTTCTATAAAGCATCTGCACGTGCCTTTGCAAGAAAGTACAGAATTATGGATATTCCTCCAATGAAAAATGCATTTGTTCCTGTACTTTAGTTCTCTATTTCCATGCCTTGCTATGCATAACAAAGTTATATTTATTATTGATATCTATATACCAAAATAAAATTTCTTCTGATGCAGTATAATCTTTTCTTTTTTTTTTTTTTTGCGGTACGCGGGCCTCTCACTGCTGCGGCCTCTCCCGTTGCAGAGCACAGGCTCCGGACGCGCAGGCTCAGTGGCCATGGCTCGCAGGCCCAGCCACTCCACGGCATGTGGGATCTTCCCGGACCGGGGCACGAACCCGTGTCACCTGCATCGGCAGGCAGACTCTCAACCACTGCACCACCAGGGAAGCCCAGTGTAATCTTTTAAAAGATATTTTCCATGGCAATTTAACCCAGCATGGATAATACCAACAATATAGAAAATTCAAACAAATAGACCAGTGTTAAGGCGCATCTCAATTTTAGAAATGTGAAAAATAACGCATCTTAGAATGATGATATACAGTAGCTCACTTCATCCCATGCATCAGCACTGAGTACCCAGTGTATGTAGGACCTCGTGTTACACACTGAAAATAGATAAGATGACACCTTTCTTATCTCCAGCTTAGGTCTTACTCTCCAGTAGTTGCAGACTTTCTTCTCTGCAAGGACCTGAAAGAGCAGGGCAGTCTTGCACCTGCTGTACCAGTTTCCAGAAGGGTGGGCTACTGGGACATACTGGCTGCTTCTGCCACACTCTAAGTTAGTGCTGCGGACAGCTCAGCCTGTCACTCATTAAGCTAGTCCAACATGGTGCACTGCCTCTACCCCAGACTAACCAATCTCCCAGGAGTGAACAAATATCTGGGGAAGTGATTTCAAAACGTCACTTTTTGTATCCAAGGTGGTTGTCCTGGAGGCTTTTATTTTCCCAAAGCTAAAATTGGATCTCAGGCCATTTGGAGATTGGCTATATATAGTGGGCCACCTTTCTACCACACTGATATAGGAAGTCATTTTGAAAATATGTGCTCTCGGTCCAAAGCAAAACATTTTCAGGATATGATAGGTGCATTAGCAGAAACTTATGTTCACTACTGGAAAATCAACACCAGAACTATGAATGATAGACCATCAGAGTCAGCCATGCCCTATAATAGCTGAGCGTAACTTTTTTATGCCTTACCTTCCAAGCATTCTGCATCATCTCAGGGGCCTTCCCCTCAAACAAGTATGAACTTCCCAAAGCTTTTTATCTCCAGAACCTGTCTTTTGCTTTTTCTTCTCTTCTGAATCTTATAAAGCAACTCATAAACTATATGACACTGAATTCCACTAACTTTTTCAATATTACATTATCAGGTATACTCTAGTTTATTAGGATAAGATATTTTTTAAGTGATATTTTCAAAAGCTCATAGACACCATGGTACTCTTCCCCCAAACCAATAACACCAGACTAATTATTTTAAAAAATCAGACTTATCCAAATTAATAGACATTCTGCAACGTATCAGTACTCTTCAAAACTATCAAGGTCATGAAAAATGGAAAGACTAAAGAAACTGTCATAGATCAAGGGAGATTAAGGAGACACAATGACCAAGTAAAATGTGGTATCCTGAATAATATTTTGGAATAAAAAAAAGCCATTTGGTAGTGATAAAGGAAACTAAATAACGTATGGATTTAGGATAATTGTACCAATGTTAATTTCTTAGTTTTGACAAATTGTGTATGTAAAAAGTTTTAAAATAGGGAAAGTGAGTTAAGATACAGAGTCTATAAAAAATTTTGCAACTTTTCTAAACATCTAAAAATTTCCAAAGTAAAACAATAAAACATTTATTAAAAAAACAAAAACAAAAACTCATAGGCCTGAGCTTTAGGGGCTAATCTACTCTGACCCCAAGCTAATCATTAATCATTTAATTTCACTGTGCCTTGATTTCTTCACCAGCAATGTTTTTAAAGTTCCCTTCATCATTAAATTAAAAAGTCATAACTCTAGAAAACACTTTCATGTGGTTTTTGAGCCAGACTTCTGGCATTTGGCCAGGAAAATGCCCAACCACTCTCAACTAAATGTAAGAAGACCCAGAAACTCGGTACCATGACTAGTTTTAGAACCTCTGCTGGCCCTGAATACAGAACCAAAAAGAACATGAGACTCCTTCTAAGACTCTCTCTCTCATTAGAATGATTTCCTTTTCTGCATGTTACATAATATTTAGAAAAAATTCAAAAACAAATGATATGTGCATATCTATTTAGTTACCATTCTGACCCTGGTCTGGGCTTATCTCCACCAATGGCTGAACAAGCAAAATAGGGCTGAAAAGAGGATGATGGCCCAAAGGCACGGCACTCTGAAGAATTAGTGAACCTTCAAAAGATTTAATGTCTTATCAAATTTTATTTATCCTATCCACAGTTTACCTAACCAGTCCATGATTTTTAGATATTTAGATGGTATTTCACTTTAGGCCATGATACCCATTTATATATATATATATTTATTTATATATATATATGAATATTAGAATATATATATTCTTTTTCAGTTTCTTTTCCATTATAGGTTATTACAAGATATTCCATATAGTTCTCTGAGCTATACTGTAGGCCCTTGTTGTTTACCTATTTTGTATATAGTAGTGTGTATTTGTTAATCCCCAACTCCTAATTTATCTCCCCACTCCCCCACGTTGGTAACCATAAGTTTGTTCACGATACCCATTTTGGATCTTTGTATGCATCTTCCAGAAGTAAAATTCTGGGCCAAAGAGCATGACCAGTTTTAGGCTCTTCATACATTTTGCCAAATTGCTTCTCACTTTACACCCCATCAGCAATTACCTAGATCACTACTTGGACTAAATTTTAAATTTAACTGTTTTTTTCTCTTGCCCATATAAGGAAGTCTAACCATTGAGTAGGGAAAGAGAACAAGGGATTGAGATGAACAGATTTCTCTCTTCTCTGCTAATTTATACCATCATCCCCTTTTGGGTCAACTTACAACTTTAAAAAAATAATATTTGTTTTTGTGCAAGGGCTGAAGGAGAACATGAAAAAATTAAGATTATTATAACTGTGTAACTGTTGGGGGAGGGAGTAACCTTGTTTCCAAATTTTTGCCTTTCCATTCCATCCTCAAGAACTTTTAAAAACAAAATTTTACCTCATGTGCCTTTATAGAAAAGACTTTTACCCCCAAACCAGAAAGTCCCAATGTAGGTGTTGCCAAATTAAAACAAATGCTCTTAAGTAAGTTTTTTTCTGATAATAAAAGCAATCTATGATTATTTTAAAACATTTGGAAAGAAAAGGTTTACTTCCAGAGATATAGGTTGATAGACATAACAAAATTAGGTTAATATTGTATATGCGGTTCGTACTCTACTACTTGTCACTTAATATTATGAAGGAGGCTTTTTGCTAGATCATACAATTTTTTTGAAACATGATTTCTAATGACTGGGTAATCTTCCATTTAATGGGGAAGCTATCATTCATTTCTGGACATTTAAGTTGTTTCTAATTTTTCCTATGATAAATAATTCTGTATTGACCATCCTTATGCACGCTTATATCTTTGATTACCTCTTAGACTATTACTTTGGATAGATTCCAAGAATGATTCTTTATAAATATTGCAAAATTGCTTTACAGAAAGGTCGTACCCATTCAAACTCTCACTAGCAGCATATAAGGATACCCATTGCAATGAACCATTATGAATGCTTAACATTATCTTCTATCTTCTAGGTCTTTGTCAAAGATGTCTCATTATTTTTCCAACTTGTTTTCCAGCCAGGTCGGGGTAACTTCACTTATTTCTTATACAGCTTTTACTGCGAGAGACTGTGAGTTTCTGCCCCCAAAATTGTTCAGATTGCTAGGAAAGGCAAGTTATTTCCCTTGGTAGCATTTGGGTTGGGTAGTTGCTGAGTTATATGGTTTATCGGAGTTAGTCGCCACCACGCCCTAGAGTTTCCCTAAATGTTCTGGTCACATTTGCTGCATGATTAGCTTTACTGCTATGAAATACTGAGGGATGTATAGAACAGATGCCCAGGCATACCCCTTGGTTTGCATGGAGCTCAGAAGTCCTGTGAGAAATCACTTGAAACTCTCTTTACAATTGGAGTTAAGAGATGTACAGACCTGATAATCTGCGGGTCCCCAAAGTAATCTGGAGCGGTGGAAAGACAGTGAAGGCTGAGTGAAAAGGAGTGGACCAGCTGTGCAGCAGGGTACAGATATTGAAGATAGCATTTTTTTCCAGGGAGAATAAAAAACTAGGCTCGACCATCCTCTGAACTAGCCACTGAGGGCTGAAAGAATAGTATCCCAGATGAGCAAATTACTGTGCTGTGGGAACCCCTTTTTAAAGAGGGAGTCAACAGAAATAGGCGGCTTCCAATAGTTAGTGTAAAAAGAATACCAGGAAACAGTCCCGAGATTGGCAGAGGAGGGAGCAGAAACCCATGGGAGGAGAGGGAGTCCGCTCTTCCAAAGGAGCTGGTTCAAGGAGAAGAGTGACAGCTGTCAACCTCAAACGGAGCAGGAAGTTAGAAGTGCTAACACTGGCTCAATGGAGCCAGAAGCCACTGTTTCTGATTACCTTGAAAGGACAGCCCTGATGCTTCAATCTACCTCCTGCCCCCACCCAACCAGTCCCCCAGGGATTCCAGCATTGAAAATGACCCTCTACAGGGTCAAACTCTTAGAAATTCATTAAGAAAAAGACTACAGATCGCTAGTCAAGACAGTGGGGACTTAGCCCATTGGGATGTGTGGGATACAAATATGAAAGATTTATTCTCATCAATTGGTGAAGCCTTTTCAACTTTGTGAAATTTATGGACATGCTGTTATCTGGCTGGAACATACAGTGTGTACATCCATTACTGATAAAGAAAACTCTTTTATTTCTCAAATTAAAAACCTATTGGTTGTTATAAATTCCATCTTTATATTGGCCAGATTGTGGCCACTGTAAATAATGGAGCACAGAAACTTCCAAACAGTTCTTTTTGCTTAGAAAATATATACACATATAGACTAATGAATATATATGCACACTTGCATACATGCATACACACATGAACATGTAACATGTTGATTAACAGTTTTAAGTTCACAGGGATAAAAATGAAACCAGTTTCACTTTCCTCCTGTTACTATGCTATGTCGAATTTCCTCTTCTGAGTGGGAAACAGATCCTTAATGATATCTTGGGCAGATACCACAGCATTTCCAACATTTCATAATTAAAAGACAAATTCAGTATTGTCCAGTTTAAAACTCCAATCTCATCTGATGCAGATCTCATCTCTGCTAGTCATGGTCCATGGCTCCAGAGACCTGCAGTGAGTTTGGTCATTGACTGGGGTTGGAGTCAAGCGGGGCGGGGGTCTGGCTTATCTCTTCCTCTACCTATTTAAGAACTTATTTTCAGTTGTGCAGGTTGTAAGGGAGGATGAGAGAGGATGTTTCTTTATTGACTGCCTACTCTTGTGGTCCTCTGCTGGTTGTTGCTTCTCGCTTGCCTTGGCTGCCCTCTATGTAACAAGGGCCCAAATATATCTTCTCACCTGGGCTCAAGAGTAAGTTCTTCTGTAGGCTTTCTTCTGGGAGGGGGATATTGGGAGGGGAGAGGATGCTATGAAGCCACCCTTCTGTACAGTTCCATGAAGTGGAGTTTGTCTCTACATCTTCATGTCTAGCTTTCCCAACCTCTTCAGCACCTTCCCTCTTGCCTCTGGTGTCCTCTCACCCTGTGGTCAGCTCTCATCCATTTACCATCTGTCTCCAGTTCTGTTTACCCCTGTTCATATACGTATATGGGCCGATTGATGGATCAACTATTTTAGCCCAAATCCCAAAATTTCCTTCAGGGGACGAGATGCCAGTCTCACAGTGTTTCACGCAACCTTAATGTCTGTAAGCAGTTCTCCTGATCTTCTCTCCCTTAACTTGATTTGTGCGGATGGGGAGGTGGGGGGTAAGCATCACCCCTCCTTTTTCCATGGAAATCAGTGGGGAATAAACAGAGGTCCCACATAAACCAACAGCATCTGACTTCAAAGACTTTTCCCAACCCTACCACTATCCCTAGATCTTCTTTTTATAGGACTGTAAGGGAACACTGAGATGATGGCTGAGGCTGGAGGAAGGGCAGGGGATGTACTAGGATAATGTTTGGAGGCAGCAAATTTTGCTCACCTGTTTTTAGCCTTAATAGAGAGGTCAGCCGCAAATGTTCAAGGTTCCCTGGAGGGTATCACTGTAGAATAGGTTACTTTATGATCCTTTGCCCATAGCCTATAGCTTTAGTTGCCCAAAGCAACAGGAAAAGCCTCATTTAACAATTTTAGTATGTGTAGAACATTCAATAAGTTTTATTTTTCAGCTTGCTTTTAAAAAGTCATACAATTTCATTTATGGATACCATATTAACCATTTCTCTATTTTTGGATAATTTTTTTCTAATTATTTTCCCTATTATAAAAAATGCTAAAATAATCATCTTTATTCTTTATGTACTCATGTTAGTATTTGCATAGAATAGATTCTTACAAGTAGGACTGCTGATCTTGTTCAAATTTTTGGATGCCTCTATCAAATTGCTCTCACCAAAATTTGAAAAATTTACACTCCCAGTACCAATTTCCTCATACCCTGGAAAATATTCAGTGTTATATAGTTTTAAAACTTCTGCTGAGGACTTCTGCTCCCAGAAAGATGAAATAGATGTATTTTTCTCTATCTGACTGCTAAGTACAACTAAAAACTCTGGACATTTTATATAAAGCAAAAATAGACTTTGAAACCAGCCAGAGACCTTGGAGCCTAAGAAACAACATGGAGTAACTTTCCTGCAGTGTCAGGGGAGACCATGTGAGGAGACTGGACTTCCATCCCCACCTGGCAGTAATGTGGTGTCCCTCCACTTCCCTGCTGAGGTGGTGTTAGAGGTCTACTGGAGAATCAAGATTTTTACCACCACCCAGCAGTAACAAGACCACTGCCACTGCATTGTCAGTGGAGGCCATGTGAGGTACCAGAACTCCTACCCTGTCCAAGCAGTAACAAGGAGCACCCACCTCTGAGTCTCAGTGGAGGCCAAATGGGTCATCTGGACTTTTACCTTTGTCTGGCAGTAACAAGGTTTGATTACAAGTAACAAAGCATTAACAAGGAACAATGGCGCCCTGCCAGAGTAGTGTCAGAAAAAGCCAGCTAAAACAGAAGGCTTAAATAAGATCCATTTTCTTAATACAAAAAGGTGCAGGTTTCAATAAAAAAATTACTATACTAAGAACCAGGAAGAACTCAAAATAAATTTAAAAAGACAATCAATATGGCAGTTCTAACTTGTGCAATAAGACAAGAAAAGGAAATAAAAGGTATTCTGATTGGTAAGGAAGAAATAAAGCTGCTTGTTCTTGATGACGTGATCATCTATGCAGAAAATTCAAAAGAATCAACAAAAATATTCTAGAACTAATAAGTAATTATGGTAAGGTAGCAGGATACAAGGTTAATATATGAAAATCAATTGCTTTCCTATACACCAGCAATGAACAAGTGGAATGTGAAATTAAAAACACAATACCATTTACATTAGCACTGTCCAAAATGAAATATGTAGGTATAAATCTAACAAAACCTGTGCAAGATCTATGTGAGACAAACTGCAAAACTCTGATGAAAGAAATCAAAGAACTAAATAAATGGGGAGCTATTCCATGTTCATAGGTAGGAAAACTCAATATTGTAAGGTGTCAGTTCTTCCCAACATGGTCTCTAGATTGAATGCAATTCCTATTAAAATCCCAGTAAGTTATTCTGTGGATATCAACAAACTGATTCTAAAGTTTATATGGAAAGGCAAAAGATCCAGAATAGCCAGCAGAGTATTGAAGAACAACAAAGTTAGGGCTTTCATAATCAAGGCAGTATGTATTGGTGAAAGAATAGATGGATCAATGGAACAGAATAAACAGCCCAGAAATAGACCCACCTAAATATAGTTAACTTATCTTTAACAAAAAAAGCAAAGGCAATACAATGCAGCAAAGACAAACTTTTCAACGAATGGTGCTAGAACAACTGAAAATCCACATGCAAAAAAAAAAAGGAATCTAAACACAGACCATACACCCTTCACAAAAGTTAACTTAAATGGATCACAGACCTATATGTAAAATGTAAAACTATAAAACTCCTGGAAGATAAAACAGGGAAAAATCTAGATGACCTTGGGTTTGATGATTTTTAGATACAACACCAAAGGCACAATATATGAAAGGAAGAATTGATAAGCTGGACTTTATTAAAACTAAAAACTTCTGCTCTGCAAAAGATACTGTCAAGCTAATAAAAAAAACAAGCCACAGATTAGGAGAAAATATTTGAAAAAGATATATCTGATGAAGGACTGTTACCCAAAATATACAGAAAACTCTTAAAACTCAACAATAAAAAAAAAAAAAAAACGATTAAGAAATGGGTAAAAAGAGGGGGTAACGGTAAAATGTGTAACAGGCCCAGGTAGGTAGATTTGTTATTTTAATTGCTCCCACACACCACACACAGTCTTCCAGGGGACAGGTTGCTTGCAGTTCAGAGCTCTGCTGCCCCAGGGGAACCCATCCATCAGTGGAGCAGGCAATGTGAGGGCTGGGAAGGGGAAAAAACTAAAACTAAACAAACAAAAAAAGGACAAAGACCTAACAGATACCTCACAAAAGAAGATATACAGATGGCAACTATGGAGTTTATATGCTCCATATAAACTGGAGCATACAAAAAGATGCTCCAGTTTATATGTTATCAGGGAAATGTAAATTAAAAACAACAATGAGATACTACAACACAGCAACAGAACGGCCCAAATCCAGAATACTAATAACACCAAATGTTAATGAGGATGTGGAGCAACCGGAACTCTCATACATTGTTGGAGTGAATACAAACTGTACAACCACTTTGGAAGACAGTTTGTCAGCTTCTTACAAAACTAAACATATTCTTTTAGCAGGAGGAGGAGAAAAGGAAGGGGAAGAGAATGAGGAAGAGGAAGAAGAAGAAAAAGAAGAGCAAGAAGAGTAAGAGGTAGGAGGTATAAGGAGCTAAATGGAAATTTTAAAACCTAAAAATACAATAATCATCAGTGGATGGGCCCAATGGCAGAATGGAGGGCACAGAGGAAAGAATCAGTGAACTAGAAGATAGGACAATAGAAATTATTTAATCTGAACAAAAGAGAGAAAATACACTGAAAAAAATTGATCAGGTCCTCAGTGTCCTGTGGGATTATAACAAAAGATCTAACATTTGTATCATCAGAGTCCTGGAAGTAAAGGAAAAAGAAAACAAGACTGAAAAAGTACTCATATAATAACTAAAAGGTTCCCAAATTTGTCAAGAGACATAAACCAACAGATTCAAGGTGCTGTGAAAATATTTTGTAATTAAAGTCCATAATCAGTTAACTTCAAGTAAGAGAGATGTCTGGATAACCTGGTTGGGCCTGATTCAATCACTTGAAAGGCCTTAAAAGCAGAGCTGAGGTTTTCCTAATCAAGAAGAAATTCTACCTGTGTACAGCAGCTTCAGACCGTGCCAAAGAGTAGACTTGTAGAATGAATGCCTTATCCGCTATCATGGGATTCTACACAACAGTGCTTCTGATAAAGGAACTCACTTCAAAGCAAATGAAATGCAGCAATGCGCCCATACTCATGGAAATCGCTGGTCTTATCATGTTCCCCATCAACCTGAAGCAGTTAGTTTGCTGGAATAGTGGAATGGCCTTTTGAAGACTCAGTTACAGCACTGGCTAAGTGACAATACCTTCCTGGGTTGGGGCAATGTCCTCCAAGAGGCAGCATATCCTCTAAATCAGTCTCCCATAACCAGGATTCCCAGGTCCAGGAATCAAAGGGTGGCAATGGGAATGGCTTCACTCACAATTATCACTGATGATTCACTATCAAAGATTTTGCTACCTAACCACACAAACTTATGTTCTGCTGGTCTAGGCTGGTCTAGAGGTCCTAGTTCCAAAGGGAGGAATGGTTCCACCAGGAGACACAACAATGATTCCACTGAAATGGAAATTGAAACTGACATCTGGCCACTTTGGGGTCCTCATGCCTCTGAATACACAGGTAAATAAGGAATTATTCTAGTGGCTGGAGTGATTTATCCTGATTAACAAGGGAAATTGAGTTGCTACTATACAGAAAGTAAAGAAGAATATACAGGAGATACCCTAGGGCACCTGTTAGTACAGTCACTTCTCTTTATTTGTGGTAGTTATGTTCTACAAAGCCCATACAAACACTGAGTAGTAAATATTGAACCATTGTTTCCAGGGGAAATATGTCTGTATTTCACATGTATACATACATTTCTCACATAGATTACAATCTTAAATCCTAAAACAACTCATCCTGGTAAATTCCATTTTCTTTATTTCACAAAAGGAAAAATGCTACAACTATTTCAAAAAGTTTCATTTTTTTGTAAAGTGAAAATGAGGTTCAGAAATGTTAAGTGACTTGCCTGAGGCCACCCCACCAGCAGGTGCCAGAGTTGGAATTCAAACCCTGTCCAACTGGCCCCAGAGCTGGAACTTCTTGTACTATCATTGCATTGTCCTACTGGCTATATCTTCTGGTTATCTTTATATTAGAGCTGCAACAAAAAGCAGAGTGTAGCCTTGTGTATAATCTAACTTAGAAACATGCCCAGAAATTGATTCAAATTTTTCTCTGCTCTGTCCATATCTGCAAATGACCACAAAAGCCTGCTAGTCTTGATTGGAGGATTATAAGGGAATTCAAAAATACAGAATCCCTGAATAATGAGGGTCAACTGTACTATCATGCCCAGAGAAACAGAATGTATAGGATTATATAAATATGTATAAATATAAATAATATGTATATATGATTTATTATAAGAAATTAGCTCATGCAATTATGGAGGCTAAAAAGTTCCATGATCTGCCATCTGCAAGCTGGAGACCCAGGAAGGCCAGTGGTGTAGTTGTAATCTGAGTCTGAAGACCTGAAAACCAGGAGAGCCAATGGTGTAAGCTCTAGTCCAAGGCCAAATGCCTGAGAACCAGGGGAACTAATGGTGTTAGTCCCAATTCAAGGGCAGGAGAAGACCTATGTCCCAGTTCAACAATCAGGCAGAGAAGGTGAATTCTCTTTCTCTCCTATTTTGTTCTATTCAGGCCCTCAATGGATTGGATGATGCCCATCCACATTGGGGAAGTCAATCTACTTTACTCACTTTACCAATTTAAATGCTAATCTCATCTGGAAACACCCCTAGAGACAAATCCAGAAATAATGTTTAATAATGTGACCCATCAAGTTGACACATAAAATTAAGCATCATATCCTGTAATTAAATCAATGGAAAGCTGTAAAAAATCGAATTCAGCCAGGACCACTGATGGCCCAGACCCTTCAGAAATGAAGATTTGGGTCACTTCACCAGGTAAAGAACCACGACTAGCTGAGGTGCTTGCTGAGGGCCAAGGGAATATGAAATGGATAGTGGAAGAAGATAGCTATAAATACCAGCTACAACCATGTAACCAGCTGCAGAAATTAGGGCTATAATCGTTACGAGTGTTTCTTCCTGGTTTTGTTATAAATATTTTGTATATATTTTAAGCAATTATTTTTGTTTTCTTCTCTCTTATTCCTTTATCATCTAAGATATATTAATGACAATTAACTTTATATCACATTTTTAAGAATATCAAAAAGAAGAGTGAATATTACCCTAGGATTTTGTATCCTCTTCTGGAGAAAGGGTTAGTGTGTTTGGTTGTATGGAGTATGTGTGACGTCGGGTGGAAGTACGATTCTGTTGATGTCTTTATGTGGAGGTTAAGTATGGTTTATGGAGTTGTGTGTGTGTGCCAAGTAGACAAATAGTGGACTGTAATGGTCTTTTTGACATGTTCACTTGGCTAGGCTATAGTCCCCGGGTACTAAATAAAAAATCCATGATCCATTAAAGTTGACTTAAAGTAAGGGCAGTTGTCCTGGACAATTTGGATGACCCCATTCAATCAACTGAACGAGCTTAAGGTGGAGCTGAGGCTTCCTTGAAGAAAAAAAGTTCCACCTGTGGACAGAAATTTCCGCATATGCCTGAGTTTCAGCTGCCCTTCATGACAGCCTGCCCTGTGTATTTTAGACGTGCCTAGACAGCCCCCACAATCGCATAAGCCAACTCCTTGCCATAAATCCCTTAATATATGTCTCCTACTGGTTCTGCTTCTCTGATATACGTGCCAAAAGAGAATTAAGGCTGCAGATAGAATTAAGCTTGCCATTCAGCTGCAGCTGACTTTAAGATAGGGGGCTTTAGCTTAGATTACCCAAGTGAGCCCAATGCAATCTGATGCAGCATGAGAAAGACTGGACTGCCATTGCTGGTGTTGAAGGTAGCAAGAAGCCATGAGCCAAAATGGTGGCAGCCTTTAGAAACTGGCATCGATGAGGAAACTGATTCTCCCCTAAGCTACCAGAAGGAATGCAGCCCAGCTGATGTCTTGATTTTAGCCCAGTGAAACCAACTTCAAACTTCTGACCCCCCAAACTGTAAGATAATAAATTTCTGTTGTCTTAAGCCACTAGGTTTGTTTGGTAATTTGTTACAGCTGCAATTAGAAACAAACATACCAAATATATGAAGTCTGTCTTAAAGTTTTCCTTAGACTCAGAGAGCGATATAGATACATACACATATATAGTTTAGAAATATATATAGTTTATAATTATATTGTTTATATATAAATATAATTTAGATTATAAATATATAAATTATTAATATGAATTTTGATATAAAAATTATAGCATTGACTTTATTCTTTATAAAAGAAATTCATAAAAATAATTACCATTAGGATTAGTCTCTCATAAGAGAATGTTCATATAGAAGCTTTCACTGAGGCAGTACAAGATAACAGATGTTAAGATTCACAACAGATCCCCCTATGAAGAATCAAGAATATGAAAGGGACAGGAAAGTGTGGAGAGAAAGGAGATTGTCATGTGAAGACTCTCTTTGGAAGAAGATATTGCATGTGGTGTAGGGCTCAGCTGAGAGCCCCACCTCACCCCAAACCAAGGAAGCAAGCAGGAACCTGCCATACTGGGGGATGGGGAGCCTCCCCAGAGCTTTAGGTATTATTCCTGTGGGGGGAGGATAGGACTGGCTCCCCCTGAGGTCATAGAGATTAACATCCCCTGTGGCAGGTCCAAGAGTCGGATACTTGCTGGGATCTATAGACCCAGAGCCTGTCCCCCTATAGGAGAGAGTAAGCAGGCATGAGGTTACCATGGGTCCAGTCCCAGCACACCACCTGGAGAGGCAGAGGGGCAGTAAGTTACAGTCCACATATAGAAACTGAAGTGGCCACCTGATGTAAAGATGCATCTGTCTGGGACAAGGCACAGTGCCCATAAGAGAAAGGTTGGGGTCAGGTTATAATGATACTCTGTTCCGATAATATCTTTCCTTTCCCTTACTAGTCTCCAGACCCACTGCTTCCTGTTTCAACTTTTGGGGGTCAGGAACTGGGAGGGTGAGGGGGTTAGAGGAAGAGAAAAAAGGGAGGAGAGATTGAGATGAAGCCAACTATAATTCTAGAATGCTACAAGTCAGCCAAATTAAATCAACTAATAACTGGTACAGGCATAACATTTGCAGGTTCCCATCAATATTGATTTGCCCATTTAGTGAAATGTATATATCTGAGCCAAGGATGGATTGACAAAAGGGACGTGATCAACATAGAAAAGCAAACTCTCCATTCTATTCAGAACTTCCCAGAAAGATATAAGAAACAGAGGAAATTTTTTCACAAGAAAGGTACTTTGATGGTAGAGCAGAGTTCACTGGGTTTCCACAGAAGTTGGATTAAGGACCCACCTTTATAGTCAGTGTCCAATCAGAGAGCAGAAACCATATAGTTATCTGAACAGGGAAAATTTAATTTAAAAAGTTATTAACTACAGCAGAGGATTAACTAGAAAGGGAGAACCCTGGGGCTGATGGGGCTTACCCACAGAGGGAAGAAACTTGTAAGAGAGGCCCCCTTCCCAAGGCTAGGATTCAGTTTTTACCGAGGAAGTCCACCAGAGAAGATTTCTGTGCTGCTCTGGACCACAGCTGGTCCACAGGTGCTTGGAGCAGAGGCTGGCAAGCAAGGAATTTCAGCTGGGACCAGCATGCAAGGAACGATCTTCTGGGGTGGAGGCAAACAGAGGCTGGCAAACTGGAATCCTTGGCTGGAAGTCACTGGGAATTGGACCTCTGGGAATGATACAAGGGAAAACCATCCACAAAAGGTGCCACACCTCAGAAGTTGTTGTAAAGCCACCAGAGATGCTGGGTGGAAGCCCCTGCAGAGAGGTGCTATGTTCTGTTGGCCACTGGACTCTGCAGGTTGCCACACACGCTGCAGGAGACTGGCCTGCAGAAGCTGGCCCACGAAGGAGGCTGCTAGAAGGAGCACAAATGGGTAAAACAGAAAGGGTACCTTTCCTCCTTCAGTGTCCCTCCTGCGCCCTCTACTGACAAAGCTTAATATCCCGCCAGCTGCAAAGGAGAGATGCTTCTAAAATCTAGCTCCGGAACACTGGATTTAGAGCTGAGCAGGCAAAAGGGTGGATTTGGGGCTGAGAGGCAATACCTTGATAACTGGAACACTGGCAAAACCATTCTTTTCCTGTGTTTTTATTTGTCTGTTCATCAGACAAAATGGATCTGTAAACCAACTTCCCAGGTATCTAAACCCTAAGGTTTCTTTAGACATCACCATCACCACCACCATCATCAAAGAATTCCAGGGCAACAAAAACCAGTTTTTGAGATTTGCTCTAGGACAGATGCTTGCATACATTATCTCCCTGATGCAGGATAACACAATCTACAGTGTTATATATTGCATAGTAAGCAGTATGTAAGTATATGCTACTGTTCTTCTTACTTTAACAAACATATGAGGAAACTAAAGTTCAAGAACACACAGCTAGTAACTGATGGATCTAAAATTCTAAGCCTAGGACCATCTCACTAGAAAATTGCTGCTGTGTTCACTAACTCAGCCTTTCGCACCAAGAGACTAATTTTTGTGCGATGTGCTAAGAAATTCCACGTTCTAGGCTAAAACGTGGTGCCTCAACTAAGGTCCTGCCTTTGAGAAATCCTGCTGGCAAGAATCTGTTACTTTTAGGACAACATCTTTTCCAAGAATGCGTTAAAAATGAAATAGAAGTGCTGGTTTTCTTTAAGAAATTTGATAGCTTCATTGTGATTACACTTAAAGTATAGTTGTACACACATCTCCCCTGCTGGGAGATTTTATCAGCCTAACATCTATGGCGCAGTGAGTAAATGCTAGGCATTGTGCTAAGTTCTGTGCATGCCTTTTGCTGTGTAATCTTTGCCACAGCCCTGTGAGTACGGTTAGTAGTCCCATTTTCAGATAAGAAAACTGAACATTGGAGAAGTTGAATAATTTCACCAAGTTATCACATAAGTGGTGGCACTGGAATTTGAATCCAAAATAGGTCTAACTCCAGAGCTCAAGTTCATGATCATGAAGCCAGGGCCCATCCAGTTACCCTGTGTTGTACACTTTCTTTATTTCAAATATTCTATACTTTTAAGTTTTAAAAATAAAAAATGGGCTTAATACATTTTTCAGTTGCTTTTGATTAATAAAAGAGATTGCTCCCTTGAGATGACTAGACTTCTTTAAGAATGTTAAGCAGTCTTAGAGGGGGAAGCCCATTTCTAACCCTGTTAGATTAGCAGGGAAAGAAGAGTTTCTGATATGGTGTCCCTTGCCCATTTTCATTAATTCCAAGTGAGGTAGGGCAGACATGTGGATACTTGACATGAGCAATTTACAGTTGTCTAGGATGAAGACAGCAGCTGATACGGCAAATATTTTGGCGAAATTATTTTTCATTGCCTTTCTTCTTACCCTACGTCTGGTTATTAGTAGCATCCCAGCCACAGAGCGGGCCTCTATGCAACTCAAGCAGTGATTCCTCTTGGGCCCCCCTTTATTTTTAACCAAGAAAAGATCTCAGTGCCCACTTCTGTGACACTCAAACTAGAGCAAATCTATTTAAATATTTGCTTCACTTGGCATTCATTAAATTCTGTTTAGTTAAATTATCTCATTTATATAACATGGCTATCATGCCAAAAGTATCTGATTGTGAAAAAGGTAGGAACAAAGAGAATTTAAAGAAATTAATATCTTATATTTTGTTTTATCAAATAAAATTATGCATATCTAGCCATATTTTTAAATGAAAACTATAGATTCCTAAGTGCCTTCCATAGACCTTTCAATCTATGGACATGGGTCAATTATAATATCTTCCTGGGACTTCAGGCAGCTACATAGCTAGGTCCAAAAGTTGTAATTACTAAAAGTTGGTAATTACTGTTCTAACTAATGGAAATTTCACCTTGTGTAATTTCCCCAATTCTCACACTTCTCTGTATGAACTCCACCTTTCTGTTCAAGTATCACACCACACGATGGCAGCCTTGTCTCTCATTTCCTCTTCTGTATTTTCAAGGAGGGATCCTCATTGTTACTGAATGAGTAGTAAGTTTGGGAAGAAACCAAGTGATTCAGACTGAAGTTTCTGGAGGACACTAGTAGGAAAAATAGTGTGGGCCCTTATTTCCTTATTTATGGAACTGAATAGATCTCCAAACTCTGATTTATGATTCCAAAGGTGACTTGCCACTGAACTTGAATCTACGAAGATTGTGAGAAAAGGATGATGGGACAAAGCCTTCAGGAGCAAGCTGACCAGCACAGGTGAAGAGTAAGGAAGTAATGAGGGAGGGCATGAAGTGAGGTGTTCCCAGCACTTCCCCAAAGGAAGGTAATAAAACAAGCTCAGCAAACCTCTTTGAATGTTTGAGGGTCTCCAGGGCAAAAGAAATTAGGGAGATTGTGATGGAAGTTATAAATGACCTAGAAAACACTGGTTGTGTTCAATTTCCATACCCTAGAAAATGTACAAAAATCAATCATTATGTATAAAACCACCATCTCAGAGGAAAACCAGAAAGCATCAATTCCTAATGAAAGTAACTCTAACAGCTCCTCCTACGAAAAATACAAAAACACTCCAATCCAATCAGGGCATAGCTTCAGAGGAAAATCAATAACTAATCAGTAATATTGTAACTCTTCTGAAGAAAAAATAAGATAGGAAGATAACAGGTTCTTCCCTGGTGGCGCAGTGGTTAAGAATCCGCCCGCCAATGCAGGGGACATGGATCCCTGGTCCGGGAAGATCCCACATGCCGCGGAGCAACTAAGCCCGTGCGCCACAACTACTGAGCCTGCGCTCTAGAGCCCGCAAGCCACAACTACTGAGCCTGCATGCCACAACTACTGAAGCCTGCACGCCCTAGAGCCTGTGCTCTGCAACAAGAGAAGCCACCGCAGTGAGAAGCCCACGCACCACAACGAAGAGTAGACCCCGCTCACTGCAACTAGAGAAAGCCCGTGTGCAGCAATGAAGACCCAGTGCAGTCAAAAAAAAATAATAAAATAAAATTTATAAAAACAAAGAAAAAGAAAGATAATAGTCTGCATGCTGTCTAAAATAGGGGAGACAGAGAAGAATTTAAAATGTCTTTTGCAGCATTGTTTAGGAGAGAAGGTCTTGACCGCATTACATATATATTTGGTCCATTTGAAGTGAATGTATTTTTTCAGCTTTCTTGGAGTTTCTTCTGTTTTTCTTTCTCTAACTTGATACTTCCCATATCAATTTTCAGGCTTTCTTCTTTAAAGCAAGTAAAACTTGTTAATTATGTTGATTAAAACTTCTATAGCTCTATTCACAGATGTAGAGAACAAATGTATGGACACCAAGGAGGGGAAGTGGTGGGAGTGGGCAGGGGAGGGGTGGTGGGATGAACTGGGAGATTGGGATTGACATGTATACACTAACATGTATAAAATAGATAACTAACAAGAACCTGCTATATAAAAGATAAAATAAAATTCAAAACAAAAAACTATAGCTCTATTAATTTTTAACTGCTTTCTAGTTCAATAAATCAGAGAGATTTATAGGGATATCTTCTCTGATCTAAATTTGTCAATTTCTCATCATCAATTTCATTTTTGTTTTGACAATATTAATATGGCTACTGGTTTTTAATGTTTAGCATTTTTCTGGAATCATTTGCATTTTTTAGCTTTCACGCTTTCTGTTCTTTAAATGTAAAGAATGTTTTGCAAACAATATAGTTCTCTTGGTTTTTTAATTTTTTAATCCACCAGAACAATCTCTATTTTTTAACTGGTGGGCTTAATATATTTATAGACAGAATATAGTTGAATTATTTTTAATCTATTACTATATTTTCTGATTTTTTGCATGTGAGGTTAATCTATTTACAGGTATTACGTTTACTGGAAATTTAGAATTTGTTTCCACTATCTTACTTTATGATCTCTTTTGCTCTACTATTTCTGTGTTTTCTTTCTCTCTTGACTTTATATCCGTTTGTTTTGTTGTTTAATTTTGGCCTTCTATTAGATGGGAATTTATAGTCTATTTTTTTACTTTTTATAATAGCAATAGTCTTCTAGTGATCTTATTTAACAACTCAACAATGTCTAACGTTCAGCATACCTTAACTCCTCTTTTAAACAATACAAATCTAAGGACACTCTTTTTGCATCAGACTCCACTTTGCTCTCCCAACTTACTTGAACTGCTAAATAGCATGAAGGAATTTCCAGAGTAGAAATCAAGTAGATAACTTTCTCACCACTAGAGGGCAAGATGCATTTTCAAAATAAGTTTTTATTTTATATATTTCAAAATAATGTTATTATTTATCTAAGTTGTGAATTGAATTATTAATCAAATGACCAAGTAAATTTTGTTTCAAGAAGGTGGCCTAAAAACATATTTACCTCCTTAGTCTTTCAAAATTCAATTAAACTAACAGAAGAAATACAAATAAAAATTAATTCAGAGCACTAAAAAGGAGTCTATGATGCCAGAAGACTACAGCACTGGAGAATTTCTGAACCGTATAAAGGAAATGTCACACTGCAGTGTTAATTTTGAGGAGGGATGGGATGGTAGGAGGTGGGGGACTAAAGGAGACTTCACTTTGTGTATGCTTGTGTTGTCTGAATTTCTACTGAGAAATGTATTCATGTATTACATGTGTCGAATGAAAGATTACGTAGTCACTTTAAAATAAACTATATGGATAGAGATTTGATGATAAAACCTAATAGAGCTGAGGATCTTTGAAACCCATGCATTTGACAAATGTCAAGAACTTCTTCAAAACGGAGCTAAAATCAGAAACAGTGGAGATCCTTAATCCATGTGTAAATTATTTTTGTTACTAAATAAAGATATGACTATATATTTTTCGAATAGATAGCCAACTGTCTCAATACCATCTATTGATAGTTTATCCTGTTCCAACAGATTTGAAATGTCACCTTTATCACTTTGTAGATTTCTTTAAATACATGGATCTGTATTTTCTATTCTTTTCCAATCATATTTTTGCCCATTCCTGCCCGAAGTATACTTCATTAATTATTATTGCTTTTTAATGTGTTTTTATATCTGGCAGTATAATATTCCCTCTTTTGCAAAATTGTCTATGTTATGCTCTTGCGTTTTCTTTTTCAGATGAAATTTAGAATCTGATTAGTTTCATTAAAAAATTATTGCTGGCTATTGATTGGGATAACATTAAATTTATAGATACAACTGAGGAGAAATGACTTCTCTATACCACTGAACTTTCCAGCCAATCACTTGCTTATCTTTTCTCTCCATCTTCTGTCTCCATGTCGGCTTTGTTACCTCCTAATGATTATCATTCTCTGCCTTACAGAAGAGGATACGTCAGCCTGTTGCCCTCATTTCACACCTTCCCAGTTTCACTACCAAAAAAGGAAATTGTTCTTTTTCCTAGCTGCATCTCAATAAACAAAACTCTTTGATTTGACTTGGTCATATGTCCTCTTCCCAACCAATCACAAGAGCCAGGAAAGTGGAGTCGTGAATCCAATCAGGAGACATAAATCACACAGTAATTTGAGCAGAGACAGTACAACATAATTCTTATCTATAACAGGGGATTGGAGTATTGCAGAATTGGCTAGTGTGAAATAAAGAAAACTCTAAGGAATACAGGAATAGTGCAAATAAGGAACAGATGCCACCTCTAGGTCTGAGATGGAACACCCAAGAGAAAAGCCCTCCATGGCTGAGCTCCAGACCTTGTTGGAGAGGGCATGGCCATGGCTTACCAAGTGACACAGAATTTGCTATGATGCTTGACAGAAAAAATTCACTGGAAACTGGCCCTGGGTGCTGGGGAATGTAGTTCACAAGGTGATGACTGACTGGAGGCAATATCCTACAATACCCAGTGATGAGGAGATTTGGAGGTAGCTGCAGGAGCTAGGAACTGCGGGAGCTGCATGTGTTGCAGGAAGCAGACATTCAAGCTACTCACTTTGTAGGAGCCCCGTGCACTACAGGAACCTGTGACTACTTAGCTTCCATATGCACCTGTCTATGATAAATCAATGCTGTGTTGCTATGTATTCTAGTAAGATACTGCTATCCTTCTTACAAGTGAACGTCTCACCTTTTCCCCAAAATGAGGAGACAGACTCCTAGGAGTCATTGTATCCACCGCTGCCTGTATTGATTAATCCTCAAATTCAGTCACAGTTCCACTGAATATTCTGTTACCTAAAGACTTGATTGTAAAGCTAACTTCTATAGTAAGTTGCACTGTGGCCTCAAAATATATGTCCAAGTCCTAACCCTCAGTACCTGTGAACATGACCTTATTTAGAAATAGGGTCTTTGGAGATAAATTAAGGATCTAGAGAAGAGATTATCCTGATTTAGAGGGGGCCCTAAATCCAATGCTACTGTTCCTTATATGAGAAGAAAGAGGGGGATCTGAGACACAGAGAGAAACAGAGAAGACGATATGAAGATGGAGGCGGGATTGGAGTGATATGTTATAAACCAAGGAATGCCAAGGATTACCAGGCAGCCAGTCGCCAGTAACTAGGAGAAAGACATGGAACATATTCTTCCTCAGAGCTTCCCAAAGAAACCAACCCTGCCGATACCTTGATCTCAAAATTCTGTCTTCCAGAATTGTGAGAGAACAAATTTCTGTTGTTTTAAGCCAGCAAGTTTGTGGTAATTTGTTACAGCAGCCCTAGGAAACGAATACAACTTTGACAACTTCAATATAAAATAAAAATCGGAAGGAGAGAAAGGAAGAAAATGATTAGTAAATACAAATAAACACATGGATATAACAAGTCAATAGATAATATAAAAAGATACTGCAGTCCCTGTTTCTGTAATTGTTCACAAGATCATAATTCGTATCTATGGCTTCCATTTTCCTCTAACTATTCCGTATTTCCCCTGCCCTCAGTCAGAACCTCAACTGGTTGGGATCCTTTACTTAGTGAAATGACCCAGATCTTCATTTTCAAAGGTTCTGAGTCCTCAAGAACTCTACTTTTTATTTTTGGTTGCTTTAATTTTTCATTATCCTTAATACTAGACATGCAAGTACTAAGACAATGCCCAGAAAATCTTTTGGGCTCCAGGCTGTCCTCCTTGCCTCCATTGTATAGAATAAGCAAGCCAATTTCCCCTTGGTAATCAGGATCAATCACTCCAGCCAGTAGATTACCCCGTTTTTGCTTTTTGTTTCAGTGGTATAAGGAACCCCAAATGACCAGTTGATAGCCTCATCTTCCAATTTACTGGAACCATTGCATCTCCTGAAGGAAACATTCTCTTCTTGGGGACAAATATCTCCACACCAGCAGCAGTCAAAGTTTTTAGGTAAGGGAAGAAAAATCCTCAGAGTGAAAAGAGACACTCCCACTGCCATACCTTGATTCAAATGTATTCTGACTGTAGGAGGGAGAGTACCATATAATGGTCTCTGACTCAAAACATATCCGGTAAAACAGAATCCCATTTCTCCAGAGTGTTGCCTCCCAACTGGATCATAACAGTGTCGTCAGTAAGTCATTTCACTTTTCAGTTAAGCCAGCTGCTTCCAAGTGATGATGTATGTAGTAAGATCAGTTAATTTCATAGACATGGACCCATTGCTACACTTCCTTTGCTGTAAAACAAGCACCCTGATCAGATGCAGTGTTGTGTGTAATGTACCAGTGGTAGATAAACCATTTTGTGAGTTCACAGACAGTGGTGTTGACAGAAACATTATCAGCAGTCAAGGCCAATCCATTTCTAGAACATGTACTTATTCCAATGAGGATGAATCTTTGCTCCCTCAGTGATGGAAGAGGTCCAGTGTAATCAACCTGCCAGATGGCTGGTTCATCACCCTGGGTACTGGGACCGTATCAGGGAGTCAATGTTGTTTTCTGCTTTTGCCAAATTAGGCGCTTGGCAGTAGCATCAGCTGGGTGAGCCTTAGTACTGGAAAATCCAGGTTGCTGAGCACATGCACAGCCTGCATCCCTACAACTATGGCCACTTTGTTCATGGGCCCATTGAGCAAGCACTGGGGTGGCTAGGCAAAGAGGCTGGCTGACACCCACAGAGTGCACCATTTTATCCACCTGATTATTGAGTCTCCTCTACAGTGGGTACCTTTAATGTGCATTCCGATAGGACACAGATATCTTCACAGTCTGTGACCATTCAGAGAAATCCATTCATATACCTCTTCCCCATACTTCCTCATCTCCAATCTTCCAATCCCATTCCATCTAGAAAAACCATTAGCAACTGCCCATTCTGGTCATCCCTCACTCCAGACATGGTGAATAAACAAATATACTATTTGAGTTATGCCCACTTAGAAGATTTTCCTTCACCACTGACTGTCCTTCAGACCCCTGAGTGGGGCTAGGGAAGCCACCTGTGCTGCAGGAGGTGGATTCTAGAAAAACCTTCCATGCTTCAGGTGCCTGGCAGGGAAGCACACTGGAACCAGGAAGCAAAACCTTTTCCTCCTTCAGTGTTGCTCCAGCACTTTTTCTACTGACAAAGTGTAACACTGTGATAACTAACAAAAGAAGAATATTCAATGGGTCGAGCTCTACCTTCACAGAACAGGCACAAAGACTGAATTTGGAACGAAGAGCCATAACTCAATTACAGTACAGATACTGTATAGTTGCCTTAGCTCAGCTCAGAAACCCACTGCTCTATCGATCACTGTGGCTACTGCACGTCCCATTTGGACACATATTAGATTGGAGGTAGATAAAGAGTAGAAGTAGTTGCCCCAAATAGGAGGGAAGAGTATTCTTCCCAAAGTAAGAGGGGAGTTCTGGGTTGACAAAACAATAAATGTTCCCTTCACATCACCCTTGGCTGTTCGGTGTATACATATACACACACACACACACACACACACACACACACACACTGATTTCTCCATAGCTATAGTTTCTCTTAACATAAAGCAATGATCCATACACAATTGACAATGTACTCAATCCCTACCCAGTGGGAGGCGAAAACTCAGTCATACCCAGCCCAAATTCAGGGCCTTTGGGTGTAGTCAATCTTGATCGGGTCCAAATGTAGCTAAAGGATGAATAATAAAGTTTTCCCCAATGCACAAATATACAATAAAGGAGGTGGGAGATGGGATAACAAAAACTAACGAGAAAGGGCAAAAAGGAGACGCAATACGTGATGGCTGTGAGATTACACCGTATCCTGGTGGACAAGAGTAACAAGGGTAAGAAGCACCTCTCTTCTCCAGCAGAGGACTGAGATATCTGGTGAGCCAATCAAAGCGCCAAGATTTCCTTTATCTATTATCCTGAAAGACCCTGCCTTAGAGGAATAGTGAGAAGGAATCTCCTGGGACTGCCCCAGCAAGCGAATTCATCTTTCTACAGAGACAGAGACTGGGACATTGTCTTTGAGACAGCATACCAGGAGATGCCTTCTGCCAGGCTGAGGATTTTCTGGCTATACCTTCAAACAGTGTCATTTGGAGGAAATCCATTAGCTTGTTAACAGAAATCTCACTGAGATGTAAGCTTTGAATATGGACTCTGCCCTTCCTGCTTCTCTCCCTTGGAAACTGGCCTGGCCTCTGTATCATTCTCCCTAGATCTTAGTTCACTGTCTTTGCCACAGACACTACGCTATCTGAGCGCAGAGGGAGGGAACAGCTGGGGTCATAAAGCCAGGTTACAGTAACACATTCTGTCCTCTAAGTTACACACCACTCAACTGGCATAATGGGAGGAATTACTTTTTCAGTTGGTGTACAGAGTGTACAGCAGGAGATATTCGAGTAGAATCCTGAGAAATGAGGATCCCCAACTCCACTGTTCTGCTGGGACTCTGCATTCCTAGTTGGTATGTTAACTTTATGTGGGGCAGAAAATTTTGTTGTTTCAATTGGCAGAGTAGATATTATCTAATCCCTACCAGTACAGGATAACTAAATCACTGGCAGAAAGGACTCCTCTTAACAATGCTGTCTAAGTACCACCCCACTATTGCCTGTCTCTTCAGAAAGGCTGTGCTGAACCACAGTTTGTCTCTCTCAAAGCACTAAGGGAGACAAACAGTAGCCAACATATTCCAATAACCTGATTTTTTCTTAACCAAGTTCATAAAGCTGGAGCCTTAGTGGGCATAACTGTGGTGAAGGATCAGTGTTTTGGTTTGTTTGTTTTTATTTACCAACCCAACACAGACAAGTGTTTTCATAAATACAAAACTGCACGCTTAGATGTCACAGTAATGTCAGATTATTGAGAGTTTCAAAATGCTCCTCTTGATTTCTATACCTCTTTTATTGTTGATCAGTAGTTTACAAACTGGCTTTTGTCTATAAATCACATTTTTAGTAGCACATATCTAACTGATAAGGTTTACCGTTTTCCCAGCCTAGATATCAATTTCTGTATTAATGGAGAGGCTTGGTTCAGAACATACGCTGTATATTCTAATCTTACCTGGCACCTGAATAATGAATAATATTATAATCTTACCTGGATCTTGAATAATGGAGCACATTATAAGACCAGTGAAGCCCATGGGCTTTATCTCATTGTCTTACTTCTTTCATCTTGAAATGAATTCCTGGGTCAGAGGAATGGTGTTTGAACTAAAGCGTTCAATGAGTCTATGGAGAACGGTGCCTGCAGTAAAATCAAACCCAATTCCAGAATAAGGAAATACTGTAATGAGACAGATTGTGGACTGATCTGTGACAAAAGGGGGTCCAAAGCAACTGACATGCTTGATACCAGGTATATTGCTGGTCTCCTGCAAGGAGGGTGCCTCATAAAGACCATGGTCACCATTGCTGTAAAGCTGACTTTTCAGCAGTGGCAGTGATCGTTGGGATAGAGCCTTTCCCCTGCCACTTCCTTGGTAAATCAGACCATGTCACTCTATAGCTTAAACCCCTTCACTTCCACTAGCACTTGAAAGAAAATCCAAACTCCCTTCTGCATGGTCTGCAAGGCACTGAAGGTTCAAGGCCTTAGTTTCTCTCCAACTTCATCTCATGTCCTCTACCCCTAGCTCTGATCATGATGCCCCATCCACTCTAATACTCCAGCACAGCAAATTCTAGCCCATACTGTTCCCTCCGCCTGGAACACTATGTGCATCCCTTCCACTCTCATCCCTTTCAGATAACAGTTAAAATGTTACTTCCCGTAACAGTTAAAATATTACTTCCCGAAAGTCATCTCCTCACTACCCAGCAGACATTACTCTCTAACCCAGCCTCTTCTTCATTTTCTTCATCACACATATTCTTGTTCATTTTCTTCATTAAATAATTATAATACAAGCTATAATTATTGAATATTCAAAAAATAAATTAGTAAAGAAAATGAAACAAAATGGAAGTTCCATAATTCTACAGTGCTTTTAAACGTCAGATATTTTACTGAACAGTCAGAGTGGGAAGCAAAAGATCTAGAGGCATCCTTGAAGACCCCGTAAGTAGTGAAACACTCAAATGGTTGTCTACTCCCAAATCCCCCAGAAGTCAGCCCGTCTTTTCAAAAGGACTGTGGTGTTATCATTTTTCATGCAGGATTCACACCAATCAGAGGCCAGGTACTCATGAGCCCGCCTCATGGCCTTTTATTAAATTAGAGCTGCCCACTGGCCTCATCCAGGGCCAGAGGCTTCTGACTGCAGCCCAGCCCTGGAGCAGAGGCCTGTGCCAGCCTGGGAGTGGGGCTCTGGGGGCGCCGCGGGGCCCCGCGCTGCCTGGAGTTCTCAGGGCCGTTACTCGGGTCTCGCTCCCACAGGCAGCGCCTTTCACGTCACCCCGCGAGGGTCCTCGAGGACCCCAGCGCAGCCGTTCAAACTGGCGAATGTGCACCCCTGGGAGTCCCCCGAGTCAGTTCACGGCTACTTGGGAGCACAGCTGAGGAAGGGTCTCAGTCCCAAGCGCCCAGCTTCCACGTGAGCCGAGCCGCCGCTGCTCCTGCCCAGCGCCCCAGTCCCAGCCTGCAGCCGCCCTCCTCTCCCACCTCTCGCATCCTTCTTGGATCCGGCTACGCCGCTTAGAAGCCTCGGAAGTGCCTCCCGGCTCCCAAGGCAGAATCCTGATCGCAAACCCAAGCTGAGTAAGGAATATCGAAGGGACAGGCGACAGAAGTTTGACCTAAACTCCCTGCGTTATCTATCTATCTATCTATCTATCTATCTATCTATCTATCTATCTATCTATCTAATCTATCAATTTACTCGTGTGTCCATTCTTTCATCTTTCATATCCTATCGCTCTATTTTAGGACTAGGATTAGAATTCATTCATGAGAGTTTGATCGCGAAGTCGTAAATTAACGCGAAAAAGCGAAGTAGGACTTTTTCACAGAAAATGTCTTCGTTAGAATTAGAAAAAAAAAAAATAGTTCTTAGGGCTAGCTTCGCTAATTATGTTGAATGGTGGACCTTTTCTATAAATTGAATGAGCTAACGAAAGTTCCAAGGTTTTGGCAAAAAACAAACAAAAAACCCTAAAATCCATTTATATTATACTTTACGCCAGAAATTACGTGCTCATGTTTAGCTACCAGCTAAAGATGTACAAGGGATACATAGTTTTCTCGAAATCTTTTCAAGCGGTTCTCAAGCACAAGTCTAGCCTATTCCACACCCACCAGCCCCACCTCGCCAAGCTCTCCAGCAGGCCGGGCCGGACCTGGGCACCAGGAAGGAGAAAAGGAAAACGGAGGAAGGGGCGGGGGAAAGTGACGGGAGCAGTGAGAGCCGGAAGTGGTTGGCTAGCGAGGAACCCAGGGGCGCCCTGTCCGGCGGCGCTCTAGCCTCCGCGCGCTGTCTCTGTGCTCCCCCGCGTCTCGTCTATTTATTGTCGCGGGGAAGCAGCGGCCGCCCTGTACCCGGAACAACAAAGCAGGAAAGACTGAGCCTGAGCCTCGGGGGCTCCTAGCAACGGGCCGGGGCGGGAGTTCCATGGAGACTGGGGAGCGCGCCCGCCTCATCATTATCCTTGTCCTCCAGCTTATCCTTCGCGCCCGCCGCAACCGGCAGCAGCGCTGCCGCCGCGTCCTCTGCCGCCGCCCGCTCTTCCCACGGTAACCCCGTCGGCGACCCTGGGCGGGGGGAGCGCGGGCGACCGAGCTGCCTGAGTGCCGGGTGCGGGGCGACTTGGCGCGGGGCTGCGTGTGCGGAGCCGGGGCCGTGTTGCGGGTGGGGTGTGTGCGGGCGGATGCCTGAGGGAGAGGCGCTCAGATGTAGGAAATTGGTCCGGGGGCCGAGGGAGGGTCCACTTCTTAGGAGGACAGGGTGATATTTGGGGGTCTCATCAGGGATAACGGGTTGGGGGTGGGGCGTCACTGCCTGGGAGCGTTATCCAGCGGGGTGTAGGATAAGAAAAGAGGTATTTTATTTTTCCTGTTAGCCACCACTGGGGAAGACGGGAGAAGGGAGATTCCCCATCCGTCTCTATGGAGCCCTCCCCCAGGGGAAGAGAAATCGTGCAAAGATGCTAGCGGGTCCGTTGCTTCCCAGAAAACTTCCAACGGCCTTTGCCGCGGCGGGCCGGCTCCCAAGTAGCACCTTCGTCGGTTCCTGGTTCTGGCAATGCCAACAGCCTCGCTTTATGTTATTATTAGTAGTAGAATCAACCGAAATAGACTTGATGAAGAAGGATCTGGAACTGAGGAAGATAAAATGGATAGTAGGTAGGGCTAAGCAGGGTTGAGAGTCGGGATAAGCGCTTAATGATAGCCAGTAGAAGCTCTAAAAGTAAATTTAATTGGGAATGACGGTTTTTAAACTCTCTCCTTCTGCCGAGATGTGCATCTGCGGGCTGTGTCAGTGTGCTCATTGCGATAGGATTCAGACTGCAGCCAATCCACATCTGTGAGCTCTCTGACTGCATCTGTCACCTGCAGTTCCAGAGCGACACTGGCAGTTAACCAGCGTTAGGCTTGTGTATTTAGGGTTAAGAACAGTGCCTTAAAACTGGCTCAAGGAAAGAAACGGAAACAAGCTTGTTGTGATTATTGTGTGAAGAAATAATAACAGATTCCTTGGGGAAATGGGGAAAGAGAAATATGAGAAGGTTCAGCTATTCTAGTACAATCTGAAGTCTCTTGGAAAGTTTGAGAAAATGGTAGTTCATTCAAATCGAGAAAGAATTTTTATCACTGTGTGGTGTAAAGAATTATTCGCAGTTGATATGTTAAATGCCAGTTTATGCTATCTCTTTAAGCCTTACGTCTCTAACTATTTAATGGTTTTATGCTTTCCAAAACCATTCTAGGTCAGTAAATGAGGTTTTACTGTGGCATGCTGAAACGGCCATGTATGCATACTACAGTAATACTATTTTTGTGTCCAGTGGGAACAAAGCTCTTTATATAAAGCTGAAGATTAAAGATGAAAATAAAATTGATAAATAACAGAAGCAGTGATGTCAACCACAGTTTCTATTTGTTCCTTACCTTTTTCGCTAAGTCTGGCTTGTCTTAAGCAAATAGGTTTCATCCTTGTCCCCCAGCCCGCTTTTTTCGTAATGATCTGCTGCTCTGTGCTCTTGATTGGTTGATGCCAGAAGAGTTTTTGACTTTGGCATTTTCATGGAATTGAGGTGCAGCATCTCTTGTTACGGAATTTCATATATGTGCAAAGAGGTGGGCAGTTTCCTTTGACAAAGATGGGAAGTATAAACATTGGGAAACTTAAAATTGCATTTTAAACCTCTTAAGAAGAAAAACCTAATATTGTCATCTTTAGGTTAGTGTATCAAGGACTTTTTCTTAATCTCTTCATGTAGCTGTACTTCTGTGAATGTTGTTCTGGGGGGTGAGCACACTTGAGGGTATTGGACGTTGAGTCCCAGGATTTTCACAGTGTGTATGAGACTTAGTGAGTTCCCTCAGTCTCAGGGCTGCCATCACACTCACTTCGTTTAGATTTTATTTGCTGTTTTCTCTGTCCCTTACCCCTTCTGTGTTTGATGGGGGAAAGGATTTAAGCCCCGACTTCCACCTTTATTAACAATCCCTGCTTTCCCTGCTCTCTGCTCCAACACTCCCAACGTTTTGTGTTGTCTTAGTTCCTCTCCTTACTTAATCACATCCCAATCAAAAGTGATTTTTTATGATATTTGTATTATTTCTGTTTCTTATGGAATTTTCAACATATGTCCTTGGCCTGTATATCCTTTTCATTAATGTTACTTTGCCTGTTGCATTTTCCTTCTGTATCTTTCCCCTTATATGGAAAATGGAGTGATCATATCAGATGCTCTGTATTTATTCTGAATACAACAGGTAAGAGCCTTAAACCAAGAATCAAGACTGCATTGAAATAAGACACGTAAAAATATTTGAACGTTTAGGAATAAAAGGTGTTTCAGAAGTCCAAGTGGTAACACTGTAATTGGAGATGTAGTCACCTTTTTAAAAATAAAAGAGTATTGTAGAGCCTGCTGTGTTTTTAATTGAACCTTAGATTTTCATAATTTGTACTCTAAAAACCTTTTCTTAACATCCATCTTTTCTGATCATTCTGATCTGAATACTTGACTGAAATTACACTTTGCCAAATTAGAGGGAACAATTTAAGTGAGTCCCAGAATTTTGTTTCGTGTGGAAAATTGTCATGTCGAAATTTGTGTGGATGTATACATATATAGAATGTGCAGAGTTTGCTGTAAGGTAGAATGAATACATGCAAAATCTATAGCTGAATAGTTTTGGAGAGTGTTCTTTCTTAGCACGGGTGTGGCACAGTATTTAAAAATCAGCAAATATTGTATAATCTAGTTGAGTGGGTATTAGTGCTGTTTTTAGGTGAGGAGGCCCGTAATTACCTGGTGATTGATTTCTTTCTGTTGCATCATAGATCATGTGATGAATTATTATTGCTATGAAAAATAAAGTGTAAATTGATTGTAGAATTGATAGTAGAATGTTTCCACAATGGCTCAACACCTGTAGTTCTTTGAAAATTTAGCTGTATTGTGACATTTGAATTAATAAATAAAGATTTCCTGAAATTTACACCCATGTTTGTTGTACCTTTAATATGTCTGATGCCATGGCAGGTGTACAAAGCTGGATGGAAGTGTTTCTTTTTAGGTGCTTTTTGTGCACTTGTAGATAGCAGAGAAATGACATGCATAGATACTAAAACATGACAAACATAAATTTGAATTTTAAATCCTTTATTACATACTGCCTGGTGCTATAGTTATTGATGTATGGATTTCATCGTGCCTGCTAGATTAGTAGTTTCTTGGGGATCGGGACTGTAAGTCGCCATCATATTGTATGTTCATGTTGCATATGTGTGTATTTTGAAGATTAACATATTAATAAAAGGATGTATATATATTTCATTTCTTTCACTTCAGGGACTTATCTAGTGGATGAGGGGAACCTTTAGGCCTCTAATCTAATTAGGAATCTAATTCCTGATGCCTAAAATTAACTTTTTGTACTGGCTGCAAATTCTAAACAGCAAAATTTCTCAAACATGGTTAGGGCTTTTTTTTTTTTTTTTAACCAATTCAAATAATAAAAATAATGGTTTACTGCCTTGAGTTGATACAGTATGTGCTCTTGTTACATGACTGCCACTTCGGGTAATTTCAGAAGGGTGAAAGAATATATTTATCTGAGGTCTTTCCAGGCCACGTAGACAAATTTGATTTTTGTATTGTGACACAATTTATTTAGAAGAAAAATGGAGTGTATGTGTTTGTACAGTTGTGAAAAAGCAAGATTCCAGAAGTATGTCATTAGTGGAAAGGAATCAGGTCATATCAAAAATTGTACTTATCTGGTCTTATCTTGTGACTAAAGGGTGACAAAATTCACAATTTGGTTTAAATGGCTTGTTTTGTAATGGAAGGTGTGCTGCTGAGGATCCCATTAAATGCTGAAAAAACACAAGGTGAATTCTGGGACAGTTCAAATCAGCCTTCATGTGGGAGTCCATAATGAAGCTGTTTGAAATTTCACCAAAAAAATGCAGCACAAAACTTTGGCTGGCGATTTTGACCACGCAGTATTCATCCATCAAGAAAGAATACTGAAAATCAGATTGCATCTGAAGGACAGTCTTCTCAGGACATGTGTGGATGACTCTTGGTACTATAATTGTGTTTACCATCATAGACTTCTGTCCATAGACCTTGATCCATGATACGTTTTTGTTTTTTAACTCACTAGGTGAGAACTCACAACATTTTGAAAGTCAGAATTTGTTTTTATTAACTAAATGGTTCCAGAGATCAGGCATTAACCTTTTTCCTTCTGATAAATTACAAGTATTTTCATTGTAAAACCAGTTTTTTGTTTGTTTTTTTTGCGGTACGCGGGCCTCTCACTGTTGTGGCCTCTCCCGTTGCGGAGCACAGGCTCCGGACGCGCAGGCTCAGCAGCCATGGCTCACGGGCGCAGCCGCTCTGCGGCATGTGGGATCCTCCCAGACCGGGGCACGAACCCGTGTCCCCTGCATCGTCAGGCGGACTCCCAACCACTGCGCCACCAGGGAAGCCCTGTAAAACTAGTTTCGATCAAAATCAGTTACGTTTTCTTGGGATTAGGGTTAGTATAGCACTTAAGAGTATGGACTCTGGAGACAGGCTGCCTGTGTTCAGCGTGGTGGCGATGCTGCTTGTTAGTGGTGTGGCCTTGAGCAAGTTTTTTCACTGCCTTCGTTCCCCAGTTTCCTCATCTTCAAAATGGGGTTCATATAAGTACTACCTCATAGGGTTGCTGTGAAAAGTAAGTGTAAAGCACTTAGCACACTGTTCTGCAGAGTTAGCTGAAAAAATACTAGCTGGTGCTTGACTCAGTGGTGTGAGGTGTAGTACATTAGAGGTGAACCATTAGACCACTCAGATGCTTTGTTTCTTTCCTTCGGAGGCTATTAAAACAGTGAAATTCTTTGTGATGCTGGCTATTGGACTCATCTCTGCTGTTAGGTCTTGGGAGGGGGAGGCACTTTTGTTTTAATTTTGGATCATCACACAGACATCTGGTTATCACTTATGGCAGATGGATTCAGTAAAAAGAGACATCTCTGTTTCTTGGAAAAGGACAGCCAACAAAGCCCGGTCTGGCACCATGTTGCAGCTATTGAAATGCTATTTCCCTGTGGACTTCACTGCTTGTTTAGTTGTGTGGTACTTCTGAATAAAAGGAATAGACCCCAGTGGTTTCATTTAGCAGAATTAGCCCTTTTTTAGAAGACACTGTTTTTTACTTGTATAGCCTTAGGTGGTGGTAAACTTGAAACTTATTGGTGTCATTATCACTTGGGTTTTCTGTGTCACTATAAATGTGCTCTACATAGTAGCTTTCTTGTAAGTTTAGAGGTAGCTAAAACTACTGCTGTGCTCCAATAATTCAAGTGGCTCAGGAATGACTGCATACGATTGCAAGATTATTTGTCTATGGTAAGGCTGACACCAAATACTGAGGCTGCCTAGTAGGGGATAACCTGATCATTATAGCTTTGTTTATTAGGCTGCTATTGAAATGGCTAACTTTTTAATGTTAAATCCAAATGTTTTAGTTTAGTTGTGTGGACCTTTGAAACTGTTGACTAGAAAATAAATATTTCTCTTAAGTACAATGTATCACAAACTGTTCTTTCCTATATTGGCTAATATGTAGGTCTTGGTTTTTAGTTGAAATAATATTTTTTATAAAACATATAGAAGTTTATATAAAACATTATTAAAAGTATGTTTTGCTTTAAATATACAGGGATAACGTTTTATAATTCTTTCTTCTATATTGTGCAGCTTTTGTTTTAGTTGGTTTTTATAACCACCCTGCCAAGAAGATTGGCAAATATGCTTGTATTTAGAGGCATGACTTCTGTTTTCCTGATTTAAGAGAGTGACATTTAGTTGATACTGTTGATTTCATTGCGTACTAATAACTACATTGGCCAGAATAGATGAGGTATTGATTTAATATTGTTAACATAATTCCTGTAGCCATCATGGATTCTGGGTCTAAAAAAATATTGAGATAAGCAAGGAAATGATCATGGCTGTTTCATATATATACTCGCACATGTATATATCCTTTAATTTTAGATATTCTGAGGACTGTATTGGGAGATTTTTAGGATAGCAGGTCTCCAAAGTGTCAATACTGTTGCCCAGAATAAAACCTGGGTGTTTTATTCTGTCTAATACATTGTTAACGTTTCCCCGGTGTTCTTAACACCACCCTTTTTCAGGGACAGGTGTTGCCATCTTTCAGATATGAAGATAATAAAATCAGTGTGTAACCCAAAAGTGCAAATCTGAAGATGGGCATTTGGTTTATGAGTATGGCCAACACTTATAGACCGTATCATTGTTTGAACCTCTGTTAAGATTCACGATGAACCTGCAGCTTATGTGGAGCAAGAACCTCTCCATTCTTTTTAATTTGCCAGATACTTTTGTTGAACCACAAAACCTTTTATCTTTCCCCTGCTTATGGCTGCAGTGAACCTCTTGGGCATCTCCAGTTTCTTGTATGTACGTGCAACCTAGTGAGGTTGTAATGAGCAACCGTTAATTGCTCATGGGTTGACCACATCCCAGGACGTGGCAGGTTAGGGTGGTGGTAGGAGCCACAGCCATGTTGAAGGCACAGTCACCAGTTCATTAGATCTTCCTCAACACCAACCTGGTGTGCTCATCTCAAAGGTCCACCAGATTGCTTAACTCAGTTCTCTCCTCTTTTTTGTTGTTGGTGGGGGAGGACCTGAAGTAAGGGATGTGATGTGGCTCAACAGTTCACAACTGATAAAAAGCTCTTATGAATAATACTTTTTCCATTATCTCAGCAGCATATTGATAATGTAAATCTTTAGAGAAAACCTTTGGCTGGCCAGTAATCTTGAAAATTCTGCTTCAATGCATAGTGTAAACCTACTTAGGTGATAGTTTAATTTGGCTGTACATTAAGAATGTGTGCCTTTTAGTTACTCTTTGTAGGCTTTTTGTTTAGGGCCTGTTAAATTAGAAGAGTTTCAGATGTCTGAAACTATATTCTTAACTTAATTTGTCTGTATTGTATCCTCACTCTCACTTTGTAAAGAGAGGAATAATGGCTTTATTATCACACCCTGTTTAAAGGATGGCTGTTATGCTGAAGGTAACTGACAGGGTAGCTAGTCTATAACCAGCTTTCATGGAATAAACTTAGGATATGGATGAGTTAGGACCCTTGGGGCTGAAATGGAGAGTGTAGCTTAGGAAAGGGGAAAGAGAATATATACCAAAAGTGCTAAGGGTCTGTATGTGTGTTTTAACCAAAATTATTCTTTCCTTACATCAGAAGTGTATTATATTTCTGTATTTGTGAAAACTCCTAGAACACACTTACCCTTTAGGACTTGGGGGTCTGAACTAAAACTGGTCTGTTGAGTTGGTGACCAAGTGCCAGCCGCTAAGCCACATTCTAAAGACACACATTTATATTAAATTGTTCTCTTTAAGGAGCATGGTGCCTACAGTCTAGTAGAGTGGACAGTTATAATACAGTCAGTACCCTTACATTTGTTGGGCCCTCACTTGGGGTCTCTTCTGTCAGTGTTGCATGTGGCTGGCTCCTCCTTAGCCTTCCAGATCTCATTTTAAGAATAACTTCTCATCTCTGAGGAAGTTAAGGGACCTTCCTGGATCACTCTAGAGTTTCTCTTTATAACATAGATCACATTCTCTAATTATCTTCATGGCTTGTCCTTTTTCATTGTCTGTTTCTTCCACTGGAATACAACTGCCATGAGGGTTTCTTACCTGACTGTTTTGTTCTGAGCTGTATTCCCAGTGTCTAGCCGTAGTGCTAGGTTCACATCCATCGCATGCTAATGAATACAGTTGTGAGTAAGAGTTTGTTAGTTGAAGGAGTGGGGAAGGGGCATCCTAGGCAGATATAAAATCAGGAAAGGATCAGCTGTTGCAAGAGGAGTGGTAAAAAGTTGTGAAACAGTTAAGGTGTGTTGGAAGTGGAAGATTAGGTTATAAAACTTAATTTGGAGACATGAAACTCACTGCATTCCAAGCTGTCTATGTAAGAGAGCCAAGAGATATTTATTTAAGCAGGGGTGTGGCACAGTTAGGAAGACAATTCTGGTGGCTTATTTGGTAGATGGACTAAATTGTGGAGACTGCAAGCAGAGAATTCCACTAGAAGGCTGTAGCCTTAATGGCACGGGAAAGCCTCATATAAAACACTGATGCTTGAGACGCAGAAAAGAAGCTAGACGAGAAGCTAACTGGGTGTAGGAGAAAAAGAAGAAATGAAGGATGATTCTGAAATGTCTGATTCAGGTTTGAGAGTGTTGGGTGGTGGCTCCATGAACTAAAATTAAGAATCTGGAGACAGCGAGTATTTCTGAGGGGATTAATTATTAGTGTTGGGTATGTTGGTTTACCTTAATGCATATGCCTAACAGACAGGAATATGGTTTCAAGTCTCTGATAAGTCAGGACTGAAGTAAGAGCCATACATTTATGGGCAGCAGGTGAAGCCTGGAAAGCTTAAATTAGAAAGGGATTTAAGGCAGTTGTTTATAACCTTCAAGGATCTTAAACTCATTTGAGAATATGAAGAAAATAATGGCCTCCTCAGAGGTACATCCAAATTTGTGTGGATATGATTTCAAGGGGGGTTGCACCTCTGGAACCAATTGTTGAGCTCTTCAGGGACTGTCGTGGACTTCCCTGAAGAATTTATGACATAAGAGGCAGACAGAGCAGTATTTGAGATGGGGAGAACCTAGGAAAGGTGCCTCAGAAGCCCAGGATAAGGGATGGTGAGGAAGAATCGGGGGAATCAGGGGTTCCCAGGGCTTTATGCTCTGGAGAGGTCCAGTAGGAGGGAGTGTCAGCTGTGACATTGGATTCAGCAATGAGCAGTTCATTTGTAACATTTCATCCCGTGCAGAGGCAGAAGGCAGATTGTGACCGTTTAATGCATGAATCCAAGTTAAGGAAACAATGCATGGGAAAGAGTGCAGAAGTCTTGATGTTCTGTATGATAAACAGTCCTGATATGAGAATATAACCCATTTTAAGGACCTGCTGAAAGGGAAATTCCATTATTTTGTTGACCTGTTGTGGCGTTTCAGCCCAGTGGTTCTCAACTGACTGCCCCATTAGAAACAGCTTGGAAATGTTTTTAAAATCAGGGCCCTACAAAGGTTAGTTAATCAATATCTTTGGGGCTTGTACCTCTTTATAGCTTTTATTTTGTTTGTTCTGTTTTGGGTTTTTCTTAAAAGTTAAGAACCAATGTTCCCATCAGAAAACCTCCTTATCACTTTATGCATCTGTGTTAGAATACTTTCTTTAATTGTACGTTATTATCAACTATTCAGTTTACTGTTGTGCTAGGTTTAAATCAGTGCCCTTTAGTCCTTCTCACAGACCTTAGTTTCCAATTTAAAAAATTTTATGGCTTTCTTCTGATCTTCAACCAAGTTCTACATATTTATCTTTTTTGAGTGATACAGCCCTCAATCAGTGAAAAATCTGCCCATTTCTGAGTAAGACAGGAAATTCTTAATGGTGCTTACATGTGGAAAGAGTATTCATTCTGCAGTCCCTTTTGCTTTTATTTAAGTATGTTACATATTTTACTAAATGGTAAAAACTATTTTTTAACTAGAAAAGTTTGAACTCTGTACACTATTTTCCAAGTAGCTAATTTCATAATCTTACCTTCCTTTTTTTAAAAAATGGCAGTCATACGTGACCTAGACCTTAAACAGGTTGTCTCCATTAGAGCAGACATTTTATATGAAGGGTAAACCTATAAAATCAGTTGAAAGGAAACTGTCAAAATAGGAAATTCCACCTGTTGTGTTTTCAACTTGCAGTGCTTTCTCTGGATTAAATTCTTGATGAGCTGTCAGCAGTTCAAGTTTGAATCCTGTGTTCATACCCTTGAAATAAAAATCAGATTATGGAAAAAATTGAACTTTATGCATGCCAACCTTGACACCAACCACAAGCTGAAAGAGGGTTTATTCCGTTTTTTAGCAACCTAATTAATTAATATTTTTACTTGCAAAGAAAATGATAGTCTTTAAAAAATTCTGTTGTGTTATTAGCATCAGCTTAATGGCTAGAGTAGTCTCACAAATTGTAGTTGCTTATTATGGGTAACTTAGGGCAAATATTAAGATTCTCTGTAAAGAGACAAACTTCCTCGTTTTTTAAATAATAGCTCATAATATGGGAAAATAGGGATGCATGTAAGACCTTCTGGGAAGAACTGAGGCCTTACACTTAAAATGAACATGATAAATTTACACTTTAAATGAAATGAACAGATGAATAGTTTTGTTGCAATTTAATATTCAGTTTTCCTGTTTTTGCAGGTACCTAGCTAAGTAAATGTTGGCAAAATGTCTGTTTTGTAATTTGTAGTAGACTTGGTCAGACTCTTCTCCCCGTCTCTTCTGTCTCCTTCTCCTCCAGACTCCCAACTCCCCACCCCCAAAAAACCCACACAATCAACAACTACATTTTGTTTTGGTTTGAAACGGTTTTGTTATTGTTGTTGTTGTTTTAATTCACTGTTAAATTTAGTTGTTTTTTAAATACTGATTTCATTTACCAGATACATCAAAATTGTATTCTTTATTTTTACCCTTGCTTTTAGCCCTGAAGCAACATGATCTGTTTTTGTGTTCCAAAGCGGGAGAACCACAATGAATAACTGGAAATCCTTTCCATTTTTGAACATTTCTCTATCCGTGGAAGATGAAGAAAGGAGATAATTATAGTAACAATAAGAATAGCTAAATTTGAATGCTTACCGTGACAAGTACTATGCTAAATGCTCTGCATGAAATTTTAGTTTTCCCAACACTTGGCACTAGGTGCTGTTATCTGCCTTATCCTACAGATGTGGACATTGAGGCACAAAGGCGTTAAATAACTTCCCCAAGGTCACATGACTGATAAGTGGTAGAGTCTGGATTTAACCCAAGTAATCTGCTCCAGAGCCTGCGCTCTTAAAACTTGTGTTTGTGTGTGCATGTGTAGAGATGCTGCTTTTTAATAATCTCAAGCTAACAGTTAACCTCTCATAGACACTTTATGGAACGTGTCTCATGCCTTGGGAACTATTCCAAGACTTGGGTACAAAAATAAGTAAGAATTGATCACGCGTCCAAGGAGCTTATTGTCTACCAAGGAGACAGAAATACAAAATTTCACTATAGTGTGGGAAAGTGCTGTGTAGTAGTACAACTAGCAGCATGGTCATGAGACTCGGAGCATTCATCATGGTAATGGATGCTCTGGCTCAGTCTTGGAGATCAGATGTCTTAGTTCCTTTGATTTCTTATTTTACCCATCATGGTTTTAATTACCTTCTGTATGAGGGTTTCCAAGTTTTCACCTCCAGTCTAGACCTAGGCCTGTCCTGAGCAGTGGCTCTTATCTGATTGTCTGTATCTCCTCTTGGATGTCTCACAAGTTCCTTCAAGTTAACATGTCCAAAACAGAATCCTTACCCCTCCTCCTTTTCCCATCTGCCCTTGCAAACCTGCTCTCCCTTCAGTGTTCCTGTCCCAGTAGATAGTATCTTAGGCCACAAACCTAGAGTCATCCTCCATCTCCCTTTTCCTCTTTCCCATATCAGTCACAAAGCTCTGTTCACTCTGCCTCCCAAAAATGCCTCTCTTCAATCTACTTCTTTCCGTCTTCATCCACCCTGCTCCCACAACTGTCCTGTCTCACCAGGACTGCCGCACTAGACCCTAACTGAGTTTTCTGCCTGTTCTAACCTTGCAAGTCCATTCTCCTGTTACAGAAATGGCAGTGATAGATTTTCGTGAAAAGCAAATACATTATGTCATTTCTTGCTTCTCTTTAGCCCACCATTATCTTGGGATAAACATGAAAATCCTTAACTTGGCCTAGAAGGCATAATTTAACCCCTCCCTGCATCTCCAGCCAGGTCTCATGCCACTTTCCGTCTTCCCACTCTAGCCAGGCTGGCCCTTCTTCACATCTGAACACTTCACACTGCTCACTCACCTCAGAGCTGAGAACACCAGCTGTTCCCTCTGCCAAGTCTTGGTCACTGGTGGACCCCCATCTGCTGGGACTGGGCCTGATGCTTAGATTTCCGTTTCATTGTTATAGAATTGATTGAATGAAGGTGATGCTGAGCTATAGAACAAGTAGGAATGAGCTAGGTATAGAAATCGGGATTGATCATTTTTAGCAGAAGGAATAGCATAAGCAAGCAAAAGGCTGATATTTCTTTACATATAAGAGCTTTTTATAAATCAGTAGGATATCTCAGAAGGAAAATGAACAAAGGATATGAGGCAATTAACATAGAATAAATACAAGTATTCATATTTGAAAAGTTCACCTTCATTAGTATTCAAGGAAAATCAATTCAATATTGCTATTTTTCTTATCTCAGGTTGTCAAAGGTTTTTATAAAATCCTTTGTTGACTAGATACAACACCATATGCGTATGATCTCAATCTTGTTTAATATGCACAGATAAATATATGGATTTAGCAGCCTCAAAACATATAATCTCAATCTTGTTTAATATGCACAGATAAATATATGGATTTAGCAGGCTCATATGCCTACATGAGCATAGAAAAACAGCAGTAATTATCACTGTGGTGAGATTATGGATGACTTTTTTTTTCTTTAAGTATTTCTTATGTAATCAGAAAATGACATGCCATCTTTTAAAATCATATATTAAATCATATATTAAGACCGTGTAATGGAAATACTAAGAAATCTATCCAAAATAAATTTTGCTTTTACATAATAAGGAATCTGTATGCCAGATTTCTCATCTTTGAGTGTGAATCGCCAGATTTCAAGTTGTATTCAGTAAAATACTTTTTTCCTCTTATAATAGTACATTAGTTAAAATTAATATTAATGTTAGCATTGACTAATGTGACAACACTTTAATAGAGCATATTATAATTTGTGAGGTGCTCATTAATCCCTCAAATCAATCATATGGTGAGTAAATAGTGTTGTTTGTATTTTGCAAATAAGGGGAGAAACAGTTTAGAGTCAGCCCCTAGTCACATAGCATCCATTAGACATCCAAGATTTCTTACTTTACAGATACATATTAGTACATATTAAAATAGTGAAATTTGGGCTTCCCTGGTGGTGCAGTGGTTGAGAGTCCGCCTGCCGATGCAGGGGACACGGATTCGTGCCCCGGTCCGGGAAGATCCCACGTGCCGCAGAGCGGCTGGGCCCATAAGCCATGGCCGCTGAGCCTGCGCGTCCGGAGCCTGTGCTCCGCAACGGGAGAGGCCACAACAGTGAGAGGCCCGCGTACCACAAAAAAAAAAAAAAAAAAAAAAAAAAGTAGTGAAATTCTTAAGCAGGCTACTGTTTAAGCATTATTAATATGGGGTAAGTATTGATTATGTATTCTTAAACTGCAAAATACTTTTTTATACTGGAACTTTTTCATGGCAGTGTAAACCATTGAGTTATCTTTCCTTAAGCAGTCATTTTCAGAAAATCAGCATCATTTAAATCTTCCTCCACCACCTTTTAGGCATCATTACAAATATGTTCATTGATTAAAACATATTAATATACTCCTCTTTACTATTTTTTTTTAATAGATAGTTGCTGGCAACCCTCAGAGTTGTTTAAAAAACAGTATCTTTCTCTGTAATAACCTATATGGGAAAAGAATCTGAAAAAGAATAGATATACGTAAAAACAAACTAACTAAACAACAAACTAAATCACTTTGCTGTACCTCTGAAACTAACACAAAATTGTAAATCAACTATGCTCCAGTGTAAAAGAAAAAATAAAATAAAAACAGTATCTTTGTAATTCTCTTAATGTAGATTTTTAAAAATTGTAATAACTATTTTGCTACCAGTCTTCAGAATTGGTATTTAGATTAAGTCAGAGATAGAAGGTG
Organism: Phocoena sinus; assembly: GCF_008692025.1. Classification (NCBI taxonomy): domain Eukaryota; kingdom Metazoa; phylum Chordata; class Mammalia; order Artiodactyla; family Phocoenidae; genus Phocoena; species Phocoena sinus. The sequence goes on along the minus strand of NC_045774.1, from coordinate 29,232,460 downwards.
GAGACATATGTAATGAAGGTAGTTTAACTTTCTGTTTAACTTAATGCAGTGATGGTTTTGTACATCAAATACTTTTGCTTTTATTTAAGCATTTAACAGTTTTATATGAGTGGTATACTACATAATCCTTTCCTTTGGAATATACAAGGGTTTTTGTGCCCAGGCATACTGTGAATAAAACTTTCTTTCTTCATGTGGCTAGAACACAAAAATGCCAACCCCAAGGACTGTTGGTATAAAGTATAAGCTGTTGGACCGTGCAGAGAAATGGCTTCATGATATGATGTCACCATGCCAAACAAAGAATTTGCAGTTTGGTCATCTGCCTCCGCCGTTGCCCCTCGGTGCATCTTTCTCCCTTTACTGCCCGTTTGAACACGAATGCTTGTTGAAGGGAAGGTGGGAAGTTCAGAATTGGGATGTTAATTTAACTAAACTAACATAATAGTTCTGGAATGAAAATTGAAATTTAGTATGTAATTCTAGTATGAAATTTAGTATGTAAATTTGTCTATAGTATGTCTTCATGTAAGATGTTGGAATCCTGGGATTTGAGAATTAGATGGCATCTTAGAAACCATCTAGGGGCATCTTCTACCTAATAAGAGAATCATTCTGTAACATTTCTAACTTGGTTAAGTATTTTGCCCTACCTCCCCTTTTTTGGGACACTTACCTTCTGTTGAGGCTTCTGCTTTGCAGGTATTTGCTTTTTGGTGTGGCTTCACGAGGCCTGCTTCCGTGCAACTTCATTTGGATCTTTCAGTTTCCTTTTTATTCAGACATTTGAGAGCAACTGCTATCTTTCCTTTCTTGTGCTAAATGTCCTGAGACTTTCCTCATACAACTATTTTTATATCTCATGCCATCCTACTTTCCTCTGGATATCTGGATATCAGTGCCCTCTTTAAATGATAAGGTCAGGATATTCTAGATGTTTTAGTAGCAAAGAGGCTAGTAATTCCTTTGCTCTGAATAGTCCTTTCTAACCTAGTTTTTCTTTTTTTTGTAAGTAATATAATTAAAATCCATGTTGTCTTAGTGTGACTTACTGTAAGGAAATTCTTTTTTTCTTTTAAAACAGCTTTTAAAAATTATTGTGGAAATTTTTAGACAGAAATGTCGGGAGAGTAGTGTAACGAATACACATATATCCTATCACCTAGATTTAATCATTAGTAAGAGATGAGACAGTAGTATGGTACTTTTTTGTCTTAAAATAAAATTATACCTACTATCCAGATTCATTCTGTACCTCAGAATAGATTGTCCAAATTTGTTTGGTTCCTGTGGTAAGATTCCAGATAATGAGGGACTCATCTGAAACTTTATCCAAATCTATTTGTTACCGAGTTCAGACAGTGGAAGATTCCTGTATCTTAAATTACAGACGTGGCATTTCCCCCGTGAATATTTCAATATGCATGTCTGAAAAATAAGCATAATTGTCTACATGACCACTCTATTATTTCACCTAACAGAATTATCAGTAATTCCCTAATGTCATCTATCATACTCAGATTTCCTCTTATAACTGTTTTGTTCAAACCAGGAACCAATCAAGGACCATGATATACAGATGTTTTATTCACTTTATTTATTTTTTATTGGCGTATAATTGCTTTACAACGTCGTGTTAGTTTCTGCTGTACAATGAAGTGAATCAGGTATATGTTTACATATATCCCCCCCCCCTTGGACCTCCCTCCCACCCCCGCCTCCCACCCATCTATGTCATCACAGAGCACCAAGCTGAGCTCCCTGTGCTATACAGCAGGTTCCCACTAGCTATCTGTTTACACATGGTAATGTATTTGTGTCAAACCTAATCTTCCAGTTCATCCCACCCTCCCCTTTCCCCCCGCCCAATGCCCACACGTCCATTCTCTATGCCTGCATTTCGGTTCCTGCCCTGCAGATCCGTTCATCTGTACCATTTCTCTATATACCACATATATGTGTTAATACGCAGTATTTGTTTTTCTCTTTCTGACTTACTTCACTCTGTATGACAGACTCTAGGTAAAAATGTGAGCTTTACATTTATTAGCACTAAATTTTATTTTATCGCTGTCTCCCCATTGCACTAGTGTAGAGATCTGCACACTTTTTCTTAAAGGACCAGATAGTAACTATTTTAGGCTTATAGGTCATTTGGTTTTTGTCACAACTACTCAGCTCTGCCACAGAGTCATTATGTAAACACATGAGCATGGCTGTGTTTCAGTATGACTCTTTTTTTTAACAAATCAGGCCCTGGCCCATTGGTTGTAGTTTGCTGACCCCTGCCTAACCTCTTATGATCTCTGTTTTTTTCTGTTAATGTGACTGTTCTCAAGTTTTGTGTCAATTCACTAAATCATACTATCTGGTTGCGATATTCTACTACCTGTGAATTCATTAAACAGTTATAGCTACCATTTAGTGAACACATGCTGTATGCTGTGTACTTGACATAAATAATCATATTTAATGCTTAAAAGCACCCGGGAGATGCAGTGATGTTATCGCCGATTTTCAGAAGAAAAAATTAAGACTTAGAAAGAGGTCATGTAACTTACCCAGTATCACACACCTAAATGTAAACACCAAGTCACCCTACCCTTTTGTAAGGTTTATGCTGTACTGTTAAACAGATATGAAAGAAGACCCTCTTTCTAAAACGCTTTTGTCCATCTTAGTCCTAGGCATGTGTTGAGAGACGATCAAGTAATCTGTTGGGATCAGGAACACAAAATGTCTGTTTCCTAAGCTGCTGTTTTGGGGGCTTTATAAAGAATACGAGGTTACCTTATTTGTAGAAGAATGATCTCTAGGACACCACCTGGGTTCACACTGTGTTTGCAGTTGTACTATATCCAGTCTTTCCCTCCTTCTGCCATTTCTCAAATCATGGACAGTAGTTCCATGGTTAAACCGTTGAGGACCCACACCCACAGTATCCTCAGATGCAACTTGAGTACACTTAAAAGTAGCTGGAATCTACTTTTCTGTATTCTCATGTTTATTTTATTCTTTTGGCTTTTAGTTAGATTTTTGGGGTTACTTTTTTTTTTTTTTTTTTTTTTTATGCGTTACGCGGGCCTCTCACTGTTGTGGCCTCTCCCGTTGCGGAGGACAGGCTCCGGACGCGCAGGCTCAGCGGCCATGGCTCACGGGCCCAGCCGCTCCGCGGCATGTGGGATCCTCCCAGACCGGGGCACGAACCCGTGTCCCCTGCATCGGCAGGCGGACTCTCAACCACTGCGCCACCAGGGAAGCCCTTGGGGTTACTTTTGCATTGTTTTTATAACAGTGTTTATTGTGCCCTTTTAGTTTAAAATGTCTTTCCTGGTGTGGAAAATTTTAAATGTAGTAGTCTCGGATGTAATTTGTCTTAAAAACCAGGAGGTGGCGATGTTTTCCAGGTGATGCTTTAAGACTGTAATTGGAATACCACTGGACAGAGGATCTAACTTGTCCATAAAAGTCAGTGAGCAGGGAAGAAGCTGTTTCAACTTCAATAATGCATTTTAATACAGTGCTAGAAATATGTTATTTCTTGAAGTAGGACAGCTTCAGTTTTCAACTTTGCTTTTTATTAGAAGGATATATTTGACAAACACATGTTAAGCATTTACTTGAGAAACAGGACAAAACACATTATTAAACCATGTCTTAATATTAGGCCTTGGGCAGTGGGGAAATTACCAAAGTCACTCTGTTGCCAATTCTCTGAATAGAATAATTGTTAACATTTTGGCATTTTTAGTACATACAGAGATATATAAACCAAAATGAACTCTATCAAACATATTTATTTTTTACATTATGAATCTCCGTCTGCATCCATGTAGTTGTAATTTATAAAGTCTGTTCAGTAGTCTGTTATATGAGACTGCTATACTTTATTTAACCAATCCCTTCTAGATGGGCACGTAGGTTTCTGTTATTAACAGAATTGCAGTGTATATAATCTTATTTATACTTTGCTCAGTTGAATAATTTCTCAAGATGCATTCTTAATGGTTGACTGTAATTCATCATATACACATATTTTTAATTATTTGAATACACACTGCCAGATTATCTCCTGTAGAAATTGTTCCAAATTATAAGAGAATGCTGGTTTACTTACATCTTCATCAGCAGTGTTTGATGCTTACCAGTATAAATAGTGGTATCTCATTCTTTTAAGTTAGCACTTCCTCATTACCAGTAAATTTAAAAACTATATATGTCTAAAGGCAAAGAATTTCTAAATAAATAGCTAATTAGTCTAAGAAAAATAATAATGGAAATGTAAATATTGTTAGAATCAAGGGATAATGGAAACATAATATATCCAACTTCAGATGTACCGAAAGCACTTGGTTATAATCGCCTTAAATGTTCATACGAGAATAGAGAAAAAGTTCAAAACTGAAGTATTAAGCATCCAACTTACTTTCTAATATAAGAAATTAGGGAAAAAAATAGATCTGTAGAAGGAAGGAAATAATGAGCATAAGGCAAAAAATTTAATAAAGAGGATCAACTAACTGCCAATAGTTTGTCCTTTGAAGAAACAAAAAATAGAAAGACTTTTCAGCAAGATTGATGATAGGAAAAAAAGCAGGGATAAATGATACTATGATGAAAAAGAGATAAGTGTACTAAAGTTGAGTTTTTAAAATTTGTAAGAAAACCATGAAAAATTGTATGCCATAAAATTTTAAATTTTAGAAGAAATGCAAAATGTCCCAAGAAAATTTAATTTAGGAAAACTGATTAAAGAAGAAATAGAAGACATCAAATGTCTTAAAACTCTTAAATTGAATTAATCTTTTAAAATCCCCCAAGGAAACAAAAAACAGGTCCACACAATTTTCAGATAAGGTTTTCTAAAACTGTCTTCCAGAGGATTTTTTTTTAAAAAAAGAAGAAACCTCACTACAAGTAACTCAGTTTCGTTTCTTTTTATGGCTGAATAATATTCCATTGTATATATGTGGCACATCTTCTTTATTCATCTGTCAGTGGACACTTAGGTTGCTTCCATGTCCTGGCTGTTGTAAATAGTGCTGCAGTGAACATTGTGGTACATGACTCTTTTTGAAGTATGGTAAGTCAGCAAGAGAAAAATAGTATGTAAACACATATATATGGAATCTAAAGATAAAAACGGTTCTTATGAACCTAGGGTCAGGACAGCAATAAAGACGCAGATGTAGAGAATGGACTTGAGGACATGGGGAGGGGGAAGGGTAAGCTGGGACAAAGTGAGAGAGTAGCACTGACATATATACACTACCAAATGTAAATCGATAGCTAGTGGGAAGCAGCCGCATAGCATGGGGAGATCAGCTCAGTGCTTTGTGACCACCTAGAGGGGTGGGATAGGAGGGAGGGTGGGAGGGAGACGCAAGAGGGAGGGGATATGGGGATGTTTGTATGCATATAGCTGATTCACTTTGTTAAACAGCAGAAACTAACACAACATTGTAAAGCAATTATACTCGAATAAAGATGTTTAAAAAAATAAAAACTGAAAAAGAAAAAGAAACCAACCTAACTTGTATAATAAGTCTAGTGTCACCTTGATACTCAAACCAGATAAAGACAGTCCAAGAAAGGAATATTATAGGCAAATTCTACTTACAAACATAGACATATCAATCCTAACTGAAATATTAACAAACCAGATCCATCAATGTATTTTTTTTGAAAACATGACTTACTGGGTTCAAGGATGTAATACATATGTCATAACTTTAAGAGGAATATATGAGAATGATAAAACAATTCAGCGAGAGTAGAGATTTTCTCCAGAGGGAAGGAACGAGCATGTAATTTGGGAGAAGTGCATGAGGAGACATCAATTGTATTGTAAATTTTATTTTTTAAGCTGGGTGGTAGGTACATAGATGTTCGTTTTTGCCATTTATGTATCTTAAGTCATGTTATAGTGTCAGCAGGCTTAACAGCTTTGTAAGTTTAAATGCCATTCTAAAATACTATTTTTTTTGTGGAGTTGCTTAAACACATTTCCCTTGGAACTGTACAAACAAGTTTAAAAAGTTTTATGTGTAAACCATCATGAAGTATAGTAAAGTATACTACATATGCATTTTCATGGATATTATATTAAGGGAAGGAAAAAGACTCTTAGCTCTTCTTCATTTATATGAAAATGAGTGGCTTTGGAAGTAAAGTTTCAGACTTGCTTTTAGTTTTTAAAAAGTTTTTCCATGCCTAGTATTAAAAGAAACAGTTTGGAATTCTAGGTGGATGAGAAATTTAGTATAGGCTGAAGATTGAAATGTTGGATTTTCTAGCATTCATTCACCAAATAGTAAGAGAACATTTACTATGTGCCAGATATGGTGCTGAGCCATGGGTGTGTACAAACATTTAAGATGTAGTCTTTGACTTTCAGAATTTAGTAGGTGAAATAAATGGTCCAGATGTTTAACTGTAGGTACCATAATAGTTACAAGCAGTTTGGAATATTTCTTCCCTAGTGGGGATTAATTGTCCCCATGTTTTTTATAGTTGTGTGTGTGTGTGTGTGTGTGTGTGTGTGTTTAAACTGTGTTTAAAAAGTTATGTATGTGTATTTTTAGGAATAATCTAAGCCTTTTGAACTACTTTAAGAGGTAATCAATTCATTCCTCTTTAATGCTGACAATAAAGTTTCCTCAGGTAGAATTTTTTACCCATTGATAAATGATTTAGCTTCACTCAGAATTGAAAGGGGTATGACGCTCTGTAGAAGTTGAGATTTGTCTCTTTCACTGGATTGCCATTTGAGTTATCCTATTTAAAAGTGATATGAAATGCTTTAGCTTTAAGAAGTTAATCTTTGTTAATATTTAGTACTACTCTTGTTTTACAAGATAGATAAACTGCAAATGGGCCTTTTTTTTTTTTTGGTACTGCTTGAAAAAGGTGGAATCTTTCATGTAGTATGCCTTGCCTCTTTTTTTTTCTTAAGTACTGACTTCTTCATATTTTATCCTTGATTTAAAACCTATTAAAGCAATGATATATCTTCTGAGACTGTTTGACAGCTTACTCATATAAATATGAATACTTCCTAACATGATGATCTATGCCCATGACTTCATTTTTAGAATTTAAGTTGCTTATGTATAGAAACAATCATCAATTTTGAATTAATTGCAAATTATTTAAGGCTTCTTTGCATTCTCAAAGATTTGCTTTACCCCTTCTTTCTTGACTTATTTTTTACCTTATGTGTTATCCTTGTATTCTCTCCCAGACAATTCAGCAGTTTAATACTCAGAGTAGTAGATCTGAGTCAATTTGTTTTAGCCTGTTTGTTGTAAAAAGTATATGTGAAACAGTAAATTTGACATAGTTTCTTCATATGTAATTTCTCTGTTAAGTAGTGCTTTTTGTGGCCTCTTATCATGGGATGTGTGTCAGTCAGGCTGCATATAACTAAAGTCCACCATGGGGCCTTAAGATAGAAATTGATTTTTCTCTCACATTTGTAAAGTCTAGAATTAGAAAGTACAGGGCTAGTAAGGAGTTTCACAGTATCAGGGACTCGGGCTGCTTCTGTCTTACTATTCTTCCATACTCATCTCATAATCTCATGATCCCAAATGGCTTCTTGAGTTCCAGCTCTCACGTCCAGACTCCATGCAGCAAGAATGAAGAAGAGCAGAAAGGCAAAAGGGTCTTCGCTGGTTAATTTGGTCCCTCTAAGCAGACTTCTCAAAAGACACAAAACCATTTATTTTACATTTCTTTGACCAGTACAGAGTGACCCTAATAGATTTTGGGGTGAGCAGCCAGGAGCCTCTACCTCACAGTTATTTCCTAATTTTAATAGGAAAGTAGCAGGTGGCTCGATATCTGGGTAGTGATGTAATCTTGGGAAGTAATGCTAAGAAATCTCTGCTCTGCCTGTGGCTTTGAACTTATTTTTATCCCTAATCACTGATATTTTTGTGTTATTATTTTCCAAGTATATGTGCTAAGTACTTTCCATACATTTTATATAATTCCCATGACACTGTCTGGTAGGCACTGTCTATTCCATGTCACAGGTGAGAAAACCAAGACAGACAGAATGCATAACTGGCCTAAGTCCTGAGAACTTAGTCGTTGGTGCGTCAAACATGGAGTCTGCACTTAAGATCACCACTGATAACTGTTTCTGTCCTCTGCTTATTAATCTGTCCACCTATATATCTATCCCTCAGACTCCACTGCCACCCCTGCCCCGCCTCTTGTGCATAAGAATCACATGAGGTTGCTGAAACATACACAAAGAACAGAAAAACAAAAAGATAAGCAGATTGAAGGGAGTATAAGATTGAGAAAATAGAATGATGTTGAGGTTCAAGTAGTACACAGAGTTCAATGCTATATGATCCTATAGAGATGCTAAAAGTTTCCGTCTGACTTCTCATTGTGTCCTAGCAGAAACTAAAAGGCAGGAAAACAAAACTGAATTTTTTTTATTTGGACTCTTGGCTGCTTCATTTTTTAGTCATATAATAACTTGAATCCTTAGTCATATAATAACTTGAATCCGTATAAAGAATCCTAGCTCATTTTCATATTGGGGCTTCAAGGAATTGTAAAGATAATTAGAATAGTATTGTTACTATTTTCTGATTTTCTCTTTGTGGGGTAGGTAAGCTGAATTACCATTACTTATTTTCTAAGATGTGGAAACTCAGAGAATATTTTATCTGGACATGGATCACGTGCTTAGTAAAAACAAGGGCTTGTTCTTGTTTGTTTATAGAAATTCAAATTGAAAAGATACATATTTTGGAAGATTGGGATCTTGATAAAAATGCTGTTGTGCTAAGTAACTGTTAGAGCTCCCCCGTACACACACAGGTTTGTGAGCTCCTTCAGGACAAAAGACCTTGCCTTATTCCTTTTTTCCTCCAGTATCCTCAGTGTATGGAGGTGTTCAGTAAGTGAATAATGAATGAATGACTAGTAAGTGAGAAAAGTCTGTTAATAAATGTTATAATTAATATTGCTGCCTCTTTAAACTTAAGTAAATGGCTCTACCCAAAATAGCGGAAAAGTAGGTCATTCTTTTTATAGCCCTTGCGGGTTGTATGAGGTGGGTTATAGTACCATTAATGGCTGGACATTGGGACCACAAAGTCCAGCCCTTGAACATGGTGTAAACGGAGAATGGCCATAACTGCAATACGCCTGGAGCATGGTGGTTGTAAAGGCAAGTTGCTGCAGTTACGTCTGGCAAGCTCCTGGCGTGTAAAAGTTACTGATTAATTTTAAGGAATGAAAGTTAGGTCCAGATTTGGAAGGATTTTATATGACATGTTATCTTTTAAAAAGTGACATTTTTCGTGGGGAGAAGAAAGGATATGATTTGATTTGAGTACCATTTGAACAATAAGTAATGAGATCGACTTCTTGCATTTTAGTTTTCAAGATTACTTGTGAGCAATATATTAACAAAACATTTGAGTTTAATTATTTTATTTTGTTTTATTTCTCAGGATGTGATCTTCGTGGTGGGAAGCTAAGTTTTTAAACTACCCCAATGGATGCAGACAGTGATGTTGCACTGGACATTCTAATTACAAATGTAGTCTGTGTTTTTAGAACAAGATGCCATTTGAACTTAAGAAAGATTGCTTTGGAGGGAGCAAATGTAATTTATAAGCGTGACGTTGGAGTGAGTATCTGAATTTTGTCGTGTGTGCTACATTAGCCTAATTTTATAGTGCTCTGAAGATACTAAGTAAACAATGATGACACTACCTTATGCGTTTATTATAAAAATTAAGAATATGTATGAAGGCTCTGTTTAAGCTCTAAAAATCAGATGCCAGTATACCTTGTTAAATTTTCATTAGTTCTTCATGCTAGAAACTAAGTAAAGATGAATTAAACTCAATTAAAGATTTCAGTGAATCACAATGAAAGGTTTTCAGGTTCATCAATAATGCCATCTTCACTTTAAAAAAGGAGCAAATATATCTGCTAAAAAGAGAGGAAAAGGCTTATGCTGCGTTGGAACTTTAGCATGCCATATGGTAGAGAAGTCATTTTTTCTAGGAAGGTTAACTGAAAACTGAGTTGATGGACGAGCTGGTAGTGCAAGACAGTTAAACGTAGAATAACCTCAATGTTTCTCAGCCACAGCCACTTAACGTATGAAATTTTATAATGTATTTTAGCTCAGATTTTATTTTGCATCTGTGGTAAATTTTGTCTCCCCAGATTTAATAGCTTTCTAGTTTGATAATATGGCATATGACAGAGAAAAGAAGGAACTAAAAATGTAACAAGAGTTTTAAGAAGAAATGTCTCATTCATATATTTGTTACGTATTCAGTAAACATTTATCTCTTTTATACGTAATGGCCATATAATAAATATTGCCATAAATGAAAAGCTGCAGTGAAAATTTAAATTCACTTTTTATCTTGGACCTTAGTCCTTGACCTATTTATACTCACACTGTAGGTAATTTCTTCTAAACCCATAGCTTTAAGTGCCTTTCGTTTCTAAGGAATCTAAAATTACATCTCCAGCTCCAGCATTCCGGATTTGCACATCGACCTTGAATATGTAATGGGCATCTCAGCTGTAAGATACAGTATAAAGTAGTGGCGGGCACCAAGAAGCAGAGAAAAGCAGGGTTAGAAATCAGGGAAGGGTGAAGGGATGGAATGATCAGGGAAGGCCTCTCTGTGGAGATGACATCTGGTGAGAGACCTGAGTGAAGGGAGAACATTGAAGGAAGAATATTCCAGATGAAAGTAAGCTAGGCAAAGCTCCTGAGGCGTGGACAAGTTTGGCATGTTTGAGGATGTGTGCAAATTGCAAATTTCAGTTATGTGAACAGAGTGGAACGAGAGTTGGAGTGTGTACGTCCTTGTGGCACATTGATTTCAAGTATACAGTGAGAGGTTTATACAGGCCTTGAATTTTTAATTGATTAAATGTCCTTTTGGATTAATATGTTCTTTGTGTTCAGCGTGGTTCTTGATTTCAGAATGAGTGATTTGGAGAACAGTTATTTCAGTCTTGGGTAAGCTTGGCATAGTATTTAAACATGAAATGGCCACATAGAGTAGACCCGTGTGTGCAAATCAACACTTACTGTGTAATCAGGTTGTTGGAGTTCTGGTTGTCTTTTTTTGCAGAAAGTATTAATGAAGCTTAGAAAGCCTAGAATTACAGCTACGATTTGGTCCTCAGGAAAAATTATTTGCACTGGAGCAACAAGGTAAATGTTACTTGGGTTTTCAATTTTCATTTTTTAATTTTCCCCTCATGGGAAGGACATTTTTCTAGACTTAAAAACAAAATCACGTGTACAGTTTGTTGTGTTCCTCCGTATAAAATCTATTTCCTGTGTAACTGATCGTCTTTTTCTTTCTTTCAAACCACAGTGAAGAAGAAGCTAAATTTGGTGCCAGACGTTTAGCCCGGAGTCTCCAGAAACTAGGATTTCAGGTAACGTTTTCAAAAGCTATCCGAGCTGCAGATACTCAAGGATTTATTTTTGTAAAGTTAGCATTTTTTTTTTAACGGACTAAAGAAATCTCCACAGAAAGTCCTCTTATGACTGACCTTTTTCTACATTGTATAATACCATCCTTCAACACAAAAATTTAGTGGCAGACCTTGCCCGTGTGGGTATTTGTCAGGAATCCTGGCTTTCTCCCAAATCCTTTCCCCATAGAGAGAGAGACTTGTTTCCTTACAGATTAACTGCCTTTTCAACTCTTTACATTTTTCACTTCTCACAAAAAAAAAAAAAAAAAAAATTCTGTTTTTGATCATCACAAGAATGCTGTATCAAGATGATGAGCGAGAGCTGCAGGACCCTGTTGACACATACACACTGGTTAGCAGGCTCTCACACTTGTAAAATGACTGTTACTAGCAGGCCAGCCTTATCAAATGTGATTTTGTAGAGTCATGCATTTGAATAAAATTAATACATATCCTGGACTTGCTAGGTCACTTGGAAACGATGAGTAAGTGAAAGAAAAAGATGAGCTGTGGTTCCTGAACAGGTGGGCCTAGGCAGTTTGGGATTTGGGTGGGAGGTGATGAGAGGTTGAGTTTCTCTCTGATGACTTCAGTCTCCTCTGAGGTGGAAGGTGCTAGGAAGGCACTGAGGAGCTGGAAGGGAGTGCAGGGTAGAGAGCCATGATTGACAGCGGGGCCACTGTGCACGTTTTGTGACTTTCTCCCACTGCCTTGTGCCGGTACTGAGTTGGAGGATAGTTCATCCAGATTTGTGGTTTTACTAGGGACAGTTGAAAAGACGACAGGGTAAAACCATTAACATCTTGGTAGGAGTGGCTGAAGTTATTAATATTGAGAGGACATTATTTTCAGCCTTGGAGCCTCTTTTCTTAGCATAATATTAGAAATGTTGAGAGAAATCCCAGTGAGTTAAAAAACACAGTTCTATCACACTATTCCTCATCTTGTCCCCCAAAAGAAACAAACATCTAACTAAACTCGCAGCAATGCCATTTTACCTGACTGCATATAAGAAAAAGTCAGGCGTTTGGAGCTCAGTGTCCAGTACTTTCTGAGTTTTAAGTGATGGCTTTGCATTCTGACACTTCAAGGAGGACTCTGCTTTAATTTTTTCCTCACTGTTCTCCCTCTTATCCCAGTAGATTAAATATTAAATGGGTTTAAAGTGTTGAAAAATTAAACTGAAACAAGATTCAGAAGACCCCAGATGTAGCGCTTTGATCATGCAGTTATCTCAGGCATTGTTTATTTTTTTAATGAAGTTCTTGAGCCTTTTTCCCCCCTTTAATTATAGCATTGAGTCCCCGATAACTTAAAACACTAAAATCCATGCTTTAAATGTTTTTGTTTATCTTGTTTGTTCTTATATTTAAGGATTACAATTCAATGATTAAGATTGCCATGATGAGCAGATTTTTTTGTTTGTTTCAAAATAATTCATTCATTTTACTTCTCTCCTAAAGGTAATATTTACAGATTTTAAGGTTGTTAACGTTTTGGCAGTATGTAATATGCCATTTGAAATACGTTTGCCAGAATTCACAAAGAACAATAGACCTCATGCCAGGTAGGTCTTTGAAGAATCAAGATAACTTAGCAAATTTGAAGTTACTTGTCCAGCTGTAAGTATTTATATTAATTTTGGCTTTTTTTGCATAGTTACGAACCTGAACTTCATCCTGCTGTGTGTTATCGGATAAAATCTCTAAGAGCTACATTACAGATTTTTTCAACAGGAAGTATCACAGTAACAGGTATTTTATGATATTGAAACCAAGCTTGTCAATTATGGATTGAATGAGATAAGAGGTGTCCGTACCAAAATAGAGATAAAGTCTGCTTTGTCCCTTTTAGCCACTTCTGCCCTTCTAGGGGAACCAGTCTCCTCACTTTTAACACAGTAGATTAGTTTAACCTGCTTTTATATGTGTACTATTTTGTGTCAGTCTTCTTTATCTTCATCATAACCCTAGTGAGATTCATCTGTATTGCTGCATGTAGCTGTAGATCAGCCATTCTTACTGCTATTTAGTACCCAGTACGTGAATATATTGTTCCATGGGCATTTGGATAGTTTTCAGTTGGGAATTTAAAATATTCTAGTATGTATTTTTATATATGATTTTTAAGTTTATGACATCTTGCATTTAAAATACTCAAGAGAAACCCATTCTATGAACTTCATAGAGGTTTTACATGAGCAAAATATTCATATATAATTGGTACCTATTTGGTATGTTTTATGTGTATTTTGTTATATCTTTTGAATTGTTTTAATTACTTGGAAGGGATAGTTTCAGAATACTAGGTAGGCATAGATGTCCAAGGGTAGTATTAGCATGCAGGATGATTTTTTTAATGGTACTATGGTTATAAATTGTTCAGAGACATTACTTGAGAGTCAGACCCAACCTTTGGCAAAACTGAGTTAAGGAAAATTTCTGTAGTGTCCTTGAATTTTCTTTTTATTCCTTCAATCCTTAGAGGAAAATAAAAATTATTGACACCTGTAAGCCTTCAACAAAAAAGCTTTAGTTCTGATTCAGCCATGGATTTTCACATCTTGCTTGGAGACTTAAAGGCTCTTGCCAGAGTCATACCTGAATCTTAAAAATGGGGGAGCAAGTCCATTTCTTTCCTTCTTTGGACTCTCTGTTTCTACACTTTGGAGCCCAGACCTTACAGAGGCCTCCAAATCTATTGACAAGTCCCTACTAAGTATGGAAGAAAATAATGCATATGTAAAATATATATTAAGTTAATAGATTTAAACAACACAGTAGCAAACTGAAGACCATTGACCTGGTTAATTAGTATCCATTACATATTAACCTCTGGAATACCCTATGAACTGTTAATTCAGTGGACATATACTGAGTGGTTCCCATGGGCAAAGCTCTACTCTGTGGAGGGACTGAGGTGAGTCAGGAAGGATCGGCCTAGGGTAAGACGTGGTCAATACCTTCAAAGGGTCCACAGTGGATGCATATGTACGTTTTTTAGGATCTTTCAAAAGGTAAGTTTACGTTAGTAGAAAAAACATATTTATTCAGAATAAGTTTTATAAAAATATTTTTTCATTATCCTTTTTATATATTTTTTTAGCTATTTAGATGAAAGGCTACACATTTTTCAAGTCCTAGCATTATATAGATTAATTAATACGTAACATAACCTCATCCCTGGTGCTTTTTTTTTAACGGGCAGAGTAAGCTGTAAGGGTGAATGGCCAGATTAGTAGTAAACATGTGAGTACCAAATAGCAGTAAGTTTGTGGGGATGTTTAGACCGTGCAGTTTATAATGGCCCTCTGGTTTCCCAACGCTCTGGTAGCAGCTTTGTTTAGCTCTGCCGGGTCCCTCGATACTCCTGTGAGCTTCAGTCATAGCCTAACCAAAAGCCAGGCTACAGTGACCAAAAGCATAATAGCTGTGTAGTCCCGCTTGTTACTCCTTCCTTTAATAAGCATATTATAGTACGTTGTGATTGTCTGTGTGGTTTTTTTATATACTCCCTTTTCACAATGGTGCCCTAAAACAAGATGAATATCCTCATTTTGTGTTTGATTCCCTTTAATTGTCCATAAAAAAGTCTTTTTCTCTTGGTTCTTGCTGTGACTGTGTGTATAATTAATGTAAGTGTAGATTTTTTTTTAAACAACCTGATAAATTCTAAAGTACTTGGTTACTTGTAATTCTGGGAAATCAGCTTTTCCTAGTGCTCTTTTGCCTCTTCTCACCCCTTCCTCCACTGTGTTGTTACAGGGCCCAATGTAAAGGCCGTCGCTACTGCTGTGGAACAGGTATACCCGTTTGTGTTTGAAAGCAGGAAAGAAATTTTGTAAGTCATAACGTAATTGGTTAGAATCCCAAACTGAGCACCTTTTAAAACCTGCTGCACATTGGACTCAGAACAAAAGGAAAACTGGACCAACAGTAATTGAGGAAATAGACTCTTTTATTCATTCACGGCTACAGTGTAAGCTCCAGTCCCTTTGGATTTTATTTCAAACCTTGCTGTAATATAAAAAGGAAGTTTACAAGACATGACATTGCTGCTTTTACAAAAGGACATTCTATTTATTTTCGCAGTAATTTCATGTCCCCACGAGCAGAGCTGTCACAGTGTGCACTACCTTAAAGTGTTTTGTTGTTGTCGTTATTTTTTTCCAGTTTGAGCTGATGTGTTTTATTTGTGAATAGTCTTTTACATTTTTGTATGCTGAATATGGGCACCAAAGAACCTGTAAAAGTTATCTTTTTCAATTGAATGTGCACAAATAAAAGTTTGGAAAAGATCACTCTTGATATCCATTCTATTCCCCATTTTCTATTTTAACAAAAATTGTATTCATAATTCTTTTTTTTTTAATCTATGCAAGCTTAGACTTTTGCTAAAGTGTGTTGGCTTCTTTTTGAAGTGTATTTTGTAAATATATATATGCCACATGTGTATAGTTTCTTTTAATGCTCTGTTACCAAATATCAAATAGGGATTTTTTTCTTGCAGATTAGAAATAAAAACATGTATATAAATTCTAGGGAACTGGAGTAGAACTTTATAAATTCAGCATAATGTTTTATGTTGCTAATTTAACATGATAGAAAATGTTAACTATCTTTTAAAAGTCATAAAGTTGGAGTTTTAAAAAGAGAAACTCTTACCTATAAGATGAATATAAGAAAGAAGCTGTGATGGGTTGTACTTCATATGTACCTTTGTTATTCTGGAAAGACTCAACTCTGGTTAGAGGAAAGTAAAACTCTTAGGTTGGTACTCAAGGCTTCACTAAGAGTCTTGTCAGAAGTTGAAACATTGTGCTGTTTTAGCAAGAAGTGCCCAAAAGCTGATTCTGTGCCACAGTGTAATTAATTGTACTACAGTTCAGTTTGAACTTGAAAGCCATTTTGCAAGATAAGTCTTTCCCCTTGCTGTGTCTTATTTAGTGAAGCTAAAGAGCGACTACTCAGTATATGGGATTGCTCCTCTTAAAGTTATAATAAATATGCATTTGTGAAACAGTGGCTCTCTGGCTCACCCGTGGGCCCAGCAACGGTAATATAGGATCAGGCTGCAGTGGTGCTTGGCCATTTGTGTTTAGGAGTTTAGTATTACTAACAATGTAATTACTAACAATTACTAACAATGATCTTACCTAGAAATAAAGCTGAATGGAGTGTCATATTAGCTTCTCAGTTAAAATTAATAGAGGTAATAGTACAACACAGTTTTCCACTAAAACCTTGAATTTCCAAAATGTTTTGAAACCTTTGTGGAAAATTGGAACATCTTAACCTCCGTTTTCCCTACCATATTCTAAAATCTTGAAAGCTGCACTGAACAATATGTATTATTTTTTATGTTTATTTTTATCTTCTTTCTTCTCAATGCCTTCCCCTACCCTGCCTCTCACTCCCTCATAAGTTGGGGCCAATGGCTAACTTTTATGTTTTCTTTCTTGGGAAAGACTTAATTGTGATTTTAAGACTTTTCATTTTTTACATTTGTGTTTATTTGCTTCATTTTGAGATCCAGTGGGATAGGCAACCTCAAAAAATATACAGAATAAAATTCAATGAAAGTTACAGGTTCTGAGCAGACTGTTTCAAAAATTTGAGGTTTTCCACTTAGATTTAATTAACAGTAATTAAGTGACCTCCTGTTTGGCAGTGTTCACAAAAAAGAAATAGCGAAAAGCGGGGGAAACCTGATTATATAGCCAAGGTGCAGATCCAGATGTTTGTTGTAATATTTTTCAGTATTCGAGTGACTTGAAAACTATGTAGATCAGTAGCTCATCAAAATGCTTTCTCAGAAAAGAGGGAGAAAGACAATCTGACCGGGTCTGGTTTCAGGGCTGCTTGCTTGAGTATCGCCTGGCAAAGTGTCATGGGTGACCCACTATGCTTAACAAAGCTGGTAAGAAATGAGTGTGTCTGATGTCTTCTGGCTTTTCACAAGTGCTGTACATTTTTTTAATAAATAAAAACTGTGAATATATACATATAAATTATAAGTATTCCCCCTTTTTTTATTTTTGAAAGTCAAAAAGCTCTAATTGGGTGCGTATTGGGTAAAATTTAGTTTGAAAACAGAACTGTTTCATTATAGATTCTGGATAATAAAAGAAAAATATAAGACAGTGTTTAAGATACTGAAGTTGAAATCACTTAGTGATAAACCTACTAGGTTTATAACAGTTTCCTGCCCATTTACAACGTATGGCTAAGCCAAGAGATAGCTAAAGTATATACAGTGTTTGAACTGCACAGTGAAATATGTAACGGTTTTGTTAAATATCTTACAATCTGTGATGCTTGGCAAAGAAAAAGAAATTCATATTGATTACCTGTCTCGACCTTTTCTAATCTCAGCGTAAATTCATATTGATTACCTGTCTCGACCTTTTCTAATCTCAGCGTATAATCGCACTGAAGGCGCATAATCACTTGCTTAAATTGAACCTCTACAGAACACACTCTCCCTTCTTCCAAAACAAGCGAACGATGCATGTTCTAACTTGCATATGAAATGTACCGTGCAGAATGAAGACTGCAAATCTCCCTTCCTCATAACTTCCCCTGCCAATTTTAATTTAGATAGCATGTTTCAGCACCAGGACTTCTAGTCATTCTCCTGAGTTCCTGATAATACAGTTTTACTATTGCTTACATAGGTTGTAGTCAGGTCACTTCATTATAAGGGAATGCAGTAGATCATATTTCCTTATATCAAACTGGGACAGTTTGTTATGGGCCAATAGAAAATTTTCAAGCTGAATAAAAAGGGCTTTTGACTCTTAGGATTCTTTCTTCAGGTTAATCATATTTTTGTATTCTTTTTCAAGTTAGGTTGTTCAGTACTTTTTGTGTGTGTCTCCCATAGTTTATAATATTAGTCATTTAATGGGTTACTGCATAAGTGGTTTGAGGTTCTTTATTGTAGATTTTCTATCATCGTATCCAAATTCTATTGGTAAAATGCCTCCCCACGTCTTAAAATTCAACTGGTGAAATACAGAAGAGAGCAATCCATTGTTGCGTGGGTGAAAACCCAAGTTTCTGGTACAGTCAGTGATCTCTGTTTCATCATAGAGAAGACCACATTGAGGGAATTGTCCCGATGTTTGGATGTCATTTATTATGTTTGCAGGCATCTGAAAGTCAGCATCAGTTATAGCCTGTAGGCCATAACCTGAGGTAGTGATAATCCTGAGGGGTGCGAAGAATCACAGGAAACTATGGATCGCTATTAAGGTATCATGAAAGCCTTACAAAGAGAGAACTGTATAAGCTTGACTTAGTAACTCAAACTTAACTACTTACAGATTTGGATAAATAACCTAATGGCTTGACTTCTTTTCTCGTGTTTTACTAACAGCTACTTCTCAATAAATATGGTCCCAGGATTTTGAAATTGTCCTTTCTATCCGTATTTTTTAAAAATGGATGGAAAATGCTTATCTTTCTCAACTATTGCAGAGTTGTTTCTCTTAATATTTTATAATACTAATACCAAATTTATAAAAGGACATTTTGAATTACATTGTAGTTCATAATTCGTAAAATAGGATGTATAATCTTTATCCTTGTTGAACCGTAATTAGAAATTTATCACCAAAATCCTAACCAGGACCCTATCCTAACCTAGAACATGTTTGCAGTTGTCCACATTGTATCCTGGTTCTTTTTTACACAAGACCCAGTGCAGGTAGTGTCTTGGTAGGTAGGCAAAAAAAACCATAAGCTTACGTTCAGACAGCTTCTGTGTCTTAATGGTAAAGCCGCAACTGGCCTCTATGCATACAAACCTTAAGGTAAAAGTTATTCTCATCACTAGTTCATAGTCTTTCAAAGGCTGCTCTGTGAAGAAGGTGGAAGATAACCAACCGCTATTATTTTTTAACCTGGTATCCTGCTCAGAGTAAGAAAGGGGTCACTGGGGACCTTGTCCCTCACCTACCTTTCATGGTTCCTTTTGGGCAGGTAGAGATTAAAGATTGTCTCTGTAATTTCAGGGTGTCCCTTTTAAACTAGCTCTGTGACACCGAAGAGAAAACATGGGAGTGGCCAATATGTATTGGTAGGAAGACACCCTAAATGTTCTCATACTGTATCAACATTTGTAAGGTTTTGAGGCCATTAGGTCTCTGGAGAGAGCTGCCTTGGCTGTCCCCTACCCCGTAGCTTTTTAGACTCCAAGAACTGATCTTGGGGTTTTCTTTTTTGAAGCTGTTTTGGCACTAATTCCTCTTGGTGATGACTCATAAAACAAATATTGTTTTTCACATAGTTCCTGAAAGAGAAAGAGGCACTAATGAAAATGTCATTCTTAATTTACAGTATTTAAAAATGTGCAGGCTATAATTTTTTAAATCACCCTGGGGCTTTAATGTTTTAGCTCTGCAAAAATAGACCAAGGTTTGTTGCAACGTTTCCACATGTCATGAAATTCAGCGCACCACAGACCTTTGATCAATCTCATGCAAAGGGTAAGGTGGGGTGCCTTCTTCTCGGAACATAATCATGGCATTCCTGTCTGCAGGGAAGGATTCCAAGGATAGTCTTACATAGAACTACTGGAGATTACATCCCAGATCCTCTTTAATTTCTTCCCTTTTCTCAAACTCTGCTTACCAATATGCCTATCTATATTTATATCTACATATTCTGCTTTCTGCATTATCCCCTCGCCCCTGCATTAACAAATTCATTTCTGCAACATTATTCCCATCAGCATGAAAACATGCTCTAGTATTTTATGTTTATTTAAATAAACACCTTTGAGGGCTTCCCTGGTGGCGCAGTGGTTGAGAGTCCGCCTGCCAGTGCAGGGGACGCGGGTTCGTGACCCGGTCCGGGAAGATCCCGCATGCCGCGGAGCGGCTGGGCCCATGAGCCAATGGCCGCTGAGCCTGCGTGTCCGGAGCCTGTGCTCCGCAACGGGAGAGGCCACAACAGTGAGAGGCCCGCGAACCGCAAAAAAAAAAAATAATAATAATAAAATAAATAAGCACCTTTGAACCTGTCTGTCCCCTTTCAAATATCCTGTCCTATAATTTAACCAGTTCATCGAGTGGCTACAACATGCCAGGTGCTATGGATGGAGGAGATAAAGAGTCTGGCTTTCAAGGAGCTTACACCTTAACAGGAGCCAAGCACGTAAGCATATAATTTCAAGTAGTAAGAGTGCTAAGGAGAAAAGTAAACCAAGAAAGGGAAAAAGAATGACTTAGTTGGGGTGTGGGGGACTGTATCATACTGCTGGCATCTCTAAAGATCAGGTGACATCTGATCAGAAACTGGAGTGAAGTTAGGGAGGGAACCATGTGAAGGATTGCAGCTAAGTGCTGTGTTGCGGAAAGTCCAGTATGGCTAAAGCATGGCGAGTACCTGAATGACAGACGTGAGGTTGGAGGGGAGGGTAGCAGCCATAGTTAAGAAGCTTGAATTTTATTCAAAATGTAGTAGGAGCCATGGGATTTTGAGCTGAGGAATGATGTTTTTAAGATCCATCTAGGGACTTCACTGGTGGCACCTGGATAAGACTCCGTGCTCCCAATGCAGGGGGCCCGGGTTCGATCCCTATCAGGGAACTAGATCCCACATGCATGCTGCAACTAAGAGTTCTCATGCCACAACTAAGGAGCCTGCCTGCCACAACCAAGACCCGGCACAACCAAATAAATATTTTTTTTAAAAATTTAATCCTTGAGCCTCAGTGAAGTCCTCAGATGATTGCAGCGTTGACCAACAGCTAGATTGCAACTTCCAGAACCAGAGCCGTCCTGCTAAACCACTCCTAAACTCCAGACCCGCAGACACTGTGAAATAATAAATGTTTATTACAAAAAATAAAGAAAAGATCCATCTAACTGCCGCATGGAGGATAGCGTGCAGAGCGCAGGAGTTGAAAGAGGAAGACTAGTTTGGAGGTTAGTAAGTCCAAATAAAAGATGGTGGCTTGGATTTAGAACAGTACTGGTGGAAAGTGTATATTCATATGTTTTGTTAACAGCTAACAAGTCTTACTGATATTAGCTGTGGGGGTGAAAGGAGTAGCGTGGATGAATCCTAAACCTCTGGCCTCAGAAGTTCCCCCCGAGCAGAAGACCCGTGGAGGAAATGTGACTGGGTCATCAAGGGGACTGGAAATCAAGAGTTCTGTCAGATTAGAGATGCCTGTTGGATGTTCCAACCAAAGATGTCAAGTGGACAGTTGGATTTCGGAATTCGAAAATCAGGTAAAAGGTCCGAGACTAGAGATAAATCATTTGAGAGTCATCAACTTATGGATGGCTGATAAAGCCACGGGAATACATCCAAGAAGTGAGTGTAGATGGAGATCTAAGGATTGAGCCCTGGGCGTTATGGTATTTGAAGGGAGGGAGGGAGGAAGGGGAAGCAGCAGAGACCAAGGAATGACTAATGAGGTAGGAGGAAAACCAGGAAACTGTAATATTCCAGAAGACAAGTGGAAAAAAAAAAAAATGTTTAAAGATAGAGAGCATGAGGGCCTGGGTACGTGCTGCTGGAAAGTCACATGACACGGGAACTGACCCTGAGGTTTGGTAACTCGGCAGAAGTCGTGAGTAGCCTGGGGAGCCAGAAAGCAGGAAAGAAAGCCTGAGAGCAGTAAGTTCAAGAAAGAATGAGAGGTGAGGACCTGGAGACAACAGAGCGCTCTGGAACTGAAAAGTGGGCAGGGGGTGAGTGGGTACTGGGTGGGGAATTTGAGATTTGAGGTCTAGGGAGGTATGTTGTTTAGGATGGGGAGTCCTGCAGCTCTGTGTGTGATGATAATCCCATAGAAGGGGGAAATTGATGACATGCTCAAGACAAATGGAAGAATTGGCCTTTGCACCAAGAGAGAGAAGGTGGGCATAGATGTAGGTAGTTGAATAGATAGTGTGCAGGATGAAGTGGGCTCTTTCTTTCTGTTTTCTCAGTGAACTAAAAACCCAAGACTATCAGCAGAGAGTGAGGAAGTGGGAGGGAGTGCTGGAGGCTTGAGAGGGGACAGGGTGTGAGGCCACCATCTTGGACAGTAGGAAAATCAACTGACCAGGGCCATGTGGTAGGTTGCAGGACATTCCTGAAGACCTACTTGAGACTTATGTTCATCAATTTAAAACTGGACCTGTCAGTATAGTTGGGTGTATCTCAAGCCAAGTTCCTTGGACGCAGGGATAAAACAAGCTAAGGATTGGCTTAATCAGAATTAAGGTTTGCCTGAATGGAGGGAGAGAGGGCAGGGTAGAGGGAGGGGTGGTGCATGGGATCTAAGGAAGGTAAGAAGGGAAGTGAGGACACGGGTGATGACTCTTCAGTGGATTCCCAGTCCTGGTAGGTGCTTGAGAGAGTGAGCTGAAACGCAGAGTGGTGCGAGGGCGAGTGGGATGCTTGTGAAAGGAGCAGCAGTGGGTAAAGACCGTCGAGGTTGTGATCATCCTGTTTGCTCCCCTTCCCAGCATCATCCAGTCCCTCCTGACAACACTCCTCTTGGCTTCAGTGATACCATGTTCTCCTGGCTCCTCTCCAGCCTCACCGTTGGCTCCTTCTCAGTCCTTTCGATACTCACCCTCTGCCTGTTCTCTACGTGTTGGCATAATCCAGGGCTTGGTCCTGCACCTCATTCTCCTCTCTGCTCTCTGACCAGATGATCTCATCTGGTTCCATAACCTAAATACCACTTACCCAAATCTGACCCTGACTCTGAGTGTCTCCAGAATTTCATACTTAACATATCCAGCTGCCAACCAGTACTATATCCATCTGATGTCTAATGGACATCTCTGTAATCTTTCCAGCCCTGAAACCTAGTTCTGAAAGGGCTCCCCTGTGTTACCGTCCATGCAGTTTCTCAAGCTAAAAATTTAGGTACCACCCTGACTACTTCATTGCCTTACTCCTATATCCAGTTAATTCATTAATTTATTCATTTTCAATAATGAGCTTCAATTATATGCGAAGAAATTATTCCAGGTGCTGGGAAACAACAGTGAATGAAGTATACAAAATTCCCTGCCCTCAAGGAACTTAATGGAGCGAGAGGAGATAGACAAGAAACCAAGTGAAATATAGAAGGTACCAGCTTTGGGGGAAAAACTGAAAAAAGAGAGTGGATGCAGAGTTGGGACATGATTGTGATTTTAAATAGGGTAACAGGACAATTCAGAAGGAGATAAAGTGGTGGGACAAGTGGGTATCTAAGGGAAGGGAATTCTAGACAGAGGAAACCAGGGCAGAGACCCTGAGTCTTGAGCATTGCGTGGTGTGTTTGGGATGCAGCAAAATGGCCAGTGCAGCTGATGACGGTGAAAGCGGGGGAGAGTAGAAGGATATGTAGGGCTGTACGGGCCATCAGAGCCGCGGGAGGATTTGAGCAAAGGAATAGCTTGATCATATTTAAAGGGATCACTGGCTGCTGTGCTGAAAACAGATCGGAGGGGATGGAGGCTGAAAACAGGACCAGGCAGGTGGTTACTACAGTAACGCAGGAGAGAGCACGGCGACTCAGATCAAGGGAGGGGCAGTGCAGGTGGCAGGCTCTGGATCTATATATTTTTTTAATACATTTATTTATTTAATTTATTTTTGGCTGTGTTGGGTCTTCATTTGCTGCGTGCAGGCTTTCTCTAGTTGCAGCAAGCGGGGGCTGCTCTTCGTTGTGGTGCGCAGGCTTCTTATTGCAGTGGCTGCTCTTGTTGCAGAGCACGGGCTTCAGTAGTTGCAGCACAGGGGCTCAGTAGTTGTGGCTCACAAGCTCTAGAGCGCAGGCTCGGTAGTTGTGGCGCAGGGCTTAGTTGCTCCGAGGCATGTGGGATCTTCCCAGACCGGGGCTCGAACCCGTGTCCCCTGCATTGGCAGGTGGATTCTTAACCACTGCGCTTCCAGGGAAATCCCTGGATCTATTTTTAAATTAGAGCCAACACTGTTTTCTGAAAGACTGAACATGGGGTGGAGGGAAAGAGTCAGGGGAGACGCCAAGGTTTGTGACCAGGGCAAGTAGAAGGATAAGGTTGACATCAACTGAGGTGGAAGAGTCTGCGAGTGGAGTAGGTTTGGGGAATATTGGGGTTCAATTCAGATCATGTTTGTAATATTTGTTAGACATTTGAAAAGAGCTGGAGAGCAAACAGTTGAATAGACAAGCCTTGTGTTCAGGAGAGATATTGAAGCTGGAGATGTAAATGTTGGATTCAGTGGCATATGGATGGTGTAAAGACCATAACTTTGAGATCAGTGAGCCTGTGAGGGGATAGAGGAGGGGTCAGAGGACGAAGCCCTAGGGCACACCAACTTTAAGACAGTGAAAGATGAGATGGAACCAGCAGAGCATGCTGAGGAGGCGTGACTGGTAGGAGACAACCAGGAGGCCAGTCCCTGAAGGCAGCGAAGCAAGTATTTTGGGAAGGAGGGCGTGCTCACCCCAGCCAGTGCTGGGGATGGTCACTGCATGAGCCATTAAGACAACGGATGAGAACTGATCACGGGGTTTAGCAACATGGAGGTAACCAGGATGTTAAAAGGAGCGATGACAGTAGAGTAATGGCCATAAAAGTCTCATCAGAGCAGGTTCATGAGAGAATAGGAAGAGAGGAATTGCTGACAGTGAATAGAGACAACTCTGAAAGAACTATGCTATAAATGATGGCAAAGAATACAGGTGAAAATAAATGATAGCAGAGCAGGACTTCCCTGGTGGCACAGTGGTTAAGAATACGCCTGCCAGTGCAGGGGTCACAAGTTCGATCCCTCGTCCAGGAAGATCCCACACGCCACGGAGCAACTAAACCTGTGCGCCACAACTGCTGAGCCTGAGCTCTAGAGCCTGCGAGCCACAACTACTGAGCCCACATGCCACGACTACTGAAGCCCGTGTGCCTAGAGCCCGTGCTCCGCAACAAGAGAAGCACTGCAATGAGAAGCCTGCACATGGCAACCAAGAGTAGCCTCCGCTCCCTGCAACTAGAGAAAGCCCGCGAGCAGCAACGAAGACCCAACACAGCCAAAAATGAATAAATAAAAATAGATAAATCTAATTAAAAATATGATACAAGAGCAAAACCTAGGGAGGAAAATGGGATCAAAAGATTTTTTTTTTAAGCTGGGGGAAAAAATCACACAAGGTTGCTCTGCTGATGTGACATAGAGATCTAGGAGAGAGGGAAGATATGGATGATGCAGGGGTGATCAGGGAGGACTATTGGGGAATGTTCTGGAGAAGGGAAGGGCAGAGGGCATGAGGTGGTTGGCTTCACATAGGAATGAGTTAAAAGATAGAACCCAGAGGGATGGTGGTGTATTTGGATGCAAGTACTGACGTGTGGGTTGAGGTGGAAGGGTAAGGAAGTCCCTTTCTGATTGTGTTCATTTCTTCCGTGAAGTCAGGAGCAAGGCTGTTGGCGGGAGTGAGGACGGCTAAGGAGGTGGGAGGTTTCCAGAGAGAGGCTGGCATTGAGCAGTTGTCTAGGAGAGACAGTTCATGGACAAGGGACATGGGTGATTGCCAGGTAGCATGGAGGGGGCCTCTTGAGGTCAGTCAGGATGATTGAACCTGGGCCCCAGCCCTGTGCTCGTGTGCTTTCTCAGCCGTGTTCAGCTGTGTGCCTGCAGACGCTGGCTTGGCACGCCTTAAAATAAATGAGGTCACGCCACTCCCCTGCTGAAAATACTTTAGTAGCTTCCCATTGCACTTAGAATGAAATCCAAACTCAGTCTATAAAGCCCCACACGTCAGTCTCCACCGACTTACCCACTGGATCTCAAAGATCGCAGCCTCCTGAGCATCTTTTGGTCTCTGGAACAGGTCCAGTGTGTTTCTGATTTAGTCTTTGCACTAGCTGTTCTCTGCCTGAATTCTCTTTCCCCCTACCTTTGCAGAGTTGGCTCTTCATTACTACTCAGATTTTATCTTAAATGTTATCTCTCAGGATAACCTTCTGAGATCACCAATCAAAAGTACCCCCCGGGCTTCCCTGGTGGCACAGTGGTTAAGAATCCGCCTGCCAGTGCAGGGGACATGGGTTCAAGCCCTGGTTTGGGAAGATCCCACATGCCACGGAGCAACTAAGCCGTGCGCCACACTACTGAGCCTGCACTCTAGAGCCTGTGAGCCACAACTACTGAGGCCGCGTGCCACAACTACTGAAGCCTGCATGCCTAGAGCCTGTGCTCCGCAACGAGAAGCCACCGCAATGAGAAGCCCGCACACTGCAATGAAGAGTAGTCCCCACTCGCCGCAACTAGAGAGAGCCCACGCACAGTAACAAAGACCCAACGCAGCCATAAATAAATAAACAAATAAATAAATACAATAAGATACCACCTCAAGCCATTAGGTTGGCCACTACCAAAAAAAAAAAAAATAGAAAATAACAAGTGTTGCACTACTATACATAAAATAGATAACCAATATGGGCCTACTGTATAGCACAGGGAACTCTACTCAATACTCTGTAATGACCTATATGACAAAAGAATCTAAAAAAGAGTGGATATATGTGTATGTATAACTGCTTCACTTTGCTGTACAGCAGAAACTAACACAACACTGTAAATCAACTACTCTAATAAAAATGTACAACGAAACAAAAACCCCTAAAAACAAAAGTACCCCCACACACACACGCTTACTATCTTAATTCTCATGGCATTTTTGCTCACTGATTAATGTTACAGCACCTAGGACAGTGCGTGGCACGGAACAGGTGCTCAGTAAGTATTTAGCGAATAAATGAATTTGGGTGAATGAATGAAGGAATGACCACATAAAATGAGCTGCTAAAAGTGAAAAATAACCTAAGTCTCAGAACTAAAATATTTACAAAACATTGACTTGTTAGTTTTCTCTAATTGTTTCCACTTAAACTGGGGAAAAGAATGAAAGTCACAGCTGAAACAGCACACATGGCAAATGTCCCATTTCGTGTTTGTGCTTGTAGCTGGCAGGGCACAAGTTCAAAATGAAATCCTTTCAAATTACATTATTGCTGAAATCTTTTCTGACCTCTCCACTGAGTCATTGTTTATCTTACCAGAAACTTAACAACTTTGGAAGAATATTTGTTTTCTCAGCCTTGTAGAAATAGAAGGAAAAGAAGCCAACTCCAAATATGAGAAAGGAAAATATCAAGCGGTACGGAGTACCAAATTTGAAGTTAATTTGATGTTATAAATAGTTTCCTTTCTTGCTGCTTAGAAAATCATTGGGACATACACATCTGGACTCTCTTTCCCTGGGGACAAAAGTTGATTAATTGTCTCATTAACTCCGAAGTTCATGAAGACTCCCTTAGCTCGGCAGTAGCCGTCCTCCATCTCCGAATTCACTTCAACTTTCGTGTCCTCACAAGTCCCCGGGGGCTTTCCACCACCCCCACGTTCACTTAGCTAGTTCGATCACTTTTCAATACCACTATGTATTTTATTTCTATTTTTGCCTCTGCCATTTCCCTCCAGGGAACCTCGTTTAACACACATACTTCATACATAACTTTGATCAATTTCTATCATTCAGGCTGCTTACATTTTCATTTTTAAAGCATTTGCCAACCTACTGCTTCAAGCTAAGGCATGTCCCAGGCTCTTTGATGTTGCAGAAATGAGAGTTAGCCAAGATTTCTGAAGGCAACTGTTTCCTTTCTGCCCTCAGGTACTGGGCTTTCCCCACAAAAATGCATCCCTGGTAGACACTGCTGCTTGCTGCTCCTAGAAATGAATTTGAAATGCAGAATTGTTTTGCCACCTCGTCTTTCATAATTCGCACCTGTGCCCTTGTCTCTCTTTGTTCTTCTACACCAACCTCCTGGTACTTGTGGAATCTGTCTAGGGGTGGGTAGTACTTGGGCTTTTGGATCTATCCTAATTTGCAATTTAAAACTTTCTTGGAGAGGGTCTGCATTTAAGTTTGAGTAATTCAAAAACATTTCATAATGCAGAGTTTTGTTAATTTAGACAGATTTCTTCCCCACCCCGAATTCTGAATGAATGAATATGGTTTGTTGAGTTTTAGACACCCAAATCACTATGTTCTTACGGAATGTCTTATTCTGGAGGCCTACTGGATGGAAAGATTGGCTTAAGTTTTGTCTTCAAATTTTCATTTGGTTTGAAATTTGATCCATTCTGACAGCCCCATATTAAAAAAAAAAAATCTAAAAGTTTCTTAACCTTAATTCGTTGAGTACATTCTGCCTTCAAGTTAGACTTTTTAAAAAAGAGGGCAATGAGGAGTGATTCTTAGTTTCGTTCAATTAATTCATTACTGCTTTCTCCCTGCTTCAATTTTTTAGTTAGTACTGCTCACAAGAATTGTAACAAACCTTTATTTTTAAAGGCATTCTCTACCCCAACACATATGCCCTTCCTTTGCACTTGCCAACACAGTGTATTGCAGTGGTCTGTTTTCTGGTCTGCCTCTCCAAATAAAGGAGCTATGGATTCTTTGTCTCCTATATTTTCAGTCCTTTCCTAATACAGTGTCTACTCCATAGTAGATAATCAACAAAGAGTTGAATGAATAATCTCTGAAGTTGCGGGCAGGGAGTGGTATGGTGCAGGCCATATGTCTCCCTTTTCTGAACACATACCTCTTGCTGTTGCACAGATTGTTAGATCATAAGATTAAATCTCGTCTGTGATCCACAGATCAAAACTCGTTGTGGTTTATATTGTTACCCGTAATCTAAACCCCACACACAATGAATTCAGCATCGGATTGACCACAAGGTATCCAACTGAACAGTGGATACTTTTTAATCATCTGCTAGGAATCGATTTCAAGCTAGGCACTGTAGAGGTTACATACGAAAGATAACGGGCCAAGACCGTTCCCGGATGCCAAAACTTTATAACCTACTTAATTAAGGAAGTGAAATCACTGGAGTTTTAGCTAAGGCAATATAAAAAGAAAATGGGGGGAATTCCCTGGCAGTCCAGTGGTTAGGGCTCCCCATGTCCACTGCAAGGGGCACAGGTTCGATCCCTGGTCAGGAAACTAAGATCCTGCATGCCCTGTGGCGTGACCAAAAAAAAAAAAAAAAAGTGGGACTAGAAAACATTGATGATCCTGGTGAAAGGAATACTATCAGGGCTAGGGTTACTCAAGGCTTTGAAGATGAGGATTTGCATTGGCCCTCAGGCATAAGGCTATAGGGTTAACTCTTCAAAGATAACTCTCATGTTACAGTTTACAGATGAATGCACTGCGTTATCAAGGTCTGAGGCTATTAGTTATTTGAATCATGTATGTGTAATTAATTGTCCTTCAGATTCTGTGCTCTCCAAGAAATCCAGTTATTTGACTTCAACTTGAATAGAGCCAGGCAATGCTCTGGCCAGGCCAAGGAGATAGCTGGCTTTCCTGACAATTATATTTCTCTTTGTAAAGGAATACTTTTCATTTTCATTGAAGGCTTTAAAAATAGGGCCTTATCAGCATCAAAAATTATCCCTACAGTTGACATTTACCTTGAGTTAAGAGAAAAGTTTTTCTGCTTACCAAAATGAAATGTCTTTAAAATGTAAACCTTTTTTTTTTCCTTTGGCCACTCCTCTCAGCTTGTGAGAGCTTAGTTCCCTGACCAGGTATTGAACCCGGGCCCTGACAGTGAGAGTGACAAGTCCTAACCACTGGACCGCCAGGGAATTCCCTGTAAACCATTTTAAAGTATATAAAGTACAAAGTAACAATCATCCATACTCCTACTTACTTCATACCCTAATAATAATTAAAAAAATTATATAATACTAATAAGCCGGGATTAAGAGCTCGGTCTATATATTTGTACACATACCTACCATCAATTCACCTATCAGGTTTACCCTTCCTTCAGACAAAAGCTGAAGAATCACTATGCCCACCATTTCTGTAGCCATCATACATTTCTCTCTACTGTAATGAAAGTTTTTTTTAGAAGAAAGGCACAAACTGTAATTATGTAGTTTCCTCCTGTTATATTAAAGTCCACGAACAAGTATCCCTACATTTTTGGGCAGAATGATTAAATCCTAGGAAGAGCAACAGGTTCGCCTTCATTCCTGTCCCCTGTGCATCCTCTCCTCCCCCAGGCCACAGTTTCAACAGTCAGAGCTGTGAGACCTGCTCCTAAAGAAAAGGGGAGTATTCTACAGGCCACTGCTATGTCAAATTGTTCAAGCAGTCTCTCCATATAAATTTTATTTAACCAGTGTTCTAACTGCCTATTCATGTAGGAAACTCTTTATCTTTCTTAGTGCACTTTGTGCCATAGTTGGAATAATTGTAGACATTTAAGCCCAAGAGTTTTCCTGGTAACCTTAGCCTTAACAAATGTTTAGGGCTTAGAGACCTACAAGTGTGATAGAGGTGGAAGGCTGAAGCCCACGGTGCTAGCACAAGGCAAGCATGACATTCCAGGACCACCTGAAACCCCAAGCAACTCCTACCCACTGTGTGGAAAACCAGAGATGGGCGAGGTTCTTCAATCATTACTGAAAAGAGCTTTGAAAGTTTCACTTGTTAGAAAGCTCTGCTTATTCTAATTCCTTAGCTGAATTAGCCAAATTAAACGCATGGCAGAGAAACTCGAATTATGCTTTGAGATATGGTTTCTCCACCAAAGGGAATATCCTAAAAAATTTCAGATATTATTATTATTCCACTGTATATAAAAGCTGAAGTTTTGATCAAAGAGTGTTGTTTGGAGAGCAATGCATATAATACTCACTCTTTTGCCAGCTCCACTGATATTTGTTCCAAAGAGCATCCCTTTGTTTCGGGTATAAACACAACAACAAAAACCAGAGATGCTAGACTCATAATTGTATATATAAAGCACACACATGGCAGGCCAATGAGATCTAGAGAGGACAAAAGAAATTGGTTAGAGATGCATTTTGTGTTGCTTTCATCCCATTTGTGGACAGCTGCTTCTTAAGAGCATATATGAAAACATATGTATTTTCAAACATGCTGGTTGTATCCAGGGAAATAGCAATCACAAATTAAAAATATAGCCAGCCTCTGAAAGTTTCATTTTCACAAACAACCCCAGCTTTCTCTAGTAAAGTGAATAGCAATCTTGTAAATATCACAATTTAAACCCAATGCCATCTTCTTGGTGAACATAATACTTTTCGTTTTCAAAATGGTAATAGAGGACTTCCCTGGTGGCGTAGTGGTTGAGAGTCCGCCTGCCGATGCAGGGGACACGGGTTCGTGCCCCGGTCCGGGAAGATCCCACATGCCGCGGAGCGGCTGGGCCTGTGAGCCATGGCCGCTGAGCCTGCGCGTCCGGAGCCTGTGCTCCGCAGCGGGAGAGGCCGCAACAGTGAGAGGCCCGCGTACCGCAAAAAAAAAAAAAAAAAAAAAAAAAATGGTAATAGAAATGCACATTGCAAAAAAAAAAAAAAAAAAAAAAAAAAAACTCAAACAACACAGAAACACATAAAACAGAAGGTAAACTATCTCCTCTCTCCTTACCCTCCACCATTCCTCTCTTGGGAATCCCTGCCATAGCAGTTTGGTGTCTACTTGGTAGACATTTTTAAAGACATATTTATACAGATGGACTCTTCTTGGAATGAGCTCCCCCTTCTTTACTCTGATTTGAATAAATCGTTTCATGTTGACAATATTTCATCATTTTAGTAGCTGACAGTATTTGTAATACTGCTTCCTGGATTCAGAGAAAAAAAGGGATAATGGTTCGAATGAAAGGCATTGACTTGCTAAGATGCATCAAAAAGAAGCAGGACCCTCCAGGTTTTGATGGATCTCACCCGCCAACCTAGTTTTCCCTCTGAGCGCTTCTAGCCAGAGGTATAGTCCCTTTGTAGTACTGACCAAGGTCAAGGTATGTTAGCTGGTGAGAGGTGGCCCCCGATGCACTTGAGTCCACCCTTGCACTGCGGCACCCCAGGCTCAGCGGAAAGTCCAGTGTGGCCAGGAGCAGGGAGGAGGAGGCTGGATTTTTTTGAACACAGGCTCAGACCAGCCACAGACTGAAACAATGCAAATAGCCCTTAGCGGCCACAAATCACAACTGGTCAGTCGGGAACACTGACTGAGCAGTTATGCGGAAGGCATTTGGTAATGCAAAGTGGAAGGAGCTATGCATATTAACCACTTATAGGTCAGCTGTGCTGAGGTGGGGGGAAGCAGGGAGAAGGAACAGCTCTGCAGTCCTTCTGGCAATTTTAATTGAAGTCCGCTCCCTCTGTGCTTTTCTTGCTGCTAACACAGGGTTTTGTCCAAGAGAGTGCTTAATAAAGTGCTTGGAGAATTGGTCCTTCTTTCCTCTCTGGGGCATAAAACCAGAAAATAAAAAGTGGAAAAAAAAAAAAAAAAACCCAAAATGTCATCTCAGCAAACTTATATGCTCTTCTGTTTGAGTATTTGCAGTAACAAGGAGCTCATCACTTATCAAAAATGCACACTACATTGTGAGTCAGCCCTGTCTGTTTCAAACATATTCCTCACTCATTCCTAAGCCCAAGTCTACCTTCCGGGAACTTGGGTTCAGAGGTTCTGCTTTGTCCTCTGGATCAGCCTTCCTCATCTCTTCTTCACGAAAGTGGCGCAAATATTTGAATGCACCTCCATCCCTTGCTGAGCATCCTCTTGTCCAAGTCAAACTCCCACACTCTTGCAACCGTTCTTCACAGACCATAGGTCACCTGCCACGTTATCCAGGTTGCCCTCCCTTGGTGGGCACACTGCAACCCTCGTCAAATATTTTACTCAGAGCTGAGAGCCATACTGCAGCTGTATTATGAGCACAGCAGAGATGTCTGTGTCTCTGGTACACTCTGTTCTCATTGATACAGCTGAAATTGTGCTAAAAGTTGGTGTCCAAGGGCTTGCCACCAAGCAGAACCCTTATATCTTTTACTTGGAAAATTGATTTTTGAAAAGTACAGAATTTCAAACCTAGTCCAATGCAATGTCATTTACAGGTTTGAGCTCATTCCAGAATTTTTTTTTTTAATGAGTATGCTTTCCCAACATTTGTTCTAAGAGCCCATGCAGAACTTCTGAATCTTCATCAAGCTCATCCTATGTATTAGCTATCCTTCCCAGAAATTCGTGTCATCTTTATTCATCCTTCATCATTTCCATACTTTCTTTTATATTTCTCCTTCTCCATATAAATAGTAGGTAAGTGTGTGTGTTGTGTGTGTGTGAGAAGGTGAAGGGCACGGGTCTATGTGTGTGATCTGAGCAGGAGACGTACGGTTGATGCAAATGACCAGTTCCTGTGTTTCCTTTCATCTTGGGCTATTTCCAAAAATGTAGGACATAAATATTTTAAAATTTTGTGTAAAAACCCAAACTGTGCTTAATTAATAACTCTAAAAGTTCATTTCCAAAAGTAGATATACTCCAAAAAAAGTCAACAAGATTCAGAAGTACTACATATAGATATATACTTTTTTGACTATACATCCACTTTTGAAATGGTATCAATATATATTATCTCTGTATTATAGATACTATTTAATATTTATGCATTATATATATACATATAAAATAAAGGAAGGGACAAAAACTCAACTCATTGGTCAGTTTTGGAGGATGCTGGGGAACTACCTCATTATTTTGAAAAGTAGAAAATAAAGAGAAAGTTTCAAACATTAATCTTGGCTTTCTTATATGATTCATACTTCAGGGCAGGCAAATAACTAATGAGAAGAAATTTCTCCTTAAGAGAAGTATTGCTGATAAAAAACTTAGTAGGAATAATGAAATGAAGATAACAGATCTGGGAAATGATCCTCAAAGGATGCAGGAATGACAAAGTGGGAGACAAGCACACAGGACGTGCCTCTGATGGCAGGACACAGGCCATCACCTGGGAAGGAGTTTGTAAATAAACAAGAAAATCTAAATCTTTTTCAGCCTCTACATCTAAATAGCAGTTTACAGGAAACACGAAGGACAGAGGGTCACGTGATGTGACTACAATCAGCAAATCCAACCCCGGGGAAAACTCTATGAAACAAACGACCCAGTTTCTTCATTAAAAATATAAAGTGTAGGGGGAGGAGAAATGGAGGTGAAACCTACAGATTATGAGACATATCAATCAATCATAAATTAAGTATTTGGATTGTGATTCAAAGAAAATATAAAAAATAATTATGAGACAATTGGAAGGATGTGAACACAGACTGGATACTTGATACCAAGAGACTATTAATAGTATAATATTTTTAGGTGTGATAATGATATTGAAGGTATAGTGTTTAAATGTCTTATCTTTTAGAGGTCCCTGCTGAAATTTTAGAGACAAAATGACATGTTTGGACAAAATGACTCCAAATAATTTCGGGGACAGAGCAGGTGGGGTCATAAATGAAGACAGATAAATTTTTAAATTGGGTGGTCAGTACATCAGGTTCACTGCCATTCTCTTTACTTTTGAGTGTGTTTGAAAATGTTGACAAGAAAATGTTTTTCAGGCGAGTGTGCTTCCCTAAGATTTGTCCTAAGAGCACAAAAGGCGTTAGAGGAAAGCGAGTTCTTACCTGTCACAGTCAAAAAGGTCAGAGAGATGAGGAGATTGATGCCCCAGTTCATGCTAGAAGTTAGAGCCATGGCTCGTCCTCGAATTCCACCAGGAAAAATCTCACTCAGCACCAGCCAGGGCACTGGAAGACAAGGAAGAGTGGGTGGGGGACAGCAAAATGATCAAAAAGCCATTGAAGCTGAGGGCCAGCCCACTGACCTCTGCCCTAGTCCCACGTGATCTGTGGTTGGAGAGCAGAGCCATGTCCTTTTACAGGACGAGGGAGGAGAGAGTGTGCTTCCTCCTCACCTCCAATCAAGTGAGAAGGGATTCAAGAGAAACACTGAGAGAGCTTGAGGATGGTCCCTGGAAGTAGAGGGAGGGACATAAAGGGCTGGTAGGGGACACTGGCCTGAGAAATGCAAACAGAAAGGGCAGTGGCTAAGGCCACCTACCCTCGACAAGGGGCAGCTGTGAGCCTCAGTGCCAGAGCCCGCCTCTATCTGCTTTCTTCTGGGCCCTTTCCTGTAACCTCCTCTGCCCCCGACCTTTGCCAAGTCCAACATCGTAGCTACTGAGTGGGTAGGAGGTAGAGCCAGGAGGGCTGAGGAAGGAGGCTGGCTCCTCTCCCCTCCCCCACTTGGGCTTCCTGGCCTGTGGCAAGCTGGGTGGAGAGAAGCTCTCAATTAGACGGAGCTCCAGGATTTGATGTTATGCCAGACCAAACATTTGACTTTCTGAAAGGAGACCCTTCTTGGCATGAAAACTGATCAGAGGACTTTTTATGATCTGAGAGTGACACAAAACTTTATAGGACCTGTCTGACGGGATTAGAAAGCGCAGCCGAGGAGCAAATTAACTTGTCTTCTGCTCACAGCCTATCAAATCCAGTTCGCCGAATAGCTACCAGTTCTTCCAATGGGCTGAGACCTTTACAAACCTTATCTCATTTGATCCTCGCTGAATTCCTACCAGATAGGAACTATATCACTCTCCCTCTTTTATAGAAGAGGAAATGGAGGCTTAAAGGAGTTCATAATTTGCCAAGGTCCCAGAGCTCAGAGGTGGCAGCAGAGGTAGCGCTGAGCCTGGGTAGCCTCTGGAACTCATGCTTTTTCATCTTGGTGCTCTCTTGGGGGTGGCTCAATAAATATTCGTTAATGAATACATAAATGTGGAGTATCAGCACCTCTGATTCTGAGGAAAGAAGGGCTTAGGAGCTGTCCCAGCCCTGCTCCCTGCTAGCTAAGTCACATTGTGTTGCAAAGCCGGTGTTCAGATGCAGACCAGATGCGTCCTCTTGCCCGAGAGGAGGCGGTGTGAGGGAAGAAGCGAGAGGCCAGGGAGCGGCCCCCCGCCAGCAACCACCTGGGCTGCCAGGGCCAGCCAGAATCATGGAGCAGTCACCTGTGTCTCTGATTGAAAAGTCACCTCTCACGACAAGATCCTGCTCTGTAGAGAAAACACCTGCTCGGAGTAAATGTGCTGTTTTAAAGTAAGAAAAATATTTAAATTATACAAGAGGGCTGGAAACACATTTTTTTTCTTGATTATCTTCTCCAAGTGAATCTACGTAGGGCGGGGGCGAGAACTGTAACCAAAGGAACTTGATTATTATTGTTCTAATTAATAGGGAATTCAAAAATAACATTCCAGATCCCTCCCCTCCACTCTTTCCCCCAGAAGACCTTCACTAGATTCTTGTAGATTATATCCTTGGAGACGGGTGCAAAGCTCAGGTAACCTTGCCTTGAGGTTTGCAAGACAGGGGATCTGGATCTGAGTAGAATGACAGCTGCATAATTCTGGTGAAGCCTTTGTAATGACCTGTCCTTGGGCAAATACAAGATGAAAGTATGTAAGTCCACTCTGTTGAAGATAAATAATCTATGCTTCAAGCCAATCCCCCAGGCCCCTTCCTGCCTTGGGTATTTGGTGAGGGTAGGGGTGGAGCAGAGCGTTCCTTATGGTCTTTTGCTCTAGCAGCCATGAGGAAAAGGTGGGGGAATGGACATGCTGATTTTCTTTGACAAGAGTTAGCACTGGTTTTCTTGATCTACTTCCATCCCCACTTCATCACCTCTGATATACCCCACTTCCCCTCCCCACCTTGCATCGTGATGGCTTCTTGGGATTATTTGGTGGGGTTTGGGGAAAATCCTTTCCACGCTGTCCTCAGATGAGAATGAGTGGATCCTGCTGTTACAGAGAGTGGTGGATCTTACCAACAAGAAGATGGGACAGTTGCACAAAGCACTAGTTATAAGTGCTCAGTCTGAACTGTCAAGGGCTCACCTAAAAGCACCCGGCAACCACACTGAGGCCTGTCCTAGGCATGCATTCAGTGCAGTAGCTGAGCCAAGTTCTTGGGCAGTTTAACCAGTCAGTGAGCAATGAACTGAATACTGAAAAACAGACTTCCGTCAGTCTCTGATGGGCCCTTGTTGTCAGGCAAAACTTACACCTGACATTTCCAAAAGTAATATATCATTGCTGAGAGCGACTACTTCTTTTTTGATCTAGTGGAGAAAATTCAAGAATCGATGCCTTGGTTTAGGTAATATTGACAAACTGGATGTTGCAGCAATTGACAAAGGTTTTGACAAGGATGGTTCAACACCCCCAATATGGAACCTGTCAAGTCAAAAATAAGGAGAGTAAATAATAGTAAATTAATTTAAATAATTAATTAATTAATAATAATGTTAAACTAATTTTAACAATGATCTCAGAACCATATAAATCGCAGGTTTTCAGATCCAGAGAGCGTGAAATAAAAATCTGAAAGTGGAACTTGCAGCAAGATAGAACTTACTGAGAGGGTAAAGTCTTTCCATGGAAGACTTAGGAGCAAGATGGTGCCAGAATCTTATAGGCCTCCATGTTGCCTGAAAGAGGGCTGTGAGTACCCAAAGCAGAAGGAATGGAGAAGCTCTTTCAATTCATAAGTAAAGAGCAAAGAGGTATAAATCATCACATGCGGATATATTTTGGTATTTAATAATAACAGGTGGAAGTTTTTTTTGTTGCTTGTTTGTTTGTTTGAATCCCTAATGTTTTTCCAATGAGATGGCCTAATTTCTCTCCAACAAAAATCAAGCTATTGTCACATGCCACATTAAAATGGTGGCTTTCTCTGGCTGTCCTCATTATCCCCTTCCCTGATGACAGGCCCACAGGGGGTGCTTTGCGCTATCTGCTCGTGAGGAATCCACAGAGTAGTCAGAGATATAATAACTCTTCTACAGTGAATGAAGCCACTCACTGCAGCTTAGCAGGCCCTGCAACAATTCTCCTCGATGCCTATTATTTCACCCTTAACCCCATTATTCTAGGCCCACCTCAGCAATATGTACTTGTGTAAATGTCAGAGTCTGCACGTGTCTTTAAAGTCTTCTCTAGGTTACAAGGGTTGAGGAAATTTTGGTCTTGCTGGCAGCTAATTGCCCACAAATATTGAAACTCATATTTCACGTGGCATTAAATCACCAGGGCTGCCCATCAGAACTTGGCTGATCCAGATGAAATCTGCAGAGTTTATGGCTACACAGAGTGTCATAAAAAGACCATGAAGGACAAATACGTTGAAATGTCTTTGTTTGTAGTGGAGGACATGAACTTGAATGAATAGGGCCAATCAGTGGAAATGGCTGAGCTCTGTCGCATATCAACAGCCACACTTAGCTCCTCCCTCCTCCATATTTCAGCCACTGCTGAACAATTTTTTCCACTGAGGCTGTCATTTCTCTCCCTGTGCTTTCAGATTCAAACCCCGCAGCATTTCAGGCATGCTTTCCATTTGGCTTGAGCATTTTCTGAACCACCTGGCATGGCAGCCTCAGGTTTGAAAGACTCATGGAGGCCTTGAAACTCTTACCAGGGAACTCCTAGTAACTTTGGAGGAAGTTCTACACTTAGGCTGCAGAGTTCTCAACAACTTGATGGAGCCAGTGTCCTATACTTTGTAGGAGTGAAGCCAATTAAATTATGGCCCTATAAGTTCCTTGAGTGGGAAAGTCTTGTCCTTTAAAAATATACTCCACCGTAGGCCACCATCTCCAATATCAGCAGTGATACTGTAGCTTTATTTTTATTTTTTGTATTCTCCCTTTTCTCAGTCTCTCTGAGTTTTGCTTACTCCTGGCCTCTTTTAAAATACTTTTTTCAAGAATATGATCTTGGATTACTTAACAAACCAAGGAAAACAATGAAATAAAACCTCAATGTTCCCAATCTTTCTATCTTAATGATTTCTAGTCAGAATCAACCGAAATGATTTCTTAAAATATTTTTTAGGAAATTGGATTAAATGAAATAACCCTTAATAAAAAATGCCAGAGTTAAAAATGGAACCCTTTTGTGATCAGGTACTAATTGGGAACAAGAACGGTGGCAGTGGTCTCCAAACTTTCTTGCTTGTGTAGCCTTTAAAATAATTAGAAAAACTAAGTACTTTCTTTCATTTATAAATCAACATCTAACATTTTTTACCATAAATTTAAATGGCAGCAAAAGACGCAATTTCTATGGTATTTTTAAACTCTATATTTACAGTAGAGAATAATTATCTCACTCAAGTATTTCCAGTGGAATTTAAATACAATACCGATTTGATACTCATCTTCATCCATTTAAAAATATAACAATAAGGCATTTAACATAAAGTTGACATCATTTTCAAATAGATGAAATGTGGGGGACTTCCTTGGTGGTCCAGTGGTTAAGACTCCGCACTTTCAATGCAGGGGACGCGGGTTCGATTCCTGGTCAGGTAACTAGGATCCCACATGCCCCGTGGCACAGGCCAAAAAAAAAAAAAAAAAAAGGGAGATGAAATGTACTGTTTTCAAGAATAATAAAAATAGATGGGGAGTTGAAAAAGTTTTTTAATAGGAGTGTCACTACATTCTTTAAATTAACAACAAAAGTTTGTTGTAATGATATATCAGCTGATAACTTGATTAGGTCATCCTACAGTTTTGCTGAAAGTAAATTATTAGAAATATCTAGGCTTATGAGAGAATTATTATCTAGTCATTAGAGTCATTTTTCCATACCACACCTACACCAATATTTCCAACTGTCTTTTTCATTAGTGTTCCTAAGGTTTTTATAATTGGGGACATATATCATAATAAGATTTCTGGTGGGTAACAGGTGTGCTTTCTTTTAAGTGGAAGAATAGTTATTACTGGCAAGACAGGGAAGAAGAAATTTTAGGAAACAGACTTTTCCTAAAAATCCAAAAATTGATTTCCTTTGATGTATCATTGAAGGAATATTCCAGAAAGTAGCCTCCAGGATTATGCTTATCCCAATCTGCAGATCACTGAACTAGAGTTCAAAAGGCAAAACAAAAAAGGGAAGGAGATACAAGAAATTAGTCTTTTCTGGTTTACACTATAACTTGAATGTCATGCTTCACATGTAACATTTTATGCTGTGCTTTTTTCATGAATGATGTTTCAGACTCCAATGAGAAAAGTATTAATAGTTTTTAATGTTACAGGTGTTCCTTGGAAAAATGCTTAACATTGTGTTCTGAAAAACAATAAAGTAACAGGTGAATGCTGTGTTTATCAAGATAGTGTTAAAACCCTAGTCTGTTTCTTTAATGTCTTTACTGTCTGATATTCGTAATTTTCAAGGGCACGGGCCTATGATCATAGCGTGGGATGGAGAGGAAAGTTAAACACCGATGTATTATATTATGTGAAGAGTTGCCTTTGGTAATGTTGTAAATGGTGTTACTTCTCTTTGTTTAGCTGTGTTCATGCTACAAAAATGTAGTTTTAGACTCTTTGGTTCTATTAGGTACCACTGTGCATCATTTAACTCCAAAGAGGAAAGTGAGATTGAATTAGCTAAGAAACATATTTCTTTAAGTTTTTCCTCTTGCTTGGGTGCAAATTTAGTATAAAACCATTCAGATACTATTATTTGTTTACTTTGCATTATTGCAATGACTAACACCAGAGGACCATATAAATCACCACTTTAATCAAGCAAAATAACTTTTAACTTAATTAACTGGAAAAAAAAGGAACACTATTGGTGTGAATATTGATGATAACTGAAATGCAAGATTTAAAAGGAAAAAAAAAAGATTTGAAAGATCTTAAAGGTAGACACAATTAACACAAACCCATTGTGTGAATACGATTGTATAATGGCTACATTTGATAATAAAATTCTCCTGTTTAAAGAATAATAATTTAATCAATATGCCTCTTCTCTAAGAGTATGTGATTATCCAAGAAGAATGATAGAAAAAGAGGGTGAGCACTAAAAAGTCTTTGACGGTGATGGTTTGGAATATTAGAGGCCTGGTGTCTAGGAGGAAATATGAAGAATATCAAAGTATCTTTGAAAACATTTGATATAATTCTGGTCTGCAAGCCTTTGTTCTAAACCCTGTATATCTTAGAGTGAAGCAGCTGAGTAAACTTCCAAATTAGAACCTGCTGTTCCACACCCCTGGAATTGTCATAATTTTTAGCTGTACAAACAACACATAAACAATTGCTTTTGGAAGAGCTAGAGTCATTCAGGTATAAAATCTAAATTTAAATGTTATGGCAGATGAGTCATACGCTTCCTACTGATACCCATCCTCCAAAAGACTGGTTAAACTCCATAAAACCAAACCAAACAAAAAGCTAGGCTCTACAATCTTTGTACCTTAAGAAGTTCTAATTTCTTGTTTTAAACAGAAAATTGGCCTTTTCAGAGTGTTTGAGTTGAAAGACGATTTTTCATGGCTCTCGCATTTCAGCATGTCTCGTGAGAAAAGGCACCGATTTTGTTCCAGGCTGTCTTTCTAAGGATGTTCATATAACAAACAACCTTGGAAGACAGAGTGTCCCCTCTAGAGCAAAGTTTTGTTTACTATCCAGTAAATTAAAGATAATGTCTCCCTTCAGGGGAAAAATCAGGCTGGCTTACTGTCTATTATAAAAGATTTGGGTTCCCTAAGCTTGGGGTTCCTCTCCTCTAAAATAACCCAGTCTAGGTATAGGTGTCACCTGGCCTGGTTCATAATGCCCTGTGGGTATTGAGGCTTGGGGAATTTGTGCAAATGCTGGTAGTCTGGCTATGGCTGTTGCTATGAATAATACTGTCCTTTGTCTCTGACCAAGGAGTCTTGTGTCTTTTGCCAAAATCCATGAAACTGAGGCTAACTTGTAAGCTTGCAAGTGGGCTCAAATATCAGCCAGTTTACAGTTCTCGAGAGTTTGATTACTTGTGTCTATGGTAGGATTTTTCTACAAAGATCTTTTATTGCTATTATTAACTTTAGACTTCCAGCTTACATCTGAGAAATTTAACGTGATTGTTAAGCCTGAGATAATCCACTGAACTATTTCTATAAGCTCTAACACTAATTAAGTAAACAAGTTCCAGGCTCAGACTTCTACATATTTCTCTTAGGAAAACCAGGAAGGAGTTGTCTCAAATCTTTTTTTGGAAAGAGTTAAGTTCTAAAACAGTCAATTACTAAACCAAGGTAGGAATTATTATCCCATGATATGACTAATCTCAATCTCTCTCTCTCTTTTTTTCCCCCACTCCAGGGGAAAGGTTGAATCTTGTATTTGGAGCAAATATGGAAATTTGGAAATGAATATTTTGGCTA
This sequence comes from Phocoena sinus, assembly GCF_008692025.1. Lineage (NCBI taxonomy): Eukaryota > Metazoa > Chordata > Mammalia > Artiodactyla > Phocoenidae > Phocoena > Phocoena sinus. Next base: position 29,189,837 of record NC_045774.1, on the reverse strand, counting down.
ACACCATACATTTTTTTAAATGGCCTTAATTTTAGTAAATTTAAAACGTGAAACTTCTTGAGTCATCAAATGAATTAGAGGTGGCCACACATCCTCAATTGAGTAGTTTTACTCAGATATAACTTTTGGTCAAATGTGCATGGGCTTCCCCACAAACCACTTTTATTTCTGATGGCCTAGATATTGACACAGATTCATACTAGAGGAGATCAGGATATGTCAACCCTAGACTAGAGAGACAGCTCCTCTTCATCACAGAAGCTGAGAGAGTTCCAGAAACCTTTTTTGACTCATCTAACAGATATTTCTTGAGCCCCTATTGTGGGCCAGGCCCTAGGTTAGGCTCAAGGAAACAACAATGAACAAGCCAAAGTTTGTGTGCACACAGGACACAGAGTCTAAATTAGTTGCACCAACTTAGAAGAATGGACAGTTGGGTGTTTCTCAACCTAAATCACACCTTTCACCTTTCACCAAAGACTCAGAGTTTTCTGTAACACCTGTCTGATAACCTAGAAAGCTCTCTTGACTGTAGGTAATGCAGAAATGAACCATATTTCAAGCAACACATGTATTTTCTTTAGTCTTGACCTAACTGGAATGGTGTGCGTAGAAGGGAGGTGAGGAGGACCATGGCGTCATAATTGAATACGTGGCTATGGAGCGTCTGCTGTGTCTCCTGATGTGCCTTAAGCAAAATGACTGCTGGGGTCAGGGCTGGCCTTACCAAAACTATACATCTCTTGTCTAGACTATGGCCAGATATTTTTAAATAGCACTAATAACTAAGTGTATTGAGTCCATGCCACACACCAGGCACTACGCTAGGTACACGTCATACAAATGGCTTTGTTCAACCCCACAGTTACACTGTGAGGTGGATCAGGAAGCTGAAGCCTAGGGAGATGGATTCACCTGCCTGGAGTCCTACACTGTAGAGCTGTGGTTCAAGGTCAGGCAGCCCAATGCCAAAGCGTAGTCTGAATTCACACACTCTGTTGTATAGCCTCCACAGGCTTTCTGCTCTTCTCCTAAACCTCCAAGCTCATGTCCCCCTTAGGGCCACTTGATGTTATCCCTGATCTTTCTTTATTTTTCTTCATCACTCTTACCCCCACCTAAATGTTGACACTTCTCTCCTCCTGAAGTTGTATTATACATGTGTTCATTTTCTGGCTTATTGCCTGTCCCCACCACTAGCTCCACTGGGGAGAGGTGTGGCTCTCACTCATCCATCCCTGAATCACCAGCAATGGGTACCATGCCCAGTGGGTTGTGGTGAGCAATCCACACGTGCTGGACAAGTAAGTGAGCAGATGAATCCCTACCACTGTCTCCCTCTCTCCTCTCTTCGCAATCACTCCAAGATGCTTTCTTGCTGGAACTCCTGCCTATTTGGTAGAAGAGATTGGGGGAGGTGATTTGCTGTCTGTCACCTGTCATTCAGTCTTCAGTGTAAAGTTCCGCTTGAACTTGTGAATACAAAGGCAGTTAAAGGATGACAGTCATAGCCTTATTACAGAACTTAATATGTGACCTTGGACAAATTTCTTCCATCTGCTCTAGTGAAAAGATATTAGTCATGAGACGGAAGAGGAGTTTAATTAATTTATGGACATAGGAATTTTTGGATTTAAAAAAAGTCCTAATAATTGTTTTTTAAAATTAATTATTTTTATTATTTATTTTTTATACAGCAGGTTCTTATCTATTTTATACATATTAGTGTATACATGTCAATCCCAATCTCCCAATTCATCCCTCCACCACCCCACTCCCCTGCTTTCCCCCCTTGGTGTCCATACGTTTGTTCTCTACATCTGTGTCTCTATTTCTGCCTTGCAAACCGGGTCATCTGTACCATTTTTCTAGATTCCACATATATGCGTTAATATACATATTTGTTTTTCTCTTTCTGACTTACTTCACTCTGTATGACAATCTCTAGGTCCAGCCACGTCTCTACAAATGGCCCAATTTCATTCCCTTTTGTAAAAGCCCTAATAATTGTTGTGAAAAGAACAGTCACACACATTTTTCTGAGTTACAGAGACTGTTCTAAGGAGGGCAGCTACACAAGTATTACCTCGGATGAACTCATGAAATAATAACTTTACGCCTTGGGCTTGGGCTTGGGCTCATCTCTGCTTTACTTTTGAAGCCCAAGAAGAAGAGAAATCGTTATGTGGCTCTATGTCCTCATAATGTCAGGACTTTTTGGTTCTACCCTGAAGCTTGAACCACAATAAAAAAGCGTTCAGTTATTAGAAGGAGCTAAAATGATCAGGACCACCCCAGAAAGACTGGAAAGTCAAGTTAAGTTTTCGAACATATTTTAAAGTGAGAGATGAAGCGTGGAAAACGGAATGTTTCATAAAGATCTCCAATAAAAGCAGTGGGGTATATATTGTGATTTTTATTTGATGGAAGAGTTTTGGTATTAGTTACAGAGAAATGGAGGGCAGAGATTCTTAACCTCGGGCTATGAAACCCTTCAGCAGGCTAGTGAAGCCTACAGATTCCTTCATAGAATAATATTTTAAATGTATAAAATAAAATATATGAGATTACTTGGTACCAAATTTATGCCCCCTCCTGAATTCTAGATTCCAGGGTACCCCTACTTATGCTAAAATCAGGGAAACAGATGACCAGAAAGTAAAATGATGTAGGGCATACACTTTAACCTAAAAATAGAAATACTTTTTGACAAGAGAAACTATGTTGTGATCTAATACAATGAAGGAATGTTGTTCTAAGCCAACGCATATTTTAAAAGATTTAATAAAGATGATTTAATCTTGCTTTGATTTTGCTTTGGAACAGCAAGTACTTTTCCCTTTATGCCCCTATTTACACAAAGGATTTGCTTCTATTACAAGTAATAAACTCTCTAAATGAAATACCTGAGCAATAATCGCATCAGGCTAATAAGTTTTATGATGCGTTCATGATCTGGTATGAAAATTTGCTCTTAATAAAACTCTTCTTTAAATTCCAAATGGTTCGTGCCAATGCTCTAGAATACAATTTTGGTGACTGAATTGGAATTCTTATGGTATGTTTTCTTTAGAAAAGAAAAAATGAACTGCAGCATAAATATAAACAGAAATGGCTAACTCTTAGCAAGAAAAAAAAAAGGACAATTGTTCAGATCTCTTCTAAAAACCCTAAGAGAATTGACAGTCTCAAGCCACCCACGTGAATTAACTGCTTGTTTTCCTTAGAGGGAATGTTTGGGATTCTGTCTCCGACTGCTTGCCTTCTACCCTCAGGCGTGACTATCCAGATCAGTGCTTGGAACAGCAATTACAAGTTGAAGAAACCGTGAGATGGAGGGTTATTTCCCTTTCCCAAACCCAAACCTCCTTCAGACTGAGATTCTCCATCTCATTAGCATTGCTTTTGTTCTAAGAAACGCTCAAAAAGACTCTCTTCTCCATGTGAAAGCAAAAAGCAAAGGTGTCCCCAAAAAAATCTGGGACTACTTTTAGATACTCTGTGTCTAAAAGTAGGAATTAGTGAAAGTCCCAAATAACTCTTTATGACCTGACAAAGAAATGCCCTAAATGCCTCCAACTACTTATTTCTGAGCACTGCTAACTCTCCTGCATCTTTTCTTAGAGGCAAAACCAGAGAGAGATTTTTAAAACTCACACCACAGTTGAGACAGGAGGGAAGGCGGCAAGGCACAACCTTTAAAAGAATGACATAGCTGTTGAGGATATGACAAAAACTGGTTAGAACAGATTATGCCCAAGATGGTGGAAGATTTGACTTCCAGAGGACCCTGAGCCTCATTATAAGCTCATTATAATACACTGGCTATGCTAAATGACATACACACAGGCACCACGACAGTTCCAAAGCCAACCATTAAAGGCCAAAAAGTGGGCCGTGGCCCTATTCCTGGAAATCTCTGTCCCTTCCCCAAAATAGTTGGAATAATCCCCCCACTTGTTAGCCTATGAAATTACCCAGCTCATAAAAACTAACTACCCCATATTTCGGGGCCTCTCGCCTTCTGAGATGGCCCATGCTCTGTCTGTGGAGTGTGTATCTCCCTAAATAAACCTGCTTTCCCACTTAACCTTCAGGGCAGAGTCCTCTTGCCTGCCCTCTTGTATCCTTCACAAGCGTCCTATATTAATAAATCTACTTGCCTATCACTTCGCCTCTCACTGAATTCCTTCTGTGCTGAGACATAAAGAACCTGAGGTCCATTAAATCCTGTGACCAGGTGTGTGGTTTCAGCTGGGAGACTGTGGGTTTGAGTCCCCGCCTAAGCCAGAAATTTTGGGTTCAAGTCCCAACTGAAGTGCAGCTGGATTCGAGTCCCACCTGAAGGAGTGGGATTAGAAGATTGTGGGCTCGAGTCTCACACTGAGGTGTGTGGTTTCAAAGTGATGGATTGTTTTGCAGAAACATGCTGGTTTCAGGAGGAACAGGAGCTTCTGTGGTAACCTAGTGTTCCCAGCTTTCCTGGTACTTAGCCTACCCGCTAGATAGCTTGACACAGATAAAGAAGCACACTTCGAGATTCTTCCTGTGTATTCACCTTAGTTTTAAAGTTCTTCTTTCCCTCTCCTCCTTAGAAACACAAATGTACCCCCGCATGGTCTTCAAACAGATATATACAGTGCTGACTTAAAGGGACAGAAGGAAAAAATGTGAGATGTCGTGTCTTTCCTCAAAGAGCTTACAATCCACTGACCACATTCTGGTTAATAAACCAAACAAGCATACAAAAGCAGTACACTATATCATTAAGGGCTAAGTTGTGTTATCACGTGGTAACTTCCATTTACATCACACGCTGTAACATCCAAAACACTTGCACGTGCATTAGTTCCCTTGATGCTCACCTATACTCTGTGAGATAAGACAGGTATTATTATGCCCAATTCATGGATTTAGAGAGAGCTTCAGAGAAAATAAATGACTTAAAAACATATAACTAGTAGGCAGAAGAACTGAGATTAGAACCTAGGTTTTGTGATTTTAAATTCAGGCTCTTTGTAGCCCAGAACTGAACTAGTCTACACTAGAAATAACTAGTAGTTCATACAAATAAAGACCTTGAAGAAATGGAGTGAATTCATAAAAGAGATAAGACTTTCACTGAGCTTTCAAGATAGGAGGGACTTGGGTAGAGTAGGGGGAAGGAAAAGAGGCCACAACAAATGCTTTCTGTCTCTTGACCTGGGTGGGGAGCAATGGGAAATAAAAATGCCCAGAGAGGCAAAGCATTGCCTCATGTCACAACGTCATGGGGCATCATTCTCTTTATAGCCCATGTGGAATCTATATGTGTTTCTATATGAATGGTAGCCTTGAAAGAAAACTCCACAAACTACGATGTAAATGGTGCCCCTTGGAATTGTGCAGACACTCTGATGGAGCTGGGTGGGATGATGGAGAACCTTGAAAATCACACATCTTTTCCCTCCAGGATGAGTGATATAGTCATAGAAAGAGCATGGAATTCGGCTTCAGATGTCCAGAGTTCTAGCCCTAAATCTGTGTGATCTCAATCTCTGAGAGTTTCTTGTTTCTTTTCTCTAAAAGGAAAATGTAGGACAAGATCATTTTTCTAATCTTTTCATCTTGAAAGGCATTTGGTTCTTCTGATATGGAAGAAAGTGGGAAGCCATGGAAGATTTGTGAGCTGTGGTGACATGGGGAACATGATTACTTAGGGAATACTGGTATGGAGGATGGTTGGGTGTGGGAAAGGCCTAGAAGGGGAAAGAACCACAGGAAGGGTCTCCCAGTAATCTAGGGATGAGACTGAAAGGGGTAGACTAGGATGGCAGAAGCGGGAAGGAAAAATGAACACAGGAACCCTTTGTGAGGGAAAATCCAAGAGCATTTATTTGGTCATTGACTGGATTGGGAAACGGGCCCAGAGCGTCAGACCTGAGTGACTGGCAGAGTGACTACCCCATGGAAAAGAAAGACAAGTCCCCTTGACGTGAGGGGAATAAGAATTCAGCCTCAGCTTCTTTGTGTTCAGCTGACAGTGAAGCATCAAAATGGAAAAGTTCAGCACTCATTGGGAAAAAGGGAACAAGAAGTCACGTGAGGCAATGGAACTGGAGATACGCGACAGTGGTCAGCTCAAGGGAGACAATGAACATTCCTGAGAAAATAAATATGAAAGCTTTTATAATGCATTAGCAAAAGAGTGTTTTTTGGTTTTATAGCTAAAGAAACAAAAGCCAAGAGACAGTAATGAAATGACCTCATGGCTTCTTTAGAACTAGATGGAATGGAAGCTAGTCATATAGTTTAACAAGTAATATTTTAATGAAAAGAAATCAATGTCTATCACAGAAACTGAAGACAGAATACAGAGGCTTTGACCTTCTGAAATATTTCTTTCCAGATTCTCATCTATTCTCTTAGTCAAGTTTATCACTCTGGCCATTTTGTACTGTGTCAGTTTAGCTAATCTGGAACTACATTTCCTTCCCTGTGTAGTTCTGGGTAAGGGTTGCCCAGAAGAGAAGTTTGCCTGAGACTTGGAAGGCCAAAGTGACACTCAGCCCTGTGCTTGGGGGCTTGGTGCCCTGGACATCAGTGCAGACTGTACACATTGTTGTCATCTGCTGGTTCTCCTTGTTGGCATAGGGAGCAGCAAGTGCACCCAGATCTCTTCCTCCAACTTCTCCAAGTACCAGGCCAGGCACAAGGGCAGGGCTCTGTGGAGAAGGTCATCAGTTTTTCCTGCAGGTGGCCTGTGTCATCAGAGTTGACATGGGAGACAGATGTGGGTTCCAGGTTCTTCTTATGGATTCCAGTTTGCCCTAGCAGGGTCCCTTGTCTTTGCTGCCCCCTGCTCTGCATCCAGCTTTTCCTCCCACCTGCCCTGCTGACCTGCAGAGACTTCAGGCTGCAACCAGATGCAGAAGCCACAGGCTTCACAGACTCCACCAGCTTTTCTTGGCGGCCCTGATTAGTGACTTTCTCCTTTGCCTCTAACCGTCCCCTACCAGACCTTTGCTTGCTCAGCAGCTCTCACAATTATGCAATGTTTAATCCCTGTAGAGAATTCCTTATCTCATATCACTCACAGCAGTTCTGCTTTTCTGCTAGGACTGCTCACCCTGTCTTCTGATCCAGGCCTTTCAATACCTAGCCTCCCTTTAATTGACTGTACTTTGTGCATTTCACTTATTCTCAAGGGATCTTTTTTTTTTTCCTGTACACGGGCCTCTCACTGTTGTGGCCTCTCCCGTTGCGGAGCACAGGCTCTGGACGCGCAGGCTCAGCGGCCGTGGCTCACGGGCCCAGCCGCTCCGCGGCATGTGGGATCTTCCCCGACCGGGGCACGAACCCGCGTCCCCCGCATCGGCAGGCGGACTCTCAACCACTGCGCCACCAGGGAAGCCCGGGTGATGAAATTTTAAACTTCATCTTAATATCTCTAAATAGGCATCACGATAGACTGGGAACCAATATTAAACCATGTCGTCTGGGGACATTATCTATAGGCTTCTGGTGCCTGGGCTGGAAGCCTCCACAGCACCCAGAACTACCCAGCTCCAGCTGTTAACAGAAAGAAAGAAACTATCTTGTTTAAGCCACTGTTATTTTGGTCTTTATTATAGCTGAGCTTGAATTCCAACCAATATACACACTAAACATTATCTTAATCAAGTTTAGTTATTCAAGTAAATGCACATCAAAAACTTCTGCATTCTCACCATTATTTTCCTTCTCTTTTATCCTGTAGCTCAGCCTTATAAAAACTGTTTGTGCTCGCTTAGCTAGCAGAGCTTCAGAAAAAGAGAGACTGTCTCTATCCTGCATAAAATGCAGTGGCCCATTAATAGCCTCATGTGATGGACAACAATACACTATTTTCATTCATTCTTTTTTCTAATATATCTTCAAGGAGAGGACTGAACTGACAATTAACAGTTACTATCAAGACCAACACAGTTCTGCCTATTCTTGTCTTGGCCATTTCAGAAGACAAGAGATGTTTTCATGAGAGCAAGTCGCTTAACTTCTCTGAGATTCAGTGTCATCATTTATAAAATTTAGTGAATACTTTTCTTCCCAGGCTTGTTGTGAAGGTAAAATGAAGTACTCCAAAATGTGTAAAAACTTCCTAGAGCAGTGTTTGACATAATAGGTGCCAATAAATATTAGCTGAATCTAAAGCTTAAATTATGTATTTTTAAAAATTAGCATAGAATACTATTTAAGGAATTCTAGAAGGTAAATAACAAATAGCCTCCAATAATCTTTTACAGAATCAGATTGAGCTTCCTGAAAAGGGGAACTCTTGCTCTAATACAATAAAGTGTCAAATGGTATGTGAGTGACTGAGGATTTACTGTACTTTTCAATGTTACCCAACAATTAAAGAGAAGAAGAGTATCACGAGCTCGGGAGGACTCTTACCATGAATAGGTTGGGTCTGGAAGTTTAAGATCAATGTCTTTCATATTATAATGTGTGTCATGTCATAACCTCTGCCAACCTGAGAGATCCTCTGAATGAAAACAAAGAGGGCATCCTTTTCTTAATTGATCTGTGACATTTCAAAAGATTGGATCAAGAAAACTGATGCAAAAAAGAAATACTTTTAGTTTTATGATGAATATATAGGGAAAAAAAGATGCCAGCAAAGGGAATCAGTGGAACAATAAATACCACCTGAAGTTTATCAAGTAAGCAAACCTTATTGATATAGAAAGGTTCACAGACAAGGTTAAGTTGATTCCTTGGTACAAGGTAGCACTCATATCTTGCTCTTCTAATAGACTTTAAAGAGTTTCTGAAAATAACAATTTTTAAAAGATGCTTACTCAAATTTCATTAACTTTATGTATCAGAATGGCCACATAAGTATTGTTATTGCTGCATGTTATGGCTCCCCAAAATTCATATGTTGAAACCCTAATACCCAATGTGATGACATTTAGAGATGGGGCCTTTGGGAAGTAATTAGGTCATGAGGGTGAAGCCTCCATGGTGGAATTAGTGCCCTTATGAGAAGAGACACAAAAGATCTAGTCACTTTTCTCCTCTCTCTCTCTCTCTCTCTCTCTCTCTCTCTCCCATACAGCAAAAAGTCTGCCTCTACAAAGCAGGAAGAGAGCCCTACCGAGAACTGAATCTCCTAGCACCTTGATCTTGAACTTCCCAGACTCCAGACTGTGAGAAATAACTGTTTGTTCTCTAAGCCATGACAACCCAAAGTGATTAAAACAAGTGTCTCACAGGTGCACACCCAAGATAATTGAATCTTGAAAGAATGGTAGAAGCCTGTTTCCAGGAAACTATTCGTTAATGATGTTTATCATTTTCAGTCTTAAGAAGCAGGGTCAGGGTCCAGGAATGGGTCAGAGAGAGCAGAGGTTGATGGTATTGTAGCATTTCCTCTATCTGCCCACGCACAACCCCTTATGGGGAAATCTGTCTACTCATAGTGCAAAAGGAAGGGCCATCTTCTGGACATCAGTGCTTTAGATCATGTAGTCCAGTCTAGCCATAGATTAGACTAAAACAATCCCTTATGACCTGGCACAGCAAAAAGCAGTGTACGTCAGATTCCCTCTATGGAATTTGAATGAATCAGTATCTAGAGACTGATCTCACATAGACGTAGGAGTAGAAACTAAAAGATGAGGAAGCAGAGTTGAAGGAGAGGCCATATCGGCCATGTGCAAGTCCAGTTATTAATTAACTGAGATTAAGCAGGTCAAACCTGCTGGTTGCTGACCAGAAAGAATCTGACACAAGGAGCATAGCTCAATCCATTCAACTGAAATCTCCTTGAAGACAGGGACAGTATCTGCCTTGTTCATTACTGTTTCCCTAATATTGAGCATAGTTCCTGGCTATTAAAACAATTAGTCACTGGGTACATATCATTTGAATGAAGAGTTAAGAGTGGATCACTAGGACAAGCCCTCTCCAGAAACACTGTCCAGCGTCTGGCACCAGAAACCTGCACGTGTTCATGAGATTCCTTCTCCCTCAACACAGCCTATGTCTTCTCATTATTCTTGAACCTCCAGCATTTCCCTTTATGGGAGCAAACTTGTCTGCTCCTTGATCATTGTAAACAAAAGTTTCAATATCAACTCTGTAGGAGCGGAAAGGAAGGAGGAAGAAAGGGAGAGAGATGGAGAGGAATGAGAGTGGGAGGGAGAGGTGACAGGTAGGAGTTGAGGGTGGTAGAGAGAGAGACTACCCTTGATTTTTAAGCGCATCATTTTCTAGTGAGGCATAAAAAAGAGCCTTCACAACTTCCCTACAGAGAGGTTTAGACTTTGGATGTGAGGCTAAAAGATGAAAGAACTGCAACAAACAACCTATTCTAGCAAACTCGAGTTTGCTCAAGAGAAGTGATTAAACTTTGTCACTGCAATAGACTGACTATATCAAATAAAACAACCTTGTAGCTACCTCCCTGTAGATTGTTTGTACTATGTTCAACGGGAATGCATTGACCCCCATTCTCTTGTTTCATAGACAGAGTAAAGTGCCCCAGGAGGTTACTTTAGTGATCAAATATACTTCAATAATCCATTATCCTTCCCATAATAATTCCTTCTTAATTCCCTTCTTCTTCTTTATTACTGGAATGCATCTACTATTGTGTCTTTAAGAAAATCTAGACACAATTTTTTTTCCTTGCACCTATGAAGAAAGTAGAGAATGATATAGAAGACAATGTCCCAGTCAACTTTGTTTTCATAAAACAATATATTCTTTTGAGCAACAAATATCTTTCAAGGTCTGATTCATTCCTAATCAACTGATATTAAAGTATCCTCATGTGACAGATAATGGGAAACTAATCCTTGGTTGAATACTAGCCCTGCACATTTCACAAGGCAGACAGAAGCCAACCATACTTTCCTCATTAGCAGAAACATCAGGTGGCCAGTATCATCCCCATCTTCCTTCTAGTAGTTCCATGTATAAGGTACTATAGCAGTAGGATGCTCTGACGGGTCAACGATAATATATAACATTCATAAGGGGAGAGAGGGAAGGAATGAAAAATAAAATACTTACTTGGTCCTAGACCAATTGAAAATGCAGCAACATAAACAAGCAAGCTGGCCAAGGACAGCCATTTCAAAAAAGCTGGGACGTCCGCAGGGTCTGTGATGACCTGGTATTCAGTTTGGCTTAGTCCAGCATTCGATAAGGATGCCAAGGTCGTTTCTCCTCTCTTATCCAGGTCATTTCTCGTGGGCCTTAGTGAGCTTCTGCTGCGGGAAGCCATCCCTTTAAAGGATTCTCTAAGAGTGTCATTGCTGGCTGACAGGTTACCTGGTCCATAAAGCACAGACTCATCCAAAGACTGGTTGATAGGACTATGGTTTCTGCAGATATTGGTAAAGTTCATATGGATGTTGAGATTCACGATGCCCATGGTTACCAACGAAGCTGCCATCACAGAGGAGCCGACACAGAGGAGGGTTTTGCTCCCGACATGGTCTACAAGCAGGGTGGCCGGGATGGTGCTGAGGACCTTGACAACCCCAACCCCTGTGGAGGCGAGGCTGGCTGCCTCGTTGCTTTGGAAGCCAACGGACTTCAAAACAGTGGATGCATAGAATAATATGTTTGGCTGACCAGTGATTTGTACAAAAAATACCAATGTTAAGCCTATCATGATTCGGGTCCTCATGTTGTCCTTTGAACGAAACAGATCCCCAAAACTGTACTGATATTCATCTTTCAGGGACGATTTGATCACAGTGAGTTCCTCCGTTGTATCGGAGATGGCTCTCAGCTTTCCGAGAACCTTGCTAGCAGCTTCCTCGTGTCCCTTCATCACCAGAAACCGAGGACTTGGAGGAAGAAAGTACATCGCAATCGCCTGCAAAACTCCCAAGGGAATAACAAGGCCGAACATGTATTTCCAGCCATGGGAAACATTGGCAAACGCGTAGTTTGAAATGTAGGCAAAAAGGATGCCAATGACAATCATCAGCTCGTTCAGCGACACAAGAAGGCCTCTCTTGTGTTGGGGAGCAATTTCTGCGATGTAGACACACGTGGCGATGGAAGAGAGTGAAATGGAAACCCCAATGGCAATGCGTCCCGCTATGAGAGCCGCATAAGATAAACTGATGATCAAGACCAGGCTCCCAAGTCCAAGGAGGCAGGATGAAAGGATGATGGCGGCCCTTCTTCCGCACCTGTCAATCAGGACCCCTCCAATGAGAGAGGCCAGTAGGGCCCCGATGAGGAGGGAGCTCACAACCATTTCCTGCTCGTGGCAGGTCAGGGCTAACAAGGTTCTTATCTGCAGAAGAGCCCCAGAGATGAGCCCAAGTTCATACCCCACCAGGAAGCCGCTGACAGCAGCCGTGACAGATGACAGGAGAGTAAACATACCGCAACCTACGAGCAGAGAGAAGAAACAGGTCAGTTCTGAATTGTGTCTGATGGAGACTTAAGCTTGTCTAAGTACATTTTTCATAGCACTGAGTATAAACACATATAATCATAGTCAAATAATACACTAACCAAAACATGATTAAGGAAGGAAAAATCCTTTTTCTTTCATTTTTGGGGAGGAGAGGGGTGGAGACATTTAGAAAGTTATTTCTATTTGTGATGTGATGTTGGTTTTCGTTTTGAGCAGGCAGATATGCGAGATAAGCAGATGACAGACGATGAGGACCGAACAAGTAAGAACATGGTTTCATCCCTGCCTTGGTGTTGGATGAGAAATTCAGAGAGCGTGGCTCCTCGGGTCCCACTGTCTAAGGCAAACCCTTGAGGGCCGAACAGAGAGCGAAGCAGCCTCCGGAAGGGCCCCCGTCTTCCCAGCGTGGAACCTGGGGCAAAATGAAGCACAGCCTCCAGGAAACCTGCCCTCCGTTCTCCTTGGCCGCAATCGGGCCACTGCTGGCTTTTGCTGAAACACATGAGGGTGTTGGGGGAGGTCAGGATGGGAGTGCCTCCATGAATTCAGGGCTGGGTCAGAAAGAAGGAGGCGGAAGTAGGTGCAGGGAAAGGACCCGACAGCATCCATCACTCACTCTGAGGAAGGAGGAAGGGGCATGGGACAGGGGGAAGAAGAACAAAAGGGGCTTTATATTGTTCCATTCTTGTAGGGTTAACATCTGAGGGAAAATGGTGAAATGTTAAAGGTCATTAATTTTCAGTGCTAGGTACATAAGTGTTTGTTACATGTCTGTAACTTGTCATAACAGAAAGGATACAAAACAAAAAGACAAAGGCTTAGAGAAGAGTATCACAGGTCCAGGAAGCACTAGTTTCCAAGGCCGGAGCACAGAAAATCGCTCGTCCTGTTTTAGGAGCTATGAGATGCCAGGACATCATGTCATGTACGGGGACACAGCATGAGCTTGGGGAGGGAGGTGGGAGGGGGCATCAGTGAAAGTGGGTAGGTAGAAAGGGAACACTTCATGCAAGGCCTGGCAGGTCACAGTGACAACTTTTTATTGTACTCCCAATACAGTGGGGTCCATGCTCACTGACCCGTAAGAGGGAAGACACTCTGAGCTTCTTGCTGCTGTGTGGAGACTAGATGTCAAAAGGCAAGACCGGTAGCAGGGGGTAGTTTGTCGCCTTAGTCTTGACAAGAGATGGTGCCAGCTTGCATTTGGGTGTGAGGAGTGGAACTGATGACAAGCAGACAGATTCAGGAGTTAATTTGGAGGTAAAAACGATGACACTTGCTCGTGAATTGGTGTTGGAGGGTAAGGAAGTGGGTCAGAACCCAAGATGGCTCCCTGGTTTGAGCAGTCTGTTGGGTGGTTTTACAATATTCAGTACCCGGTATGCAGGCTTATGTACTATATGGGCCACAGGTGGACCTAGGGAAGAAGCAGAAGGGACCTGGCTATGGGCGGAGGTGAAAGGAGAAGGGGAAATCAGAAGTTCCATATTAGATTTACTAAAACGATTTACTTGTTTTACCTGTAAGGTGTTCCGATTAAAATATCAGGTAGTGGATTGAGAATATGGATTTGGAACTGAAGAGGTAAGTCAAGGCTGGAGAGATGTATTTGGGATCCAGCAGCGTGTATTGGGTATTTACAGCCACGGGGATGGGAGAGATCACTTAGGGAGACAGAATAGAGGAACAAGAGAAGCAAGACGAGGACGAGGACCTAGGGAATACCAACATTTAGAAGAGGAGGCAAAAGCAAAGGCGATGGAGAAGCAGCAGAATGAGACGTGTGTGAAATGGACTAGAAACGTGTGCTGAGCTAAGGCTGTTCAGCTATGCCATTGCTGGAGTAGGAGGTGTGCTTTAAAAATGCCATTTAGCTTTGGTGAAGGGAGCAAGTCAGATAAAGGTGATCTGACATCGCTTCCCACCACAAGTATCCAAGGTATTTTACATCTCTGGGATCTTGATGGCATGTGGAAAATGGGAGACTTCAAAAATAAAATTTAAAAAGCATCAAATATTTAGATGGAGGAGCAAATAAAAATGCAATAATCCACAATAAAATAAAGTTGATGTATGAGCATTGCGAATACAAACCATTACACTGAAACTACATCAACAATTTAACCAGCTAATCAGAAAACAAATATTTAACATCATTACACAGCAGGCATCTTCCTAGGTACTGGGAGATATCTATATATGTGTACAGATATCTCTCTATATGTATCACATTGAAACAAAACAGATGTGGTTCTTGCTCCCCAAGAAACTTAACATTCTAGGGATATCTCTATTATTTCTTATGTACTCTTTTAATTTTCACATGCAAAATGACTTTGAAGTACTTTCATGCTCTCAATTTCCACATATTCTTTTTTCTCACTTGATCTTAAAATCCTCAACAACAAATTCTTCTACCACAGGTGATCTGAGTCAGATTCTCACATTTGGATAAGAATATCACATTGCTCCATATCTCTTCTTGTCATCGTTCTTTACACCTAAGTTTGATGTGCTGATTAGGGTGTGTGCTCTGGCAGTTGGTCTCCGATATTCAGGTTGGAGAAATAAGTGACTCAGGAGAATGAGGCACTTGAGAGGCAGGTTGAGTGAGGCACCCCAGAAGCAGATTTAGAGGGATAGAGGGCGGCATGGGGTACTGAGTCAAGGACACGGGGGAAGAGATGCCAGAGCTGTGTGAGTAGCAGAAGACAGTCTTTGCCACCTTGTCCTTCTCCTTAGCCTTCCTTTGTTTCCCCGTTTTGTTGGATGGGAAATAGTGCCTCCCTAGAAAAAGAAAGACCCCTTGAGATACAAGAGTTCCTTCCTTTGATGCTCTATTATCCTACTTTATTTTTACTTTTTAAAAATTTATTTATTTATTTTTGGCTATGTTGGGTCTTTGTTGCTATGAACGGGCTTTCTCTAGTTGCAGTGAGCGGGGGCTATTCTTCGTTGCAGTGCACGGGCTTCCCATTGCGGTGGTTTCTCTTGTTGTGGAGCACGGGATCTAGGCACATGGGCTCAGTAGTTGTGGCTCGTGGGCTCTAGAGAGCAGGCTCAGTAGTTGTGGCGCACGGGCTTAGTTGCTCCGTAGCATGTGGGATCTTCCCGGACCAGGACTCAAGCCCGTGTCCCCTGCGCTGGCAGGCGGATTCTTAACCACTGTGCCACCAGGGAAGCCCTCTATTATCCTACTTGGGAGAGAGTCGAGGCAGTGGGTTAAGGAGGAAAGGGGATGGGGGGAGGGGTGCAAGTTCCAAAGCCAGCTTCTTGTGGTCTTGGGGAAATATCCCCTCACAGAAGAGAGATCCAGGTTTTTCTTATGCTTTCTGGACTTAGCTTCATATGCCTAGTTCTTTTATTTAGGGTTCATAGGACACTGACAGACTGGGCAAAGGGTCTGGAAACCATCCTGGTTTGTCAGGATGAGGCCCTCTTGAGACCCAGCAGCTAGCACTGAGTATAATTCTTTAGAGATATAATAAAATTGTCTCCATATGAATAAAAAATTCTCTTTACAAAATTACAAGTTTTTAAAAATTATACATCACAGTATTATCTACCTATATCTATCTAGGCAATTTGCCTTCAAAAGCTTATACAGTTGCACTAGGACATTCTATGACCCTATACTCACGTAGGTTGGGGGGAGGATACCAACACAGGTTGTGTGCTATGGTCTTTACTGACTGAATTTTATTTGAAGGATATATCTTCCCATTATATGCTTTAAGGGCTACTGACCCAAACTAGCTTCCCCACTCATCTCATGACTGCTGTTTATTACTGCTGAGGTTCCATTACAGTCCTCAGGCTGCCCATTCAGGATTTGGAATTCTAATTCAGTGTGGAAGGCTAGACCCTAGCGCTTCCGGGATCTCAACCGTGTGACACCTTAGGACTTCCACCATGGGAAATTTTCCTGCTGCTATTTTACCATATAAATAAAATGAAGAAAGACATAGAGTGGGTTTTTCTTTTTCTGTGTCTACTTTTTGGTTGATGATGATAGAAGCAGGACGCTATCCTCTGGATGCCAGAAAGTAGAGATGACGTTTCCAAGAAATCTGACAGAGAACGGGAGGAAAGAGAGAGAATGTCTGCCTAAACACGAATGGCAGAGTCTGGGGCAGCTGGGTGGACTGAGGAGAAGCAGCCAGCACTACAGGAGAGAGGAGGGTGAGGATTCATAATTAGAGCCTTTTCAATAAACATCCAGCCCTGAAGCCAGTCCGCACTTGAAGTTCATGGTGAAGTTTAGCATTCCTGGCCGTTTGGCTCATGGTCTCGATCCACGAGGGCCCTTCTTTCCACCCCAGTGTCCCGCCAAAGATGCCATAGGGAATTCTCAGCCTTTTGTGGACATCACAGAAGTAGAAACTATCTAGAAACTTGCAAGTGGTACCCACAGGCTCCTGGGTCATGCCTACCCTCTGGGTCCGGCTGCTTTGTTAGACCAGCCGTGTTCCTTTTGATGCGATGATAATTCCTTAGTAAGATAATAAAGTTAAACTGTTCCTATTGAAGATGTGATCACAACTCAGAGGCTTTATGCAAATGAGCACTGAGACCCACATCCAGGGCACAAAGGACAGGCAAGCCCCACTGGCTGAGAGGCTGCAGCCGCTTTCACAATAGCTGCATTGTCTCCTGCTCACGGTGACTCAGACAGAACCACAACTTTAACAGGCAAGCACATGAAACACTCCATTTTTCACAATATTTGAGTTTCTGCCCGCTTTCTCCTTTCCTTTCTCCCCCATGTGCCTATTCTAGCGTAGGTACATAATGGACACACAGCAAACGCTTGCCAGAGGACTGAATCCTACAACAGACTGGAAAGCAGCGTGCACACACAGGTCTTTTTTCAGCAGGCAGCCAGGTCATTATACAGCTTGACCAACTGTGAAGGCTTCACATATTTCAAAGACCTCCTACCTCATGTTTTGCTCGAGAAAAACTTGCAGTGGCCCCCAAATGGCCTTGCATTTTTGTTCTCCTCTTTCTCTGCTCCTTCCCTCTGAATACCTTTAATCTCAACCCATCATTCAAGAGTCATTTCAAGTGCCACCTCCCCCATGATGACTACCCTGCTCTGCCACCTTCTGCTGTCCCACCCCAGCCCCTCTGCACTCCTGCTGTGCACAGAATGTAGGGTTTCAGATATATGAAGGCAGACTTCTGTCACTCATTTATTGACCTGTCTTCCCCTCTTACACAGAAAGACCTTGAAGGCAAGACCCCACTTTCTTCTTTTTTATTATTTTTATTTATTTATTTGGTTGCACTGGGTCTTAGTTGCTGCAGGCGGGCTCCTTAGTTGCAGCTCTAGGGCTCCTTAGTTGTGGCATGCGAACTCTTAATTGCAGCATGCATGTGGGATCTAGTTCCCTGACCCCCTGTATTGGGAACATGGAGTTTTAACCACTGCACCACCAAGGAAGTTCCCAAACCCTGCTTTCTTTACATCTGTATTCTTACCTCTAGTCTTTGGCACAAGGTCAATCCTCAATAAATATCTGTTGAGTGAATAAATAAATGAATGAATGGTAACAGCACTGCAAATGCCAATCCTTTGTCCTCTCTTCCCCATGGTTGGTCAACAGACTAAGGTTAATACCTGGTATGACTTAAGGGTTAGCACCTGGAACTTTATATTTACATAAATGCTTAGCACCTGAACAACATGCAATCAGTATTTCTATAGCGCTTTCAGCACTGTTATTAGCCAGTTAATATGGCACCATTTGCAGGGACTCTAAAGTGTTCCACTGTCACTCGTATAGTTATTTTATTTAATGTCAGCCCCAGGCACAGGCTTGTTCACTAGTCACTCAGATTCCATGTTTAGCAGTCTCCTTTCTGGGGACCAGGTTTTCATGTCCCAACAACAGTCTCCAGGCACGATTCTCAGGCCTTCTGCACCACTGGGTTTTTTTTGGAAAACGCCTGCCCTTTCCCAGACTTGTGTTTCTCTTCATGCTGTTGTCCCTCATTTATGGCACGTGGCACATCTGGCCTCCCTCCTTCACAGCCTAGGGAAACCTGAGTCTCTGAAGATCTGGCTCAAATATCTCCCCTCTACAAAATCTTCCAGACTCCCTCTCTGTGGTTAGCATTAATGTCTCTTCTCTCTTCTGCCTTTGTGTCCAGGGCCTTACAGCACTCTGGATTAGTCTGTCTCCTGCTTAGATTGGGAGTCCCTTGAGAGTAGAGTCTGTATGGGGGGGTCCACACAGGACCTGATGCCAGAGCTCTGCAGAGGCTATTGGATGCCCGGGAAGGAGAGCGCTGGCTTAATCAGACAGCTCCCTTGTTCAGAGGGTGTGAGGAGAGTGTGGTGTTGTGGTATGATGTTTCCAACAGCTGTCAAAAGTTCCAGATGCTGCCTCTTGGCCTTGGACCGTGTGTGATGCTCCCTGTGGTGGTAAATATTGGGCACTATCCTTTATCTAACCACTCTCCCCCCACCTCTCCCCATACCCCCATCCTCTCTTTAACATGCAATGGAACTCAGAACAACAGAAAATGTAGCCTTCCTCTATACCTACTATTGTTTGGACTTTCTAGGACAAAAAGGTAGGAACTTTACTTTCTTTCCTTTTATTTTTCCAACCCCAGGTAGTACTTTCACAGACACACTTTTCTGAAACTAATCTTCTCCAAATTCTGTTGACTGGGGAGGTATAAAGAGGGGGCGTAAGGGCACTTCCCTGCATTTCGCTCTGTGGTTAACACTCCTTTTCTGCCTGATTCCTTGTAGAACTTTCATTCTTTTCTTTCTTTCCTTCCTCTCTTTCATCTTTCCTTCAATTTGAAACTTTCACCAGGACAAGTCAGAGTACTTGTTTCTTCTAAATTTTTTTTGCTACTGGTTGAGTTCTCCTACTCAGAAAAGATTTCCCCTAGTATTTTGGGGGGTTTTTCCTTCCCATTTGTTTTGGGATAATTATTTACATGTTAGCTAAATATATTCATTTCCTCATCTCTATCTTATTGTTTTTTTTATGTACATCCTAGAATAGCTTCTCTTACTTATCCTCCGCATCACAGATTTCAGATAATAATTCTGCTCTTGCAGTTTTAGACTCTGACACTTTACCCATCTCGTATTAGGTCTATTAGCATCTCTGATCTCAGCTAGTTCCATCTTCACCTCAATTTACTCTTATCACCAGATGTTGTCCTGCATCTCTTTGTTCCACAGAGTCCATTTTTTTTAAATTATAGAGAACAGAAATCAGATGCTGTCCAAAACGTATTTGTTTCCTGTAAAGAGAAATCTTAAAACACATGCTTTGCCTTTGTATTTGAAATGTGCCTGACAGTGACCGGATTACCACATTCTCTTTACCCAGCCCCCAAATCATTTACGATATTTTTGACGGCGGGAAACCAAAAACCTGAAAAACATGGGCATTTATTGTCTACTTTGTGAGAAGACCAAGTTGAATTTGGTGTCTACAAGGATTCACACTCTATGAATCCTTCTGTTGTTGGCTGGGTTGGCTTTTGTCCCCAATCTGTCACCATACGTGCAAGGTGGCTGTCACAGCTCTAGATATTAGACGCTTTCACAATCAGACTCCAGGGCAGCAGACAATGGAAGAAGGCTTAGGGCAAGGGGTTATCCCCATGTACATCTTTCCTTTTATCGGGGAAGGAACTTTTCAGAAGCACCTTGGAAGATGATGGGGTTCAGGACATGCTACCCCAAAATACAACCCCTTGGCATATTGAATATTTTAAGCTGAAGGAATTTGAGAAAATGCCAGTTACAGGAAGGTGGCTGTAGCCTTCCCCCTGCCCTTCCCCCCGAAGCAGGTCATAAAACCCTCATGTGAGAGGTGCTCTCTGTTATACCCAGAGGAAAAGAACATCCTTATCTCAGAAGGCAAAGGGGCACCAAGAAGAATTCAAACAAACAGGCTTGCTAAGTTTCCCCTGGCTCCCTACACTTACCTCATATTCCTTAACCTGTCGTATTTTCATGACTGTCCACTGTTCATCAAATCTAGCATAAAAATACCCAGGCTTAGTCATGTCTTTGGGTCTTTATTTCCTTATGAAGGTTTCCATGTCACATTATATTAAATAAATATGGATGTTCTTCTGTTAGTCTTTGTCAGTTTAATTTTCAGACTCAGCCACAGGCCCTAAAAAGGTTGAGGAAAACTTTTTTCCTCCCCTACAAAGACTTGCCCTAATGTCTCGTTGACCAGAACTAGTGAGTTCCACAGTCAAACTTGGCTGCAAGAGAGACTAAGTGAGGATCTGAATCTTCTAGTTCGCCAGATGGGAAAGACCAAGAAATAAGAAGGAAGTTGGAAAAGCTGTTGGGTTTTCAGTGTCTGACACACCTTAGTCTAGCCACCCAGTTGCAGTTGGAAACTCTCGTAGTTAGATTTGAAGGAGCAGTTGATGTGCACAGCTGCCAGCCAAATTTCTGATGTCTGGAAGTTATTTTTCTGGAGTGACCCCACTGGACTGAGAAAGGAATTTTTTTTCTTCCACTTTTTGGTCCCCTGAATATGAACAGACTCTCATTTTTTGCTTGTCATAAACAATACATGCAAAATTACAACTTCTAGAATGTTCCATTCCAGCGGCTCATTTGGATTTTGTCTCTTCTTAACACTGATTTCACATTCTAGAATGCAACGAGCCAACCAGAGTTGCTGAAATCTTGAAAATTATAGCCCTTAAGAGATGTAGAAAGAGAAGTGATGGTGACAGGATAGGGTGGGAGGAATTGGACTATGGAGCAAAACCTTCTGACCCTCCGAAAAAGCCGCTCCGGGGGAGTCTGTGGAGATGTCATCCTTTGATTGATGAAAATTCTCTCATTAGGGGTGCTGAGTGAGAGTTTGTGGAGAGCTAATATATTACCGCCCTAGTTTATACATTAGGCCCATATTTGCATTTTATTTAGAGGTAAGTTCTAACTCATTGATGAATATATCTGGCTTTAATTCTATTGTAATTTTGCATCTCTTTTCATCTTTTCAAGGGGATTTTCAATAGATAGTTAAGAGGGGGTGAATCTGGAGAACAAACCAGCAGCCATTTTACCCAGAGGCCTCTGATGTCTCCAGAGATTTTCAGCGTGTGTGAGCTGTGGTGAGCGAAGGACTTTTGAAAATTGGCAAAGTCTTCAGAAAGGATCCTCATCCCATCAATGATTATTAAACATTGGGAAAAATAGTAACATACATATTTGTACTTCAAGATTTCATACATATGTAGATGTGACTGAAAAAAAAGGTCTTAATTCAAAGTGCGAGTGAATGCAAGTAGCTTTCTGTCATTCTATATTTTCTAATCAATAAATATAAAACTGTGGGGCTTCCCTGGTGGCGCAGTGGTTGAGAGTCCGCCTGCCGATGCAGGGGACACGGGTTCGTGCCCTGGACCGGGAAGATCCCACGTGCCCCGGAGCGGCTGGGCCCGTGAGCCATGCCCGCTGGGCCTGAGCGTCCTAAGCCTGTGCTCCTTAACGGAAGAGGCCACAGCAGTGAGAGGCCCGTGTACCACAAAAAAAAAAAACAAAAAAACACACAAAAAAAAATATAAAACTGTGAAAACTATTATGTGAGAATTTGGAGTTGTTTTTCTATTTAAAAAGGAGTCTAGGACTTCCCTGATGGTACAGTGGTTAAGAATCCACCTACCAATGCAGGGGACACCGGTTTGAGCCCTGGTCTGGGAAGATCCCACATGCCACAGAGCAACTAAGCCCATGCGCCACAACTACTGAGCCTGTGCTCTAGAGCCCACGTGCCACAACTGCTGAAGCCTGCATGCCTAGAGCCCGTGCTCCGCAACAAGAGAAGCCACCGCAATGAGAAGCCCGCACACTGCAACAAAGAGTAGCCCCCGCTTGCCGCAACTAGAGAAAGCCCGCGTGCAGCAACGAAGACCCAATGCAGCCGAAAATAAAAATTAATTAATTAATTTAAATAAATAAATAAAGGAGTCCAGGTTTTTCAATTTAAAAAAGGAGTCCAGGTACTCAAAAATGGTTGAGAATCACCCTCAGTGCTTTAAAAATTCTTTAGTTAAGGAAATGAAATGCAGAAATAATAATATTGCAAAGCCTGTGGATGTAAAGTTCTTAGGAAGAGCGCTTTATTTACTAAAAATGAATACCTAGACGGCCACCTCAGGGTCAAGGGGAAAGCCTGTGGGTCATGTTGGTAATACAGTGGTGGGCTATGGGAGAGAGAGGGAGAACAGGAGAAAAGACCAAGAAGCAAGAATTTTCGTGTGTGTGTGTGTGT
Organism: Phocoena sinus; assembly: GCF_008692025.1. Taxonomy (NCBI): domain Eukaryota; kingdom Metazoa; phylum Chordata; class Mammalia; order Artiodactyla; family Phocoenidae; genus Phocoena; species Phocoena sinus. The sequence continues at coordinate 29,167,142 of NC_045774.1, read as the reverse complement.
GTGTGTGTGTGTGTGTGAGAGAGAGAGGTCAAGAAAGAATGGCCTAGGGCTTCCCTGGTGGCGCAGTGGTTGAGAGTCTGCCTGCCGATGCAGGGGACATGGGTTTATGCCCCGGTCTGGGAAGATCCCACATGCCGCGGAACGGCTAGGCCCGTGAGCCATGGCCGCTGAGCCTGTGCGTCCGGAGCCTGTGCTCCGCAACAGGAAAGGCCACAACAGTGAGAGGCCCCCGTACGGAAAAAAAAAAAAAAAAGAAAAGAAAGAATGGCCAACAGAACTCAGAAATAAGATAAATGAAAGAAAAGGTCAGGAGAGTTTGTCAGGTTCTGGGGGATGGGGAATAAAGACAAGGGAACAATAGCGCAAGAGGCCTGTAGCTTTTAGAAAAGTTGGTTTACAAGAAATTTCCTATGGTGGATTTGACAGGAGAATTTTATGAATGGGCCCACCTAATATTTAATTGCACTATAGCTCTCTTCAAATTGTCAGTAAGAATCGACAAAGAACTTGTGTGAATGGGATTTGAGTATATGAAGGAAAAAGGCTGTAATCCACGCATGGATTGGAGCAGGGATAAGAGAAAAGACAAGCTGCAGGAACTGAAGGGCAAAAATCCAGGGGAAACAGGAAATTGGTGCAAAAAGTGATCAGAGGGCTTCCCTGGTGGTGCAGTGGTTGAGAGTCCGCCTGCCGATGCAGGGGACACGGGCTCGTGCCCCGGTCCGGGAAGATCCCACATGCCGCGGAGCGGCTGGGGCCATGAGCCATGGCAGCTGGTCCTGCGCGTCCGGAGCCTGTGCTCCGCAACGGGAGAGGCCACAGCAGTGAGAGGCCCGCGTACCGCAAAAAAAAAAAAAAAAAAAAAATTAATCAGAAACCACAAGACTCCTAAGGTGTACTGGGTGTGTTTGAGGATGGGTGAGGGCAGAAGAGCAAGGGCAGGGTTTGAGCAAGGTGGAGGGCGTGTGGATTTAACGTTATGGGGGCTGGAGCTACTTTTGTTTAAATATTAAAAGAATAGTGATCCCATAGAGCTGAAGGATTTACAGCCATGCAGGTGGAGCTTTCCAAGACTCCCTAATTCTTTCACCACTATCATCACTTTCAGAAACTTTTCTTGATTTCTATAAACCAGTAGGATCTCTTCCGAAGAATTCCTCCTCTCACGATACTTATCACACAAAGGTTTCATAACATGGTCCCTACTTACACCTTCAGATGTTTTCATAACCCTCTTTCTCCTGCTTTGAACTCTGTGCTTTTATCAGACAAAAATATTCATAGTTCCCTGAATGTGCTTGTACATAGCTTGTATACAAGCTATCGTCTCTGCTTAGAATTCTCTCTGTAAGTCTATTGGCCTCAGTGATACTTTCTTGACTCAGCTTAGCCATACTGTCTTCCAGGATCCTTCAAAAACTGGCTGAGCTGCCCCCTGTGCACTACTGTGGCATTATGTGTCTGACCGCCTCCTCCCTTGTAGGTTTCCTGATCTCTTCTCTCTCATCACCAATTGTTAGTAAGTATTTGCATCGCATGAATGTCACTGGTTCACCATTGGACCCAGGGTCTAGCATCATGTCTGATTTCTAGGAGACACTCAATATTTGCTAAATGATTGTCTTGTCATTATTTAGACTCTTATGTCTCTGTTGAGTTGGTAAAACTTATGGACCTGGATAATGTCTTAGATATCTTTTTTTTTTTTTTACTGTGAAGTATCCAGCACTGTACCTCTCACACAGTAGGTGGTCAATAAGTATTGCAGAATTAAATGCTCTTTAGTTCAGCTCAACAAACACTTCTTCACTCACTCACTGATTTAACAATTAAGCATGTACTCCATGGCAGTACTGTCTTGGACACAGACGGCAAACAGTTTCAACTATATGGACAGTGCAATCAGCACGGTGGTCAATCCAATCACAGTGCTGACACATTTCCTAGGTTACAAGATGGCTGTACTTGTGCCATTTGCATGTGATCCCTAATGGAAATACAGGAGAAAAGGCATAATTCCTCCCTCTTATGAGCTACACGGTACTTTCTAAACACTTGCAGTTAGCTCAGAGCTCTGATAAGTACAAGAATATATATTTTATCTGGGAATTTATAATCTTATAGAAAAAGACATGTCACATGGAAGATTAGAGAATAGCTAAAACAGAATGCAAAAAAGTTCTGAAAGGCATATACTGGGTACCCAAATTCACAGATCAGATCATGGAACAGACCAGGAAGTAGAAACGGTGGTGCTGGATGGTATTATCATTCAAGTGGGCAAAACCCTGGCTTGGATTTGGGATACTGAAGTTTGGATCTCTGGGCTATTATCCATGCTACATGGAGCAAGTCACTTTGCTTCTCTCCCAGAGGTACCCTGGCTTAATGCTGAAGGTACAATCTGGAATCAGAGCGTCTGGTTAGTTACCAGCTAGACCCTGACATGTCCCTTAATTTTTCTGTTCCTCTGCATCCTCATTCCTAAAATAAAGATAATATTACATAACTCATAAAGTTGTTATGAGAATAAGTGAGATAGATGGGTGGCTGGTGCATGCTGGTAAGTGCTTGGTAAATGCTAACTGTTGCTCTCTTAGCCTCAGTTTCCTTATCTGTGAACTGGGGGGTAATATTACCTCATTGGGTTGCCCACAAAAATCATTCAACAAAGGTCTGTTTAGTCTGAGTCTATGGGGGAAAATCTCCATAACACTGAAGTAGAACTTTGAAACAGTCTCTTACTGATAGCAAAGGAAGTAAAGTGATACCTTGCTTCCAGCATAACAATTCTGCCTTTTCATAAATTCTTGAATTCCTTTGTTTTTGGCAATACCTACACAATTGGGCTTATATCATTAAAAACTCTTCCTGTGATTTTGCCTTGGGCTTTCCACAATTTTGTGTCCCAACAGAAATGAAATATTCATTAGCTCAGGGATGTTCTTTCACGATACCAACTGATTAAAATTACAACTTTTTCCCCTATTCTTTTTTCTTCACTTCTCTATTTTATTTTATTTTTGTTTTTTGGCCACGTCACGCGGCATGCAGGACTTTGAGTTCCCTGACCAGGGATCTAACCCTTGTCCCTGCAGTGGAAGGGTAGAGTCATAACCACTGGACTGCCAGGGAATTCCCTCCCCTATTCTTAAAAAACCTCGCACATTTGAGGCTGAGATGTCATATCTAAATTAGCATTGCACATGGCTCCCAAATTCCACAAAGTGTGGGAAACAGGTGTATGCCGTAGCAATACATTATAAAAAATAATAATATAAATAAAATAATATGGTTGTAGCTAACAGCCCCAGAGCCTAGTAATGCCAGGCAGACCTGTGTCATGAATGTTTCTGAGAAACAATTACTTCCAAGGGAAGCACAATTTACCAGTTTAAAGTTTAATAACCCTTGATTTACTTAAGGGAAAAAAAAATACTCCTGTAAGTCAAACAAAGGACTGCTTTTCTCCCTGATATTTTGGTACAACAGTATAAAGTGAGTCATGCTCAAAAAGAATGAAAACTCCTAAAATGAGAATAATGTGATAAATTATTTTAGTCTTATTACTTCTACCTAAATTGTATAGAAAAATTAGTATATCACTGAAGCATAGCCATTTTGCAAAGGCATAAATGAATGTGCTGCGATACAGGAAGAAAAGCGATACCAAGGAGCCAAAACAGAACAAAATAAAATAGAAACAAAACTCATGTGAATTTATGATTTACTATGGAAGTAATATATTTGGCTTAACATTTCAGCTGGGGAATACTTGGAGGGATTTCAGGTTCTGTGCCTTTTTTGTGTGTGTGGCTGTTCTGCACAGCTTGTGGGATCTTAGTTTCCTGACCAGGGACTGAACTCGGGCCCTGAGCAGTGAAAGCACAGAGTCCTAACCACTGGACCACCAGGGAAGTCCCAGAGACTGGGTACTTTTTGAGGGAAGATGGGATGGGAAATTATCCTCATTTGGTATTTGGTCAAATAGCTCCTTGGGAAGAAGCACATTTCAGCTTTTCTCCTTTCTTACCACCGTGACTTGGTGTACTTTCACGTGGCTTTCATTGCCTTTTTTTTTTTGCGGTACGTGGTTCTCTCACTGCTGTGGCCTCTCCCCTTGCAGAGCACAGGCTCCGGACGCACAGGCTCAGTGACCATGGCTCACGGGCGCAGCCGCTCCGCGGCATGTGGGATCTTCCCGGACCGGGCACGAAATCGTGTCCCCTGCGTCGGCAGGCGGACTCTCAACCACTGCGCCACCAGGGAAGCCCTCATTGCCTTATTTTATTCGCTAACTCATCCTCTTGGGGAAGACTTCATGAGAAAAAAGTTGAACTTGGGAGTCCCGACTCCGTTCAATTTAAGAATCTTATAAAGCCAGTTCTTGCTCATACAACCTGAATAAAAAGCTGCTTCAAACCTTTAAAAGCCCAAAGCGAATTCCACACTCATGCAGGCCTGTTTGGAGCTTTTAGAACTTTTTGAACCCTGCGGCTAAACAGTATTATACTTCAGTTCCTCCTAGTGAGATGAGGCGATGAAGCCAGGTTCAAGAACTAAGTATTCTTGAATGAAAAATACCATACCACACATCGACAGCAATGAAAACCTGCATCTTAAGGTTCACCTCAGATACATACGTGTACACTGGAGTTTCCGCAGGCAGTTCCAGGGTGGACTCATTGTATTTTGAGTTCTGTTTTTATCAGCTTCTTCAAGGTCTAGACTGCTGAAAAGTACCTCCTTGAGAATTCACAAAAAACACACCTGAGGGATCACAGGAGGGTCCTACCAGCTACCACCAGTCTCTTTTCCTAAGAACGCAGCCACTCAGGTCCTGCTGGCAATGTTACCGGACAGAAGGGTAATGTTTAAACTATTTAACAACTGGACAGAGGCACTGACCTATTGGAAGAGTCATTGGCTATAAAACCTGTTCAGGCATGCTGGTGTTTGCTGGGTAATTTCAGGCCCTCTGGGTCAATGGCACTGTTGGTGGCTCCTTGGCCTGGCTTTGTCTGCCAGGCCCTGCCAACACAGGCACTCACAATACATGCCTTTTGCTGCAGCAGCCTAGAGGTGGTTTGTGGCAAGCGGCAATCTCTCTGCTCTCTCTGTGATGTGATATTAGAGGGGAAAAGAGCCCTGCTGCGCGAGCCAAACACGACCCAGAGTTGCCGGTGAAACAGCTCCCGCCATGTTTATTTAGAGCCTCTCCCTTCTGAGATCCCAGAGAAGCCATTTGCCCATGCCTCACTGTCACAAAAAGCCTCAAATTTAGACTTTTGATATGATTTCCAAGTGAGGTTAAATGTACAGCCCCAGAGATAAGCTGACTGAAGAGAAAGGGGAGATGGTTATCTTTAAATCTGGTCTTATTTCCAGTCAAAAAAAATCTATTGTCCCTCATAAATTCAAGTGTTTATAAATTCTGTCATTTCCTTGGGAATATCAAGCTACACAACATTTTTTTTTGCTGCTGTAATTGCCATCAATTTGTTAAATACACATGTTTTTAAGGACACAATTTTTGTCAAGGGTTTTGTCACTTTTTCTTTTGATACTTAATACTGTATAGATTTTATTTAAAATTTTATCTCTGCTTTTTTTTTAAGGTATAGCTGATTTACAATATTATATTAGTTTCAGATGTCACTTTTTAATATATGGAAAGCCTGGAAAAATGGGAATGGCCAAGGCCTGGGTCTTCCCAATGTGACCAGTCTGTTGGTCTCACAGCCAAAGCTCTGTTAACAGGTCAAGCTGGTCAGTCTGACCTTCTCTTCCCCTGTGATGTTTGTTCCCCAAAGTCTCCTCAGTCTGTCTTACAAGTAGACTTCCCCTTGGGCTGCCTGAGGAAGCCTGAGAAACCAGACCTGACTCAATTCAAGAGAGTCTGTTTTAGGCTAATCCTGAGAGCCCAAGGCTCACAGCAGGAGCGCAGTAAATATGCCCCAACCTCAAAAACATGGCCTGCATAACCGGAGTGGTGATGGACCTGAGGTTTGCTAATGTGATGCTGACCCAGGAGCTGGCTCAGGGCCACAAGGGATGAGAGAGGAGCAGGGAAGCAGTCAGGCTGCAGGTCCTTCTTTCTCCACCTCTCCCCTTTCCACTAAAGAGGCGCCATGTTTACTTGTCTTAACATACTGACCACCTACTCAGCTTCCATTTGCAAAAAGGAGTTCACAGCTTTAAACAAGTTTGAGAACAACTGCCATAGGGTATTCACCTCATTAGCAGAAGTGTGCATTTCTTAAATCTCAGAGTGTGGCATCTCAGGTTTAGAAGGGTCTTGGAGGGGATAAAGTGCAGCCCTTTCAGCTGGTTCTGAGTCTAGTTCTAGCGATCTGGGTTCCACTGCTTTCGGCAGCTGGATCTGCAGCGCAGAGAACCGACACTCATACGGTGAATATTGTTCTTGGTTTCTGATCTTTTGGGCAGATCTGAGAGGAAAATGCAGCGCTGGTGGGGTAATGGGGGACTTAAGGAAACCCTCCTCCTAGCCAGTTGTTTGAATCATGAATTAGAAGAGCCTGGGAGACCCAGCTCCTGAGATGAAGGAGCAGGCCCCCTGGGCCACAGGTCACCAGGGTCAGCTTTGATCAGCTACCGCGTGAACGTGGGCCAACCACACATCTTCTGGACTCATGCTCTCCTTGTGTAAGATGCCCCAGCAGTCCATGTTCCTTACCTCACCTATATCTGTTGTTGGCTCGAGGCAGCGAGATTTAAAATTGAGCTCAACCTGCCCTACGAGGTCAATTATAACGTGTCTATGAACACTGAAAGGTTTACTAAAAATATACCCACTTTGAGCCATAGCTTTTTGAAAATGAATTTAAATTCATTAGTTTCTAGCCATTGAAACAGAGCATTCTTTCCAGTTTAGAGGGGTTAGCCAAGGAAAACCTGCCAACACTTTTCATTACCCACAATAGCATTAAGGGGGTACAATCAAAGAGATTAAGGTTTTTGTTTTGTTTCATTTTTCAATATCTCAAATGTTTTAATGACCTTGTCCTGGGTTGTATAACTCATTCCTCTTTGCACGTTAATTTTTTCATCTAGGAATATAGAACAACTTGCTACCTTCAAATGCAGGAGAAGTGGGATAATTTAAGCATGTTTTAAATACTCAGAATTTCCTGGATGAAACTATGGAAGTGTAAAATATAAAGAAGTTGAAAGGAGTATTTGTCAAATATCTCATTAAACCTCAACATCTTCGTAAATCATACAAAAATACAATCCCAGTTGGAGAGGTGAAGTAACTTGTCAAAACCATAGAGCAAGTCCGTACTATGGATTCATTATACACATAGATCTGTATAATTGCCTTTGGGTACCAAGAAAGTTTAAGACAATTTATGAAAACTTACAAAAGTGATAATAAAAGGTTTGTATTTGTCTAAATATAAAAGACATACAGCACCCATCAAAGCTGTATTAATTAAGGATTTAAGAAAAACATTTAGGTTTCCTCTTCTACACGGTAAAGGTTCATTTAAAATTAAAAGTAAAAGATAATTTATGGTATTTGTTCATTTATCATTTCTTTTCAATGGCATAAACAGTTGCACTATAAGTTGAATTGTGTGTGTGTATTCAACCTTTACAAGCACACATACATGTTACCTTCCTTTGGGATCACTGTGAACTTGGGCAATTTAACCTATTAAGAGTAGTACACTGTGCTTTCAAAGACATATCAAAACTAAATAGTCCATTTTTTATTGTTACTATGGAGGCCCCTCCAGGACAAATTCCTTTTCATCTTCTTTGTGACATTTATCAGTGACTCTATCTAGTTAACCCTTTTGTCAATATCACCACCTCAGCTCACCCTAGAGCTCAATCTTGCCGGAATTCAGAGAGAACTTTGCCACTCTTTCTCTTTACCCCTGAATACAAGTTTCTTTTGTCTCCTCTTAGACTTAGGACCCAAAGATCACACTTAGACAAAGGGACAGCTCTGCTGAAGAGAGGGCTGAGGCATAGTGTAAGGTGACCCCAGATATTCATTCTTGACTAGAAGGATGGAAGCAAGGGAAGGCTGAGCAGGGAGAGGGCAGGGGATAAAGAGAGGGTCTCAGTTCCCAAGGAGGGGTCGCTCAGTTCCTCCTTGAGAGGGGTTGTGGATTCAATTCCAGGATCATCAAACCCGCCGTGCAAACATAAGTACACAGATCCATCCCAAGGTGAAAGGTAAAATGCCTTTCATATCATTTAGTGTTTTTGGTTATGCATGAAATTCCAATATATGGCGTGGGAGTGTATTATATGATTAGAGGGAGCAGAGCTGAGGGAAGCGGTGGGAAGAAGGGCATTATTTGTGTTTGATTTCACTTCATATTACGATTAGTTCCTATTCCTTTGAGAACAAACTAACTGAATAGGAAAAGGCAACTAAAAGTGTGCAATGTGTTTGTGAAAATTGTAAATGTGGGAGTGAAGAAAGGCATTTGATTTAGCAAAGATAACTGAAATGAATTAAAACTTTTCCAAATTTCACCTCCGGAAGGAAAAGTATTAAACAAACCTCAGCCTGAAAGGCCAGTTTTAAAGAAAGCAGGAGCAACGAAGCAGAGGTTTTAGGCTGTAAATAATGCTCAAATTCATTACAAACAGATGCTGGGAACTTAAAAAGAAAGTTGTATGTATTCATTATATAACTAATAATTTTATGAAGCTTCCTTAAAATGCTGATTTTTGAAATGGTGGTTATAATGTCCAATTGTTACAGATTATCCATTTGTGACAATAAATGAAAAAGTGTGTGTATGCGGGGGTGTGTGTGGGTGTGTTTACACGTGTGATTATCTTGCCAGTCAATTTCTCCAAATGAAAAAGATTTATACATCATACCATCAACACGGCGGAGGGCACCCTGCTTATGAGTAGTGGGACTTCAACCTTCACATCAGAGCTCCTTGTCACTCCTCCCAGCAGATCCTGTCCCCTCGTCTCCAGGCACCTAGCACGCTCACGTGCGCGCACACACACACACACACACACACAGAGTGAGACACGCGCCCAGCTCGTTCCTCTCGCGGTCCCCGAGCCCTGCAGCCTCGCTTTACCTCTCGCCCAGGGAGGATGCCGGCCGCCGCTGTCTCTGTCGCTGCCATCAGTCTCGGCTGCTGGCCCCTTCGGTTTCAGCAGACTGGGGCCCTCTGCGTTTTCAACAGGTACCATGGTCACGTAGAAGTTACAGCCGTTCCCTGGGCACTAAACCACCCTGACTTCCCCCACTGACACGAGCGGTCACTTTCCCCATGGTCGCATGCTAAAGAAAGGTGAAAAAAAAACTTCGGGCAAAGCCAATGTGATTTGTGACCAACTTTGTTTCTATTTCCGAAAGCTTTGCCCTTTTCGGTGACACAGGCTCTTGCTATTCCAAGCAGCCTATCACAGGCAGTGGGAGGGCCGAATCTCCGGAGGATTGTTTTTTTTTGCCTTCAGATGCAGAGCTGGAAGCAAAGGATTTCCAGGCTTGGGAACCGGAGCTCTGACAGTGTTTGGCGCTTAGCTGGGGGCGTGGGGGCGGGGGGGGGCAGCTCTTGTATTCCTGCACCTTTGAAAAGAGGCACAGAAAAGAATCAGGCAGATTCAAGCCCAGGCTGAGAGTGAGGGCCAAGAATATTCACAGATGGTATTAGTTAATCTTGAACAGGGAGGAACAATTTAGGCAAAGACATACCAGAAGGAAAAGTGTGTCAATTTTTCAGCAAGACGGTTATTCCAAGAGCAGTGACACTTAGCGTATTCAACAAAGCATGAAACATCTTCATTGTTTCAACCTGATTTTGCCCTAGGTGAGTGCGGTATATACTCTCCCTCTCCAAGGCCTGTCAGACAAATCAAGGCCTGAGACCAAGTGTACACAAACTCAGAATGCCCAGGTTCTTTGGACTTTTTACACCCTGGGGTTACAGCAAACTATCGCAGTTTATTTATGCATAGCTGTCTTTAAGGAAGGAACCAACCCTGAATCTTCTGTCGAGATCAATGCCTGATAGCCTGATTGTAGGAGGAGGGGCATTTCCAGTTCTGAGTGTCCAGAGTGAATGGACCATGGTGTAGCTGTGGTGTCGTCCAATCGGAAACAAAAGCAGGGCCTGAGAAGGAAGATTTTTTTTTCCCTGATTTGTGAGTATATTTCTATAAAGGTCTTACCAAATGATTCATTTTGGGGGGGAAAAAAAAAAAACTTGTGAGGCATGTACCCACATTACAGAGCAGAAAATGGAGGCAAAGTGACTTGCCTCAAACATCACAGCTAGTCAGTGGCAGAGCTGAGACCAGGAAGCCAGGTGGTCTAATGCCATAACTTGCCTATATCCCAACCTCCCAGCCTTGTCCTTCTCTGATTTTCTTGGTTTCCGTCACTTTCAGCCCTTCTTGACCTTAAGAAGGTGACATGAAATACAGCTTTGGTCCTAGTCGTTCCTCTGGACAGAGAAACGAGTTCTTGCTTGTATAGGCAGAAGCTGAACTACACAGAACTCACTTTTGGCATTTGGGCTGGATCCTAACACAGCTCTAAATGAACTTATCATTTGTACATTACTTTTGCTTTTCACTAGATATTTCTGTCTTTCTTATCCTTCGGGGAATCAGGCAACAAATGGAAACAAACCTGTGATGATGCAACTGGTATTGATTATGCACCTGTTTACGTCTGCTGCTAGTGCTGGAAAATGGCAGTTCTTTAAGCATAGCCCAGCCCCCCCTTTTTTTTTTTTTTGAGGTACGCGGGCCTCTCACTGCTGTCGCCTCTCCCGCTGCGGAGCACAGGCTCCGGATGCGCAGGCTCAGCGGCCATGGCTCATGGGCCCAGCCGCTCTGCGGCATGTGGGATCTTCCCGGACCGGGGCACGAACCCGTGTCCCCTGCATCGGCAGGCGGACTCCCAACCACTGCGCCACCAGGGAAGCCCAGCCCAGCCCCCTTTTGATTCAGAAGTGAGTAGTTCAGACTCCAACAGATCAGCTTGTCCCCACTAAAGAATGCGTGGTACGATGATGCTTTGGTTTTTATTTGTTTCCAGAATGTGTTATCATTGTAGGAGCAACAATTTTTGTCTGTGAGACACATGTATTTCTCATCAGCTCTCTGTATTCGCTTGGCTTCTATCTACTGTCTGCTGGGAATCAACGAACTCAGTTGGCAGACATGTTTTTGCAGTGGGTCAGTTGTATAATTGCTTTGTTTAATGATCTCAGGCCCCGTGTCTCCAGCAGCTTCCTGGCACCATGGACGTGTTAGTGTGTTTGTTATAGTCTTTGACCAAGTAGAAGATAAACCTAATTCCAGAATCCCTTACTGCAGTGAAGAGCAATTCAACAATTCTCACTTTGCTTTCTGTAGCCGAACCACACAGGATCTCCTAAGGCATAAACCAAGGTGAAATCCAAAGGAATAAGCACATTACGTGACTGAACACATGGCTCCTAGTGCCCCTAATTCTGTTCTTCATTCCACTGTTGACCTGATGTGGGCCACTGGCTCTTCCAAGCTCTGTTCTGTGCTCAATTTACTCTCTTAAACTCAGAGAAAATTTAGGAGAAAAATGCTTTTCATCTAGGCTAATGGGGCATATTCTCCTGCCGAAATTTCCTGAAGAACCCTGTACTTTTCCTTCACAGTATTTTGCACACTTATCACGTTACAGTTTTATTATAGTTACATGCAGTGATTTGACTAAATCTGCCTTTTTCTGCTAGATAGCAGGCTCCACGACAGAGTGGACCATTTCTGTTTGGTTTGCTATGGATATTCCAAGTGCCTGGCCAGAATGAATACTCAGTAAATATTTGCTGGCTAACAGACTGATCCCTATAAATCCAACTAACTTTAGCATGACTAGAATGTAAGTTCCATGAGGGCAGGCACCTATGTCTGTCCCAGGCACTCATCCATCTCTGTGTCTCCAGCTCTTAGCACAGTGCCAGGCATACAGCACACCCTCAATAAATATGTGTTAAATAAATGAGTGCAGGGACTTCCCTGGTGGTCCAGAATCTGCCTTCTAATGCGGGCGACACGGGTTCAATCCCCGGTCGGGGAACTAAGATCCTACATGCCACGGGGCAACTAAGCCCATGCACTGCAACTAGAAAGCCCATGCGCCACAACTAGAGAGCAACCTGCACACCACATCAAAGAGCCCACGCGCAGCAACGAAAGATCCCACATGCCACAGCTAAGACCCGAGGCAGCCATAAATAAATAAATAAAAAGATTACAGTGTATGGAAAAACCTACCCTGCAAACTACTTTGGGAAGAAAGAGATGGGCAGCCAGAGCTGAGGGGTATGAACAAAGTCCTTTTCGTCACTTCATTCCAATCAAATTTCTACAAGCAAATAAATAAATAAACAAATAAATAAACGAGTGCTCACAAATGGAGCATTTAGTGAGCTGGATAACTATGTAGTTTTAAAAAATCCATTTGACGATTGTCTTTAACACTTCGTCGTTTCTCTCTCCTTTCTGGTACTCTCTTTAGAGCAAGTATCACCACAGGCTGTCCCTCCTTAATAGAGTCTGAGCCACTACTATTGTTAAAAGTGATTCCTCCACTTAAGGAATATGTAATCAGCAGATGGACAGTTCATTTCCCATAATTCCAATAATTTTGCTGCATACCTTTTCAGACCACCTGTTCATAGGCAATGCTACCAAATCCAAAAATATGTATTATGGCTTATAAACTGACAAGACAAATAAGAGGGGATGAAAGAGAAAGCAAACAGCACCACAAGACTGTGGACCTCTACTGTGTATATACCAGGGCTATTTTTAGGGCGATTTTTCTTAAACCTCGCAACAACTTTGTGAAGTAAACACTATTACTTTCATTTTGCAGAAATTGAAACAGAGGTTTTTGAAACATGTCCGGATCAAAAACAAAACAAACAAAAAAACCCAACACTTTCCAATGTTTCATCCTGAAAATTTTCAATCATACAGGAAAACCTAGATTCTATACTCAGCATTTTACTATGCTCACTCTTTCATCTATGTATCTGTATTTTAATCCCTCTATCCATCCATTGATCCATCTTAATTTTTATGCATTTCAAAGTAAGTTGGAATACTTTGATATGTGTATCATGAAGTAGAGTCCAATACTTGTTTAGGTTCTTTTTTTTTTCCCCTTTGAGACATTTTACATACAATGGTGTTCATACAAGGGTACCATTATAGAAATTCAGAAAATCACATACGTATGTACACTCCAAACCTCTACTAAGTACAGAACATGAACATCATCCAGAAAGTTCCTTTATGTCTTTTCTGAGTAAATTTACATCTTAACCCTTAGAAGCAATCAATGCTCTGATTTTTTCCACATGGGTTATCTTTCCCTGTTCTTACTCCTCATAGAATGGAATCCTAGAGTATGTACGCCTGTGTAAGCCTTCTTTCACTGGGCATAATTTTGACATTCATCCTTATGTTTGTGTGTATTAGTAGTTTATTCTGTTTATTGCTGACTAGTATTCCATGGGTAAATATATCACAGTTTATTTATCCATTTTCCTACTGATGGGCGCTTGGGCTGTTTTGTTTTGGCTATTGTAAATAAAGCTGTTATGAGTAATTCTTGCACAAATCTTTTGCAGAACATAACATTTCAAAGCACAGCGGTCCAAGTCCATTTGACTCCAAAACTCACATGCTTTCCGCTACACCCTGGTGCTTCTCTGTGGTGCATCCCATTGCCCTATTTTATGTAGAATGTACTTCCGGAGTTTTTATCCTAAAATAGTTCATTACAGTGTAAACACAAATGGGGAAATACAATCTTTAGACAAAAAATACCCAGATACAAATTCGGGTCTTAATTAGCCATCCTCCAATAAAATATTCATCTTTGTATCAGTTTTTTGGAAGAATATTTATTATTTTACATGTTTATACTATCCAAATAACTCCTTTTTCTAAAGGTTTTCAATATAACTTTTTTGTAATGTGTAGAATATTATTAATCATAACATATCGATTAAAGTTCCTCAAATTACAAAAGAAGTATGGTTAAATTCATTATATGTTCACTTGATATAAAATAAATTGTTAAAAGAAAGACAACATAGCAGTGTAATAAAATACTGTTTCTATTATTTTAATTGGAAAAATCAGAGTAGAACATTTCATGCTGATTACCACTATAATAATTTTTTTAAAATATATACGTGTATTCATAGAGACTAGAAGGGAGCTTTGAAAAATTGAAAATAACAAATATATTGGGATGGTAATCTTAGGTCACATAAGGAATTTAGACTAGGTCTAATCATGGGTAAATCATGTGTAAAAAGTATTTTCTGAAAAAAAATTTTCTTAACATTGTTATAATACTGTATATCTAATAGGTATAAATCTGAAGAAAAGTTCTTCAAATTTAGGGCTGCCATATATTGTGCAATCCATACATTGCACAACTATAGGTGGGCTGTTCCCATTCATTTAGACAGAAGTTTATTTATAAAACAAGTTTTCCAGAAAATCAAAGTTAAAATGTAATTTGCACAAAGATGCATTTGGGCAATTAATGGGACTGTTCAAATTATAATCTTCCTCTAAATTGCAATGTCTTATCTGTTAGCTTGGCCTACATCTGCCTTTGTAGAGCTAAGCTATATAAGATGAGTACCCTTCTCCATTCTATTACCCGTTTTTCCAAACAAATTATCAATATTTCCAATTTTAAAATTTTCCTCAGTACTATTACCATGCTCTTTGGATGGAGGCATCCACAGAAAGTTGTTCAATGACTAAGCCTTTCCTTTAGGTTATCCTTCTTTTTATGCCATAATGACGGAAAAATACCACTCAATCCTGTGTGACAACAGCAGTCTTTACTGTCTTGAAAGACTGGTCCACCTTCATTAATTGTCTCCTATCTTCTGGTCAACGAGAAGGGCACTACATAGAAAATTGACTGTCTCCCACACAGAACTTGGAAAGACCCTTCTTGGGGCTTCCTTTACACCTAGGGCCAGGCTCTGCCTAACATATCACCCACCCCAGGTTTTGCATCAGAAGCTGGCAACATGAAGCAACAGGATTTAGTGGTTTTGTTCTGGCAAAATGGTGCAGTGGTCTGGCCGCCATGTCCCTTGGTTGCTAGACATACACAGTGAGGTATGTTCCCCGGGCGGCTGGATCAGCTCAGAGCAGGACTTGGGGAATTGTTTTTGACTGCAGAGTCTCCAAGTTGGAGCTGGTTCCCGAACTCATCTAGCTGAGTCCTTTTTGACGTGTGCAGATGCAGGTCAATCACAAAGCTAACAATATTTAAGCTTCAGGGCCCCTCACTCACATTGGCCCTTCCAAGGTCATGGGAGGGGCCCAGCAATGCATTCATAGGATCGTATATTTTCTTAAAGTTTGCAAAAGTAATATATTTACCTGCAATCAGTGAAGACCCCTAATTCTTTGCGTTCTGACACTGATATCCTTTTTGTCACCTTTTCCTTGTGTAGGTGACGTAGGAGTGGTCATGGGATATTTGGGATCTGGTTTAGGGGCAGTTAAGCTGGAAAAATATTTGGTTTGGGTTTCACTTAGATGACTCACAGGCCCTTCAGTGAGTAGTTAAGCTCTTGCTATCTCTCCTGGTAAAGGAAGGACTCCCAGGAATTCTCCTGCTACATACTGTGCCAACTCACACTGCACGTTTTCCACATTATCGCTCATGTGGCATGATGATGAAGGGGCTCAGGACTGGAGGTTGTCTATCAGTGTCCTGTGTCTATGTCATATAGCTCCCAGCGCCAGGAGTACGTGGGTCACAGAGGAGGGCCATGCTAGAGAAGAGATTGGGTTCTTTCTCTTCTCTCTGTAGAAAGTAATATTGCCCCCCAAAAAATTCTGTTATGAAGAAAAGAGGGGGAAAGGAATATTATAGAGATGTATCAGGTAATTTCTGGATTGTGTGGTGTTTGTAATACTTGATTGCTTTTTAAACATTTGTAATTGATCTTAATAAATATTCACTTTCAGACTTAATTGTATATTCTTAAAGATTGGAGTACCCCAATTTTAATAAACTTCTGGACCCTCAAAATTTGTATCTGACCCTATGAATATGGTTGGGAAATCGAGGTCTTCCCAGATGACTATACTTACTAAAAATCTCTCAGATCTGTTCCCTTCCTCCCACCCCCGCTGTGACTCTCTAAATCCAAACTACCTCCCCATCTCCCATGTGGACAGCTGCAATGACCTCTAACAGGTCTCCCTGCCTGCATTCTTGATCCCCAAAGCCCATTTTCCATAATACAGCCCAGGCTTTTCTCTAAAATGTAGACCCTTAAATGGTTCCAGTTGTTTTAAACCTTTCACCAACTTCCAACTGTTCTTAGGGTTGGTCTAAATGTCTTAATGAGACCTAAAATGCCCAGCATGGTCTGGCTCCAGCTGACTTCCCTGGGCCCATCTCCTGCTGCTTCTTCACTCTGCAGTCTAGTCCTTCCTTGGACTCTCTGGTGGGCTGGCTGATCAGTGCCTCCTTGACCTCATCGGCTTTTAGACACTCTTGTCTCACTCCTCACTGTGGTTGCCCACGACTGACTAACCCATGAATAGAGTTCTCACGTGCCGGGAACCAAAAGAATGGACCAGGATCCTCTCTTTGAGGGCCTTCTCTCTCTAAATTAAATTAAAGACTGGTTTTGTATCAGTCAGAGCTCTGTGTGGGAATTTTAAGCAGGAAGGAATTTGACACAGAGAATCAGGGGCTTATAAAATCATTGGAAGGCCTGAAAGATCAGATTCCAAGCATTCAGAAACGACTCCCAGAATAATATAGAGTGGACTTATCAGCTGAGCTCCTGTATCTAAGGCCACCTAATGGAGCAATGAGTTCAAGCTGCATTGTTTAAATCCAGGGATGAGGTTGAAACACAACTACCCCCATAACTGCATTCTCCCAGAAGCTGTAGATGTCGAATGCTGCCTCAGGAAAATCTCACATCACCCGATCTCGTAGGCTAGTAGAAACCCCCCCCCAAAAAGGCAGAGAAAATAGCTTCCCCATGCTATCTACCTTCCTGCAGATGCTTCTAACTGATGTCTAGATCCTGATTGCTAAGAAGTCTGGGAAATGTAGTTTTCTAATCTACCCGACAAGAAGGAGGGTGGAACGGAGGTTGAGAGGGCCACTCTACTGTATCCACCAATGGTGGGTGAATGTTTGGGTTAATATGGAGTGAGGCCTGGGGCCAGAGTCACAGCAGGCCAAGTTTGTGCAAGCCAGATTTATGGTAGAGGGAGCAAAGGAGATGCGCAAAATAAGAGAAAGCTCGGCAGAAAGAGAGCAGGAGGATGAAAAATCATAGAGTGAAGCAGAGAGGTGGAACTCTAAGGCCCCAGGAGAACGGTCTTGGCTTTTGGCTTTCTATGAAGTCTGGCTGTGTTTTATACTTGCCTTCAGTACTTGAGGGACTGGGTGGTATGATCTTTTCCCTCCCTCCCCACTCCCTCCCCATCCCCCTTTGCCAGATGCTTCAGTCTTCTCTGTCCTCCCTCCCCCCAGGCTGGGCCAAGGACGCACCTCTCTGCCCCCATGGCACAGAGTGCAGCGCTGACATAAGGAGAAGCATGGAGCGCTGTGATGATTTCCCAACTTGTTCTCTCTAATAAACTGTAACCACTGTGAGGGCGAGTTGTGACCACCTGTTCATTGCCACTCCTCCAGAGTCCAGCGTGGTGTCTGAAACCTTGAGTCACTCACTAAATATTTGCGGAAAGAAATACAAAAGAAAAAGATGGAGAAGAGGGTATAAACAATCAAACTTCAAATTGATCACGTGTTGTTTCATTAAAGCATCATTTTGAAAGTAGCTTCTTGGACTAGTTGGTTTTAATTCTGGCTGTACCACTTACTGTCTCTGGAAGTTCTTTATGACTCAGTTTCCTCATCTCTAAAATGGGATAATAATAGTACCCAACTCATAGGGTTCCTGTGAGGATTAAATGTATTAATGTAAAGGAACTATTTAGAACAATATCTGACCATAATGATCCTCAAAAAATGATAGCTGTTTTTGCACCCAAGGGCTCCATGGAAGTATAAGTAATACTAGGAAAAATATTACTGGTTTAGGAGTAAGATCATATAAATTCTAACGTGTTTTTTGTTTATTATCCACATGACTTTAGGCCATTCAAATAACCCATCTAGGCTCTTTGCTTATCTCTAGGATAGGAAAACATGAACTTGCTTTGCCTAAAGCTGCTGATTTTTTTGCCATGCAGCCAAGCTCCCTTCTTTCAGCAAAATCCTTGTAATTTTCTGTTGGGAAATGACATGCCATTTTAGAGGACCTGTCAACTAATGTGCACCACTCTCTAGCCAAGGGGTCAGCTTGTAAACCCCTGCCATGACAATTAGATGTTCTATCCCTGGAATGTGAGTCTTGAGAGATAACACTAGGTCAATACCTGGGTGGAACAGTCAGTCATTCCTGATGGCAGAACAGAAAACTCTACCCACTATTACCTATTTCTCCAGAACTTTCCTGGTTTCTCTCAAGACTTCGTTCTTCCTATTTTTTCCTGCAGTCCTATAAACCCCTCCAAAGCCCAGCTACAAATTTGTTTTTGGCTAATGTTGACCAGAGTCCAAAGATTCCCCAACATAAACTGTCTCAAAGATTTTAGTTAAGATAAAATCAGACAAGTATCTGAAATCACTTTGAAAACTGTTCAGGTGCTATATGAATATAATTTACTTACTAATGAAACAGCAATAACAACTGTAGAAGAGAATCAAGTTAATGCTCAGTCTATTTGTTTATCCGTTCAAATCAGGCTCTCTTTCTAAATAAGGACGGAAGCAGCATATGACAATAGACTGGCAACTGATACAGTGGTGATAAACCAGAAAGGTCCACGTATCTCCAGCCTCTACAATAGCATGACCTGACTCAACATTTCACAGAGCCACATGTCCAACTGGAGGCCCCTAGTGAGATCTTTAACTCTCAGACAAATCTGGGGGCTGATCTTACTACCAGGAGAGAAGGGGAGAAGAGAGAGTGTCAAGAATATAAAGGATTGGGGGTATATCTTTATTTTTCAAGCTCCATCTTCAGACAGTTTACTCTATGAAATGGCAGGGGTCAACGTCCCAGTCCTTCTTTCCCTGTTGGTAAAGAAAGTTGATATCGTAAAGTGGAGAGAATCAACTTTGGCATTAAGATGGGAATGGATTGGCTAGGAAAGCACTTCCTAATTCATCTTCTACAGAGGTTTGAGATGTTAACAGACATTCTGAGGAATTAAAAACCCTCTTGCACTGTTGGTGGGAATGTAAATTGATACAACCACTATGGAGAACAGTATGGAGTTTCCTTAAAAAACTAAAAATAGAACTACCATATGACCCAGCAATCCCACTCCTGGGCATATATCCAGAGAAAACCATAATTCAAAAAGACACACGCACCCCAATATTCACTGCAGTACTATTTACAATAGCCAGGTCATGGAAGCAACCTAAATGCCCATTGACAGACAAATGGATGAAGAAGATGTGGTAAATATATACAATGTAATATTACTCAGCCATAAAAAGGAACAAAATTGGGTCATTTGTAGAGATGTGGATGGACCTAGAGACTGTCTTACAGAGTGAAGTAAGTCAGAAAGAGAAAAACAAATATCGTATATTAACACATATATGTGGAATCTAGAAAAATTGTACAGATGAACCGGTTTGCAAGGCAGAAATAGAAACACAGATGTAGAGAACAAACGTATGGACACCAACGGAGGAAAGTGGCGGTGGTGGGATGAATTAGGAGATTGGGATTGACATAGATACACTAATATGTATAAAATAGATAACTAATAAGAACCTGCGGTGTACAAAAAAAAAATTGTGGAGGCTCTTTCATCAGCCAGAAAGTTTGAGAAATTTCCCATATTATATACTGTACTTGACACACCAAAAAAAATTTTTATATTTAAGAAAATTTTCAGTATAGACATGAAATAATTTTAAGGTAGATTTCTCCCAAATCCTTAGTTTTAATCCTTAATTTCTCCATAAAAATAAATTAATTTAAAAAAATGCACTTTTAGGAGGACACAGTTTGGGCAATCTGCATTAAGCTATTGGGGGTGGTTTTGCTCACAGCCACCCTGGTACCTGAATTAACTCTTCTCTGCTGCCCCTTTTTTAGTAAATTTATTTATTTATTTATTTATTTATTTATGTATGGCTGCGTTGGGTCTTTGTTGCTGCGTGCAGGTTCTCTCTAGCTGCAGCGAGCGGGAGCTACTCTTCACTGCAGTGCGCAGACTTCTCATTGCGGTGGCTTCTCTTCTTGTGGAGCACGGGCTCTAGGCGCGCGGGCTCAGTAGTTGTGGCACGCGGGCTCAGTAGTTGTGGCTCGCGGGCTCTAGAGCACAGTCTCGGTAGCTGTGGTTCACAGACTTAGTTGCTCCGCGGCATGTGGGATCTTCCCTGACCAGGGCTGGAACCCGCGTCCCCTGCATTGGCAGGCGGATTTCTAACCACTGCGCCACCAGGGAAGTCCTCTGCTGCCCCCTTTTGATAGACAGAGGGAAGAGCATGTTTCTAGCTGCAAGGGGCCAAAGGGAGCAGGAGACTGCCAACAGTAGCTGCCAGCTATCTGCTGGGAAAAGAGAGCACCAAATCGATCTGAGGAGTTGCTTTTGTCAACTGCTCTGCGAGTTTTGTGGCTCCGGTTAGCTGTTCATTCGTGTTTCCTGCCCGCCTGCCCGGAGTAAAGGGAACATGTGCATTCATTCAAAAACTCATCCACCTATCCTCAAATATTTATTATATGCTTACTCTGACCCTGGCCCAATGCAAGGTGATGATGAAAGAGGCCCTCTTGTGCAAGAACCCAAGACCTTTCCAGCTGATCTGACTATATTCATTGCACCTGTGCCTGACCTTCTTTTTGACTCTAATATTCTTTCTCTCTAGACGTGACTCTCAGAGACTGAAGCCTTTGATTGAGGTTTCTTCTTCTCGCATAGGACAGCCATCTTTTCACAGTTTTCCAGACCCAAATATTATTTCGTAAGGACACTTTGCTTTATAGTCATAAATGGGCTCTTTGGGTTCATATGATTTTCACTATCTCCAGAATCCTTATGTCATTCTGTCTTGTTCTGAGATCTGAGGAAGAATCTGGATCGCAGAATCTACCACTTGAAACTCTCTTGAATACGAAAGGTATTCACCCTGGAAAGAAATTCTAATGGAATTCTTAAGATCTAAAAGTGTCATTATCCTGAGCGTGGCTCACAATAAATGGAGCATTTTAGAATTTCTCTAGAAAAAAAGAGATGAAAGAACATTCATGAGGCAGTTTCTAGCCCCTCCATCTTTTTCCTGGCAATAAGCCCTAGTAAATATAATTTTCTTCCTTGTTATTCTCCCAGGTACCTACTTTCCATTTCCTACTCTACATGCTGAAACATTTTAAATCCCATAGAGGGCAGTTAAAAATGCATAGAATGGCCAAATTTGCTATGGTCAGGGAATTAGATAACCAAATTTTTTATGAACCTCCTGAGAGAAATTGTATTTTAATCATCATCCTTATATGCATTACACACTTCCCTGCCTTAGTTAACATAGAGTTGGAACCAGATGGAATATTTTCTGGATTATTCTGGGTAATGAGAGTATTGAGGTGTCATACAGCGATGTCCTGAAGAGTAGCTGATGGGCAAAAATATGAAGCCAATTTCACTCTTTCACACAATTTCTTCTAGCTGGTGGTCCTCAAATATTTCTGCTCAAGTACACCATAAAAAAAAAAATTGGAAAACTCTTGAGAAATTCTGCACCTCTTCATATATTTTTAAGCTGACATCTAA
Organism: Phocoena sinus; assembly: GCF_008692025.1. Lineage (NCBI taxonomy): Eukaryota > Metazoa > Chordata > Mammalia > Artiodactyla > Phocoenidae > Phocoena > Phocoena sinus. The sequence goes on along the minus strand of NC_045774.1, from coordinate 29,145,260 downwards.
ATGTTTTACGATAAATTTAAATATTTACAAAGTCGGTATCTTCCAGGGTACTGTATAGTGTATATATCCTTTAAATATATTCACTAAAAACAAGGAACTATAGATTCAATCTGTGGATAACATCTGTCACGTATTGTGATAGACCTCAGTGTCAAACCAAACTGTCAAATAACAACTTATTTTCCATGAGGAAATATTTAAACTCATTTTTTAAGTTCAAATAACCACATTAATGTGCATCTTTTGTGACAGTTTTCTCATTCCTGAATTCTTGTTCTAAAATAGATTGATGATAGATGGAAAGAAGGAGAGAGGTTTACATGAGTTGGAACCTGAGACGTGAAGTTGGCATGAGGAACAGGCAGGCCCGATGACTGCCTCATATTGGAAAAATTGTAAAAAAAAAAAAAAAAGCAACTGGAACTCTCAGGTCATGAAAAGACATGGAGGAGCCCTAAATGCATATTACCAAGTGAAAGAAGCCATCTAAAAAGGCTACATTCTGTATGGTTCCACCTATTTGACACTCTGGAAAAGGCAAAACTATGGAGATATAAAAAGATCATTGGTTGCCAGGGATTGGGGGGAGAGGGGGATGAATAGGCAGAGCACAGAGGAATTTTAGGGCGATGAAACTGCTCTGTATGATACTGTAATGGTGGATACATCTTTGCACATTTGTCAAAACCTATGGAATGTGCAACACCAAGAGTGAGCACTAATGTAAACCGTGGACTTGGGATGAAAATGATGAGTAAATATAGGTTCATCAGTTGTAACAAAGGCACCATTCTAGTTCGGGATGTTGATAGTGGGGAGAGGGGGAATATAAGAAACGTTTGGGGGCTTCCTTGGTGGCGCAGTGGTTGAGAGTCCGCCTGCCAATGCAGAGGACACGGGTTCGTGCCCCGGTCCGGGAAGATCCCACATGCCACGGAGCGGCTGGGCCCGTGAGCCATGGCCACTGAGCCTGCACATCCGGAGCCTGTGCTCTGCAACGGGAGAGGCCAGAGGCCCGCGTACTGCCAAAAAAAAAAAAAGAAGAAACGTTTGGGGCTTCCCTGGTGGCGCAGTGGTTGGGAGTCCACCTGCCGACGCAGGGGACATGGGTTCGTGCCCCGGTATGGGAGGATCCCACATGCCGCAGAGTGGCTGGGCCCGTGAGCCATGGCCGCTGAGCCTGCACGTCCGGAGCCTGTGCTCCACAACGGAAGAGAGGCCCGCATACAGCAAAAAAAAAAAAAAAGAAATGTTTGTACCCTCTGTTCAGTTTTGCTGTGAACCCAAACTTACTCTTAAAAATAAACTCCTTTTTTTTTTCTTTTTTTAAAACACAACTGAACTAGATTTGGCCAAAGTCAATCTGAACTTGTCTGGGAATGTGTCACAGGTGGTGTGGTACCCGACTAAATTAGCTCTGGCGTGGGGAACGGTGCCGACACTGGTCCTCTGTGTGTGGATACCATTGTCTTGCTGGGGTCAGAGAAGGTCAACCCCTCTAAATGAAGGATGCAATTTCAGGAAGCAAGTGGAAATTCCCACAATCATCCTGAAAAGAGGCAGTTCTAGAAACCAAAAATGAAAACTTGGAGCTCAGGGATGAGACTGGGTGGGCTTGGAGGGAAAAGTCCTTTCTTTTGGACTATGGGGAAGAAGGTTCAGGAATGAGAGGGAAGGATGTGCCCCGGGAACTCCTGTTGGAGGCCCAGCGGTGAGAGGAGTTTGCTTCTGGAACAGGAGGTAGGCGGGTAGATGGCAGGAAGTTAGCCTGGGGCCAGCCCTGAGCTCCTGAGCTGTTATTCTTTGCGTCTGTGCTGCCTACAGATGTGACAACTGTGGCGGCTGGTCGCAGCTACCTCTGGGGAGTTGAGGTCATGGTCTGTGCACATGCTCAGGACACAGGCGGAGGCAGGAAAGCAGGGCTGCCTGAGGGGCCCCAAGGCTAGCTTTTCTCCTCTGTAAATTCTGATGGCTGGCCAGCCACTGAGTTCCAGGGAGGCCTGAGGGGCTGTGGCTCGCACCCATCTCTTTTCCTGCACCACGTGTTCTTTACACCTCCACTCCCCACTAGGAGCCTAGGAAGGAACCTCAGCCTAAAGGAAAACAGGTACTCCCCCATCCCTACCCCCGCAAAGCATCTGTAAACTTAAACAGGCTTAGTACCTGATAAAGGGAGGGGTAATTCTGCTCCTCCCCCAGTGAATAACATGAATTTGTGAGAGCTCTTTTGAGTGTCTGAAGCCATTTTTTGTTATGTGCTTATTTATGAGTTTGAGCCATTCACGGGTGGGTAATGATATCAGAAAGGTAGGGTCTGAATATATATGGAGATGGAAAAATTCCTATCTTAAGATTCATTCATCTTTCTCCCCCATCAACTTTCCAAATTTTGTGGGAATTTCATATGGACAATTCATGAAGATACTGAGTGTGTCCCCACCCCTGGCCCACCCCCACCTGGGCTCCCAGAATGAAGCAGGGCTTGGAGTGCCCCGAATCGGGGCTGTTGAGCAGCAGACTGGAAGCAGCAGTGACCTCCTCCCGGCTTTTGATTTGCTAAAGTCCCTGCTGATGGAGGGGCACGGCGCTGGATTGCCCAGCACACAGCGGGTGGACCAGTGCCTGGGGCTTCTAGGAGTTTCTTATGGCTGATGGGACGAGGTACAAACTGGGTGGCCTCAAGTGGCAGAAATGTATTCTCTCGTAGTTCTGGAAGCCAGAAGTCTGAAATCAAGGTGTCAGCAGGACCGTGCTTTCTCTGAGGACTCCAGGGAAGAACTCTGCTTGCCTCTTCCAGCGCCTGGTGGTTGTTGGCAACGCTCGGTGTTCCTTTGCTTGTGGACACGTCACTTCAATCTCTTCTTTTGTCGTCACTTGGCATTCTCCTTTTATGTCTGTGTCCTTTCTGCTCTTCTTATAAGGATGCCAGTCATAATGGATTAGGGCCCACCCTACTCCAATATAACCTCATATTAACTAGTTACATTTGCTAAGCCCCTATTACCAAATAAAGTCACATTTTGAGGGTCCAGGGAAGACATGAATGCCGGTGGGGAGGGGGTACTGTTTAATTCAGAACAGGCCTGAAGAATCAGAGAAACCCTCAACAAGCAGGGTCTTGAGAATTTGGGGAAGAGACAGAGGGTTTTGTGGTACCACAACTGGTGAGGATTCCCAATGTCCCCTCCATAGGGTCCCAGACGGGTGCCAGGGCTTTGGTCACAATGGCTACCTGGTGCACTTGAAAGGGCCATGACTACTATTTCAGCAAAGATCCCTGGGTCCAAGTGTGGCACCAAAGCACTGAAACCACCTTGTGAAGGGATTACGGGGCTTGTAAGGTAGAGGGCTCCTCAAGGATCGCTGTTGACCGGTGACCAGAGGTTGCTTCTCAACACTCTGAACCATGTGAGAACTCCACATCATTCATCCAACCTGGGAGAGAAGGAGCTCCCAGATGACTGAGACTGAATGTTCTGCCAACTGGGGCTTATATAGTTGATTTATAGGAATTCAAAAACTGTGACATTTCTTACACCCTGTGATGTAGAATGAAATTCCTAACAACTACATGAGAAAAAGAGTTCCAGGATTTATTTGAATTCTTGTAAAATCCATGGCTGATTACAATCCATAAAATTGGAGGCCTTTGATTTTTTGATAAGGCCTTGACCCTTTTGGAGAACTGGTCAACAGGGCTGAGTGTGAGGACTTTCATAAGTGACTGTTGATTGGGGAAAACCAGTGGATTTTGAACTAATACTTAAAAAAAAAAACAACCCTATAAAATGCTTCAAAACTCCCGCGCAGACACTAGGCTAGGTGTTTACCAAAAAAAGCCAGAAAGAGAACACAAAGATGGCCTTGTTTGAGTTTATTAAAGAGATCTATTTTGCTACATAACCCAGGAAAGCATCATAAAAGGGGGAAATGTAGTTGGAGATCTTTGAGGCCTATCTCAGATTCTTAATTTCTTTCAAAAATTAATCTTTTCTAGAAAAATAAGAGCAACCCCAGTGTCTTCCAGCCCGGTCAGATAGTCTGAGTTACAGGCTAAGCTGTTGGAATTGGTTGGGGTGGCAGTGGGGGGAAGGGGTGGGGGGAAAGCCCATGGTGGAAATCAATCAGGAAATAAGTGATTGTAGGTCCCAGGCTGAGAAAAGTGGGAGTATTGAGTAGATGGTGCCACAGTAACAGATTGCCAAGGCCAGAAGTGATATCCACTGATGAAATATCCCAGGTATATCACTTCAGTCTGCACATGGAGTTCTCCCTGTGTGTGTCTGTGTCCAAATGTCCTCTTTTTATAGGGACACCAGTCTTTTTATAAAGACACAATCCTACTCCAGTATGACCTCCTTAACTAATTACATCTGTAAAATCTCTAATTCCAATAAGGTCACATGCTAAGGTCCCGGGGGTTAGGATCCCAACATATGAATTTGGAGGGTGGGTACAACTGGGACTCAGCTTGGAGAAACCTTTCTTCAGACATGGTACCTGAATATCTGAGAACTTTAGAAAAGGATTTAGGGTCCACTGAAAACCAGAGGATGCTGTAGGTCAATTCCCTAGACACCCTCCCAAAGGCTGCTGAAAAGGCTGGGGTCTGTATTTAAACTGGAATTAGAGTCTTTAGTAGAGAAGCATCTGGCCTGGGAGATTTAGCAACATGTGGCTCAGAACTTGCTCATTTAAACCGGGCGTGCGCGAATGCATAGCTGAGCGGCTCATCCTCAGTGGACCCTGTGTTCCCTCCCCCTCTCCAAATGCTCTCCTATCCACTGAATCAGGTGAAAGAAAAGGGGAAGAGAGGGACGAGGGGCCCATTGTTCACTTCCCTGAAAACGGGAGCCAGACATGGATGGGTTGACTTCAGCGACCCATATCTTGCCTGCTGTGACAGATGGGAATTTACCACAGCAACGAAAAGCCCTGACTGCCCTCGTGCAGGCTTCAGGGAGCTTGGTGTGTCCTCCTGGGAGAGGGTGCTGAGGCACAGAAAGTACCCTCTGGTCTGGGACCCCGTCCAAGAGACATGGCTCTTACCTGGTCCTTGAAGGAACGGCCCAGAACACAAGTGAAGGGACCATAATGTGGAGGAAGCCCCAGTGGAAACCAGGAGCCCCGCTTCGCCCAATGTGGGAGGATCTAGAGCAAGCCACTGAGGGTTTAGGGAAGTCCAACAGCCTTGTGTTTGCTTCTCTCACGGTAGACCAAACCCAGGAATGACCAAACAGCTGGAGAGAGGAAACTCGGGCGCGTTTGCAGTGACCTTAGCAAATCAGGGCGGGAAGCAGGGAGTGGAGCTGCTCCACAGAATAAGTTTCTTAGGCTCAGCTGGCTCTTTCAGTTTTCCCTTTACTCCACACTCAGGGGTCCCCCAAATGGAAGGAATAACAGTGAAGAAGAAGAGGAACCAGGCTCCAGTTGGGGGACCAGATCTGGATTTATCAAAAATTGACTCTCTTCCTCTCTGGCTGCCTGTAAACCAGACATTGCTCCCCCAAACCTGAGGCTTGTTAGGGGCTTCACCAGACGAAGAAAATTCTAAGACTGAAATGTGTAATGCGTTGGGGGGTTGCCTCCCTGTCCACTGGCTGCAGACCCAGGCTCCCAGCCTAGTAGTCCTGAGTAGATCTAGGAAAGATCCCTCACTGACTGATAAGCTGCTTCCACTGGGGAAGCTAACATCCTGGGAAACTTGGACCTGGTCCTCTTGGAGGGATGACAAAGCAGGGAATACTGTTTTCTTTTCAGAGACTCCCAGATTGTGTGGGAAGCTAGGAGAGGGAGGAGAATGGTTTGGTTCTTTGAAAATAGCAGTTGGTGTCCTGCTGCTCGGGTGTGTTTTCCTCCCCCATCCCAGAAGATAGCCAGGCCCCAGTGTTCCCAGCCAGCCTTCTTTGTGTGGCGCGGCAGGAAGTAGCGGTTGCCAGGCACCCACAAGGCACCCCTCCCCCTGGCTTTTGTGTTGCCTGGGCCTGGGCTGATCCAGGAGAATTGTGCTGCCTGAGAGGCAGAGCCAATGGAGTCCGTGCTGGGGTTGAAAAGAACTCAGTGACTGGAGGGAAGAGCTCCCCTCCAGAACTGGGGAGGGAATGGGGCTTTTGTGATTCCACACCTAGAGAAACAGCACTTCCCGCCCCCAACATATTCACAGTGTTGAGTATTTGGGGGCACGATTGGCAGAATCCAGAGGAACAGATTCTAGGTTCACCCAGAGGGGCTGCTCCTCTCCTTACGCAGTCCTGCAGCAAAGTAGACAGCGCTGCCTCTAGCTGTCCCTCTCACTCACAAGGGTGGGTGAGCAGAGTGAAGAATGCATTTCAGTGCCCCCTGGCTCCTTCACTTACACAAATCTCCTCAACCCTCTTCTTTCCTCCCAATTCATTACAGTTATTTTTAGTTCTCCTGTTGGATTTTTCCACAGGTCTCCAGTTCTCCCTAGAGCACCTCCCAACTTTTCTAACCAAACGAATTTTTACATCCTCAATATTTATCGCATCTATGTTTTCTAGTGTCTTCGGCTCTAATTAATGTATTCATGACTTGTCTATGCGTTACGGAATTAGTCGACTGGACCCATGCAGAGGTTCTAGCCCAGGCTGAGACCCTCTGTCTCAGCCAGAGAGGTTCTTTTTCCAACTGGATTCGTGCCACCAATAATGAAACCAGTGCTGAGACTGGAACAGCACGAGGTTTATTCAATGGCCGAAGAATGGAGAAGCAGAACCTAGTTCACAAATCAGCTTCTCAACCCAATTTGGGCGGAGACGTCAAATGTATAGGAGGGTCAAGGTAAAAAAAAGGATTTGGAAAGAGTAGGAGGTTATTCATGACATATCCAAGAACAGGGGTGTGGTTTGGACCCAGAACTGAAGCAGCCATGCTCCTTTTCAGTCCTTGTATGGGCTTTCTCAGTTGTCATCATGGCAATTGTCAACTCTCAGGGCGCTGGTGGGTGTGTCATTTAGCATGCTAATGGGTTACAATGAGCATATAATGAGGCTCAAGGTCTAATGGAAGTTAAATCTTCTGCCACCTTGGACCTAAGTAGTTCTAACCAGTTCTTGTTTTTTCTCCTGGCAGCTTCCTCCTGAAACTTAGATAAGAGTAATTGGTTCCCATTCAAGGGAGAGGCAGGGGTGTGATTCTGGGGCAACAGCCTTGGTAACATATAGAGTGATTTTAAAAACTGATATTCACCATACAACCTTTACAACAAGAAGATTATGAATATATTATTCTCTATAGAACTAAGTGAAGTAATAATACAGGATACATAAAGAAATGTTTTCATATGTCACTAGAAGCTGTGACACTAGGAGAAAAAAACATGTCCAAATGTTAAAATCAAATAATTTATTGTTTTACACTCTATCAATTACTCAAAATTATACCACGTTTTAGATTGCTTCATATTTGAACCTTGAATTTCTTATAGATGTTTGTTCTTTTAGCTTGTAATTGCCTTTGTATTTTCCTAAAAGAAGTGTATGCCTTTACCTTCTCACTAAGGTCATCTATATTCTTAATGATATTTGTCAAGGTGAATTCACCGACCTTCTTTGACTTCTTGTTTTAATTTGAACACGTTTTTTTCCCATTCCACTGCATAATCTTCATCATGGGTTTGTCTCCTCTTTCTTGACCTCATACCTTCTCCTTTTGATTCACTTTAAGATTTCCTGAAGTATATCCACAATATTTTTTTTTCAAAAGGGTAAATAGTAGAAAACTTTCTGAGCTTGGAATGTCTGAGAATACTTTTGTTTTGCCTTGATGTTGGAGTAATGGTGTGGGTTAGTATATAACTAGGTTAAAATAAGAACTTTGAAGGCATCCAGCAATAGGATGCCCACTTGATTTTCTTTCCTTCTCGAGAGATTGTGGTATTTCTCTTCCCCTCTCCTAAAATCTTTTAAGCTCTTTTATTTATTGCTGGTATTTTGAAATTTTATATCTTGGTATGAATCTTTTTTCTCCCTACCTACTAATCACTTGCAACAGTCTTCAATCTAAGTAATTAAATTTTTCTTTATATTTTAGAAATATTCTTGTATTATTTCATTTATTATTTCCTCCCCTTTATTTTCTCTATTTTCTATTTCTGGAACTCCCATTGACCAGATTTTCATTTGATCTACCATGTATTAGTTATCTATTGCTGCATGACAAATTATCACAGCTTAAACAGCAGCTTAAAACAAAACACATACACCATCCCAGTTGTTTCCATAGGACAGGAGTCTGGCACAGCTTAGCTGGGTTCTCTGCTCAAGATCTCGAAACGCTGCAATCATGTCAACTGGGCTGCAGTCTCATCTGGAGGCTTGATTGGGGAAGGATCTGCTTCCAAATTTGGCAGAATTCATTTCTTTGCATCTGTTGGACTCAGAGCCCTGGCTTATTGGGGGTTGTTCAATGAAGGCCACCTTTAAATCCTGGAAGCCCCTCTCAGATACTTGCTACACACAGACCTTCAATACGGCTGTTCTCTTTTTCAGAGCCAGCTGGGGAGAGAGAATCCCTAGCACTAGTCTTCTATCAAGAAAAGGTCTTGAATAAGGTAATGTAGTCACAAAAGTGGCACTTCATCACCTTTACCATAGTCAATTCACTAGAAGAAATTGACAAGTCCAGCACACACTCAATGGGAGGAGATTATAGCAGAGTGTGAACACCAGGAACAGGGGATCATGAAGGGAGGCACCCTAGAGTCTGTCTGCATTCCAGGTCTCTTAATCATACCCCCTGAAGCTCTCACACACAGTTTTTATTTTAAAATATTTTTTCCATTAATTTATGCTCTGGAAGATTTGCTCTTCTTTATTTGTCTGTTCTTCCTGAGAATAAGAGGCCCATGACAGAGGAGATGTGAAGTAGATATGTGCACATCACAATAGTGTAATGTCTGAATGTCCAGTGAGGGATGTGTTTCAGAGAGGAGAGTGGTCAACTATGTTAAAATTGTGGGGGTTTTTGCTAATGAGTCAAGGAAGATGAGGACTGATCATTCCCACACTGGACTTAGTAACATGTGATCATCCTGACCTAGGCAAGAACAGTTTTGGTAGAATAATGAGGATAAAGCCTATTGGGAATGGGTTCAAAGGAGAATGGGAAGAGAGGGACTAGAATCAGGAACTGTAGACAACACTGAGAGGAGATTTTCTATTAAGAGAAACAAAAAAAAATGGGGCAGTAGTTGGACAAGGATGCAGGGTCAAGAGATTATTTAAGACGTGAGAAGTTATTGCACATTTGTGTGCTGGTGGTAGTGATCCAATAGAGAAGAGAAAAAATAGAGTGATGCAGGACAGAAAGAGGACAACAGTAACCTTTAATAGGTAAGGGAGTAATAAGCTTTAATAGACAAGAGAGCATAGGATCTGATGCAACAGTGGGAAGGTTGGCCTTAGATAGGAGCCTAGATAGTTTATAGTAAGAGGAAGGATGATGGTTGGGAAGGAAATGTTAGGAGCAGGAATGTGGCCTATTCCCAACAGAGGGGGTATGGGAGGGGCATGGTTGACCTTGACCAGACCTCCTGGTAAATATGTTAATGATATTTACTGTCAGACAGACAGAGAGAGAGAGAGAGAGAGAGAGAGAGAGAGAGAGCTGCCAGGTGTCAAGGTGGTCAATTAAGACAACCTAGAGCTATATAACAACCCACATCATTACTCCAACATGAAAGCAAAATAAAGGCATTCTCAGAAATGCATATCTCAGATGTTGTTCTACCATTTACCCCCTGAAAAAAATATTGAGGATATATCTCAGCAAAACTTAAAATGAATCCCAGGGAGGAAAAGGTATGCAGTCAAGATTGCTTACTGTAAATAAGCCTAAAATTTATGGAGTTTTGCAGCATGACTGTTGGGGAATGGACAACATGCAAGTATGCCACATACCTTGCTCAGAAATCTGAAAACAAAATTCATTCTAATGAGGGGGAAAGAAGCATTCTAAAAAGCTGTGTCTGACAGATTGAGGCTTTTTCCAAAAGAAGTGCCACATCTGTGCCTGCTTCTTGCCTGTAGTCTTTGAGTTATTAGTGAAGGTTGGTGCTAGATGAGATCTGTGATTCAAGTGAGTTGGCTTTGACAATTCAACTCTTCTACTCTGAAGGCGAGTAGGTGGGTACTGTTACTGTAGGAGGGTGGTGGGCACAATAAAGTTTTTTTTTTTTCAATTCTCTTTGTTTCCCTGGGTAAACTTTGATTTCTCCAGAATTAATCATTCTGTTTATTCCCCTTGGTCCTTCTCTTTTGATGACTAATTTTGGGAAGCTGCTTGGTTACCTGGCAACAAACTGGCTGAGTCTCATGGTTCACTCTTCTCAGGGCAGAGCCTGAAGATTCCTCTGTAATCAAGGGCTCTGCCTGCCTCCACTGGGGTGGGAGTTTGGTACCCAAACTCAACTTCTCACTTAGCAGCCCCTAAATTTCTCCAGATGTGGACAGCTAGCATTGCCCAGAAGGTTCCTAAATAACCAGCTCCTAAGCTCAGACTTCTCAGTACCCCAGGCCAAAATGTTTATTTTTCACATCCAAGACCATTGTCACGCTCACTTTATAAGAAGCAAGAGCAAAAGGAATCAGGGTGTCCCTGCTGGGGTGCCCCACTATGTGTTCAGCTGCTCCCCAGATCAAAAAGGCCTCTCTACAAGATGTGAGAGACTGGGGTCCTCCCCGCTTCCACCACAGACAGCCTCTGGGGTGTGCCCAGATCCCGTTGGCTGTGGTCTGGTGGTCTTTGGTTGTTCTTTCCTGTTTCTATATGAAGGGTTAGACTGATTAATGGAAGTGGTTGGCATGGGTTCCGAAAGCACTGAGTAGGTCTGCTCTCCCAACAAGGCTCTTCCTGAAACCAGCATGCTGTAGAGGAGTTGTGTGTATGTGTGTGTGTGTCTCTGTGTGTGTCTGTCTGTGTGTGCATGCACTGATGATAGGGTTCACTTTTGGGTGGAAGCCATGTAGGAAATACATTGGCTAATTTTGTCGGCAAAAAGGCTAGAACTGGGCTTCCCTGGTGGCGCAATGGTTGAGAGTCCGCCTGCCGATGCAGGGCACACGGGTTCGTGCCCCGGTCCGGGAAGGTCCCACATGCCGCGGAGCGGCTGGCCCCGTGAGCCATGGCCGCTGAGCCTGCGCGTCCGGAGCCTGTGCTCCGCAACGGGAGAGGCCGCAACAGTGAGAGACCCGCGTAACACAAAAAAAAAAAAAAAAAAAAAAAAAAAAAAAGGCTAGAACTTCACTCTAAGGTTCCAGTGTCCACTCTTGGAGCCCTAAACCCAGTATGATAGGTCATCCCTTTCTTTAGATACCACATCTCTGTGCTTTTTCCCCCCTAGTGTTAAAGACAGTATTTTTCCCCCTAGTGTTAAAGACAGTATTGGCCAGTGGCTTGTTAAGTGTGAGGTGAGGACAAACAGATGGGAAGGCGGCCGCCAGTACCACGTTCTGTGGAAAGCCTTCCAATGGATGCCTCCCGCTCCTGCCCTTGACCCGCTGATGCCGAACTTAGCCTCCCTGGAGCCTGCAAAGAACAGCTGCTACCTCTCCTGATGCCTTCTCCTGAGGGCGTTCAGAATGGCTTGTCATTCAATCCCCAGTCTTCTTGCTGTATTCCAGAAATCAGCCAAACTCTCTTTGCCTGTTGTTTTCCTTCCTGTATTTCTTTATTCATAACCCATATACTCACTTAACATTTTGAACCAGAAACCTAACCCCTTTATTTTAAAAAGAGTCTGGGTTTGAAACAGTAGGTGACTGTGAACTCTGTTTTTTGTGTTTGTATAGGATGTATAGGACACTTCTGCTCTCAGTGTTTTTTGTTTTAATTTTTTAAATTATGTTTATTTATTTATTTTTGGCTGTGTTGGGTCTTCGTTGCTGCACGCGGGCTTTCTCTACCTGTGGTGAGCGGGAGCTACTCTTTGTTGTGGTGCACGGGCTTCTCATTGTGGTGACTTCTCTTGTTGCGGAGCATGGGCTCTAGGCATGTGGGCTCAGCAGTTGTGGCTCGCGGGCTCTAGAGTACAGGCTCAGTAGTTGTGGCGCACAGGCTTAGTTGCTCTGTGGCATGTGGGATCTTCCCGGACCAGGGCTCGAACCTGTGTCCCCTGCATTGGCAGGCGGATTCTTAACCACTGCGCCACCAGGGGAAGTCCTGCTCTCAATTTTGACTACAGCCTGAAAATGTTGAGTTGAAAATAATAGGTAGCAAATGTTCCCACATTCCTAAGTGAGTTGCTGCACTTCCTGCGTGGGGCTAGCAAAGAAGGTGATCAAAATCTGTTTCTGTGACCCTCCCATCTTAACATCCACCATAGGGTGTAAGAGGTTAAGGTTGAAGAGGCAGTTCCTTTGAAAAAAATGCTGTCAAACTGAGCCTCTTTTCCTCCCCCGAAGCCAGACATATAGAAAGGAGAGGGCTGCTTCATCTTTACTCAAGCCTAGTGAGAAGGGCTTCAGAGACACATCTGGAAAACTTAATGAGTGTTTCTTAGTGTTTGGGAACATGTTTGGGTCATACATAAGAAAACAAAGCTTAAAGGCTAAGCTGAAGACACATGTGAAGAGAGGGAAAGGAAAGAAGACTGTGGTGGGGAGAGGTGGTGTGTACTCAGGGATGATTTGTGGACCAAGTAGACAGTGAGGATTGTAACTAAATCCATCCGGAAGGAGCCCTACATAAGAGAGCAGCCCAGTGAGGTAATCCTGTCCGTATCACAGCAAGGGAAGCTCACCGAGTCTGGTGCTGAGGGTAGGTATTGTTATAACTGTTCAGTTAGGGAATGCATTACCCATTTCAGGGCAATGTGGAGTCTCATGAGGGGCCTCTGGAGAACCCTCAGGTGTGCTCAGAGAGAAAAGTCAGCTTGGACCCTCCATTACCCATCCTCAGGTAGAGCCCCAGATCTGCTGGTAGAGAGGAGAAAGAAGCTCAAAGAAAGAGAAAGGAAACTGACCACGCCCCTCTTTTCCACCGCAAGTTTCCAGCGCAAGGGCAGCCTGAGCTGGTAAAAAAGAAGCCTACACTTAATAAGTCTGGACTTCTTACTATACAGGGAACCCAAAATATGGATATTCGTATAAAGCTGTTACTATAATTAGAAGTAACTAGAGGTCTTCTTTTTTTTTTTCTTTTTTTAAATTTTCTGAGAGTTATTACAAGATTCTTAGGATCTGCCTTAAATTTTATTCAACAGGCAGAGAAGAAATACCTCCCCAGGGCAGGTTTGAAAGGCAATGAAGAGGAAGAATAAAGTTGTTGTTTTCTGCTTACAGTCCATGGAAGTTACATTTCCATTTTGCTTACTCAGATCCAACTTTCAAAAGTACTTTTTGAAGAAAGATGTAATTGGAATTAGAGGTAGCCATTGATATGTATAAAGACAGAACATATATTGTCAAAGTGTCCACATGTGAAAACATTCATTCATTATTAATTCATCAAAAAGAAATTGCTTACCTACTGCGTACCATGACCTAAGCTAGGGACAAGGGTTACAAATGTGAATAAGAAGGAGACAGTGCTGCACAAATTTTAGTCCAGTGGGAGAGCCAGATGTGCAAGCAAAAGATATGGCAGTGTGGTCTCATATATACAGACACAGATATAGAACTACCTAGAAGTCTTCTCCTAGCTCATGCTGCTCATTTGGATTTCTTATTTGCATATCCTTAAAATCGAAATTTGCTTGGGGAGATCCACTAACCCTAAATTTGGAATTTCCTAGAAGGGAAATAGATCACAGGGGAATAGGGGTGGAGTGGGGTCCAGGCCATAAGAAAGTTGGACCAGAAGAGTGTTTGCCCACTGCGTGACATTGATGAGACCCAGAGCTACTTGCCAAGGAACAAGTTTTGCAACAACTATTATGCAAATTAAACCCAACATTCTGTGATTAGAGCATCGTAGGAACTGGCATAGTCATATGTCTTTTATTCCCCCACATATTAAAAAAAAAATCTTAACTAAAGCTATTTCTCACACTCCCCTTTTGGGTTTGGCAAACATTACGATGAATGAGAAGAGAATGGAAAAAATTTTAATGTTTTTGGCATTTTGCCCTAGTCTAAGATAAGAATTAGAAGTGACAATAAGAATAATCTTTATGATTTTAGGGTCTTCAAATCTTTTTCCTTGGAGTTTCTGAAATAAATAAGGAATAGGAACTGCAATGCATTTTTCAGAGGTCTTGAGGAAGATAAATCTTTTGTTTTTATTCTGTCATATTAACTAATATTCACTCCTCAGAAATATGATATTTTGCCCATCCAGCTATTTAGAGATTACATTAAATCTGACAACCATTAAACTGGCATGTTTGGATTTCTTTCTACAACACTTTTAACAATTTTTGTATGGAGAGAACAGAATGCTACATTTAGCCTTTTATTTTATTATTATTTTTTTAACATTTGACCTTCCTCTCTTTGAACCTAAGTTACTTGAGCTTTGGATTTTTTTCCCGAAGTAATAGAGTAGTTTTGTGCAAAAACATGATCAACTTTTACACTGTCCATGTAGCTGTCATACAGTTTGAGGGAAGGCCCTAGCTTTCCCCTTCCTATCCTACCCTCCAAATCTCTCAGTAACAGCTACCCTTTCAAAATAAACTGAAATTATTAGGAGTGGTTATGAATATGACCTACAGTACTTACATGTGAGAAAGATTATATTATTTGTTCTAAATTAAATACATCAGCCATGTTGGGGGGGGTGTCATTGAGGATCTGAAGACTCACATGGTGAGTCAACATAGAAAAGCTTCTAGTCTTCACCACATCATTGCAATGGTTGAGACACCCGCCTGTTACATTCTCACTGCTGAGAACTGGGCCTAGCACATGGTGGGTAGTCAGTTAATGTTTGTTGAATAAATGAATGAATGGCTATTCAAAGTGGACAAAAAGTTCTGTGACCTAGGTGTCCAAGGTCATGACTCTTAGCTGTTGGTGTCTGAGGGGTTAATACACAGCATCCCGTTTTGCCCCCTGCTTAAGTTCAGGACCAACTGAGAAATAGATGTAGGAATAGTACAGATGGAGATCAAAATACCACTTTAGATACTGATAAAATTATGTTGGGGAAAATGGCCAAATGGTTTGTTAATACTAAAACTCCAGATCTAAACACATTCACCATCTAATTAGACAGGTTCACCCACCCAGCCAAGGCTGCTGTAGGCACTGGGGCACATCCTGGAAAACTGACAGTAGAACAGAGCAAAGAAAAATGGAGAAGACCTGGGATGTGCAGGTCTAATTCCTTCTCCTAACTCATTCATCAGAGTGGTTGCTTCTCCTCCCTTGGGGGATCGAGAGTTATGGATGAAGAGAGGTCAGGTGTTTGATGCCTGTGGAGGTCTCTCCATATGGGAGGAACCATCAAGAAAAAGAATAAGCGGACTCCCCATTGCATCAGTATTCAGTTCCTCTATCAGTTTTGAGCTACTTTATAAGGGAGGTCTTATCCTCTTGGGGCTCAAGGCACCCACCCATCATGGAGCCCAAACTACCTGTTCTTCCTCAGGCTCTGGAACTAATACTCCCAGCATCCTTGTCTGACCAATCATGGCTCCTCCACTCTCAATGGGCTTCCAGAACAGAAGGGCTGGTGAGGCAGGGAAGGGCTTATTCTGAGTGACTTCCACCTTCTGTTCTGCAATAAAAATATCCCAGAAGCCATGGAGCACATGGAATTTAGTTTCTTAGGATGTGAGAGGAGGAAAAGCAACTCTCATTCCTCAGGTTTCTTACAGAATTAAGAATAAAATGCAAATAAATATTCCAAAATTTATTCCCTCTTCTTGTTAAAACAGCATTTGCAATTTAAATAATAGGCATTTTTGGTGGATTGGTTTAAAATTCATCATTGATAAAAGAGAAGAAAGATAACATAAAGTTTAACTTTTCCTTCCCTGAACACGTCACTGAAAGTTTAGCACAGGAACTCAGGCATTGTACCATGTCAGAAAGAAGTCTTTTTTTTGGAAAGATGGGACTCTGGCCAGTAACAAAATAGTTAATCCTTAACGTTCTTCCTCAAAATGGGTCTTTTGGTGGCACAGGCAGTTGCCTGCTGAAAGATATATCTGAGTCGATATGACTTTCAAAATAGTTCTGCTGCCAAGAAGGCATCCAAATATAATGATAAATACAACTGTGGACAGGCTTTCTCCCGGGATGTGGATGAAGAAACCGGTCACCCAGATAGCATTTGCCACAATCTTGTGAACGTGAAGGGGAGTCAGATTTACACAGCTAGAATAACAGAGGAGAGATGTGAGTTCTTAATGACATTTTTTTTTTTCTTTATTTGCAGTACGCGGGTCTCTCACTGTTGTGGCCTCTCCCATTGCGGAGCACAGGCTCCGGACGCGCAGGCTCAGCGGCCATGGCTCACGGGCCCAGCCGCTCCACGGCATGTGGGATCTTCCCGGACCGGGGAACAAACCCGTGTCCCCCGCATCGGCAGGCGGACTCTCAACCACTGTGCCACCAGGGAAGTCCAAGGCAGTTACATTTTGATAAGGGGGGGAAGAAAGAAAAAATAAAGTGAAGGAGAAGACAGAAAGAAAAACAAAAAAGGAGGGAATTTTAAAAGCCAGCCTCTGGACCCATATATATATATTTTTTTAATTATTTATTTTTGGCTGCATTGGGTCTTCGTGGCTGCTTGTGGTCTTTCTCTAGTTGCAGAGAGCGCAGGCTACTCTTCGTTGTGGTACGCAGGCTTCTCATTGCGGTGGCTTCTCTTTGTTGCAGAGCATGGGCTCTAGTTGCGTGGGCTCTAGTAGCTGTGGCCCACGGGCTTAGTTGCTCCGTGGCATGTGGGATCTTCCCAGAGCAGGGACCGAACCTGTGTCCCCTGCATTGGCAGGCGGATTCTTAACCACTGTGCCTCCAGGGAAGCCCCTGGACCCACATTTTTACCAGACTGAAACAAAATGAGAAAAATAAAAACCATCCAGAGAGTTTTTCATGAAGGTAAAGTCACTCAGTTTAAAGGGCTTTCCTTTATTCTGAGATTATGCTCTTCTAACTATTTTTGGTATTAAAATATCCTTTAAAGGGACTTCCTTGGCAGTCCAGTGGTTAAAATTTTGTCTTCCAGTGCAGAGGGTATGGGTTCGATCCCTAGTCGGGAAGTTAAGATCCCACATGCCTCATCAAAAAAACAAAACATAAAACAGAAGCAATATTGTAACAAATTCAATAAAAACTTTAAAAAATTGTCCACATTAAAAGAAAAGAAAATCTTTAAAATATCCTTTCAAAAACAGGAATGTTGGTGATAATAGATAGCTGTTGCTTTAAAAAATATATTTTTTTCTCCCTTTGAAATAAAAACAGGGTAACTTAATTATGGTCCACCCTATTTAAAAAAGATGTGCTGGTCCATATTACTCAGCCATAAAAAGAAACAAAATTGAGTTATTTGTAGTGAGGTGGATGGACCTAGAGTCTGTCATACAGAGTGAAGTAAGTCAGAAAGAAAAAGACAAATACCGTATGCTAACACATATATATGGAATTTAAGGGAAAAAAATGTCATGAAAAACCTAGGGGTAAGATAGGAATAAAGACGCAGACCTACTGGAGAACGGACTTAAGGATATGGGGAGGGGGAAGGGTGAGTTTTGACAGGGCGAGAGGAGAGTCATGGACATATACACACTAACAAACGTAGTAAGGTAGATAGCTGGGGGGAAGCAGCCGCAAGGCACAGGGATATTAGCTCGGTGCTTTGTGACAGCCTGGAAGGGTGGGATGGGGAGAGTGGGAGGGAGGGAGACGCAAGAGGGAAGACATATGGGAACATATGTATATGTATAGCTGATTCACTTTGTTGTAAAGCAGAAACTAACACACCATTGTAAAGCAATTATACCCCAATAAAGATGTTTAAAAAAAAAAAAAAAAAAAAAAAAACAAAAACAGGAATGTTGGTGATAATAGATAGCTGTTGCTTTAAAAAATATATTTTTTTCTCCCTTTGAAATAAAAACAGGGTAACTTAATTATGGTCCACCCTATTTAAAAAAGATGTGCTGGTCCATATTACTCAGCCATAAAAAGAAACAAAATTGAGTTATTTGTAGTGAGGTGGATGGACCTAGAGTCTGTCATACAGAGTGAAGTAAGGCAGAAAGAGAAAAACAAAAACCGTATGCTAACACATATAGATGGAATCTAAGAAAAAAAAAAAAAAGTCATGAAGAACCTAGGGGCAAGATGGGAATAAAGACACAGACCTACTAGAGCATGGACTTGAGGATATGGGGAGGTGGAAGGGTAAGCTGTGACAAAGTGAGAGAGTGGCATGGACATATATACACTACCAAACGTAAAATAGATAGCTAGTGGGAAGCAGCCGCATAGCACAGGGAGATCAGCTCGGTGCTTTGTGACCACCTAGAGGGGTGGGATAGGGAGGGAGACGCAAGAAGAAATAGGGGAAGAGATATGGGGACATACGTGTATGTATAACTGATTCACTTTGTTATAAAGCAGAAACTAACACACCATTGTAAAGCAATTATACTCCAATAAAGATGCTAAAAAAAAAAAAAAAAAACACTCCAGCAGAGGATGGGTTGACTGCCAAGAACGCAAGGGCTCCACAGGACATCCATCGAGACAGAATAGAAGAAGGCTCAGGCTGATAAAGGAAGGAATGAGAACATAGGAAAGATAAGGCAAAAAGACGAGAGAGCAGAATTCAAGGGCCTTTCCATCCCCTTCCTTTATATGATCTTTGACTACTTAAATGAAATATGTATATTTCACTGTGCCTAGTACAATGGACGCTATTTAAGTGTATTCTGTTATAGGATTAGTACAACCAACCCACACTTATTTAAAGGAAGAAGAAAAAGAAAAGCAGAAAACGAAAATGGAATATTTGATGTCTGGAATCCACTCTCTCATTGGATCCTCACAAACTATCTTTTTATTCCGGTTTTATAGATGAGGAAATTGAGTATCTGAAAAATTATCTAAGGCCATAGGAGCCGTAAAGGATGAAAGCCTAATTTGAGCCAAGGACATGTTCTTTCAGCTGCATCACTACTCAGCATTACCTTCGAGGACAAAGCTGCTTATTTTAAACATTAGATTATGTTAAGATTTTAAAACTTTTACTGCAGAATATTAACCATTGCTACTGTGTTTAATTCAGCTCAATGGTAAAATGAATCTATCAGTTTTGGAATCATATACCAATTGCTGATGAAAAGTTTTTCCTGCAAGGAAAGGGGAGTGACTAAGGGTAGAATTTACAGAATCTTGCTTTGTCTTTTTTGTAATTTAAATTCATTAGCCACAGACATACATAATAGAAGATTGAAAAGGAGTTTGGCTTTTGGAAACTCCTTTACAGAACTTCCTTAGAGGGCTGGAGGGGAGGGATCAGAGGAAGCCGGTGGTATAAAACAGGCAAGCCATCATTTTACATTTTACTAAAGTGGTACAAGGTCCTTAATCAGCAAGAACGTGAAAGGAATACAACATAAGTGAAGAAGCCTGGGAACTGATTTTCAGAGTTTACCCTAGTTACATATTTTAAGGGAACACTAAATCTTAACAAAACAATGACATTTACTCTAGAAACAAAGTCTTAATTATGAATGTCCTTTAATCCCAAACGTTGCCATTGTTCATAAATTGTTCCTTATTGATAAATCTCATGATCAAACTGGAGAATGTCTGTCTGAAATTATATTTTTATCCAACCTATAGCTGGAACTTGATAAGGCAGCAGATTCAGCACTTAGTAATAAAATAAAACTCATTGTCCCAATCCTGATTTCAAACAGATTTATATATCCTTTGGCTACTGATAAATTTGGAGCTTTGCACAGTTTTGACTTAAAAGTTTCTCAACAGTGACCAAACCCAGCATCTACCCCTTTACCCTTGATGAAACACTAGAAGCAATTCTCAGTAATTCAGAACTTCTTTAATGCAACAAAAATATATGGAGCTTTGAAAGCTCCATATTTCCAAGGGACATGTGAGCATAGCTCTCTGCCCTTGACTTTCCATAGAATGGAGTCAGCTTTTCTCTCTATGTAAAACACAGGGATTGACTACTTCATTTTTTTTTTTTTTTTTTTTTTCTGTACGCGGGCCTCTCACTGTTGTGGCTTCTCCTGTTGCAGAGCACAGGCTCCGGACGCGCAGGCTCAGCGGCATGTGGGATCTTCCTGGACGGGGGCACAAACCCGTGTCCCCTGCATCGGCAGGCGGACTCTCAACCACTGCGCCACCAGGGAAGCTCTACTTCATATTTTTGAAAGTGCATTTTCTAGTTCTACTGGCAATTCTTAAGCTAGGGTAAAGTTGGCATTTTTGGGGAGGAATGAAAAAGAACTCCACGTCAAGGAGAGTCATATAAGAGCTAAGTTTGAAGTCTTAAATAGTTCAAAGACAGAAATAGGGACTCTGTTCTCTGGAAAACCCCCTAATCAGCAAAATTTCAGCCATGGTGAAGATCTGGAAATCATGAGTTAATGTCCTGTGACCTAATTTCATCTGCCCTTCATCAAAACTGTAGACTGAAAGTGAGAAAAGCAGCCCCTGGTAGCAGGGAGCTGGCTTGGTACTATCAATTAGGTCTTGGTTTTGCTAGCACTCAGAACTAAGTTTTGTCTTTTTCTGTTGAACAAACACAGTGTCACAGAACATCAACACCAAACAAGGCCATCTGTGACCATGATGGATCAGGACAAAAACAAGTTCACAAAGTAATCATGCCTGAGCACTGACAAAAATGTAAATGTTCTCCAAACCACAAAAAAATGACCGAACATCCCCCTACACTGGCTTGTAGAAGTGACTGCTGCTTCTTTACTAATTATAGCCTTGTTCTATTCTCTCTTTCTGGATAAGATTCACTAAGATACCTGTTTTTCAAGTCCTAGCCCCCAGTACCTCAGAATGTGACATTGTTTAGAAAAGTGGTCATTGTACCTAGAGAGAGTTAAGTTGAGATGGGATCATGATGAAGTAGGATGAGCCCCTAATTCAGTGTGACTGGTTTCCTTTTAGGCACTGGAAATTAAGACACAGATAAGTGCACAGGGAGAACAACACGTAAAGGTTGGTATTATGCTACCACAAACCAAGGAACTATCTAGAATCCAGGAGAGAGCTATGAACAGAGCGTTCCCCAGTGCCTTCAGAGGGAGCATGGCCCTGCCAACACGTTGATCTTGAATTTCCAGCTTCCAGAACTCTGAGATCATAAATTTCTCTCATTTAAGGCACCCAGTTTGTGGTTCTTTGTTATGGCAGCCCTAGGAAATGAATAAATACCCAAACATAGAATAATTCTTTTTTTCTGGCAGCATCAAATCCAGAGGAATCCCTGACTTCCTTGAACTCTCCTGAAAATCACCTAACACAAGCCCAAATCGTAAAGTCTTTTCTCACATCCTCTTCCCATGGTGTGTGTGCTTTCCAGTTGATAAAACCAAGCTTGTTTAATGACAACCTGTGTTCCTGGTGGCCTTTGGCTAAAGGGCAGTGACGCAACTCAGGGAACTTTTTTTTCCCAATAATATGTATAATTATGGCTTGTTTCAGTTGTTTTAGTGTCTGCTCCCAACTCTCACCTGGCAAACCTTAATTTCAGAGCATGACTGTCTATTTTCTAATACCTTGTCAACATTGTAAAAAGGCTTCTACACGTCACTGGTTGGATTTTATCCAATAACAAGTCTGCTTCAAATGTGGACTTTTCAAGTGTTTCTGCATTTTTAAGCTCACTTAAAGTGTCACACAGACTTCCCTGGTGGTCCAGTGGTTAAGACTCCGGCTTCCACTGCAGGGGGGTACAGGTTTGATCCCTGGTCGGGGAAGTTCTGTGTGCCATGCAGTGCGGCCAAAAAAAATATATATGTAAAGTGTTTCACTGTCTTTCTACTTTTGTTGTCTCCGTGTGCTGTTTTTCTTTTCAATGTTAGCCTTTTCTCTCATAACTTTCTGGTCTTATTTCATATAGGCCATGTCATTCTGAATCTTACTGAAAATTTCAAACAGTTCTCACAGTTTTTCTTCAAGGTTCTATAATCAATCATTTTTATAGGTTTCCTCTTTTGAAAATTTTCAACACCATAAGTCTCTTTTTTCAAGTCTCTTGTTCTGTAATACATTTTCAAAATCTCTGTACTTTTTTGTTTGTGTGTATAACAGGTTAGATTATTGTTAAAAAGTATTCACCTTTATGAAGGGATATATCCAATTGAGTCCAGTCTAGATCAGTAATCTGTAGCTGATCTACAGATCCATGGGGATAAATATTAATTGTTGCATGGCACTAAGATTTTGTGGTTGCTTGTTATGTGATACTAGCTAATGGATAAACCATGCTTTCTCATTTGTTTCCTTGCATATTCTTAGTCGATGGGGATAACTATCCATACCTAGACTACCAAATTGTGTGGATGGATGCCCTTAGTTTTACTTTCTGACAATTGGATGCTAGCTAAATTTTCTCTTTAAGTTTGTAACTTTTAATAGGTTAGTATACTCAGCTCCTGGCCCAAATTCTAGCAGCTAACAAATTACATTCATCTGGCTTTGTTCTGTGGCACTGATGGGATTTTATCCTGTCCTTTCTACCAGTTTTCTGACACTGAACACAAAGAGAATATGAAAAAATGATTCCGTCCAGAGCTGGCATTCTCTAAGACACTTTAGTTATGGAAATGACATATCCCCAGATTCAATGCCTTCCCTTCTTCTTGTACAATTGTCTTCCTTAAGTTGCTGTCCCTAAATGAATATAAGGAGAAAGGTACTAAAAAGAGCATGGAAATGTTGGCTAGAGGTGGGAATGGCAATCTGGCAGTCTACAAAACAACATCCACAGAGGGGAGGGAGAGATGCCTAGTTTTCTTTTTAGTTCGGTCCTTGCATTTCTGGGCCAGGAGCTGATAGTATGAAAGGTGCAAAGGTTGTGCAGTTCCCTGTGTCACAGTAAGGGCTAGGCGTTTCCACCCAGGTTATCCATTAGAGTTAAGAAAATTTCTCTTTGAATCTCAATTTTCAGTGTTGCGAGCTTTCATGTATTTCTTTCTTTCCCCATATACTTCTCTTTTCCTAAGAAATTTATTAAGAAGCAGAGAGAGGTCAGAGGCTCCTCAGTAGGTGCCATTTAAATTAGGGATTAAAAATGAATACAGTAATATAACCAGAATGTATGTTCCTTGTGGGCAGAGGCTAATTTCACATTTCTTAACTAATTTATAGCATAGTATCAGCATATAGTAGTTGTTCAATGAATTTTCTTCAATGGATAAAATCAGTTTGATCTAAACTGTAAACAATCCCTAATTATCCAGTTGGCATTTCTTGGCAACTGCGGAAGGAATTTCATACCCATGTCCAAGGTCAAAATATTCTGCTCTTCTGATATCAAGCCAATTCACTATTCACGTGATGTAAATTAGTACCAACTTCATAAGTTTATTATGAAGATTAGAGTATCACTTAAAGCAGTCAGTATAAAGCCACAATAACAACAGGTATGTCTTACGGTTAATTTAAATATTAGCTTTTATTATAAACCATTCCTAATATAAGTTCCTTGATGGTAGAACACTGGTTCCTATCATCTGTGTTAGAAACTGACAAGTCACTGTACAAGTTTATTATTTGGTGGCACCAAGACAGGTAATGAAAACCTCAGAATGATTAACCTCAAAATAGGTACAATGGGCTAAAAAAAAAAATTTGCTCCTATGTCAAAGGAGATATTCCCTGTGTAAACTTGTTCATGTTTTTAAAAATCGTGACAGGCATTAACAGCAGCTAATTCCATGTAAATTAGTATTTGAGCCCTAAGACAAAGCTGCTTGGAGAAGTTTCCTTTAATTTTGGTGCAGTAGCTCCCTGAAAGATTCAGCATTTATAGCAATGTTGAGATTTGTTCCATACAAAGTGATTTTACCTACTATTAGTAGAAAATGTAGGTTGAATAAAATTTAATTATCCTCTAGCTTTTCAAACCTATGACTTTACAGTTTCTTCAGTTCTGGGGAAAATGTGTTTTGCTTTTCATTTCAAGTAAATAAGATAAAAATTAATATTTAAGTTTTTGAAATGACATATAAACATACTAAATTTCTATTTTCATGCCTGCACTGTTTCTCTCTGATTTCAAAGTGCTACTTCAGAAAACATGTGAATTTAAGGTTTCTAGAATTTTCCTTTGCTCCAAGTCTAAATTTAATGTTTGAAAGTCAGAGAAAAATCATAAAACAATAAAGCAACAGTATTTCTATGTAAACAACAGCAAAAATCCTATTTGAAAAAGCTATAAAAAGCTGCTTATTGCTTCAGTGCCAGAATTTTCTGTAAGGATCATTTGCAGTGTGCTGGACAGACTTTTTCGAGCCAATATTGCCATCTATTGGTAAAGTTAATACTGTATCTTACAAAATGAAATTTTGGTTGATGAATGGCGAAGGCTGTTTTTGCTTTGGCTTTGGTTTGTTTTTTGAATTTCATTCGAGTTGCATGGAAGGAGAAGGTTTCTTTTTCTTCCTGAAGAAAGTTCACAATTTGGTGTGGTGACTAAGAATGCTGGCTGAGCTCTTTCCTACCTGTGTGAGCTTGGCAAGTGACTTAAGCTCTCTGGGTCTTTTCTTTCTCATCTATAAAATGGATGTTCTGAAAACAGTGCCTAGAACGTAATATGTGCTCAGTGAAAATTAGCTCTTATTATTTCCTTCTTAAGGCAAATCTGAATAAAAACTTCTCAGTTATTTTCTAGGAACATTCCTGATTTTTAAGATATTTCCCATTTATGTGTTTGCTTGTTTCAATAACCCCACAATAGGAGAACATCATGGAAAGTCTTTACTGAAGTTTTAATTTCCATCTCTTGAAATTATTCAAAGTCATAAAATATATTTGATTGAGAATCATTCAGGTTACTGCCTCTTTTTTATTTATATTTTATTTTTTTAATTTTTTTGCCGTATGCGGGCCTCTCACTGTTGCAGCCTCTCCCGTTGCAGAGCACAGGCTCCTGACGTGCAGGCTCAGCGGCCATGGCTCACGGGCCCAGCCACTCCACGTCATGTGGCATCTTCCCGGACCCGGGCACGAACCCGTGTCCCCTGCATCGGCAGGCGGACTCTCAACCACTGTGCCACCAGGGAAGCCCTACTGCCTCTTTTTAAATTAAGCAGTAGTTTTATCTTGAGTTCTTACATTTTTCTATGAACACAATTTATTATGGTGACAAAATTTGAAGACAATAACTATAAACAAAAAATACATAATGTTTTGGGAAATGCAGCCTCTACTTACTAAAAGCCTCTACTTACTAAAAGCAGCGTCTAGAATATGGACATCATTACAGAAGGCAAACAGCTGAGCATTCCGTGCAGTCTCAGATTGGAAATTCACTGAGGGCCACTGTGACATTGCCACATGGCTTCTTTTGTCCCATCTTGTCCCCTTTCTTCACTTTAAGATTTATTCTGTAGGCTCATACCCTTTCCAACGTAAAATTGCCTCTCTTTGTTCAGCTCCTGTCAAATCTCCTTGTCTGTTACCCTGATCAATATCAAAAAGGCCCAAGAGGGCAGTGGACCCCTCAGAGTCCTCCTCAGAAGGTCATGGGAATGAAGGTGGAGGATGCTTCCATGTTATAATATCTGTGACCCAGTCACATACATATTCAGTCTCTCAGGGTAGAGGGGGAGTGAGCTGAGGTGACTACCCAGTGCTGGGTTCTTTCATGACCTTTGCTGTACCTAATGCTGTCCAGAGAGGCTCGGAACTGTAGTTTCTCCCAGGGCACTATTAGGAAAATCAGCTCCAATCTTTGCAAATGCCCTCTCTCACAGCTACATCTATTTTGGTCTGTGGCTTCTCTTCACTAAGCACTTTATCAATATAAGCCCATCTGATTTCTATCTTTTAGGAAACTTCTGTTCCATTGACGGCACCCTTTCTTTACCATATTCTTATATCTTTTCTGCTGTTTTGATGGCGCTTTGGTAGGGAGAGAATCAGCAGTGCTCTTTATAACAGAATGAAAAGAAGAAACAACACTTTTCTACCCCTATTGCTGCTTTTTGGAAAAAAGTCAAGGCTCTGATTCCTAAGGGATATATTCTTCTGCACTGCCCCCCAGCTCTCAACAAACACAAAACTACTCTTGAACTTCTTTATTTTCTAGGAATTTTGCTGAAGAAAACCCTACCCTGTTTAGTTTGAAAGATTAGGCCAATCAAAGAATTAAGTTGGAGCTGCCATGGTTATGAGCATAGGAGGTGAGGACCAGAGGGTAGAGGAAGGGATGATAATAAACACAAAAAACCATGAAGTCATTCTGTATAACTTATGCAAATAAAGCAAATTAACATAAAATTTAAATTTTATTTACAGTAAGGAGGGACTCAAAGTCCCACTAGAATATAATGATTTGTTGTAAATTCTTCACGTGTATTCCTTTCATAAAAAGGAGATCCTTTTTCTTAACGTCAATGTTTATTTGCTCCAATATCTTCCTCATACAAAAATTGTTACTAGATTGGACATTCATGTTACATTGTAGACGTTATGTCATTTTTAATAAATTTTAATTTTGAGGAGCCACATTTTTCACTGCTGACCAATTTTGGCGAAGTTACACATATTCTGTAATAACAAAAGAAAGTTTTCAGAAATGCATCCAGAAAATTATCCCTTAAAATTTTTCTGTGTTAGGCAATATAAATGCATCAAACCAATATGTTGTACATCTTAAGCTTATATAATGTATGTCAAATATAACTCAATTATATATTTTTTTGCTTTGTTGCAGGACTTAAAATAGATTTTAGGGAAAAAAGTATACATGGCTGCCCATCGATAACACCTTCCTTAGTATGATCAGTATTCCATTTAAACTGGAAGCCTTTACATAGATAGAGTAGTATTGCAAATTACTTTGGTCATTGGACATCAGTAAAGTCATGACATTCTTTTGATTACGTGACCATTTCTTTTAAAAATAGTGCTGTTATATTCAATATAAGAAAAGAATTGATTTTGAAATTTAGTATTGGCTCATAGATGGGACGGAACTTGTGAGTTACAGTTGAGATAAATCTTAGCATTTCTAGTGTTTTCTATGTGAAGTTGGCATTAATATCAATGCACTATATCATTTATTTAGTATCATTCATTTTTCATGAACACAATTTATTTATTTTTCTTCAAAAACTTTCTTAGTGCCTTTGATGATTTCAAAGTCTTTATTACACTGAATTTTCTTTCCTGCCTTCTTTTACTTGTAACACTAATTTCACTTAAAATATCATATAAAATTAAAACAGATAAAATAAATTCAGTAACATTTTTTCAAACGTTATTCTTGCTTGCATTCTAGAATCTATTAATGGATCAGTAATTTCTAAAAGATCATTGCATAGTGCCGCTATTTGAGTTTTGGTGTTGATTTTCCAATTGTGTTTTACATCAAGTTTTCAAATGTATGTCTGTTAAGTGTTTTTACATACAGGCCATCATTTCATTATAGCCTACAATTAATAATTTTAAAGAGATCTTATACTGAAATTTGTTGTTTTGTTAGATTTACCCTTCCGGCTTTATATATATATATATATCTACATATGAGAAACAAGTTAACACAGATGTGGCTGCTTACTCTTTGCGTGCCTCCAAGGGAACCTGGAACCATGATTGACCCTTGGCCAACCCCTTGGAATGCGGCCCTCGGGATGTGGGATGTTCTTTATGCTAGTGATTGATGCTTTCGCTGTTTTCATCTGGAGTAATGGATCATCCTGTACCAGCTTGTCAGGTTGCCTTGAACAAACATCAAGGTTGATAAGGTGTGCCTGTTTTCACTGTTGGGGTCCTGAGTTTCAGTTTCCATGGCTGGTTGAGTAGCAGGATGTGCCTATGTGATCAGCACCCCATGAAAGCCTCAGACCCTGAGACTTGAGCAGCCTTTCCTGGGCATAGACTCTGCATGGGTGTGACTACAGTTCTCTGCCAGAGAGAAAGCACATCCTGTGTGGTCTTAGATGAGGAAAGACTCAGAAGTCCCTCCTTGCTTAATTGTATTCCACCGATGCAGCATTTCTTTTCCTGCTGTTTTGGCTCTGTATTCATTGCCGTAATAAACCTTATCCATGAGTATGACCTGCCGTTGAGTCTGACAAGTCTTCCTAGTGCGTCACTGAACTTGAAGCAATAAAGGGAATATCAGGGCTTCCCTGGTGGCGCAGTGGTTGAGAGTCTGCCTGCCAATGCAGGGGACACGGGTTCGTGCCCCGGTCCGGGAAGACCCCACATGCCGCGAAGCGGCTGGGCCCGTGGGCCATGGCTGCTGAGCCTGCGCGTCCGGAGCCTGTGCTCCACAACGGGAGAGGCCACAACAGTGAGAGGACCGTGTACTGTAAAAAAAAAGAAAAAAAAAAAGAGAGAGAATATCAAAACATCATATTATTAGTTCTATCATCTACTGGACAAAATTCCCCAAATGTTCAAATATATAAATATTTACACTTTGGTAATTCACAAATCCAAACATACTCATCTGCGTTATAAGACTTCCTTACCTCAGGAATTGTTTATCTAAAACAATTAAACAATATTTAGCATGTACATATTACCTTATTCAAAAGTATTTTAGTCATCAATCTACTATAACTTTAATCATCTGTTTTTGTATTTCAACCCCTAAGAGATATATAGTAATACGTGGTATTAATGTTTCTTTTCTATGTAAATGTTCTGCTATAACGTTAGTGCATTTTGGTTTGGTTTCTGCCAAAGGAGTAAAATTCCCAATATCACGCTCAAGAAGGTTCTTGCGTGATCATCTTGTGCCAAACATTGTTTTGTCAAAATCTGAGCTCTATGTACATACATTCATCAACAGCCAATATTGTTCTTCACAGTCTGTACAGTGTTCATATTTTTTTCAAGTCACATTTCAATTCAAACACGTACCACTATGATTGAGGTCTTATGAGTAGGCTTGCTAGATTATTACAATTCTCTTGGTCCATCATTTATATGAAGCTGGAGGAACCCAGGTAACTTAGCCACCTAGCTTACAGCTTACTGGGAAATAGGGTTCCATCTCTTAAGCACCACTGGAGCAGGAACCTCATAGATCTTGTTCAATACTATATTCTCAGGACCTAGAACAGTGTTTGCTTCATATTAGATATTCAAAAATTATTTGATGAATAAGGAAATGAGTTTTTCCAGTTAGTAATATCATCCTATATTATAAACTTTCCTCTTAATGAATCATAAAAGAAGCTATCCATTTTTCAAACACCAAATGGAGATGGTCAGCCCGGAGTTACCATCGATTTTCTTACTGTCTCATGGTGTATCTGTTAAGCACCAATCCTGCATAGATCCCAGGACCTTTATCCCCTGATGCAGTGGTATGCACTGATTCTGAATCTGTCTCTCACAGATCACAGAGGTGCCCCAACTTTGGCTTCTGTATTAGTTTCTTGGGGCTGCCATAAAACTGGGTGGCTTAGAAGTACATTTGCTCCACAGTTATGAAGGTCAGAAGTCTGGAAACAAGGGGCTGGCAGAGCCGTGCTCCCTCTGAAGGCTCTAAGGAAAAGTCAATTCCAGGCCTGGTAGTTCTCTGGCTTGTGACTGCATAACTCCAGTCTTCACATGTATAAAGTCTCTCTATGTGTGTATCCATTTCTAAATTTCTTCTTTTTATAAGGATGCCACTCATATTGAATTAGGGGCTACCCTACTCTAGTATGACCTCATCTTAACGGAAATGACCTTATTTTCTAATAAGGTCACATTCTGAAGTACTGGGTATTAGAACTTTACAGAATTTGATGGAAGACACAATGCAATCCACTGCAGGTTCTAATGTACAGCTATTAGTTCATACCCACTGGCTCAGCCATTGTCTCCAAATCATCCTGAAGTTCAGAGGACCTTCTAAATCTTAGCCACCAACCTCCACGTCCTACTGTTGAGTCCAGGTCAAACTTTCCTCCCAAGATTTTTTCCCTGGTGGGGTCCATGGTGACTTTTCCATAGAAAAGCCATGTGCCTGCCCTGAGAGATAACCTTAAAAGGGATTTTCAGTTAAATTCATCTCTCAGGGTGACTACATGGCCTTTGTATATTTTGCATATTGCTCCCCTGTTAAATGTAATGCAAACCAAGAAGAGAGGCAAAGAGCAGTGTCACCTTAAGCCCATCAAAATATCCCAACCCTCTGGCTGCAGCAATTTGCTCATTGATACACAAGTGATACAGACCAGTCAGAACCAGACTTTTGTTTGCATTTGTGGGGAGGAAAGTTCTCTCCTTTCTCTGAACCTGGAGTTCAGAGCATTTAACCCTGAATCTCCATCACACACGGAGATGCTTTGCTTAGAATAAATCTGCCACAGCCAGAAGTGGTGTCCAGAGTTAGACAGATTGGGTCTTAAGACATTCTTTAAGCTTCTGGTTCAAGCCCTATCTGATGACCTTTTTTTTTTTTTTTAGTTACATGAAATTCTCTTTTTGTTCTTTTTTTTCCCCTAATGAAGCCTCTTTGAGTTAGGTTTCTAAAGATATTTAAAAGAATGATAACTAGTGAATACCTGTCATCTGGGGAGCCTACTTCTCACCTTAAACCTTCCCCATCTCCTACCTTAGCGTCTCCTAAAGGGATGATAAAATGTAGTGTTAGGATGATCCTTCTGTGGTAAAACCAGCCTCCTCTTCTTATTGCTTCTCAACTAGGCCTGGTAGCATCGCAATCAAAAGCAAAACGACCAAGACTGGAAAAATATCCAGGAGTTACAAAGATTCTTGCAGATACTAAGAGCAGTGAGTTTAGAGCTGGAGGTGGTTGTGTACGTGCCACCAGCAGGATTCAAACAGAACTTTTCCTGGAAGCATTCCCTCAGTTGTCCTGTCGAGTTAAAAGGAAGTAGGTTAAAGGTTGAGGTAGAGGAGGAGATAAAATAGATAATGAATATTTTTGCACTAAAACTTAAATTGAGAAATAAGAGTGAAACACCAAGAACATATATATTAACTATTATTCAACGGAGTCAAGATCTCAGGAACTTTTTTCTATATAATCATAGCACTGCAAATATTCTGATACAATAATACAATAAAAATCTCAGAAGAAATTAGAGAAAAAGGAAAGATAAATCAAAGAGGTTGGACATAAATCACAGCAATATCTTTTTCGATCCATCTCTCAGAGTACTGGAAATAAAAACAAACATGAGCAAATGGGACCTAATTAAACTCAAAAGCTTTTGCACAGCAAAGGAAACCACAAAGAAAATGAAAAGACAACCCACAGAATGGGAGAAAATATTCGCAAATGATGGGACCGACAGGGGCTTAGTTTCCAAAATTTACAAACAGCTTTTGCAGCTCAATATCCAGAAAACAAACAAGCCGATCAAAAAATGGGCAGAAGGGGCTTCCCTGGTGGTGCAGTGGTTGAGAGTCTGCCTGCCGATGCAGGGGACATGGGTTCGCGCCCCGGTCCGGGAAGATCCCACATACCGCGGAGTGGCTGGGCCCGTGAAGCCATGGCTGCGGAGCCTGCGCATCCGGAGCCTGTGCTCCGCAACGGGAGAGACAACGACAGTGAGAGGCCCGCGTACCGCAAAAAAAAAAAAAAAAAAAAAAAAAAAAAAAAAAAAAAATGGGCAGAAGACCTAAATAGACATTTCTCCAAAGAAGACATACAGATGGCCAAGAGGCACATGAAAAGATGCTCAACATCACTAATTATTAGAGAAATGCAAATCAAAACTACAATGAGATATCTTCTTACACCAGTTAGAATGGTCATCATCAAAAAATCTACAAACAGTAAATGCTGGAGAGGGTGTGGAGAAAAGGGAAACCCTCCTACACTGTTCGTGGGAATGTAAAATGGTACAGCCACTATGGAGAACAGTATGGTGGTTCCTTAAAAAACTAAAAATAGAGCTACCCTATGATCCAACAATCTCACTCCTGGGCATATATCTGGAGAAAAGCATTGTTTGAAAGGGTACGTGAACCCAATTTCATTACAGCACTGTTTACAATAACCAAGATATGGAAACAACCTAAATGTCCATTGACAGGTGAATGGATAAAGAATATGTGGTACGTACACACAGTAGAATATTACCCATTAAAAAGAATGAAATAATGCCATTTGCAGAGAAACGTGGATGAACCTGGAGATTACCATACGAAGTGAAGTAAGTCAGACAGAGAAAGACGAGTATCATAGGATATCACTTATATTCCGAATCTAAAAAAATAGATACAAATGAAATTATTTACAAAACAGAAACAGACTCAGACTTAGAGAATGAATTTATGGTTACCAGCGGGCAAAGCTTGCGGGGAGGGAAAGACTGGGAGTTTGGGACGGACATGTACACACTGTTATATTTAAAATAGATTACCAACAAGGACCTACTATAAAAAATAAAAAATAACTTAAAAGGAAGAGGCTGGAATAAGAAACTTGAAAGTCCTCATGAGTAAAAAAGAAATTGCATGAGCTTTGGAATCAGAGTTGAGTTGAAATCTTAGTTCTATGACTGTAAACAAGTTATTTAATCTAAGACTTCCTTTGTCTGCAAAATGAGGTTAATCATATCTACCTTGTATTGAGGTTGTGACAATTAAATGAGAGCGAAATGTATGTAAAATGTGTGGTAGAGGAGGAACTCAATTGTAATTATCATTGTTCTGTTTTATAAAGAAAGAGTGTTCATATTCAAAGATGATACATTTGATCATTTTAGAATGAATTAGGGTTATGAATTATGTGGCAAGTATGAAATTGTTAAGACCTAAATCCATGAAAGCCTTACGTGTGTAGAATAAATGAGATAAAGCAATTTAACTAGAGTCTTAAAGGAAAAAAGTATTAATGCAACATGAAACATTTTTAGTTCCACCAAACAGGACTACCCTAGGGCAAAGAGCTGAAGATTTTTTAACACACCAATTATTGGCTTTGTATGATCCCTACACTAGGAATCAGTATCTGGCATGAAGCAGCTATCTACTATCTAGCTCATCATCTCTAAAAAGGTTGGCACCAGAACTCTGCCCAGGCAGGATGATTCTACAATAGATGGTGACAGCCTCAGCCAATCAGAGCCCCTCCTTTAAGGTGCCTGAATGGGAGACATTCAGAAACGGATACAGTAAGTGACACAGAAGAGAGGCGCACACAGAATAGCTGTTAAGCAGAAGCCAAGAGGGGTAGAAATCACAAATAAACAAGCGTCAGTCATTAACCACAGGAGCAGGAGAAGTGCCCAGAGGAGGAACTGCTGAAGCAAAACGCTGGGACAGGAAGCAACTGGCACCTGCCAGGGACATGGCTGGGAGTTGCCCTGGGCTCCAGGGAGTCAGGCACAGCCCAGGACCTTTGTCGTGGGCTTGGCGAGGGGGTCCTTCCCGGGGAGACCTGGCTGTGCTGCTGCTCTCAGGGCTTCCTGTCCCCTTCACTTCTCAACACATCCTCACAACAATCCGCCTGAGAACTGAGATACCCCAAATGTGCCTCTGTCTCTCGGGAACTGAGGAGTATAATTGACACCCCTCCTAATTGCACCACCAGGAACTTTGGCTTGAGTGATGCTGGGACGCTCTCCTGTCACCTGAGAGACTGGTGAACCTGCCTCACCTGAACAGCAGATCAAGAAAACAATGCCTGCTCCGACGGAGTCCTGTTTTCTCGATTTTCCCTTAGCAGTGGCTCTATTTGTGTAACACTGTATAGTTTCCACACATTCTCACACTCATTGTCGCGTTTGATTCTCATGGTTTTTTTTGAGGCAGCAGAGCAATGAACGTGCTTCCCTTCTACTGATGAGGTAGATCTGGAGATGTGCATAAGGTCAATGGCTAGTTCGAGATTTCCCGAGATCAGGAAGCTGTTTATTACGGCAAACGTTGGATGACAGTGGAAAGCAGTGAGAACACTGGGCCAAACTGAATCGAAGGAGATACAAACGAAGGCAGGATGGGATGCACATACGGCACTTAAGGGTGGATGTAATCAGAGGTGTCCCAGGCCAATTCCACTCCCTACCGTGACCAGAGTACATCCCAATTATCCACAGGTCTGAGGACTCCCGCAGTCCAACCTGTCTAGCATTTGTCCCATCTCCTTTCACTCTCAAAATTATCCCAATTTGAATGGCAGATTATATGGTCCACTCATTATGAACCTGAAGTATTGTGAGTTTATAAATTGAGGAATATAAAAATGTACTGTTTCTATATATCTAGGATAGAAAAGCATATTTAGAAAAAAATATCTTTTGGAAAATTGTCAATGCAAGCTTCAAAATCAAAAGGTTTGTTTTTTTAAATAAATTTTTAAATTTTATTTATTTTTATTTTTGGCTGCATTATGTCTGTTGCTGTGCGCAGGCTTTCTCTAGTTGTGGCGAGTGGGGGCTATTCTTGGTTGTGGTGCGCGGGCTTCTCATTGCAGTGGCTTCTCTTATTGCAGAGCACAGGCTCTAGGCATGTGGGCTTCAGTAGTTGTGGCACGCGGGCTCAGTAGTTGTGACTCGGGGGCTCTAGAGCACAGGCTCAGTAGTTGTGGCTCAGGGCCTTAGTCGCTCTGCGGCATGTGGGATCTTCCCGGACCAGGGCTTGAACCCGTGTCCCCTGCATTGACAGGCGGATTCTTAACCACTGCATCACCAAGGAAGCCCAAGATATAGTTCTTTTTTAAGTAGACTAATGAATCAGTCAGAGCAATGACTTGAATATTTCAGTTCATGTTTCTGCAGACTGTGTCCACTGCATTTGTGGGATGGGGGTCAAAATTCTGGTCTTCGTATGAGATAGAAATTATACACATCTGCTTCTTGCTATTTGTAAAATATTTAATTGCAATGTCTCGAACTCATTCTATATTCAGAAGGACAATTTTTCAGTAGATTGAGATAAAAGTACTTAAAAGTGTGATTTCATAACAGCTTGAGTTATACTTAAAGGAGTGACTAAGATCGCCTGACTGTAGGAGCAGATGTCGGTTATGGGCACCCATATTCACTTGTCCATTTTTACAGAAATACGTATTTTCTTCGTGTGTATGTCTCAGAATCTAAGTCTGAGATAATCACTTTGCCAAGGTGACTTGAATCTCCTACTTTGGAATCAAGTCAGTCCACATTTTTATCATCCTCGCTGTTATTTACAGCAACCCAATCATTCTTCCAGCTTCAGTTCAACCCTGAAGCCAATCCATTTTATACAACGCCGGAAGGTTAATTTTCCTAGAATACTAGTTTTATTATCACTTCTCTGCTCAAAAATATTCAGAGCTCCCCCACCCTGTGTCATTAAAAGAAATTCCAGACTCATCCCTTTGAATGACCTTCTAAGTGTTCCATTAGTAGATCTCATCCTCTCTCTCCCAACACTCATGCGGCTCTACTATTGAGAGTTTTCGTTTTTGAATTTGATCATACGCCAGGCTTATATTACCATTTAATTTTTGGGGGGGTGCTAGATCTCATTTTCTGAACAGAATTGAGAGGTCTGTGGTGACAACGTCCTGGTATTTTTCCTTCTCAGGCAGAGGCAATTTACAACTGATCTTCTAGACTCTAAGCTTCTTGAGCACGGGAATTAATCACTTTGTCCACAGAATCTAGCAAAACATCTGATGCCAATTTATGTTCAGTAAATTACTGAATTGAACGCGTTAGGGGTAGGTACTTAGTACACAAGCTGAACAATTCACCTTTTGGCCAGCAGATGCCGCTACACTTAAGGTGTTTAAGCCTTAGTTTAGCTATTAAAAGGCTTAAACTATTTTCAAACAGTAAAGGTTTACCTTATATTATTATAAATTTCTAGAATTTCTTTTTCATTGTTTTTAGCAGTAGTGCTTTGACCAGTCCCAAATTGTGCGTTTCCTTCTAATCTTTTTCCATGCAAAGTTTTTTTCGCTGGGCTCACAGACCATGATAATGGTTGTAACGATGCCTGAAATGTATAGAGTGCTTACTATGTGTCAGGTGCAGGACTGAGCACTTCACATGTACTACCTCATTAAAGGCTCATGACATGTCTATGAAGTAGGAACTCTTATGACGCTCATTTTACTAAAGAGGATACTGCAAGAGATTAAGAAATTTAGTAAAAAGTCTCATAGCTGCAAAGTGACAGAACCAGAATTCAAACCCAGGCGTTTAGACAATTTAAGCTTTTCTTCTGTCATGGTATAGTTTTTGTAAACATGATTTTACTAAATTTTTAACCTGAGTGCCTATATGTTTGTTTACCACAAATAATATATTTTAAAGCAGGGTGGGCTCATGCCCTTCAAGATTCTGATAAGCATCTCTTATGCTTATTAGATTGCTACATGTTTTAAATAACATGTATAATTCCTGTGTACAAGGGAGATACCCAGGAAAACTGACTAACTCTGCTACGCTTTTTAACTAGAAGAAAAAGGATGATTGCACTCTAAAACTTTAAAACCCAAGCTCCTCTCTCAGCTCCAAACTGTACTCGAAGTCTCTGGTGATAAACACCATTATAATGATTAGTTTTGGTGAATTGAATGGGAGAAGCTCAAGGAGGCTTCAGGGGCACTGAAAACTTTGCATATCTTGCTCTTGGTTATGGTTTCGTGTGTGTGTGTATGTGTGTGTGTGTGTGTGTGTGTGTGTGCATTCACTAATCCGTACACCTGTGAATTATGCAATTCACTGCATGTAAGGACAATGGGAAATTCCCAACTAGCATCTGGCCTTAAGGAGTCTGGCCTTAAAGAGTAAATTGTGATGGTCCATTTCCCAAATAGGTGGCAAAGGAAACTGAATCACAGACACACATAACACCCCTGGACCTTTCAAACTATTTGGAGAGGTAAACCCCAAGAAAAAGCTAGATTTCTAACTAATTAAGCAGATGAGGGCTTAGAGCATCAAGATTTGCTTTAAGTGTTAATGTAAAGTGATCTCATTTGTAACAACTGGCTAAACAGAACCTCTCTGAGTCAGCTAAAATTAGAACCACGTTTGACCATCACTAGCTCAGCTATACATTTCTGATTTTTAAAAAAGCATTACTAAAATGAGTCATCAGCCAAATGCTTTCACAAGATTGAACAACCGATTAAGAGAAATAGCTTGGCTGGTTTGTGCTTCTTCAATTTACAGGTTTCTAAAAATTGCCCTTTCTGTCAAATACCTCATTTCTCTCCTTGACTTTTCTCTTTCATACGTACTTCATGTTACTGTGTGTCTGACAGTTCATTAAAGATCAAATTTAAAGCCAAGGAACCAGTCAATAAGATACTACAAAGGCCTAGAAGGCTAATCTCTGATATAAGGCTTCCGCACCTTCCAATAACTTACATTTGTGTTTAGAGCTGCCAGGGATTTTTTTTTTTTTTTTAATGTGTAGAGAGACAGAGCAACTGGTCTACCCCAAGTCCCTCAGTGTAGCCGTCCAAATAGTAATAATCATGATAATAATAATAACAGCAGCAGCAGCGGCGTTAGCAGCAAATTCTGTAATAGTTACCATCTGAGGAGGAAAGAGTTGCTTTGGCATACAGTTGCCCCTCTGTATCAGTGGGTTCTGCATCTGTGCATCAGAAGTATTTTTTTAAAATCCCAGAAAGTCCCCAAAAGCAAAATTTGAGTTTACCACATGCTGGTAACTATTTACATAGCATTTATATTGTATTAGGTATTTATAAGTAATCTGGAGATGATTTAAAGTATATGGTAGGATGCACACAGGTTATATGCAAATACTATGTCATTTTATATAAGGGACTTGGGCATCCATGGATTTTAGTATTTGGAGGTTGGGGGAGATCCTGGAACCAATCCCTCACAGCTACTAAGGGGTGATGGTACCTTGTTTCTGTTTGGGAGGACAATTTCTCAACCTAAATATCTCTGAGCTCCCATCGTGGATCAG
This sequence comes from Phocoena sinus, assembly GCF_008692025.1. Lineage (NCBI taxonomy): Eukaryota > Metazoa > Chordata > Mammalia > Artiodactyla > Phocoenidae > Phocoena > Phocoena sinus. Next base: position 29,107,266 of record NC_045774.1, on the reverse strand, counting down.
CTATGCACTTATTAATGATATGCCCTTGGGCAAGTTATTTAATTTCCCTGACCCTAAATTTTTTGTTTCATCTAAAAAACAGAGAAAACAATGTCCGTCAAAGTTTTTGTGAATTGGAAATGTCTTACCACTGTAGGTGTGTCTAATATGTAGAAGGCAACACGCAGCTGTGTTTTCTTTCGCTTGTTCCAGGGGAAGACGCTCCTGACACCTCTTTCTATAAAGGCAACGTTCTACTCTGCTCAGCCTTCACACGGTAGTGCTGCTTGCAGACTGCTGTACACTCAGCTGAGAAACAAACAGGTTTAGCTCTGCACGAGGTCCCTGCCTGCAAGCCAGTAGGTCAGTCTGGTCTCCTCGTAATGTGTATGTGCAGCAGGGTGGATATATTTCTAAAATATTTTATTGTACCAGACCTTATTATTTTACAAATTAATTGGAAAATGAAAATATGAAAGTCGAGAGATCATGTTATAAACAAAGAAGGGTAGGTCGTATAAACAATATATTTGGAACAAAGATGTAAATCCTTAGTCATACCAAAAGCTGTGCATCTCTAGTTTTGATGAGATATTCATTGACCTATTGTAATTCATTTATAAATGAAAAGAAAATTAAACGACATTTATGTGCTGAAGCTGCACCATTGTGTCTAAGGGCAAGGTATGAGTAAGATTTCTATAAAATGTCTAGGTTTGGGGGGAACAGCTTTGTACGAAATTAAAAGACTGGTTATAATGATTTCACTCACCATATATTTAATTACGGAGTCAAGGGCTCTTCAGTTTCACCTTAGGTCCATTTTAAAGATAGAATCCCTCAATAAATAAATTAAAGACCTCTACTGAGAATGAAATATGTATAAAGTACCCAGCAATATTTCACAAAAGGAGGCCAGCAGCATTTTAGGAGCCATCTTGGTAGCAGAACATTCAACTTCGGTCTCTTGCTGCTCGTCTCCTGCAGACAGAGGCCGTGTCCTTTCCTGGCTGGTAGAACAGCAGTAATGTCCTAAAGGGGAAACCTAAGAAGATTCACACGAATTATGTGGACACCTCAAAATACAAGCAGCTAAAGCCCCTTAACACAGTTATCATGTCATGGGAAAATTGTTTCCTACTTTGCTATTGTAGTAACACCGAAAACTTGTCCAAAGAGAACGAAGAAAAGCTCTCAGGGGCTTCCCTGGTGGCGCAGTGGTTGAGAGTCCGCCTGCCGATGCAGGGGACACGGATTCGTGCCCCGGTCCGGGAAGATCCCACATGCCACGGAGCGGCTAGGCCCGTGAGCCATGGCCACTGAGCCTGCGCGTCCGGAGCCTGTGCTCCGCAACGGGAGAGGCCACCACAGTGAGAGGCCTGCGAAGAAACAGGCCAGCAGAGTTATCAACCCAAGAGCTAACAATTGATCATTGGCAAAACTCAAATTCATGCCAAATCCTTCCAAATGGAACATTCAGTTACTGGAGACTGGTGGTGATGTTTCCATTCTAATTTCTTTTCATACTTATGGCATAGACTCAAATCATTTCATATTCTTGATTGGATTTTTTTTTTTTTTTTTTTTTGGCCATTGAAGACTATGAAGACATTATGTTGGGGGTGGAGAGCTGCCAGGCCACAGCTGTCCTCTGAGATGCATGCACCACACCGGAGAAGCCAGATGTCCTAGCACCGGGGGAGCTTGGGCCTATCCCAGTTGGCCATAAAATGACCTCTCTGTGAGGAGGAAAAGGGCAACCAAAATGTAACAGACTGTCTCTCTCTTATAAGCAGTGAGTTACTGACCTTCCCCAGTGAATCATGGAAAACAACGTCTTACATTTCTCAGACACTCCATAAACCATCACAACTGTGCTTTCTGAAATAGGTGGCTCCACAAGAACATTTATGTAGTGGGACACAAAAGCCGAATTCTGGAAAACAGGCTAGGGATGGTACTTCGAAATGCTTGGACAGGAATGGGGCTTGAGAAATGCTGGGAACAGAGCAGTGTGGAAGGAGATAAAGTTACCTCCATGGGAAAACAAAAATATTTATGATAAAGACAACAAGAAGCAAATTCTGAAAAACCCACAGAGATACAAAGAGAATGAACTCTGGATTGCCTGGACCACCTGGGGATATTCTTATTACTATTTTAGAAGTTCCATGTGTGCAAAAAAGATGCAAGAATTAATTAATATAATTAAAGTAATCCAAAATGCCAGAGATCATTTGGAGCTGTAATTAAACTTAAATGCAGCTCTTCTCACACAACCAAAAATGAATATATACATACATAACTAAGTAAACCAAAATTAAAATAGGCAAACCCACAATGGCACACAACTCTTATTCTTCCTTTTCTCTATTTGAGCAATTTGGTCCAAATCCATCAGATGAGGTCGAGCAAGGCAAGTGTCCACACAGGTTAGGATGACCGTGTGTGAAGCGTGTCCATGTGAAGAAGTAGCGTCCCGGTGTAAGTGCTGGAGCCAGTGTAGAGCCAGTTGGAATCAGGGTAGACAGGTGTCACTGTAGGAGGGTAGCCCAGCTCGAGGGGTCAGAGCTTGAGAAAGGTGAGTAGGGCATCCATGCAGGGGAGGGGGCAGCAGGATGTAAGTTACATACAGGGGAATTGATCACATGAATAAGTACTTTAAGGATAAAGAAAGCAGGTTTCTCATTATTAGAGCAAGGAGTTATAATCATGATAGGGAGAAAACCACAATGAATTGAATTGGAATTAGAAATATTGGTGTAAATTTATTCTTTAATCTAGACAGATAAGAGAGATACAGAGCTAAAGACAGAGACAAAGAGGGAGACAGGGAGAGAGACAAGAAGAGAGTGGGGGCAAAGAGAGAGAGACAGAGAGAGAGAGGGCACCTGGCTCTGTCCACTGAGAGGTCCTGGGAGCAGTGATACCCCAGGACCAAGCAAAGCAATGAGCACACTTAGCACCCAAGATCGGTCTCTAAATACCATTTTCCACTAAAAGGAACCAGAGCTTTTTTTTTTTTTTTTTGATAAATGGTTGATTTCAGGGCTAGATTCACATCCCTTTTGCCAAAAAGTAAAGAAATGTTCAAATAATATGGGGACATGACTAAAGTACCTTGAAACCAGATCAGAGAGGACCCCACATACCAAAGTTGAGACAATTTGAGCACCGGAATAAATAATAATAACCTTAGAACCTATTAAATAAAATAAGAAATGAATGTATACTGAACTAAATGAAGGAATGAATCAACTGAAAGTTTGATGAAGAATGGTTTATTTATACTGTCTCGACTCCCTCCTGCCACACGCAGACCCTCATACCAAATACTTATCAAGTATAGGGAATAAAGAGTAATTTTATAGTGGAGAAGTCTATCACACCCATCTTAACAAGTAGTCAGAGTAGTATTATGAGGACTAGTACAATTTGAAATTGTGTGTCATCTAATAGAATGCAACAAGAACCCATCATTTTCGTGATATTCCTGCCAAAGATATGTAGTTTGAATGAGATCATTAGGAAACATCAACAAACTGACATTGAGGGTCATTCTACTAAACAACTGGGCTGAAATCTAATATGTCAAGGTCATGAAAATCGAGGAAAAGATGAGGAACTGTTCCAGATTGAAAGATACTAAAGACATGCGACAACTAAATGCAAGACATGATTCTGAACCAGATCCTTTTGCTAGAAAGGACACCAGGCAAGTGGCAAAATTTAACTGATGTCCAAGGATATGTTAGATGACAGTAATGTATCAATATTAACTTCCTGGGCTTCCCTGGTGGCACAGTGGTTGGGAGTCCGCCTGCCAATGCAGGGGACATGGGTTTGTGCCCCGGTCCGGGAATATCCCACATGCCATGGAGCGGCTGGGCCCGTGGTCCATGGCCGCTGAGCCTGCGTGTTTGGAGCCTGTGCTCCGCGACGGGAGAGGTCACAGCAGTGAGAGGCCCGCGTACCACTAAAAATAAATAAATAAATAAAGGGCATGAAGTTCAGGAGTTGGCAAAAATTGGAGACAACAAGGATGCCAGATTTTTCTGATGGGCTCCAAGGAGAAAATGGGATGGAAGAAGTCAAAAGCCAAAGTCTTCCATGTGAAACAGACATAATCCATCCACAGTAGGTCTCAGAAAAGCTGAGCTTGAGGGATAATAGCCAGTCTCTTCAGTGGATCTGCTAGCTCTGCCCCTCCCTGACCCTAAGGAATGGTGCTAGATTCCTGGGAGTTTCTTCCTGGAAAATTAGCTCCAGGTTTCGATCTGGAAGTTGGTTCTCATCAGCTAAGTGTTACTCACAATTCATTTTAATTTTTCTATCTAGAATTTGGATGCAATTCAGTGAAATTGGTCTGTAATTTTAGGCAAGCACAAGGTCTGGCATGAACCACCTCCGGAAAGAATGTTATGAAGTTGCTACGTACTCACATACTGGTAAAGGGGGTGGACTCGATGTCCACCTGAGTCTAGTAACTGCGCTGCATCCGCGTCAGCACGGGTTTGCATCTGGAATGACTTATTTTCTCCTAACTGGCTGATCCTCAGTTTGGGTAACTTTTACCCTAGCGACCCTGATGTAGATGCTAGTAGTAGGTGGGTTCTGGGCGATCTGGATGGCACAGAAGTGATTTTACCCTCAATGACTGCTTTAAATTTCCCCTGACAAGTGAGGATCTAATTTATTTATTGAATATTTTAACTATCGCTTCTAAGGAAGGATCTTGTGTTCAGCCGTCCCCCACACTAACCCACAACCCACACTGCTGGGGAAATCTTCTGTGTGATGAGACACGTGCCCTCTCACGTGTGAGTTTGGGTGGGGTGGGGAAAGGAATGGGGAAGGCTGGGGGAATGTCTACTTCCAGGCTGTGTCCCAGGCTGATCTGGCAGTAGCTGTGATACTGGTTTAAAATAGATGTTATGAGGCTTTTCCCAGAGAATTCCTTAACTCTAATTTCCCTGAGGATTCTTTTCTGAAACATCAGTGGCTGAAATGAGCATAACTCTTGTCAAGCCTCTAAGAGAATGGGATTTGGTCTCCTTGTTCTGGCAGGAAGTAGCAAGTAAACTATAGACATGGCATCTCTGTATCACTATTACTTAAAATAGTCAACTGAATGGCTTTTTCATTTTCTTGTTATAATCTGATTCTAGGACTCTTGCTTAGTTATTTCAAAGAACTGCAAGAAAACTTGTGTTTAAGTAATAAAGTTTAGGCAGAAATTTTTAATGGAAGATAAAAGAATAGGTTATATCTGTAGAGCATTCTGATACACTTCCAAATGGTTTTATTTTACTCTTAACATTCCTGAGAGACTATCTGAAGTGTGAAATATTTAGAAATAGAAGGAAATGTGGGAGTTACCTGTCCAAGTCTCTACCTGATGAAGGAATTTCCAGTACAGCTTGCCCACTGCCCCCTCCCCCAAATAGTTATAGAATTTGATGGTTAATTTTATGTGTCAGCTTGTCTGGATTCAAGGATGCCCAGATAGCTGGCAAAACACGATTTCTAAAGGTGTTTTTGGAAGAGATCAGCATTTGAATTGGTAGACTGGATAAAGAAGATTGTCTTCACCATTGTGAGTGGGCATCATCTAATCTGTTAAGGGCCTGAAGAGAACAAAAAGAAGGAGGTAGAGTGAATATGCTCTATTTGCTGAAGTTGGGACATCCATCTTCCGCGTTCTGACTTTGGTGCTCCTGGACTTTGGACTTGGACTGAATTATGTCAACCGTTTTCCTGGTTGTCCAGATTGCAAATGGCAGACAGTGGGACTTCTCAGCCTCCATAATCACGTGAGCCAATTCCCACAATAAATCTACTCTTATGTGTGTGTGTGTGTGTGTGTGTGTGTGTGTGTGTGTGTGTATACATCAATAGGATATATATCTGTATATATACCCTATTGATTCTGTTTCTCTGGGGAACCCTAATACATGGAGCCATTCCATAGTCAGTATCAGGATCTCACTGCCTCCTCAGATTGCGTCAAAGTCAGCCTCCCTTTGATTTCCACCCAGTTCTAGTTCTGTCCTGCCACACAGCACAGCAAGATAAGGCTAATTCCTCCTCTGCACAAAATATTTGTGGATAGCTATCATGCTGTCTATCTGGATACCCCTCTTCACTCCCCTCTCAAGGCAAATACCGCCCCAAACCCCTCCTTTCCCAGCTAGACAGTCGCTGTATTTGCTTCTGCAATCTGGTTTCAGTACTTTTTCCACCGTGCTCATTTCCATCTGAATGTTTTTTTTTTGAAATATCTTGCCAGAAAGAAAACTTTCTCCTCCTGGTATTGTTTTATTTGTAAAAAAAAAAAAATGAACCGTTTTTCTTTTGGACACAATATTTCTGTTAATCAGTGTAAGAGCACATTTGATTTTTGGAAGCTTCATTTGCAAGTAACATATCGAGAATGCAGTAAATTAAATAGTCAAATACTCACATGTACTGTTAAGTCCAACTTTTTGACTTTATAGCTGTGAAGTTGATTCTTTGGACTTTTATATGTATTTTGTACCATCTTTCATCTTGTGTGATTCTTTCAATAACCTTTTTGAATTCTAACGCTGTCATGTATAATGTTATAGCTCCTTTTTCTAGTCTCAAGTTTGAATTTCAGGGTAGTGACTTTTTTTGTTCATTTGTTTGTTTGTTTTGACAAATTGACCAATTGGCATTGATTCAAGTATTATCATCCTTGCTTTTCTAACACAGAGATGTTTTTTAAATGTCTGGAAAGTATTACACAAGTGAATGACTCATTCACTCATTCGACAAACATTTCCTGAGCATTTACTATGTGCCAGGCATGATGCTAGGGATTTAATAGAGATCAGATGGATAAAGTCTCTGCCCTCGGGAGCTTGCATTCTACAAAGAGACATAAATAAATAATTGCATAGCATGGTATGATTTGCACACCTTTTTTTTTTTTTTTTGGCCACACCGCGCGGCATGTGGGATCTCAGTTCCCTGACCAGGGATCAAACCCGCGCCCCCGGAATTGGAAGGCAGAGTCTTAACCACGGGACTGTCGGGGTAGTCCCAGAGTGTGGTATGATAAAGGAAGTAAATGTGATAGGGAGACAGAATAATTTCTAGGCGATCTGCTTTATACAGAATAGAGGGAACATCTCTTCACCAAAACGTAGAGCAGGTGAGGCAGCCTTTCAGGAAGAGGGAAGTGCAAGTGGAAAGTCCTGAGACAGGTAAAACCTTGACAGTATGTCCAGGGGTGAGATGCATGATCTGGTTTGGTCTCTGTCTATCTGGTTCTGACTCTGACCTTCACCCCCAGCACAGGACTTGGTGGGTTTGCTCGTGGCTTTACATATCAGAGCACAGTGAGAAGTTGTTTCCCCGGAGCACAGCACTGAGTGGAGAACCCCAGCTGCTCAGAAACCCTCACCTGGAAAACATGGGATGCCTCTCTAATGGACCATTTCACGGGACATTTTCATTTGAAAGAGCGCATGGAATCTGAGGTCACACGCTGAGCAGGCATAGAAACAATGCAAAGGTGTCCCTTTTGGAAAGTCTCAGGGGCTGTTGGAGCTCAGCGTGCGTGTGCCTGTCAGTGCCAATGCTTGTGCACTGCTCCGACTGTACGGGATGCGTGGGACCTAGCAGGCATAGTCCTTCCACTAAACTTCTTACCTGCTTTCAATCTTCTAATGTCACAGAGTTAAGCCAACTCAGCTGCAAAGTCATCTGGAAAATTAATATCATGGTCTCGTGACACCAAGCTCTTGCCCAGATTAGCTTTGGCCTCCAATATTCCTTCTTCCCGTATCATATTCAATGACGAGAACATAAGCCAAGGAAGAACCACCCCGTGGGCTCTTCTCAAAAGTCCATGATACAGAGGAAAAAATTACAAAAATGTGCTCAGAGCTTCAGAAAAAAGAAATATTAATAAAAGCTCAGTAAACATGGCTTTTTTCCAAGCAGACTGTAGAAAATAATATGCACTTATTTTAACGGCACTATTTTGATTCTAGTAATGTTCTGAGAAGGATCTTAACCTCCCTAACCTCCCTTAACCATTTTCCTCTGTAAAAATGAAGAGACTGACATCAGCAGCTTTCAATTTCCAGATGTCACTTAAAGGTCCATGATGGCTGGTTGACTGGAGAAAATATATTGAGGTCAGAGTGAAGCACGTTCTGTTTTCATCGGTCACTCTTCTGACTGGGGAGCGATGGAAATATCAGACCCTCTGGGGTCAGCAAGACCTGACTTGAATCCTGTCTTTGCTGTTCTCTAGCTCTATGGAAACATTATTTGTTCTTACTAGCCCTAGTTCCCTTCCATGACTCAGGAATAAGTACTTACCTGATGAAATAAGATAATGTATTTACAGTACTTAATATATAGGTAGGTTTCAACAGATGCTAACTCTTTTTTTTTTTCTTTTTTTTTCTTGCGGTACGCGGGCCTCTCACTGCTGTGGCCTCTCCCGTTGCGGAGCACAGGCTCCGGACGCGCAAGCTCAGCGGCCATGGCTCACGGGCCCAGCCGCTCCGCGGCACGTGGGATCCCCCCGGACCGGGGCACGAACCCGTGTCCCCTTCATCGGCAGGCGGGACTCTCAACCACTTGCGCCACCAGGGAAGCCCCGAGATGTTAACTCTTTAATCTTTCCTTCCCTTCAGAGATACTTTGAGTTGTATCCAGGAATGTGCACGCACTCAATAGGACAGAAAACTCTCTTCTAACTGGAACGACATTTGATACATTTCCTCTGCTCAATTGTGAGACAGGGGAAGGATCTGAAAACCTGTCTGCAAGGCAAGGCTTCCAACAGTGTTGAGAAGACTTTTCTGTTCATATTGTTTAGATATCCAGAAGTCCATTTTTTTTTATGGTGTCTAAAGAGACACAACCCAGAGAATTAAGAGTCATGGGTTCTAGTTCCATTTCTCCTTTTAACTAGTTATGAGACCTAAGCTTAACTCAATTAAGTTTTGCTTCCTCGTTCATTTGACCAACTGAATTTGAACATCTGTCGTAGCCCAACTCTTGGGGCTATTAAATAAGAATTTCGAGATAGTCACTAGATGTCTTTGAATTGTGAGTAGCTCGTATCTTCATTCAAAGATAACAATGTTATATACTGTGTTCTTTAAACTACGAATTTCTGCCTGTTTTTGAGCCACATTTACTTCTTTTCTTATTGTTTTAAACTTTATGTACTGGTTTTGGGGCCAGTAAAATATGAGTGATGCATTAAAAACATGTGGCCTTTATTACATGGTACTTTAGGCAAAGTATGAATCACCTATTATGTACCATGTACTGTAGTAAGTCATGGTTTTCCCCTGTCAAGGTAGGTATTATTACTATTGTTATTTTACAGAAAAGAAAAGTGAATAATAGAATAGTAAGAGACCACAAGATTATTTGGTGTTGTTCTGACTCCAAATTTCACTGTTTCACATTATTATCCTATAACACAGAGGACACACTTCATCCTGCTGATTGTCAGGGTTAATTTAAACAAAAGAGCTTCAAGGTCTTCCACTATAAACCCAACACCCCCCCAAACACCCAGATATACATGAGGACAAGTTAGATTCTTGATGTCTAGTAAAAAAATTAAAAACCACAATGAAACAAATATTCTCATTCCCTGAGCTAAGTAAGGCAATAACATTTGTATTGTGAATGAAAATGTTGCCTGCCGTATCAGTAAACAAAGGATGTTGCAGTCATTAAACCACTACAGCTGTCCCTCCACCCCTGTCTTGGTCCCCCTCTCCGCGGTGAGCCTTGGGGGAACTCAGGATGGAGACAAACTGGAAACAGATGCGCTGCCCAGGGCTTCCCTGGTGGCGCAGTGGTTGAGAGTCCGCCTGCCGATGCAGGGGACACGGGTTCGTGCCCCGGTCCGGGAAGATCCCACATGCCGCGGAGCGGCTGGGCCCGTGAGCCATGGCTGCCTGAGCCTGTGCCTCGGAGCCGTGCTCCGCAACGGGAGAGGCCACAACAGTGAGAGGCCCCGCGTACAGAAAAAAAAAAAAAAAAAGCGCTGCCCACTGCAAGCTCTCAGCCACTGCAGTCACCCGCAAAGGTGCACCTCAGGGGACCCAGAATGGGAGAGAAACAGGATACTGGCCCTAGGTAGCTAAGGTGTCTCTCAAAGGAGTGATTTCAATGAGCCTGGACACTTGCATCTTCCCAAACATAGAAAAGTGCTAAATTCATTAACTTGAGGTATTTGGTTTTCTTTAATTAACAGTAACCATTGGAAGTTTCTGACTACCTGGTCTTTGTTGTAAAACTCCTATATATCCTGGCTTCTCCCTGACCTCTTCGGAGCAGTCCCTCAGAGCTATCTGAGAGGCTGCGTACCGGGCTTAAGTCCTCAGTTTTGTCCACCAAAGAAAACATAATTCTCAACTTTTAGGTTGTGGGGTTTTTTTCAGTTGGTAGTGTGGTTACTTAATAATTGTGTAGCTCTCTGACTAGATTGCAAACTCCCCGAAGGCAGAGACTGCATTCCTTTTTGTTTGTCATTGTATCCATAGCGCTAAGCACAGTGCCTAACATTGAAAAGAACTCAAGAGATTATTTTTTTTATTAAAGCAATGCTATGTGTATGAATGGGCAAACAATTTTTTTTTTATTTTTTTGGGCAAACTATTAACAAGAAAAGTTTCAGGTGTGAACTCAGCAATTTTAAGTACAACTTACGGGCAAATCAAGCAGGAAACAGATGGCTCCAATACCCCCAACTTGTCCTCCTGTGTTAAAACCCAGACTGTTTATCAGAGACACTTGGTTGCAATTCTGGCGAGGACAGCTATACAGGGCGAAGCATTCTGAGTAAAATGAGTTTATGACCTGAAATTTGGCTTTTAAAAATATTGACTTATCAAAATAAAATTCACTGGCAAAATGTCATGTAAACAATTTTTATAAATAAAAAATCTGAGAGAAATATACTGTGAGCAAAATGCCTCAGTAATAGACGTATAATAAAGGTAATATTTACCCCCTGAAACAGGGAAGACACGTGAAAATATCAAGCAAAGCATTATTGTGTCCACTGGGTGGCGCTGCAGACCGATGTTGATGTTATTTCACACTGTTAAAGGGTGTCAGGAAACTTTAAAAGTTAGGACTGTAATTCCTCATATGTAAAAGCTCCTTCTTTCATTTGATTCTCACAACAGCTCTATGAGGAATGTAGCATATGTATTACTATCCCTTAAACATAGACTTTAGACACCATTAAACATAAGAAACCCCCTTCCAGGAGATTTGTAGCACATTTTAATGGAGATTTTCACTTTAAAATGGCGCATTCACCTCTGAGCTGCATATTCCAAAGTTATTTATTGGTGACCTTTGGTTCCTTTCTCCAGTTTCAAGTGTTCATCTCATAAAAGGACAATCTCTATGGAAGGAAGACTGAAATAGCTGGGCTACACATTCCTGGAGGTGAGAGTTTGGCTCACGGCTCAGTAGAGATACCAGGATGCTCACAAGACACCCTGAAGTCTCTGGTGTCAGAGTCGTGGGCGTCTATTCATTTAAACTTTTCAGAGCCTCAATTTTAACATTTGTAAGAAGGGAATAGAAATATTTTACAATTTACCTTATTAGTGTAATAAGGTAAATGAGTTACTATGTGATAGTGGGAAGTGTTCTGTAAATGTAAGTTACCATTACTTTCTCTGGAAGCTTACTCCACATTCATTAAACTTCTTCCCATCCTTTAATCCTGCTGAAACCATGATTCTCATACAGAAGGCTCTCTTAGCCTCTCGAACCAGAAGGTGACAATTTGATGTGCCTGGTCATTAATTAGCTCATCAATGACTTGCTATATTTTTTGATATTTTCTTCTATTACTTTTACAGTTTTATCTTTCATATTTAGGTCTTTTTCAATCCATTTGATGTTTATGTTTAAATGTCATGTGAAGTAGAGATCCAACTTATTTTTCTTCAAATAATGAGCTAAATTTCCTAATATCATTTGGTAAATATTCTGGTTTCTCCATTGATTTGTGGTGTCACTAATCTCATATTCTATATACCATCTCTCTGTCCCATTTGTCCTTTTGTCTGTCCATATGCCAATAGCATGTTGTTTTAATACTGTTTCAGGTCTTTGTAATATGTTTTAATATCTGGTAGATCTGGTTTTCCATCTCTGCTCACCATTTGCTATTATAGTGGATCAATTATTTTGTGTAAATTTTCTATGAAATATTAGTGAACCTTACTCTTTCATATACATTTCACAATTAATTTTTCAATTCAGCCCAAAAAATCCTTTTAGATTTACATTGAAAATTTACTGAAACCTACAGATAAATTTTTGGAGAATCAATATCTTTGCAAAATTGGACATCCAGTCCACTAACATAAACAATCTTAATTGAGCTAATTTTTTTCTCTACAAAATCCTTGTGCATTCTGTGTTAGGTTCATTAATTCTTAGGTACTTTATAAATTTTGCTGTATCTGTAAACAGAATCTTTTTTTTTTTCCCGTTCTGTTGTCTAACTTTTTTTGCTGGGTAGTAGATACTGGATGAGGCCATCTTGATGAACTCCCAATTAGGTTTTATAGTTTGTTTATCTCTTTGGTATTTCTGTGTATATAATTATAGCATCTGCATCAATAACAATTTTGTCTTTTCATTTTTGATGCTTATATTTCTTATTCCTTTTTCTATTTTTGGTTTTGTTTGTTTGTTTTGCATGGCTGGGACTGCCAAAGCTATGTGGAATATGTTGAATAGTGACAAGGACTCATGTTATCAGAAGACTCTCTCTTTCCCTCTCTCTAACCTCTCTCTTTCTCCCTCTATTTCTCTATCTCCATCTATCTTTCTATCTCTCTCTCCATTGTGTGATTTTCATTTAAACAAAGCTTAAAGAATACTGAAGTAAAGATTTGCATATACTTTATTTAGTAATATCTTTTATACCTTATACTTTAGATTGCTTGTTCACGTATATGATGTCATCATGTTAAGGATTAGCAAGATGGAGAACAATTCTTCCTCTCTGCATCTGGGCATTTAATTCCTGCAAAAAGCTTCCTGCTTTTAAATGGGAAGAATTTTCAAAGGCAATGAAATAAACATGCGCATTGCCGTGTGTTAAAAAACTGACTTCTACTAGGTAGCAGTATTCTCAGTAGGATAATCTGTTAGAAAAATCTTGACAGACTCCTAGAGGCCTCAAGTCTTAACATTAACGACTGTGTAAATTGGTATAGTTCAAAGCATCATGGTCTCTAGGAAGCATCAGACACTAGTTTATCACTTCCTGGTCAGCAAAGCCTATTCTTCTACATTGTCTCTCTTGTTGGAACTTTGCATTGGTCTGTGAGGAAATCAGAACAGTCACCAGGATCCCCGTTTTATGGAAAAGGAGACGTACCAACATGGCAGAGGTTGAGTCTGAACCCGAATCTTCTGGTTTATATCCAGATACACTCCCAGCAACCCTAGGTTTCTTCCATGGATTTGACTGTACTGCTATTAGCAATGATGAAAAAATAAAGAACAAAACTTTTGTGTCACTCACCCTTTCTCTCTTTAAAGAAAAGGTTGACATGGGGTGATAGGCTATTGCAGCACTATGCCAGTCTGGTTTCATTGATGAATAATGTGGTAAAATTCTCCCTTATTTTATGATGCATGTGTATTAAAGAAGCCTAAAAAATTTAATTTGAAGGGTTTAATAATCCTTTGGGATAATTAGAAACACCTTAAACTCCATGAAACCAGAATGTGGGAAAATTTATTCAGCCTACTTTTCACAATTTGCCTGCCGCTGGAAGGGTGGGTGTGCCTGCGAATCTGAGGGCACGTGACTGTTCTCCACGCTTCCAAAGATGCGCAGCCGGAGGAACGGATGGGAAGCTATGTTTTAAGTTATGAAACTTATGGACAGAAGGTTTGCGTGGTTCTAGCTCCTCGCTCCCCAGGCAAGTACCAACAGCACCATTATTTACTGTCTTGTTAAATTAAAATACATTTTTCCTCATCCTGACACATTACCTCAGATCTTCTACTGTACAAAAGAAGTGCTTTTAGTCCCAATTTGGGGAAAAAAGAAACCAAGGCTCAGAAAGACCGGGTTTCAAGAATCAGAGGTTTTCGGGACTTCCTTGGTGGCGCAGTAGTTAAGAATCCGCCTGCCAATGCAGGGGCCACAGGTTCGAGCCCTGGTCCGGGAAGATCCCACATGTCACATAGCAACTAAGTCCGTGCGCCACAACTACTGAGCCTGTACTCTAGAGCCCGCGAGCCACAACTGCTGAGCCCGCGTGCCTGGAGCCCATGCTCCACAACAAGAGAAGCCACCGCAATAAGAAGCCTGCGCACTGCGACGAAGAGTAACCCCCGCTCGCCGCAACTAGAGAAAGCCCACTCACAGCAACAAAGACCGGATGAAGCCAAAAATAAATTTAAAAAAAAAATGACACATACACACACAAAAAATGACACACACACACACACAAAAGAATCAGAGGTTTTCCTAATTTATTAGGCTGCCTTCCTTAACATATCTTTTTTTGGCTTCATGTTCTTTGGAATTCTGGGTGGCTTGGCCAAGCTTTTTCCTTGTTCTTTTATGGAAGACAGAAAATTCTTCAGATTATTATAAACAATGCGTGAGCAAATGAGTGGTCTGCTCTAAAGGGGGCCCCTTCAATGTTCCTGGATGATACACCAAGGAGTCTGCCCACTTCCTTTCCAAAACTGGTGATGGAATTCTGATGGACATTGGGGCCACCAGGTGTGTGCATATGATTAGAAGCTGGGAACAGTCTCTGATGGATTTTGTGTCATTTAATGCCAAACCAGTGTCCCTGTAAACCCATTCCTTCCTCGCTGTTGTATAGTTGGGAGAAGCAGAGCTTTCAATCCCCAGTGTTTGGCGTTTTGCTTTTTGTTGTGTTGTTCGTAGATAATGAATGGACAAGAATGCAAAAGCGAAGGCAAGCCATTGAATTTTACATAATTGCATATGAGATTAGTCTATAACACTTGCAGATGTTTCTGACCATAGACTCATTTCACTTGGCCAACACAGTGGTTTCTGATTTTGATTTTAATTTCAATGCTTTTAAGAGAAAACGCATGGTCCATGGCTCCTACTGTCTTCATCTAATATGATTTCCAGCCTTGGCTCCTGAAGACATTGAGTTTATGACCCCTGGAGCTAGTAGTGATTCCTCCCGCCCCTGACATTTTTACAATTTTACGATACTGGAAAGGACAGGATAGTTGATAGGGAGAATGACTTAAAGGAACATAGGGATGGTTGGAAGGGAAAGTATTATCCCCTAATCAGGTCACTTTTGTGAGAATATTCAGGTATGCCCTAGGCATGAAACAGCTGTTTAGTGACTGGAAAATCAAGGTGGTTCCTAGCTATGTTAAAGTGCAGCCAGAATGAAGTTGCTGAGCTGTTAGGGTCTAAAGCCTGTGGACAAGGCAAAAATCATACATAGTTGCAAAGGGCAACCTTGAAAGTCAAGTCTCCTGTCTCTGTGAGCCTACAGCTTTGTTTGTTCTGCAACATGAAACCAGATTGGTTTGTCTTCATTTCCCAGATGAAGAAGTTGGCATGCAGTATAAGGGTTGTGTTACACCAAAAATTTTTAAGCACTAGACTCACACAAATGAGATTTTGAACTTTTAAAAAATATGAACAATTAAGACAACTTAAAAAAAATCAAGACACCTCCTCTGCTCCCTCCTTTAAAATTCTAATTCTGTGTTATTAGAAACCTTTATGCTTGTATGTGCATATCAAATTTCTAAAAGGATGCACCAAAAAAGCTTACTATTGGTTATCTCCTGCAAGGGAAAATTGGGATGGGAATAACTGAGCAGCGAGGCAATCGTGAAATTATTACTCACTTTGACCCACCATGTTTTTATTGATTTATTTAACCAAGAGCGTGTTATCCATTTATAAATAAAAGAAAACTCTAAGGAAGCACACACATCCTTTCTTCCTCCCTGATTATTTATTCTTTTATTTGCTATAATTTTAAGAGTTGTCACATATGTTTGAAAAATTATATTTTCTCTAAACTTATCTCAAATTGCCCATTATTATTAGGTAGCA
Organism: Phocoena sinus; assembly: GCF_008692025.1. Classification (NCBI taxonomy): domain Eukaryota; kingdom Metazoa; phylum Chordata; class Mammalia; order Artiodactyla; family Phocoenidae; genus Phocoena; species Phocoena sinus. The sequence goes on along the minus strand of NC_045774.1, from coordinate 29,091,158 downwards.
TATAATTTAATTCAAACATCAGATCATTCTGTGTGTTTGTTTGTTTTTTTTGCGGTACGCGGGCCTCTCACTCTTGTGGCCTCTCCCGTTGTGGAGCACAGGCTCTGGACGCGCAGGCCCAGCGGCCATGGCTCACGGGCCCAGCCGCTCCGCGGCATGTGGGATCTTCCCGGACCGGGGCACGAACCCGTGTCCCCTGCATCAGCAGGCGGACTCTCAACCGCTGCGCCACCAGGAAAGCCCATCAGATCATTCTGTATGTCTCTTTTTCATGATCTTTCAGAGGAAAATATAATCATTGTTTGCAATTCAGACCCCAAATTGTTTCCAGCTTAACCCTAAATAACCTAATTAAATGAATTTTAATTAATTATTGCCAAAACAAATAGATCCGTGCTGACCTTTGCTAGCAACACTGCAACTCACTTGGAATCAAATGGTTTAGGTCTGGCTAGGGAAGGTGATGACTTTGGCCTCTGGAATACTAGGTCTGGAGCTATGACTAAGCCAAAGAGCCAGTAAAATAAGCTTGAGCAGAACTGTGTTAAAATCATCCAGATGCCATGAACAAGTCGACAGCCGCTCATGTGTTTTCTATTTGTGTCTGTAAAGTGACACTATGTCTTTATGATTATGATCCTTTTTCTGCTGTTGACCGGAGTGATTACGCGTATATATTTTCTTTTGAACAGTCTGTAGCTTTTATATTGTTGTTACAGCATCATCATCATGCCTGCTGTGCTACAGTAAGTGGAGAACAGAACAGACCACACAGAAAAGAGGAAACTAAGAACCCTGCCCATCAGAGTCCATGGTTTCCAAGCTATCCAAATACATAAACATATCTGTCTGAACATAATGTTATAGGTAAACACTAAATAAACCTCCAGGGTTGCTCTGAATCTTGCTGCTAAAGTCCTTCATAGAAGAGGTGTGGAAAGCAGAGAAAACATATATATATATATATATATATATATATATATATATATATATAAAACACGTTCTTATAGAGCAAGTATGCAGTGGCCAAAGCAGACTAGGAAAGATCACACGTAAGCCACAAGTGGAGTCTGAGCAATAATAATTGGTTAGTTTTTGTGACTGGCTAACAATTTTCATGCAATGTGAAAAAGCATTTAACCAATTTCTCAAATTGAGCTTAATTAATTTGGATGAGTGCGTTTTTCTTAACAGAAATGTTGTTATGATTCACAACAGGTTAAGTTTAACATCATTTATGCTCCTAATACAAGGCTTGAGGCATATGGAGTAGGATTTTGGGAGCTTTTTGATGGATGAGGTGAGAAATGTCTTAACAGGACGCGGTAGAGATTGAGTACAACGTGTAACATCTCGCCTTGCCAAGTACACTGATTGGTTATCTATCAGGTGATTTGTTACGCTTTGGGGATATTGAAGAAACTGGTGGGTGGTTTTTGTCCTAAATGCTATTGTTGCAGCTGTGACAAGCACTTCAGTAGGTGGAGTCAACTACATTAAAGAAATAAACTACACCGTTTCATCCTTCTTCTCTCTCCATTCCCAGCAACTCATGAAGCTCCACTGATTCATGAAGTTACATCTCTCTCTATCCTTTTATCGCCACCACCAATGGGATGATTGTCAGAAGTCTCCTAAGTGGCTTCCTTATTACTGTTATTTTTTTAATTCCAAAGCTCTCCCCACACTCACAACTCTTGCCAAGAGTCACCAGAACATGCCTTTTGATCACGCCTTTTCCTCATGGAAAACCTCCAGATGCTTCATCTTACTACCTAATGAAATCTAAACATCTCCACGAAACTTCCAAGAACATCAATCACAAGGTCCATCTCCTTATCCAAAATGACTTCTCACTGCTCTTTTTTTTTTTTAGATATTTATTTATTTGTTTATTTTTGGCTGCGTCGGGTCTTAGTTGTGGCATGTGAGGTCTTTCCTGGCGACGCGCAGGCTTCTCTCTCTAGTTGTGGCACACGGGCTCCAGAGCGCGTGGGCTCTGTTGAGGCGAGCGGGCTTAGTTGCTCCGCGGCACGTGGGATCTTAGTTCCCTGACCAGGGACCGAACCCGCTTCCCCTGCATTGGAAGGCGGATTCCTAACCACTGGACCACCAGGGAAGTCCCTCACTGCTCTTTAACATCTTTTTTCCCTCTATAATCTGCTAAAGGGTAGGGGGAATTGAGAAAGGTAAGAAAGGTAATGAGTGGGGAAAGAAGAAATTAATTAGCATTTTTTAATTCCAGTTCCTTCTGACCTTGTCTCACATAAAACTGAGAAAAGATAGGCAGTGGATGCATTTCTCCCCCTAAAGAAACTGAAGTTAGGAGAGGTTTGCCCAAGTCACTACTTGCCCAATGCTAGAAAGCAGATGGGTGGAGCTGGGATTCTGACCTAGGTCTACCTGAGACCCTCCCTTTTTCCAATACCCCATTCATTGTGCTTAGGCAGGCTGCCCCCTGCCTCCCCACCTCTACCAGCCAGACCTGGAAGGCCCTACTTTCTGCCTCACTTTCTAGATCCAGTTCCCAAGACAATCTACCTGAGCCCTTCAGACCTCCCTAAGCCTCTCTGTCCTAAACTCCCCGAAAACTTAGCCCCTTTCCCTGACCCCCAAATTGGATAAGAAGTCCCTCCTCTGTGTTCCCATAACATCCTGTTTCTGTCATACCATGTATTTTTAAGTAAACGTTTTTATTGATATATAACAAACATATAGAAAATTCACATATCATAAGTATTTAGCTTGATAAAATATCAAAAAGCAAAATCACGCCTGAAACCACCAAGATCAAGAAATTACCAGCAGGGCTTCCTTGGTGGCGCAGTGGTTGAGAGTCCGCCTGCCGATGCAGGGGACACGGGTTCGTGCCACGGTCCGGGAAGATCCCACATGCCGCGGAGCGGCTGGGCCCGTGAGCCATGGCCGCTGAGCCTGCGCGTCCGGAGTCTGTGCTCCGCAGCGGGAGAGGCCACGACAGTGAGAGGCCCACGTACCGCAAAAAAAAAAAGAAAAAGAAAAAAAAGGAATTACCAGCACCCAGAAGACCACCCCCCTCACCCCCCTCACTCCCCTCACTCCCCTCACTTGCCCTCTAGGTCATTATCTCCACCTCCCCTCCCCAAAGACAATCAGATCCTGACTTTTAAATGGCTTTGTTTTATTGGCCTGCTTTCAAATTTTATATAAATCAAATCATACAGTGTGGTTTCTATGTTTGTGAGATTTATTCCCTGTTGTTGTATATAGCATATAGCATTTTCATTATAGTATGGTATTCCATTATATTTACTCATTTATTAATTATATTTATGCATTTTACTGTTGGTGGATATTTTGAATTGTTCCCATTTGGGGACTAATATAAATAGTCCTACTGTGAATATTACTGCAAAATTTTTATTGAATATACGTGCACTCTTTGGGGTGCATATACGGTCGAGCGAAACTACTGGGTCATAAGTTAGAAATATGTCCATCTTTATTTAGTAGAAAATGCCAAACAGTTTTTCAGAATGGTTGTACTGATTTACACTCCCACTGCAATGTGTATTTCCAGCTGCATCTCATCTTCAACAACTGATAATGTCTACATTATAATTGCAAATTCTTTATCCCCCCCCACCCCCCTTTCTCTTTCTCTCTCTTTGCCTAGCACAACACCTAGAAGGTATCTTCGTAAAGGTCTGGAGAAATAATAAGTGAATGACTAACAAGCACACAATGGTTTTGCTTCTATATTCTTGTTGTCACCTTTTAGGTGACAACATTTTGCAGAGTATGTAGTGGTTACAAACATAGGCTTTGGGGCCAGACTGTCACGATTTGACTTCTAACCTAACCATGTCCCAGCAAATTACCTTTTTGTGCTAGTTTCTTCATTTTTGACATCACAGGGTTATTCTGAAGATTAAATAAATTTTGTATGAAGTACTTAGAACGTCTGGCATACAGTTCGAGCTCTATAGTGTAAACTATTATTACTGTTATCTAATCCTTAGGGCCTGCATCCCATCAGACTCCCTAGAAATGAATTGGTAGGTGAGAATCTTTGTCATCCCCTCTGTGAAGCCTGCTCTAGGTAGCCAACCCCACAGAGAGCTTCTGGGCTTCTGAGGTTCCCTTTACCCTTCATTCATCAACTGCTTTATACCATGAGTAGGTACCATGTCTCCCCAAGTATATGGCAAATTCCCTAAGCATGGTACTTGACTTATATTCATGGTAGCAGTGGTTTCAAAGTTCCTTTTTTTTTTTTTTTTTTGCGGTACACAGTTGTGGCTACTGTTGTGGCCTCTCCCACTGCGGAGAACAGGCTCCGGACGCGCAGGCTCAGCGGCCATGGCTCACGGGCCCAGCCGCTCCACGGCATGTGGGATCTTCCCAGACCAGGGCACGAACCCGTGTCCCCTGCATTGGCAGGTGGACTCTCAACCACTGCGCCACCAGGGAAGCCCTCAAAGTCCCATTTTAACTTGTGGGAATCTTAGCCGAATGTTCCCCCAAACCCATATTTGACCAGCTCCACCACTGAAAAACTATGGAGAAGTGAATTGTCCCTTTTACCAACCATAATGCTCAAATGTAGTTTCAAATGCTGACAGGGATGTGCCCCACAGCCCTAGATAAAAGATACCTCTGCACATATGCTATTTGACATCATAGTGTTTAGTAAATATTTGTCTTTTTTTTAGTTGATCCCTTTTTCTTTCTGGACTTCCCTGTTCTTGCCCTGTTCCCTTTCCACCCACTTGTGTTTGATTTAATCTCCTCCTGTTTATGTGACACTTGGGACTCCTCTGGCTCTTATCAACTCTCCAGCAATGCAAATCAGATCTTACATAGTGACTGACTGAAGCCATAAACCAAATTTCTACCCTTAAAAAATTAAAAAGCTTTGTAATCCATGATTAACCCCTCTGAGTTATCTATAATTAGATGGGAGAGTCCGGGCTGCAAGACTTATGTTCAGATAAAAAAAGTGATTTAAGTACTTATTGTTCAAAGAGGAACTCTTAACTGTTATTGATCATGAGAATGAGGGGGAGATATGCAGAAAACCTTTTTGTCAGGGCTAGCATCAATCATTACTAGGACTTTAGAATTTCTTTGTCACCATTGTCGATTTTGGCATTTGGGTTTGCTAAGGGTTTTAATATGCAGCTAATGTCTGTAGGGCAGAGCCGTAACTCAAATGCAGAGCTTGATCTGGGGTTCCCCTTCAGCAAGAAGTCATTGACAAGAGAGACAGACTAAGTGATCTCCAACACCTGTTCAACCCTTACAAGCCTTCTGGGAGAGGTGAGATATAAGAGCCATGATAAAAGGGAAAATGATCACTACTTTCCCTGGGGAAATCCCTGTGCAAACTAACAGGTCAAGGTAGAAGGTAGGCTTCTAAGTAGGCTTAGAGCAGCAGCAAGGCCAACTATTGGAGAATCCCGTGTATGCTAGGAAATTTGTGGAAGGCCTAGAAAAGTGAAAAAGTCCAAACAACTTGGACGCAAGATGATTATCTCCTAATATCAAGCCCCTTTCCTTTCTCCTACAGGAAATATTCCAACGGGATGAGCTCTAGGGAAGGCCTCTGAACATCAGTCGGGTGGGCCCATGCAGTGCTGTGTGCACACCAGCTTCAGTGGCTTCTGGTCCAAACCAGGGATGTGCCCCTGCCAGGGTCCTTCCCTGAGCTGACACTGGACTTTTTTTGGCTCTGGTTACTCTCACGAACCAGGAGTCCTGCCGGCTCAGCATTTTGGGAACATAGCCATGTATGACAACACCCTCACCCTCTTCAGTGGCATTCTCATACACTTACAGACTGTTATCCCCGATTTCGACAAACTGTGTTATTGAAAGTCTGTCTTTCCCACCAGGATGTGTAAGGGCAGAGATCTGTCAGCTTTGCTCATTGCTTTATCCCCAGCACTCAGAATAGAGCCCGGCACCAGGGAAGGCACCAAGTATTTGTTGAAAGAATTACCGGTTACTTCAGACAAGCCAAATGTCAAACAGCCAACTTCACAGGGCAGGCAATGAGGATAGGGATCATTACTTCATGGCTGTCCTTGAGAGAGTTAAATTGACAAGGACTTGTTTGGATGGATTTATGGATAATGACTGACATAAATTGGCTTTAGAGAATGCCCTGGCAGCCCAGTGGTTAGGACTCTGTCCTTCCACTGCAGGGGGCATGGGTTCTCCCTGGTCTGGGAACTAAGATCCTGCAAGCCATGCAATGCAGCCTCCCACCAAAGAAAAAAAAAATAATTGGCTTTAAGACCACCCTATTCTCTCTTCGAGTCAGAAGCTGATGCTATTGGAGGATGTCAAGCCACTGAGCTGTAAACTACAGCAGCCATTTCCCTGGTTTTAAATTTTAAACAGATCTACTATTGCCCCCTTAACTGCAATTTACAAAATAACACACATGACACAATTTCTGCAAATATTTTTCAAGGTTTTATTGCAAACCAAAGTTGGTCTATCACACACAAGAAAAGGTGTGTGGTAGGGAGGGGGGGAAAGAATTGTACATTATTATAACCATGTTAATTACAGTACATTAAAATGGTGGTTTACATTACAAATAAGCCTGTAAGTTTAAATATACTAGTGTTATAACCCAATGTACAGACTTTCTTTATACAATACATATAATTATCAGGAATGCAAAAAAGAAACAAAAAAACCCAAAAACATAAATAATGCCCATTTTACAGGTGATATTTTAAACAATGAAAACACCAGGCTCTGACTGACAACTGGGGCATTGGTCCATAAAAACCTTTTCTAAAAATAGAAATATTTGTAGCAGCAATGCTTCTTTAAGCATCTGGATACAAGTCATTGCAAGACCATTTTCGATAAATTTTAGTTATTAACTATATCTTACAAAAAAAAACAGCCTACACATAAATTTATCTTCCAAATATGGAAGAAACAAACAATGTCCCACGTTGTAGTGTCCTGCAAGTGTCACATTGATGCTTATAACTGAGTCCTTCTGTGAGCAAGCATACCACACTCATACGGCGGATCACACAGGAAAGTCCACAAGGAAAAACAGAACGGAAACACTCGGCAACAGGAAGAACTTTGGAGCTAACACGATCTCATCAGAAAAGGCACGTTTCATAAGATGCGTTATCACGGCCCGGACAGACCTTCAGAAGCTCCTTCTCCGAACAGCGTCCTCCTACGAATGAGACCACTGCATCTGCCTGGGGTGGCCCTCTACTGCTCATTTCAGAGATAGCACCACATTGGAAGGAAGAATAAAGGAAAACCTCACGAGCTCACTGAGGAGGATGTGCTCTTCGAAAAGCTTCCAGCAAACAGTGTGCAATAAGATTGCCAAGATGTGCAAGCTTCCAGGGATGTGCAAATTCTCTTTTAAGATGTCCTGTCAGCTGGCAGCTCTGCCAAAAGGCTAACTAAAACATTTCAAAAACGCCCGTGAAATCCTTCACAACCAACCCTAAGACCATTCAGAGGAAAGAGTCCACGGGAGGTGCGTAGGAAAAGCCCAGGAAGGCCTCGGCCGCTTCCTTGACGCTGGCTGTGAGAAGGATACTGTCGGGCGACCGACCGATGGAGTTGGGGACTGGCTCTTCGGTAAACTCGGGATCAAAGTGCCGCAGGTCGCTGGGTCCACTCTGATGCAGGAAGGGAAGAAAACGTACTCCATGTCAAGAATTCACAATGGAGACAAGAAAGGGAAATTCTCATGCAGTCACCATATGGCAACTTCCACCATCAGCAACCATTTCAAGCACAAAACCCAAAGGCCACACAAAGTTTCAACTATGAGGACCATGCTTATTTTCCGTCTTTTGCTACTGTAATTTATAAAAGGTGTGGAAAAATAACGTGAGCTTTGTTGGGACAAAAGTTCTACTTTTTTCTGTGGGTAAAATAATGGCTTACGAATGCCAATTTATTCCTTGAGGGCCCTTCCCCTTCCACCACTGCACACTCGCGAGAGAGATACTCACCACATTTGGGTTAAAAGGGGGAGTAATCTTCTTATTAATGAGATCATCCCAGTTAATTAGGGAGAAGAAGACGTGATTCTTAATCTCCATCTGTTGAGGAAGAAGCAGGAATTTAGAAGAGTGAAATTCAAGAAGGGCGGTGAGGTCTAGGGCTCTACCCATACAGCCCAGGAGGAGAGGAAAAAATGACTCACAAAGTCATCCTTGGCACCAAGCCTCTTTGTCCTGTCCTTCTGCAGGAGGCCCTCCAGGACGTGTCTTGCAGAATTTGTAATATTTGGCTTCAACTGGAGGGGTTTGTTCAGAATGTTGTCGTACATCTCAGCTGTGTTTCGGCTGTAAAATGGAGGCTTGAAAGAAGCAGGAAGATTACTTACTACTTAATTGGAAGTTTTGGAGAGCATCCGTTACCAAGAAAGACTTAAACGTAATATATGAAGCTGGTTTTGACAAAGTTTATCACCTGATAGGTTTTCTTTGACTTAGATTTTTAAGTGTCTACATTTTGCCACCCTTATTAGGGGGTAGATGTTAATAAGCCATGTTTTTCACTCTCACATAGGTTAAGTGTGGTCACACCTAGTAAAATGTGAACTTACAAAAGAAAAAATCCACTAGGTAACGGTTTACCCTAAAATACCTATAGCTTAACCAATATGCCTCTCTCATCAGCATTTGATAAGCATACTGATAGAGGGCAAGACGTGATGATCAGGTCTGCAGTGGGGCTTGTGTGCCCAGATAAGTCTGGATTTTTAAGACTACATTCTAGGGAGAAATGTATCAACCCAGGGCAATATTTCACGATTTTCAATGGGCTACTCACCAGGCCATAGAGCATCTCATATAAGACGGCCCCCAGACACCACCAGTCCACGGTCCTATCATAAGGCTGCTTATGAAGCACCTCAGGTGCAAGATACTGAAAGACAGACCAGGAAAAGAGAGTTTAGAGCCCCTGAAACTAGGCAATCCCAAGACCAGGCATGCACTTTGAAAGGGCTGAGAGACCCGGGGTACACTTGGAGGATATATTTCTTTAAACTACTTCCTGATAAAACTGCTGGCTTTGAGGCTGACTGGCCACTTACATGTCCTGATGTTTTGAAAGCTATTGGGCCCTCCTCAGATATCTTACTTAGGGGTTTAGAACCTTTTATAGCGTGGACCTTACAAACAGCTCACTTTAATTAAAGCAACGTGAGGCCTTGGAATTTCTCATGCCTCCAACAGCCAGTGTATTTTACTTGCACCGAACTGGACTAAATCATCTCCGAAAACAGCTTGTTCTTTCAGTAGTTAAGGGTCACTGCAGTGATCCCTTCCTGGAGGGGTGTGGACCAGGAGTTCGCCTACCTCGGGTGTGCCACAGAAGGTGGATGTCGTGCCATTGTGTTCAATGTTCTCCTTGCAGAGTCCAAAGTCAGTAAGGACAATGTGTCCCTGTGAATCCAGCAAAATATTCTCTGGCTTTAAGTCTCTGTAAAAAAAAAAAAAAAAAAGAATAGGAAAGTAGTCGTATTAAGTTAATTTCACCGCATTAGCAATCCTCCGTAAAGATCACCACTAGGGCTATTGGAAGCACGTTACATCCACTGTAGTTGTGTTAGTGAAATCTAAAAGGGGGTCCTTGTTCTGTTCATCTATTCTGGATGAGGCACAATCCTCATTGGCCAGTTCCCTCGTGGCAGGGAGTCAGCAGATGGGTCACATGCTGGGGACCTGGTTTTAGGTGACCAAGTTCTGCCTAAACACAGATTATTTTAAGGCCCTGTCAAAGGCCGGGCTATGTCTCCTTTACACAAGGAAGGGAGCCTTCAGAGCCCTTCAGCTCACCTATAAACGATGTTCAGAGAGTGCAGGTAACCCAAGGCACTGGCTATTTCAGCAGCATAGAACCGAGCCCGTGGTTCCAGGAAGCATCGCTCCCTCTGGAGATGGTAGAACAACTGGAGGAGATAGAACAGAGTTAGCCTGGGTTGCCAAAAAACCCGGACAATGCATTGGATCTGTCTTGACATATATAGCTAAAGAGGACAATTGCAGGAAGGGGCCCTAAATAGTTTATAAGCCATCTGAAAGCTGGCAGGTTAAAGGAAATACTAAATCTGGTAACTCTTCCCCCACTAATTATCTTTTAAAAACTCTCCTCTCAAATTAAAACAAAGCAGGCTATGCACGGGACAGCCAGGGCTCAGCTCCCATCCTCTCTGCTCACCTCTCCACCGTTAATGTAGTCTAGGACAAAGTACAGTTTGTCAGCCGTCTGGAAAGAGAAGTGAAGGCCCACCAGGAAAGGGTGTTTCACGTTCTTCAGGAGAACATTCCGCTCCGACATAATATGCTTTTCCTAGAAAAAGGACAATTAAGATGTAGTGGCAAATTTCAACGTGGCGCCAAGATGGCAAGGTAATGTCTACTGAATGTCCATCTCCAAGCCCATCTCATACCTCCTTCTTTTTCAGGATCGCTTTCTTCTGTAAAACTTTGACTGCATAGAACGCTTCTTCGGCTTTGTGTCTTGCCAGGAGAACCTGAAATTGAAATTAAAAATCATTTTCCTGTTCACATCCAGGGAGATGTAAAAAATGAGCATATGAAAGACTATAAATAATGAGAGCTTCAGATGTGAAATTACCTTTCCAAAACTGCCCTTCCCGATCACTTTCAAGAAGTGAAAGTCAGATGGTTTAGCATGAGGGTTGGATGATGGGCCCAGGTTAATTTGCTGAGAAGGACTTGGCTGGAAGATAAAAGGTTTCCTTTTAATATCCTTGCTTCAAAGGAAGATTGCGATTAATAAAGTATAGGCAATGCAAAAAGGTGGTACATCTGCAAATGACAGGGGCAGGTCCCCAGACATCTATAAACACGTTCCAAACTCCTTTTCATCCATACATGCAAATATTTCAAATGACAGTATGGAAACTGTATATAATCGTGTTGTTCTTAAGCAGATTACTTTTATGAAGTATGTCTTTTAAAACACTCCACTGACTCATACTTAAGCGCTTATGTCACTTGTTTGCCATGAACCGACGAGGCATTCCTGCCTTGATACTAACTCAAATGCTATTTTACAATTCATCAACATAGGAAAACTAACTGACTCATTTACAAGATTCCTCCACTGATGCATCACGAATAGGGAACACTTACTGGTGGAGAAGGGTTGGCATTCATGAGCTCAGGCTCCGGAGGTTGGGAGATTTTCAAAATGGACTGAACTTCAGGGCTGCAGAGAAGAAAGGAGCAACGTTGAACATCCTAACTCGCCACGTGAGGGCAGACCAACACCAATAGTGAATTTCTGGCTCAACCTTTCCGGGGGATCCAGTGTTTAAAAACACCCAAGTCAATTACTCAGTGAGAGAAAATGACAGCCAAAATGATAAACCCAGTTAAACACAGAGGGTTGTTCTTCAAGGAGAGAGGGGGTGAATTAGGCAAACATGAAGATTTTATCGGGACTTCCCTGGTGGCGCAGTGGTTAAGAATCCCCCCCGCTAACGCAGGGGACACGAGTTCGAGCCCGGGTCCGGGAAGATCCCACTATGCCGCGGGAGCAACTAAGCCCTGCGCCACAACTCCTGAAGCCAGCTCGCCTAGAGCCCTTGTGCTCTGCAACAAGAGAAGCCGCCGCAGTGAGAAGCCCACGCACCGCAACAAAGTCGTGGTGCCCCCGCGCACCACAACTGGAAACAGCAACGAAGACCCAACGCAGCCAAATATAAATACATTTGAAAAAAGAAAATTTTACCTTGCATTTCCAGAACAAGCCAAATCAGCAAATTAATTGTAATGTTTTAAATGTTCGAAATAATTAGAACTTAAAGAGAAAAGGGATCCCCACCCTCGGTAAGTCGTCGGCTTCCTGATCAATATATTGATGAGGATGTCTTTACCGCTGGTAAATGGAAACTTCCCTACTTAATTTTATTTCCCCACGTCGCCCCACCAAACTTACTGTTTGCATGCATAGGAGTTATTGGCAATCTTCTGAATAAAGTCGTTCAGGCCCATCCTTCTCTGTTTCATGAAAGCTGCGAATTAGAGGAGAAACGTTTAGACGGCTTTGTAACATCCGACGCCACACACACCAGTCTGATCCGCGACCTTCAAAACTTTCCACGTGGCGTAACCTGGAAGTCCAGTCGTATTCCTACACTCACCGATGAGAATTGCTACCATGCCCCTCATCCTGGAGTAAGGTGAGGGTGTCCCTAGCAGCTTCGGTTTTCACCGTCATCACCACAGAGAGAGAGCACGAGGAGTTGTCAGGCCCGAGAGGACCGGCTCAGCCAACACTGCGCTCCGGCCGCACCGCCGGCTTTATATGCCTTGTGCCGCCGCGAGGGCGGGGGACCCACAAGACATGGAGGAGGCGGCGCTGCCCGGCCCCGTCGCGACCCCGCCCCCGGCTGCCGCGCGACTTGCCCGGGCGGCAAAGCGGCCGGCGGCAGGCGGTTCCGCCCCCGGCGAGAGGGGCCAGCCCGGAGCGGGGGCGGGGGCGCGGGGGGCGCGGGGACCGCCCGGGCAGGGCCCGGCACAGGGCAGTTGTCGGCCTCGCTCGGCTCCCGGGCCGGAGAGGGGGAAACCGCCGGCGGAGGGGGTGGGTGGGGAGGGAGCGGCCGGGGTAATTTTCCACCTTTCTCATTTATTCCGCCCTGCGAGGAAATCAAGAGTCGCGGCACATCAGGAAATCAGAGCGCTTTCTGCCCTGTGCGAGGCGATCGGGGTGGCTCTGTGCCCGCCCTGGCTTCTCAAACTCTCCGCTCGGATTCACTCCCGGCCCCGGCGCCGACCCTGACACTCTCCCCTAATCCGCAAGGCAGCCTCCGCAGCCCTCGCCGGCCGGCCGCGCACCGCCAGCTGAGGTTATCTGTCGGGCGCAGGGCTGCAGCGCCGGGGGAGGGCGGCCCCGCACGCCCTTATCTCCGGCCCCAGCTTGGGGCCAGAGCGCCCGGCGCGTCCCCGCGTTCCCGCCGCCCTCCTACCCCTTCCCCCATCTCTCCATCCTTGGTACTACCCCAAATACCCAGCCCCTCTCGCCCAATCCGAGCAACTAGTGGAGGAGTTGGTGAGACAAGCCCCCCGCGTGCCGGCAGCGGCGCTTACCCAGTCCGGTCAGCAAGAAGGACTCGCTCCGTTTCTGCGCCTCGGCCCTCTTTTTGTGCCGGGGCCGGAGCAGGGACTCGAGCCGGGCCCTGGCCCGCGCGCCCTGCATCTCCCCCATGGGCAGCGGCGGCCGGGCGCGCAGCGGGCGAGGGCGACCAGAGAACACTGACGTTTCCTTGAAGGAGCCGCCGTGACTCAGGCCGGGCAAGATTTCCTGCCCCGAGTCCCAAAACAAACAAATGGCCCTTGTGCACGGCCGAGCCGCTTCCGAAAACGCCTTTTTTGTGCTTTTGGCCCAAGCCAAGCAAGGCTGAAAAATCCCAGAACTTGGAAGAGGAGGAAGGAAGGAAAGAAAGAGGGAAGGGGGAGGGAGAGAGGTCAGGAATGTGGAGGGGAGGGGGCGGAAATAAAATTCGTCTCTGCACTAAAGGAAAAAAAAAAAAATCTGCATTTCACTTTTTTTTTTTCCCCCTAAAGTAATCTTTGGGAACATTCTGTCCTTTTCCGCATGTAATTTTCCCCCTTGCCTTTTTAATCCCCGCCTTGCCAAAAACACGTGAGGAGGTGGCAAGTTAGGGGACAGACCTGGCGTGACCCTGGGGCGGTGCGGAGTCGGCATCCCAGACCATCGTCGACTCCCGAGGTTCCCTCGCCCGCTCCCCGACCTGAAAACTCCGCAAGATCGCATCCCATTGTCTTCAAATCTCTTAGTTTGTGCTCGTCTTCCCTACCCCTCCTCCGGTTTAATTCAGGGCTGACCCCGCAGTCTTCTTACAGGTTTACCACCTCGATCTTTTTCCCTCAAGTCCCAGATAACTTGTGACTCGTTAACTCCTGAAAGATTAGCCGGGAGCCTCCTCCGCTCCAGAAAGTAAGGGAGGGAGGGAGGGAAGCTCTGCAGAGCAGCGGTGCGGTGCCTTCCAGTAACCCCGCCGCTGGGAGATGCCTGGGAGCTGCAGTCTGACCGCCGGTGGGAGGACTCGCGCCAGCGCCGGCGGGGAAGCCACGAGCACAACGACTGGGCCAGGAGCGGGGAGAGGGCTGCAAGTTACTAAGTTTGCAGGGCCGGGTACCTGGCGCCTGTCAGGGATGTCTGCGGTGCCTGCCCTGCCATGACCCCTTGCTGCCAACGGCCTTGCCATTTAAGGTTGCCTACTGGATCTGACACACTCCGAACTACTAACTGTCAAACCAAGAATACATGTGAAGCGGTTTTTCTTTGGTGCTGGGCAGGAATTTGTTTTGCAAACCAACCACCTTATTTGTCTTAACGTGATCTGTAGCCTCAAGTGCTTTACAGCAGCCTCAAACTGGCAGAAGAGAACACATATCCTCTCTGCTGGAGACTGGCTGGGAAATTCTGCTCAGCACCCACTCTTTAAAAAGCACTTACTATTCCCTGAAACTGACACTCCAACCCAAAGCAAGGTTTAGGAAACTCCAAGTCACAGTAACTGGCCCATTTCTGCTTCCTCTTTCATGGATTCTTCATATAACATGACTTTGTTATTGCCAGTACCCCCATATCCCACGCTCCACTTCCACTAGCCTAGGCCAGCCCTGCTCCCACCCGGTTCCTTCCCCTTTTGAGAAAGCAAAATTTTTGAAGAATGACCAGAAACACCAAACTGCACCAAGATTTCTGCCTGTTTGTTTTTTAAACATTAGATTAAGAAACCTCCAGCGACTCACCTCCTGTGCCCTCCCCATGCCAAGTAACCCCAAATCCTCTGAAGCATCTTTGTTTTACCCATTTCATCCAAATTATCTTAATAAAAGCAGACAAACCTTTCAAAGGGGATTTTATAGCCTCCTCTTTCATTCTTCAGGTTGCCTAGGATATGAAGGTTGGGGATTCCTTTCTGGAGGCTGGAGGTAGAGCTTAGTTATGGCTGGAGTAGCCTCCCTGCTATGTGCCTGATAGGACTGGAAGCTGAGATGATAAGGGAGCACGAGTCAGAGGCGGCTGTCCCAGTCTGTTATGAACCCCACTTTATATAAAAGGCAATTTACATACAGGAAGGGAGCAAGCTGCAAAGTTCAACACTGGGCCATTTATTCTCTTCGTTGCAACATCATCCAGAAAATTACAGTCATCAGTGCCCTGGGTTTAATACACCCCCAGCAAGACACACAAGAAATGTAACTTGACTGATTATCATCACAAATCAGTCCAGAAAAAATTCAAAACACATGCACAGAGTTCATTTTCTCAAAGAGGCTCTGCTCGCATTCCAGGAGGAACGTGGAATTTAAGTTAGAGGGCTCTAAGTGGAACAGAGAAGAGGCACAACCATATGATTTGTGGTTGGAACAGAAAAGTATCGTCTGCTGTGCTCCCTCCTCCCCCGACACTAACGTGCAGCCGTTGGAGACGGACGGTCTGCTAAACTTATCATTTAACGGAGAGAATCAAGTTGTTGAGACTGGCTTTTCTTCCAACCGGATACCTGATGGGTGGAGCAGGGGCCCCCTGTTCTGTCCCAGCAACCTACTAAGACTTCCGAACAGGAAGGTGACACACGGCGGCGGGTGTATGGGGTGGGGGGGAGGTACGCGGGGGAACTGTGTGCGACGCGCGCCTAACTCTTCACAGGCTTTAGGTTGTCCTGTGGCTGCTATTCAAACGCTTGATCTGTTCTTCCTTCCTGTCGCCAGCCTCTTTCTTTGGTTCAGAGAGTGCTCCTACCGGGAGAAATCCGGCCCCTTCCCTCCTACACCCTGGTGGCGAAGTGGCCCGAACTACGTCACCAGTATCTGCTTGTAAATACGAGCTAGAGGGCGCTCGCGTTCTCCGGGAGAACTACTCCCGAATGTATGATTTCCCCCACTTCTCTCCTGGGGTTTAATCAGTTCCAGATAATGCCTCCACAATACCTTGTGAGGGCAAAGAAAATAGATAGACGGCTTGATATGAGATACGCTAATTAGTTCCCCACTCCCCCAAGCCAATCGTCTCATTTATTCCTCATACTGGGAAAACGCAATCAAACTCTCAAATGGGAATTATTCACCAAGATGTAATGTTTGCACTGAAACAAAACAGTTGCCAATGTATGTGTATTTTAATACGAAAATTATTTTAGCTTTTCAAATGGGAATTATTCACCAAGATGTAATGTTTGCACTGAAACAAAACAGTTTCCACTGTATGTGTATTTTAATACGAAAATTATTTTAGCTTTTCTACTTAGTGATTAAGTAAAATTTTTCCTTAATGATGAACTATAAATACTACAACCTGAAAGCTTTACTAAGATATGATTCTTTCCGTTTAATTTAAAGGCGCAGAGAACAAATCCCTGGTACTTCTCAACGTATTAGAGGAAATATTTTGAAAAATATAAGGACTTAACTTTTTTTTTTACTGTTAAAATATTTTCATGTCAACATAAAATGAGATCAGGGTTTGACAAGCAAGTTTCAGAATATGAACATCGATTTCTAAAATGATTTACCTTTTCAGAAGCCTAAATATGAATGCATATAAATCTTAGGGATTTAAAAAAAAAAATCATGGTTTTTTTTCCCCCATTTTAATACATCTGCAATTGACAAACATGCAAATTAATTAAGTTCCCCTCTTGGGCTATTTCTTTAATGTGTCAGCTGTGTTAGTCTTCATTCCTTAGATAAAATGTCTTCCGTTGATAACAGGGCAATATGATGATTTTGTATTGCTCAAACTGTCATAAATTCTATAACAGCCTTGTGCTGCACCATTTAGGTTGCCATACTTATTGTTTTATTGGTGAATGCGTAGGAAATCTTCTTCCTGGAGCATCTCCAAAGATAGTACATAGAAATGTCAGAAAACATAATTATTACTCTAGAGAGCAACAAAATAGATCAGTTTTTGTTGAAGGTTGTCACCAAGTGCAATTTTTTTTTACAGTATTCATCAGATACAAAATGATGATGATAAATGAGCTAATTCAGGATAACTGTTATAGATCAGTAACTAGCAATGGTGGTTAAATGTCTATCTATAGAACACAGGTTCTATGGTGACTATTACCTTCCCTATTCATAATTGTCAAAATCGACATGCATAAAGGAGTTAGGAATGTGATACAGCAGATAACTAAGAGAACACATTATCTAGAATAATAGTGTTGAGTTATTAAAACCCACAAAACTACATGCTTTATTTACACAGGGCTTATTTTTTTCCCAAGGCAGTGATGTTGAATAAGCAAGACTATACACTATAAGAATCTTGGAATAGGGTTTTGTTAAATAATCTACGTGTAGCCGTCTACTCGGCAGACCTTATGTTGTCTTCTGTAACAGCATTTTTTCATTATTAAGGATTAAGCAATTATTGTTATTTTTCTTCTGAGTTGGACAGATGATAGGCAAAATTGTGAGGTTAACAAAACTTACTTTTAGGACCAGATTTATCTCCTTCAGGTAACCTTTCTTTGTCACTGAAGTTGACTCCTATGCCTCTCCCACTTCCCACCCATGGCAGTGGCATACTCTCTGGTCCCCCAAACTCTGAAATATTGCCTCCCATCCTCCTTCCCACTAATGCTAACTGCCTCAAAGTCCTGCTGTCAGCTAATCATCACAGGAGGTATTGAACTGATACATCCTTCATTCCTTCCCTCCTTCCTTCCTGTCCCACTCCCTCCCCTCCCTTCCATTTATTCATTCGTGCAAGTATTTAACAAGCATTTATCAAGTAAGTACAAATATTAAGATCAAAGGACACAGATATGAGTAATCCGGTTATCTGACTTGACAGAAGCACTCATTCTAAGTAGGGAGACACACCCGTAAATTATGATACAACACGATGAGTGTTAAAACAAAGGTCTGAGCAACCTGCCATAGAACAACAGAGAGGGGAATTTTCTACTGGGGAGAGGCAGCAGACTTGGAATTTTTTTTTGTTTTAATATTTATTTTTTTATTTGGTTGCCCTGGGTCTTAGTTGCGACCGGCGGGCTCCTTAGTTGTGGCATGCGTGTGGGATCTGGTTCCATGACCAGGGATCAAACCTGGGCCCCCTGCATTGGGAGCATGGAGTCTTATCCACTGCACCACCAGGAAAGTCCCCAGACTTGGAACTGTTGAGGAAAGTCTCCACAAACAAAAGATATTTGGCCTGATCCTGGAAAGGCCAGCTAGGTACAAAAAAGGGAAAGTCATTCTAGGCAGAGGGAATAGTATGGGCACCAAATTTTAAGGTGCTATGTAGTATCTCTGGCATAATTTGGAAATATGGTCCGTACTCAGACCTTACACACAAGCAAATGTACATGGCTCTCTTGCTGCTACTGCTGAAGTGGATAACAGAACTTTCAAGTGAAATAAAAAAGATCTTAGGGACTTCCCTGGTGGTCCGGTGGCTAAGACTCTGCGCTCCCAATGCAGGAGGCCTAGGTTTGATCCCTGGTCAGGGAATTAGATCCCACATGCCTCAACTAAGAAGTTAGCATGCCGCAACTAAAGATCCCGCATGCCACAACTAAGACCCGACACAGACACATAAATAAATAAATAAATATTTTTTAAAAAAGTCTTAGCTGACACAAATCTGCCTCTCCTCTCTTTCTCTCACTGCCCCCCACCCCAATAAATATGGAATTAATAATGTCTTAGAAAACATACCCGTTTGAAGGACGGCTGATTATTAGCCTGCATAGGCACCTCTGTGTCTGATACAGCTCTAGGCCCGGTGGAGCTCATTCATTCATTCATCCACAGATTCTTCTAGAACTATGCATCAGACATTGCGCTAGATGCAGGAGATACAGTGGTAAACATGATCTCACCTGGTGAGAGGCAGGTGGGGAATTACCTACAAAGGTAGACTGAGCCCTATTGTTTAGAGATCTTAAAAACCACCAAGGAAAATCCCTTTTAAGAAGGAAAACATTCCAATGTGTTTTGAAAAGTTAATTCAAACCAAATGTGATTGATCACTCAGCTATCATTCCTTCAAAGGATATTTGCTTTTTTTTTTTTTTACACTACCCCTACCTCATTGAAAATGAACAAATTTACAAACACATAAAGAAATGTTGGAAGTTGGAATGGGGTAATTTATGTGGTTGGAAGATGGATAAAAGTTAAGACAAGCATAGTTATAACCCAGCATAGGGATTAGCAATCTGTCAGAAGTGATAACACCATGTTCTATGCCCATCCCTTCTGGAAAGTCAGGCCACAGGGAAGTTGGTGGTAGGATGCGGACATGGCTTTGTAGTAAATTTTTAATTTTAATCAGGGAATAAATTAAAGAAGGGAGGCCAGTGGCAGCTCTTGACATGGGAGGAATGGGAATCTAGAACAAACCAACGGGTCTATGTTGGGTTGAAAACTCACCGTATCCCCATCTTTATAACGCTGTCAATGTCTGATGTAACATAATCCAATGAACAAGAAATAAAAATAAAAAATGACTGTCAATTAGAATACAGTATGAAGGGTAAGGAATAGCACATATTCGATAGCTTTGTATTTGGCTCTCAGGATTGACCTGGAAAATGACCTCCAAGGTATTTTCTGTATGATTATGAAAAATAATTCAGGAATAAATTGGACAATTTTTGAAATCAAAATTCAGTATTATCTGTGACTTTCTAAATTCAAGAGGACTATGGCTTTACTGAAAGCTTTATATTTTATTATTATTATTACTTTGGTTTTTTTTTTTTTTTTTTGAGCAGAGAAAGGTTTATTGCAAGGTCATGCAAGGAGACGAGGTGGCTCAGGCCCTGAAAAGCCTTGAACTCCTGGAAGGGTTTCAGCAAAGCATTTTTAAAAGCCAGGTGGGGGGGCGTGTGTCGCAGGGTAGGAGATGGTGCATAATTCTCTGATTGGCTGATGATGAGGGAACAGGGCGGTGTCACAGGGGTTAACTTTATCACTCCTTACTGAAAGCCTTATATATTGTTGACATAGCTTTATTATTGGACATTTATTGCTAGGCATTTGCATTTTAAAAGGCCTTGGTTGATTTAAAAAAATGAATTTGTAATGATAAAATGTCAGGAGTTGTCGCAAGGATCAGGTCAGAGGGCTTTGGGCTTTACTCCCTTTTCTCTGTCCAGGATGAACCCTCATACACACCTACTTTCCCTATGTGCCTCGCAGCCCAGCTCAGAGTTCAGGCAGCACGGGGCTTGGAATTTCTTTGCAGGCTGAGTTCTTCTTGGGACACACATATTAAAGTTGTAACAGACATGAAAACAATATAAAGGGCTCTCTTTCACCCCAACTGTATTTACAAAGTGCGGATAGTAAATAAGGAGCCTGGATTTCCGATGGACATCTTTTGCCAAACAAAAGTGAAACCCGAAAGCTTTCATTTGCTCAGGGTAAATAAATCTCTCTCCAGTCGACTCCATTTCTAACCCTATAATTAATTTAGCAAGAAGCAACAGAAGCTCAGGCCACCCTTACGGGCTGTTTCCTGTAAAGCCTGCCTACAAATTGCAGCAACGAAATAAGATAAATGTCATAGTAACTCGTAGTGGGAAAACCAGGAGGGACGGGTGGCTGGCAAAAGGCTGAATGGCATCATTTTTATGTAAAGCAACTTTTAAAACAATGTTTATGTCACCTCCCACAACAAGCTCAGCAGTGACAGTAATGTGCTGTGATAGAGATCTTTGCAGTACACTTAAGTCAGCTACAACCGAGGCTCGTTACCTGTGAGAACTTAGACAAGGTATTCTCTAAATCTTTATCTCTTAATCCGTATAATGGGGATACTAATACTTAATGTAAATTGCGAAGAAAAGTAATTGAAATTAAGAATTTAAAGTGCTGACTCAAGTTGGAATCTCACACAGAAAATATGACATATCTTAAAAAAAAAAAAGAAGAAGAAAGAAAATATAATGTGTCTATGTTCCTTACCCCACTCCACACACACCACAGCCACAAACAGAACACATCATGTAATGCAAAGGGCTCCAACAAATCAAAATAATAACGGTTATGTGCTGTGTTTAAAGAGCAGAAACAGTGTGGGCCACTTAATCTGCTGGGTCAAGGTCAGACTAGTTGGATGGGAATTCCTTTAAAGGCCTGAAAAGGTGATCCTGTTCGTTTTTTTCAGTCTCCCCCCTCCTCTCTTGGTCTCCACACAGACAATGTTCCAGAACAGGCAGTAAAGAACTAAATGCCATGATAACAGAATAAGTGCTTGTTTACCGAGTGTTTGAAGTAAAAGTTAAATTTAAGGTGAAAAAGCAGAAAGTAAGCCAAAAGCTAAACCAGAGGAGTTTTTAATTGCTCAAGGTGGATGGGAAATAATAGAATGTAAATATGGGCCTGTTGAGAGGGTAGAATCATTGAAAGCAGGTCAGAGAAAGCCAGCAGCACAGAAGATGCTTGTTCTAGGTCGTTTAGCTTACCCTTCAGTTACAGAAAGAGGTACAAGCACCAGCTGATGGTGACCTGTTGTTTTTAATCCTTCAGGCCTCCACAGAGCACCTTTTTTGTGCCGGACACCGTGCTAAGTTCTGGGTCTAACAAGGATGCCCAAGTTGGACAGCGTTGCTACACTCAGGGGGGGCAAAGTCTGAATTTATTTTGTTAAATTGAACAGCACTTTCCCAAAAGCAAAGGTAAGCTTACAGATATTTCTACTTTTCCTAAGGCCCTGCTACGCCTTAATGCCATTAAAATACAGACTTGGGCATGTTGAACCCTTTAGATTATTCATTTCTCAAGTGAATGTGCTAGAAGTTCTCTTGCAGCTCTAATATTGATTGTACAGTTCTGTGATATCTGGGAAAAGATAAATCTAACAAGGAACTTCTGAATGCCCAGAAGCCCCTCATGTGACTTCCTAATTCAGCTAATCCTTTGCATGCCTCTCCCCTCCCTCCATTGTCAGGGACTTTGTGCTACTATTTTAAATCTCAGGTGACTCCCTGGACCTTGAGTTCCCTGAAGACCAGACAACACAAACAATTCAGGTTTCTCTCCTGCCTAACAGTCTCCAATCAAACATCACTTACACAGTGTCACTTATTCTGTTTCCGTTACTTGCATATTAGTTTTATTAGCTGACTTTTTGAGTGTTTGTTATTTGTCTCCCCCAACTAATAAGTAGTCTCTGTGAGCCAGGGATAGTACCTATTTTTCCTTTTTTTTTTTTTTTTGCGGTACGGGGCCTCTCACCGTTGTGGCCTCTCCCGTTGCGGAGCACAGGCTCCGGACGCGCAGGCTCAGCGGCCATGGCTCACAGGCCCAGCCGCTCTGCGGCATGTGGGATCTTCCTGGACCGGGGCACGAACCCGTGTCCCCTGCATCGGCAGGCAGACTCTCAACCACTGCGCCACCAGGGAAGCCTGATAGTACCTATCTTATTTCCAGAGTATCCCTGGTGCCCCAAAGAGTACCTGATCCATAGAAAATGCTTAATAAATGAAATGGTTTAATAATACGCCCCTTATATATTGTTGGGCGTAAGATTTGTTCTCAACCAAATTTAATTTTTTTTTTCCTTCACCAAATAATCAAGGGTATATGTTTCCCTAGCAGTTACTTGACACCTCACTGTAAAACGCAAGACAAAATCAAACTAAACAACCCCCACTCAGGCTTAACTATTATATTACATATTATATTATGCACTCAGTTGCTTCAGAAAATTGAGGGACTAGATTTTATACATGAGGTACATGAAGATTTTGAAATCAAGGCTTTGGGTCCAATGGGATCATTAAACAAGCATACTGAATAACCATTTTTCGAGAGAACTAAAGTAGATGCCGTTTTCTACAGACAACGTTCAATGGATAGTTTGTCAAGTCCAGAGAATCAAACCATCGGGAGGGTAGCCATCTAGGTTTTCATCTGCCCAGGCTGGGAAAATGTCAATTTAGCCTCTTGTTCCAAGGACCACAGATGAATCTTCCAACAAGTCAGAAAAATGTATCCTCCTTTTACTTTCCTTACATTGCCCCTCAAATTCTCCTTTGCCCCCAAATTCTTTGCTGTCTAGAAAGAATTTACAAATGAGAGTCCCATTAGGTTTCATGATACTTTATTTCTGTTTTCATCTAAAAGCCTTCTGATCTCTTCCCATTATGAGCCTTCCCAGTATTTTTAGGGGCTGTACTGATCATATTCATGAGCCTTGACAGTTGACTAAGAACTGGTCTTTAAAGAAAGAGATAACAAGCATAGGTCAGTCAGACAGGCAGCCTGGTGCTCTCAGGGTCTCTTCCTGCAAGCACAAATGTATTAGTTCTCCAGAGAAAGAGAACCAATAGTATATGGGCAGAGAGAGAGAGAGGGAGAGAGAGAGATTGACTTTCAGTAATTGGCTCACAAGATTATGGAGGCTCTCGGCTGGCTGCAGAATTCCTCCTTGCATCTGCAGGGTGGGTCAGCAGGCTGAAGACTCAGGGAATAGCAGTTGCTGTACTTCAAGCCCGAAGGCTCTCTGCTGGCTGCAGAATTCCTCCTTGCTCGAGGGCTGGGGGCGGGGGTGGGGGATGGGGTGTGTGTGTGTGTGAGTTTTTGTTTTATTAAGGCTTTCCGCTGATTGGTTGAGACCCACCGGCATTCTGGATGAGAATCTGATTTACTCAAAGCCGGCTGATTTAAATGTTAATCTCACACAAGAAATAATCTCACAGAAACATCTAGAAGTGTTTGACCACATATCTGGAAACCATGGCCCAGTCAAATTGATACATAAAATTAACTATCACAAGCCAAGCCCTTGTCAATTTGGACCCATATGCATCTCCTTAAATCTCACTTAATCTCCATAAAAGAACAATGACAAGGTCATACTTCCACCTAAAATGATACAACTATCCTGCTTACAACCAAAAACTTACTAATCCTCTCCCTAGAAGAGGGTGCAAAGTCCTTGCAGGATGCCTACTGTTCTTCTTGCCCATGAATTATTATTATATATATTTATTTTATTTTATATATTATTATATAAATAAATAAATAATATTATTTAATTATATATATTAATTTTATTATTAAATATATTATTATTATTATAATCCCATGCCTCCTTCCAAGCAAAATGAGCAACCAGGTGCACTCCTCTTAAGTTCTGCACACAGAGAGGATTTTCCTTCACTACCGGCCTCCAGCTATGTCCCAGAAAGGGGGTATCATATGGTAGCTGTCCACTTCTGTGATCATATCAGAGAACTCAGTGATTATATATCAGTAACTCTGTGGTGTCATCCATCACATGAGGGTATGACACACAGCTTCATCTCACACAGAGATAGGAAAATGCAAGAACCCGCAGACTTGATACTAAGCACTCGCATTTTTATTTCCTGAGGATTCTACATCTTCATTTGTTTTTTTCTTAGTGCTTGGTAGATTTGGGTATGTTTCTTTATTTTTAGGACATTCCTGGCTGGCTTTAATATTTGGGTTCTGTCGTTTTCTAGTCCTCCCACTCTCTTTTTAGCTGATAATTTGCAACCTATTCTTAGTAACCCAATGAAAGTTAGGCACTGCCATCAGTTTACCAAGCAAAACTTCAAAGAAAGCTTACTGTGAAGCGCTAACTACACTATCTGATATCCACTTAATATATTTGAAAATATTGTGTAAAAGTACGGAAGTCATTGTCTTGACACTAGACAATTTTTGTGTGAAATTCAGAGGGTCACCTAAAGCACATTTCGTATTTCACACAGTGGTACCATAATTTGGCAACAATAGGAAGTAGTCAAACACCCCAGATATCAGGATATGACACCTTAGGACTTCTGATGCCTAAAAAAGCCCTGACTTGTTTTTTTTTTTTTTTGTTTTGTTTTTTTTTTGCGGTACGCGGGCCTCTTACTGTTGTGGCCTCTCCCGTTGCGGAGCACAGGCTCCGGACGCGCAGGCTCAGCGGCCATGGCTCACGGTCCCAGCCGCTCCGTGGCATGTGGGATCTTCGCGGACGGGGGCACGAACCCGTGTCCCTTTCATCGGCAGGTGGACTCTCAACCACTGCGCCACCAGGGAAGCCCTCTCCTACTTATTTTTATATCTCAGCTTAAAACCCTAAGATGAAAATTAAAAGCTTCGATCTTTTGCTCAGATGACACATTTCAGTGAGAGATGTTTATTCTAGACTAGTTAATAGGAGTAAATTTATTTTTGTTTTTATTATTATTTCCTTGATCAGAACTTCTATGATTAGCCATTAGAGCCTAATTTTCTAAAAACATATGGTCATCCCATCAGTCGTTTTTGATAGTACAACTTGTTTCTGAGATGGGATTATAGAATCCTTTTAACAAGATTAGTTGTCTCACACACACACACACACACACACACACACACACACAAACTGATGGTTTGGTCAGAAGTTTCAGATATATTAACTACTTCTGTTATTTGTTTTTCTATTTTGTTTCATAATCACCATTTCACAAAAAATATAAGGGACAGCTAAAAGAATAAAAATAAGCTTTTTTTAAGACCGCAAGAAAATTACAAAGAAACTAAACAGATGTGAGCAAAAGATAGGAATCATGAATAATACCTCCCTTTCTACACTAAATAAATATGGTCACTTAGAGAAGTTACTATGTTATTTGTTTATAAAACTCTCTTTACAATTGCCTTGTATCCTATCCTCATTTAGAGGAAATGAATATTCCAAAGAAATAAGACTATTACTATCGTTAGTATCTACAGTGACTCTATTTCACAATTCACAAACTATTGCTTAAAAACCTAAAACCTTAGAATACAAACATAGATCATCATGAGAGACCTATCTGAAATTCATTCTTCAACTCATGTTGTTTATGTATCTTTTAATGTACAAACGTAAATCCAGTTTTGCAAGTTCTATTTAACAAGTCTTGAGTTTACCTTTTAAAAGCGAAAGCATTTTCTTTTTTCTCTTTACCACCTTGTAAATACTGTACTTTTATATCTACAGCCTGCTCCCATAAGCATCACTGATGGCCCATTGCCTTCTGACTTTTGCTTTAATAATAGGAACAAATAACCAAAGAGCAGAAAGGAGCCCAATGTACATAGTTTCTGTCTAAGCCCCACTTGCCACTCTTCTCTGCATCCTTCTTTCTGTCTCTTTCCACTTCCCATATTCTTTTCTTAGGACTGTCATTATTTAAGATCATCAGTTTCTGTAAGGTTGACAGGGACTTTGTAAGATTCCCCCAAGACAAGACTGCTATTCCTTTTCCATCTCTTTTCTTAAAACAGTATAGAGGGTTAGACCTAATATTACACACATTGTGTATATATATACATTATATATAATACACATTGTATACCACTTTAATATTATTAAAATATTAAAATTTTAATATTTAAAAAATACTAGAAAGTACATTTACATAAAGATGTCAGAGAAGAACAAATACACCAGCCACAGCTAAAGTACTTCCAGAAATAATAGTAAAAGTTTCTAACACAAGTAGTCTTGTCAGGACGTGGTGCTGCTGGATCTAACATTGTCTTTCCTATAAGAGCCAATTATTTTTCCTCACAGAGCAATTCTTTCTGATTTTCACAGCCTGCTTTCTGATCATTTATCTCACAACGAGACTGGGTGAGGGCATGTGTTTGGACCATTGTAGACCCATTGCCATTTACAAAAATAACCCAACCACTACTCACTTTAGTTCTACTGAATTTTTGTGTCATGTGTGCAAAGGACAGGAGAGTTCACAGCCAGCACACTAAAAGCTCCTTTTCTCTTTGTTTTAAAGTTTGAAACTATTGTATATATATGAAAGTTGGAGTTTTTATTTGAACAGCACTGACAGCCTCATTTCATGCTGTTCATATTATTGTGAACAGATTCTATTGATGTTAAAAGGATCTTAGGGACTGTGAACATCCCTACAGTATTCCTGATAAACATTTATTGAGCTATCACTTTAATTTTTCACTGGACTCACCTCTACTTCCAGGGCTATCTCTACCATTGTCAACCAGCAGCAACCAGTAAAGTTCTTTCTTAGACTGTGTTCAAATATCCTCGTGAACGTTTTATAAGGAATGGTTCTCCTGCATGTTCTAAAACCAGGTACTTCAGTGATGCTAAGGACATACCGATAAGCAGAAATGAACATGTTCCTCTTTGTAACTTCCACAGTTTAGGGCATCTATTATAATAGCCAACACTGAATGATTATACTAAGTGGCAGACACTATGTTTTAGTGCTTTTTATGCAATTTCTCAATTAACCCTCATAATGACTCTATGAAAAGCTGTTACAATACCCTTATACATTCTTAAGATCTGAGGCTTAAAGAGGTAAACGTTGGTTGTGTGATGCCACATAGCTAGTAATGGCAAAAACAGAAAGCACAATGACCTACTGTATAGCAGAAGGAACTATACTCAATATTATGTAATAATCTATAAGGGAAAAGAATCTGAAAAAGAATGTATATATATAAAACTGAATGGCTGTGCTATGTAACTGAAACTTACATATTGTAAATCAACTATACTTCAATAAAAAAAAAATTTAAAAACCCAACAGAATGAAAGTGTAGGTTTTTCTGATACCAAAAGCTTTGCTTTTAATGATTAAAATAATCTGCCTCTCTATCTGTTTTAAAAACCAGTCGTTCACATATCTGTAGGCAGCAGTCATGAGTTTAACTTGTATTTAGACTACTTTATTCAAAGTTCAGTCTGTCCAGTTTGTTTACCTAAGCTTTCCAGGGAGAAAACTGTTGCTTCCTTGTCCATAGAACCTAGCAGAGTGCAGGGCAGAAAGAGATACACTATATCTAATTTCTGTAAAACAAACCTTGTATCTACCTTAATTTCCTCCTCTTCCCAACTGCTTCACCCAATGGCAAGATCACAAGTCAGTTGGAATCTCCTTCTTCACTTACTGCTATTTCCCCAAACACTTGTGTCCACATTCAAGCTACTTTCATTACAAAGCTCCCCTGTTACCTTTTTGAAGCTGTAGAAAGAGAACCAGAAGAGTTTCCAGGAGATGTGACTTTTCAGCTCTGTGTCTTAGAATTTATGACTAAATATTTAGCTCTGGGCAAAGCACTTAACTTCCTTTAAGTGTCCTCAGGGTTAACACCCATTTAGTTAATCCCTCAGGGCTTGATTGGAAAGATCAGATGAGGTTAGGTATGGGTGAACAATTTGAAAACTCAAGTGTGTTGTGTAATTTAATACTTATAAGAACAGTGCAGCTGAACTATTAATGTAAAATTTTCCTCTAAGTGCCAAAATTTTAATCAGTGGAAAGAGCTGATTGCCACGTGTTTCTGAGGAAAAAAGGTCAGAGTTCTCCGAGATACACTGTTCATTGAAGTCTATTCCAAAGGCCCCAGCCCACCCTAAACCATTTTTTTTTCTAAATCCTTTCGCATTTTCTTTTTGTTGTCAATTTACACCTTCATAGAATAAAGGAGTTTCAGAGTAAGAAAGAATCTTAGAATCAATTGACTTCACTCAACTTCTCACTTTACCAATGAGTTTGCTCGGGGCTCCCTGCCCTAAATTTTTTTTTTTTTTTTTTAATCTTAAAAAGTATTTATTGAGATCTCTCTGTAAGTGAATCAAGTGGCTGTAAAGTGGCATAAACACAGCATTGAAAATCAGCTAAACCCCATTATAAAAATAAATTACAAAAAAAAACAAAGGCAAAAAAAAAAAAAAAAACAAAGGCAGTGAAAGAGAGAGAAATTCTTACAACATTCGTTCAGGGGCTATGATGCAATCTGGATTGATCACATCTAGACCCACAGCTGGATGAGACATAAGGCTGGACACTCTTGGGGCTGAGAGGATTGGTGAGGTTGGGTGAGCAAATGCACACCCATTCCATGGGTCCCAAATCTCCAGGTTCAGGGGAATCTTCCTAGAGCTAAAACATGCATGGGAAACCCAGAGGATGGTACACCGTGTGACTGGGAGAGGTTTCTAAAACGCACCTCCTCTCTTCATCTCCTGGTGATTCCCTGCTGCCTAAATTTTAATTCTATTCTCAACTCTGGGCATCCTGTAGTCACACAAACCTCCCTGTCACTAGGCTCCAACCCAGCCGTCCCACCCCTCCCTTCCTAATCCGTCACTCTCTATCCTGCACCCACCCCTCTCTGTGGACCATTTCATCCCAGGGAAAGCCCGTTTTCATGTCATTGGCCCATTCTCCTTATTACATACAATTTTAAAGTTGTAAATAATTTTTCTTCAAATTTTGTGAACTACGTTTATATTTGAGCAGATAAAATATTTCTGATATTAAGGCAACGATCTAAAACCCTTTTTTCCAATGATACAAATGAACTTCTAGAAATAGACCCACAGACATAAAAAACAAACTTATGGGGCTTCCCTGGTGGTGCAGTGGTTAAGAATTCGTCTGCCAATGCAGGGGACACGGGTTTGAGCCCTGGTCAGGGAAATAAGATCCCGAATGCCAATCAGTGAGGCCCCCCCAAAAAAAAGAATGCTGGGGAATCAGAAAAACAAAATTGTGAAAAAACTGCTAGTTTAGCTTTGAGTCAAACAGCAGAAATAACGAGTAATTTTGGTCATAATCAAGAGGAAGAGAAAGTTGTGAGTTTAACAAAGGGAGAAACAGACTTTGCTCCAACTGTAAAATTTAGCTGACACAATGCGAGGGAGAGGGAGGGGGCTTCTCTGCGCCGAGCTGGAGGAGTCTATAGTCACACGTTTACACATTCACACACTAGGCAGCGGGACCGGCATGAGGATTGGAATTGATAATGTTTTGCTCTCAAACTTAAATGCCAGATGCGTGTGACTCTAACTTTATTTTAACTTTAAACAGAAAAGTTTTGAAATGACATTTTGCTACTCCCTGGAATAAACAACCCGTCCTTGAACTGGGAACCCTCTAAGCCATTGTAAACGGTTAAAGTCATGCAAAACTAAGTGCGTTTCTGCTTTATGGACCATTGCTTAAGAATGCAATATTTTATCTAAACGAATAGGCGATGTCTAAGGTTCTTTCCAGTTTGAGGGTTTTACGTCCAGCCATATGTTTACTTTCAGGAAGCTTATCAGTGCTGTGTCTGGGGACCCAGATAACAGAAGATAGTGAATGATGAGCTTCTTGGTTCAGAGAGAAGAAAAAAACAAAACGAAACAAAAAAACAAGTTATGGGTTCAGAAAAGTATGAAATAGTAAGAGCAATGACAAAATAAAATGTATTCTTTCAACCCATAGATTGTAGACCTTATATATGGCGGGGGGATGAGTGTTCAGGTTTGTATAAATGACATAATTCTTTCTCCAAGTTAAAAGAGCTGTCATAAATTGACCACTAACTATACGCTAGACAGAGTTCTAAGTACCTTTACCTGAATTATCTCCTTTAGTCCCCACAAAACTGTAATCTATTATAATATTCCATTTTTGCACGTGAAAGAAATGGAAGCACAGAAAGGTGAAATCATTCCTGCAAAGTCACACACAGGTAATAAGCATTGAACTTGGTGGCAAACTCAGGCGGCCTTACTCAAGAGCTCACAGCACTAATCACAGCAGAAAGTAAAGTGTTGAGCAGTTTCCTGCTGCTCCATGCGTGGCTCACTGGGAAGCATGGCCAGATGGTCTGCTGGTCAGCACTGATGTGAGTCCAGCTGGCTGAAAGAGATGCGGTTCAGAAAACTGAGGATGATTGTGGCTTCCTGATCTAAGATGAAGGGAATAAATACCAAGTTTGATTTGGAAAGCTTTGAGCAGCAGAAGTAGGGGAAATCAGAAGCAGCCAGGAGCGTGCCCCTGTTTTTTCCAAAGCCTACCTCCATCTCTGATCCCATGGGTGGCATTATGTGATATTTGGAATTTCTCACTGTGGGTAAGGTGGCTTTCATTACTGAGATAGCTACCTTTTTTAGTTAAGACCTGAGTAATGAGGTCAGTCTACTTAAGAGATCTTCTTGTATCCACAGATTTTTACCAAATGGTTTATCTCTAATGGTAAGAGGCAAAGTCTACACTGGCCAACAAGTGTCAGATGGAAAGTTTTTGTGTAAGCAGATTGTGTTTAACTTTTCTCACATTTCTTTTTGTTGGCAGGGTGAGGGGGTTAGATAATTCCATATCTTGAGGAATGAAGCAACAGTTTTCTGGATATTAAATATGAGAGTGTTTTGCTTTTTAAGAATAAAAATCTAGAAGTTATATTTTCTCCACTTTGAAAGATCTATGAAGTCCTCCCTCTCCTTATATTAACACAATGATCGAATTTTATGTATTCTCTGAAACACTGAAATATTTCTGTAGTCCATATGTTTTCAAACTATGCATCTTTTCATTTCTACATTTGGTACAAAAATTACTGCTCCCGTATAAATATGAATATACCTCTTGATATTGATTTCTACATCCCCAGAAATTTGGGCTGAATTTTAAAATGTGATGAATCATTAAAAAATATAGGGCTTCCCTGGTGGCTTAGTGGTTGAGAGTCCGCCTGCCGATGCAGGGGACACAGGTTCGTGCCCCTGGGAAGATCCCACATGCCGCGGAGCAGCTGGGCCTGTGAGCCGTGGCCGCTGAGCCTGTGTGTCCGGAGCCTGTGCTCCGCAAGGGGAGAGGCCACAGCAGTGAGAGGCCTGCATACTGAAAAAAAAAAAATATATATATATATATATATATATATATATATATATATATATATATATATATAAAGAAATAATGATAATCCTGAAAATATAAGGGAAAATTTAGTTTCCCTTCTGGAAAAAATTTGCACAATAATGAATCTTCCTCTTTAATTTTTGCTTGAAAGAAACCTAGACATTTTGAACATCCCAAGGGTAGAATTGCATTTTGTTCAAAGGTGACTTCAAGTAAGAGCCCAGGGAGAACATTAAGGAGGTACATTTTCCTACCTGGCAAAACAGGTGCCCAGTTAAAACCGTGGCCCTTGCAAAAGAAACCTTATTGTTTAACTGCTTCATTATCTGACTTCCTCTAAGTAAAGACCATTATCTGTGTTGCCAATAATAGTACCTGGAAAAACACACATTCTGAAAGTGTGAGGGAACTCATCCTACCTTGAAATTCTCATTTAAGAGGATGTTACAGGCTACTGAAGGACCAGCAATTGAAAAACAAAGGTGGGCCAAAACAAACAAATCAGGTTTTAAGGCCTAAAAACAAAGATAATAGGAAAGAGCCTAAACTTGTGCAGCCTGCTTGCTTTTGTCAGAACAAATGCTGGGAATGCACAAGACAGTCAAGTCCAATGAAAAAAAGTGTGGGTGGGAGGATTATAGGTGGTTAATTTTCCATTTCTTTCCTATGATGAACATATGCTACTTTCATATTATATTTTTAAAAAAAGCTTTTAAAAAATTACTTTTGTTTCTCCAACTACCATATCTGCATATGGCAACTGAGCACGCCAGCCCCATCCTCTGGTAGTCAGGCAGAAAGATAATGGGTATGAAAATCTAGGCAATCTCACCAGATTTCAGGGTGAGCTAACCCTCAGTAATTCCCTACTTCAAAACAAAAGATTTTTTAATTTAACTTCTATCTCTATCAAGCAATCTTGACTAGTTACCTCCAATATTGAACTCTACTTAAACTGTGTATTGAGACTATACATTAGATTAAGTAAGTAAAATACTCTCTGATGATGGCTGGCTTTGAATGGAAATAATCCATTCACTGAAATATATTTACTGGAGGAAATGATGGAACCATTTTATCACAATTATTTCAGGAACTGGGAAAAGTTACCCAAAAAAAATTCATACTATGACTAGAATATTGTCTTGGTAAACAATCCATTTGCAGGCTTATAAATGTGCATGTTGCAGAAAGCTGTGGAGTTGCTTTAGCTTGTGTTTACACCTAACAGAATTGAAGGCATCTAGGAGAAGTTTTAGTTGGGGTGCTGATGTCCTGATGAAGAAAGGGCGTGCTGCAGTGTAGAAACTACAGCAGAAACAATTGCATCCCTCAGATTCAAATTCTAAGAAAACTACTAATAGACTAGAAGAGTGTTTAACTTCCTAAACCTCAGAGTTCTACATCTTAAAGAACATTGATTCTGTTCTAGACACATCATAGTCAAACTGATAAAAACCAAAGATTAAAAAAAAAAATTAAAGCAGCCAATGAAAGACAACATATTACATTCAGGGTAACAATAATTTAAATCATCACTGACTTCTCATCAGAAACTATAGAGACAAGAAGACCATGGAGCAGTATCTTTAAAGCGATAAAAGAAAAAAAAAAAGTCATCAACTTAGAATTTTATATCTAGAAAAAAATATCCTTCAAGAATTAAATAAAAATATTTTCATGTATAAAGCCATATCATAAAGATAAAAGAAAACTGAGAGATGTCATTGCCAGAGAATCACTGCATTATAAGAAACACTAAAAGAAGTTTTTCCAGGCTAAAAGGAAATGATTTCTGAGGAAAAGTGGATCTTCAAGAAGAAATGAAGAACATCAGAAATGGTAAACCTCTCAGAAAATACAAAGGATGGTTTTCCTTTAGATACGTTATACCATTGGTTTAATTTCATATGTAGAAGTGATATATATTACAACCAAAATGTAAAGCATGGGAGGAGTAGTGGGATAAATAGACCTATACTGTTTGAAGTTTTCTATAATGGTCTGTGAAAACTTAGTTATTAATTGTAATCCTTAGAGCCACCACTAAGCCAATAGATAAATTAATATTGAATTCTAAAACATACTCAAATAACTCTAGAGAAGTCGTAAAAGGAAGGATAGCAAACGAAGAGAAGGGTCATGAGGAAAACAAATATCAAGATGGTATAGTTATATCTAACAATTACATTAAGTGTAATTTAATTCCAAGCAAAAGCAGAGATTGTCAAATAGTCTTTAAAAGGAAAACTTAACTATATGAGGTCTATATGACAAGCACTTTAACTATAAGACACAGATAGGTTGAAAGTAAATGGATAGAAAAGATATATCACATGAAGTGTAGGTGTCAGAAGGTTGGCTAGGCTATATTAATGTCAGAAAAAAAAAAAAAAAAAGACTTCAAATGAATACTTTTACCAGAGATAAAGAGGAACACAATTCATCAAGAACTTACAACAATTATAAGAGTGTATGTGCTTAATATCAGAGCTTCAAAATATATAAAGTAAAAATGGACTGAATTTTAAAAAGCAAAAGATAATTCTACCACCATAGGTGGAGATTTTAATACCCATGTCTCAGTCATTGACTGAACAACTACCTCTCCCCACCAAAGCACTAAACATAGACCTTAGTCTAAGAATTGATTATTGGAGAGGATCTTTATTAAACAAGCTGCTACTACAGAAGTGATACTATCTTTGTAACCCCATTGAAGATACAATAAAAATTTTTTTAAGTTTTTAAGATGAGTACATCCAGAGCATTCCTATTACTATTTCTGTACACGTTCTGCAGTAGTTTTTCTTGTAATGTAATTTCTCCAGCTCCAAAAAGTACCTAAGCAGCATTTTCTGAGTCTGGCCTGTACAGATTCCCTTCTAATTCCATTCTCTTTGCATAACTTTAAGAATCACTTATCTATTTATTTATTTATTTATTAACATCTTTATTGGAGTATAATTGCTTTAGAATGGTGTGTTAGTTTCTGCTGTATAACAAAGTGAATCAGCTATACATATACATATATCCCCATATCTCCTCCCTCTTGTGTCTCCCTAGAAATGCAGATCAAAGCTACATTGAGATATCACCTCACACTGGTCAGAATGGCCATCAACAAAAAATTTACAAGCAATAAATGCTGGAAAAGATACGGAGAGAAGGAAACTCTTGCACTGTTGGTGGGAATGTAAATTGATACAGCCACTATGGAGAACAGAATGGAAGTTCCTTAAAAAAAATTAAAAAAAATCATTTAATTGTTATGTTTTGTTCTACATGGCTCCTTCACAGCATACATGCTGTAGATCTTAATAGTAGTATTAGTCGGTGGACAGCTTGTTTATTTTGTGGCTGTACTACTAATGGACCACAATGATGGCATAAATAGGCCAATTCACTTTCATGTTTCTTCAGCTTTCTTCAAAGGACATAAAACAGACAGAACAATTGTTTTGACAGATGAAATTGATAATAAGTTTACTGTGAGCCTGGTCTTTGAAAAAAAGACAGCAGAGCGCTTTTCCCTTTCCAACCCCTCCTGCTTCTGCTAATAGGCATAGTCTCTGACTCTCTTTTATAAAGAAAAGATTAAAGCACCAATTTAGCCCATGCTGCTTCTCAGAGGAGAGCTGCTTCTTCCTAGGAAGAGTGATGCAGAACTGAGCACGCAGGTTCTCCATCCCCCTGCCAGTCCTGAGGTTCTCTGCTCATGAGCTTTGGATGTCAGTTACCCTCTTTCAGCATCTGATCTCATCTATCACGTGTGCCCCTCTATTTCATAGGGTTGGCCCAAACACGAAATTAGGTTTTTGTGAACACACTGAGATCTATACAAATATACAAACCGTGAGGCCTAATACAAATATTAGGTATCACCACAATTCTCCACTTAATTAGACCCTATTTAATTAGAGAAGGTGAAAGCTCTAGAATCACCCTCCTAATTATTTTGTCTCTTTTACTGAACCTTCTCGTCTCAGTTCTAGTGTCTTTACTTGGTGTCATTAGGCCTCATGGTTCAATGTGTTTGTGGAAGAGAATGAAAAGATGTTATGTCTTCAGTTTCCTATAAAAACATACCTATCCTTGGTCCGAGTGTAATTTTTAATTACACACCTGAAGCATATTCTCCGATCTCAGAAAGTAACATTCCTCTGACTGTGATTAGATTTATACTTCGGGATTGATAGTGCAAGTCATACTTGCCCTCCACTGAGTATTTGGAATATGACTCACCTTCGGATTTTTAATCCCTTCGTTCCCTTGGAAGAGACACTTGGATCAGTATATTTACCCACCTTATCTTATTTCTCTGTCCTCCACTCCAGGAAATAGACTCATGCTTTGTTCCCCCAACACTTGATTATACTTCACAATTCATCAAGCTGTACTTAATGGTATACATGCTTTAGAAATTGAAAAAGAAGATAAAATAAAGAGACTTATAAAAAAGTGATTGTGAAATACATTCAATAAAAAAGTGATTGTGAAGTACATTCAAGTGTTGGACTATGTATAAAGAAACAAACAGGCAAAACCAAAAATTTCCCCTAAACCTTGCCTTTGTGTGGGGCTTTACCACCACATGCTTTGTATATATCACAGGGCCAGAATGTATTTTTCCAATAATACCTGAGTCATCATTAGTCCAGAAGGTTCTTGGGTCAGGCTTGGACAGGATGTTGGCATGATTACATGGCTCTTTCACCTTGAAAACAGAAGGAGAAAAGAAATGATGTGAAAAAATGGCTTCACTGTTTCAGTTGTTTCAGGCCTACAGCTCTACAGAAAAGATTCCAAGGCTGAAACTAGAACATAAAGTGCATCTGTGACCTGATTAGGGTGATCAACCATGCCTGCTTTGTCCAGGACTATGCTGGATGTGTCACTGAAAGTCCCATATCCTGGGAAACCCTTCAGTCCTGGGCAAACTGGGATGGATGGTGACCCTATGCCTGAAGTGGTTTCACTGCCGGGGCTCATGGGGGCTGGAGTTCAGCCTCCTACTTTGCTCCCTCATTCTTGTGCCCTTTGCATAACACAAACTGCACAGCTGGCCGCAGAGGCCCTGCATGATTAGCAAGCATTTTCATGTAAGTATATCCATCACATAAAAAGCATTTTGGGGAATTCCCTGGTGGTCCAGTGGTTAGGAATCCGCATTTCCACTGCAGAGGGCACGGGTTCCATCCCTGGTCAGGAAACTAAGATCCCGCGTGCTGTGTGGCGTGGGCAAAAAAATAAAAATAATAAAAGAAAAAGCATTTTGGACTTCTACGTAGCCGAGATCGTACTTTTAGTATATATGCTTGGGAAAACACATAATAAGAAAGAGCTACTTTTAATTCAGTTGCACTTTAATATGAATTCTTCTTTTATAATTATAGCAGAATCTTTCTTTTTAAATAGTAGCACATACATATATGCAATATGTATTACTTATTCAACCTAAAGACTCTGCCTGGTGCACATCATATCCAACTAATAGAATCTTTCAATAAATGCCAGGGAACAGTAATGATCCTTTTTTTCTTTTTTTGCAATTTTTTATAATTGTGATGTGTGACTTTCAAACATATATTCAATTGGGGAAATATAAATCTTAGTGTTCAAATGGATGTTCCAATTATATATATTTTGTAGTGTGATAATTTGATTACTGTGAAAATTCTCTAGTATTTTACTATTCAATGGGTAAATTCCTTCCATTGCAGCAAGAATGTCACTAAGTACATTGTTCAGTTCTGTTGACATTTTCTTTCCATAGCAAATCTCTACTGATGAAGGAATCAGTGTGTTCATTTACAATCTGGCACAAGCTCTTTCTCTTGTCCTGAACTAATACCAAGGAACGTGTAGAAATCAAGATCTCAAAGGGCTCTTTGCACCCTTATGTTCATTGCAGCATGATTCACAATAGCCAAGAGGTAGAAGCAACCTAAATGCTTATGGACAGATGAATGGATAAAGAAAATGTAGTATATACACATACAATGAAATATTATTCTGACTTAGAAGGAAATCCTGTCGTATGCAACCACACGAATGAAGCTTGAAGACATTATGCTAAGTGAAATAAGCCAGACACAGAAGCACAAATACTGCCTGATACTACTTATAAGAGGCATCTAAATTAGTGAAACATGTAAAAGCAGAAAGGAGAGCGGTAGTTGGCAGGAGCTGGGGGAAGGGGAAATGGGGAGTTGCCATACATTGAGTATAAAGTTGCAGTTATGTAAGATTGAGTTCTAGAGATCTGCCTAGCAACATGTGCCTATAGTTAACATTACCGTACTGCACATAAACATTTGTTAAGAGGGTAGATTTCATATTGTGTTCTTACCTCCCCTCCCCCGACAAGAACATCTAGGAATAGATCATCATCCTATGTCTGTTAGTATATCAGATACACACATAAAATGTTTCATACATAAATATGTAAGCGGTCTACATTTTATTAATGGATTTCCTGGTAATGTCGCTGGTTTTAATTGATAGGAACCGTCATTTTAGGAGTCAAACTGTGAAAAAAAAAATCATTAAAATATAAATCTCCAGCAGAAAACAAAGAAAGTATAGACCAGCCCCATTCCGTGGATACCAGTTTGAGTGGCAAAGCAAAAAATCCCTCAAATTTCACTAAGCAGCCCCAGTCTAAATTCCTTCAAAGGAATTACCTCTTCCACTAAGTATTACCCCCTTTGTTAGAAAATTCTTTGCAAGTTGAACAGAAGTTTGGATCCTTGAAACTTTCCTCACTGGTTCTAGCTCACTCCTGAGTTACATAGAAGAGATCTACTTTCTCTTTGATAAAATAATACCTAGAATATTAGAAAGTAGCTGTTATGTCTCACCTCAGTCTTCCATTCCCAGGTTAGCTGGCCCTCTTTCCTTCCACTGTTCCTCATGAAATGGTTTTAAGTTTCTTTATTGAGATCACTGTACCCCAGAAGACATCCTCTCTGGCCTGTGAGCTAATCGCCTAGGAGCTTCCAGGTCAGGGACAGGTAATAGTCCCTGAAATAAGGAATAGGTTTTGAGGAGCAAATCCGGAAGGATTACAAGCATTATTTCCAGATGTGAGTAATTGAAATGTTTCTAAGAACCTATAAATCTAACAGAGTGAAAGTAAAAAATTCATTGCTATTTATCCACACTTTTTTATTTGGAAAGTCCTAGTTGATTTTATAACTATGGACCCATTTGGGAAATTTGCCATGTATGAGCATTCTTCCTGCATTCAGCTCTAATTATCTTGTGTTTCTGTGGCGTTTGTGTCAAATAAACATCATTCCTCCAAATCTCATCTACTTATGAATAATTCTTTATCACTATTTGTTGGAAAAATCTTCTACATAGTTTGAAGTTGTTCCCGTTAAATTCAGAGTCATCAAGAATGACTTCCTGCTCATTGTGTTATTATCATGGAAGTATTATTATCATGCTGTTTTTTCCATGATTCCCAAGCACCAAAGTACCCACGGCAAGTTACCTATAGAGCTCATGGAGCATATTTTTAGCACAAGTTTATGCAAATTCATTCATAATTATATATACTGCAACTGTTTGTAAGCAATGCCCTAAAACTCACTCCCATAGTTTTAGGTACTTCACAGAAGTAAGAAAAGTCTATATCAGATGTCAGTCCTTCTGGGTCGTCACAAGACCCTTCACAAGTGGCTTCACAAGACCCTTCACGAGACCCTTCGTGAAATCCACAGTGGGCTCTTTGGTTTTTTCCTTCTTTCCCATATCTGGTTCCATGATGTTCAGAAGTAAGAAAGAACACTTTAGAGAAATGAAATTTTGCTTCTCAAATTGCTCTAATAAGACTTTAGAAATGTCCCTTGGACACTATCACAGGATGTAAAACCGTCCTGCAAACATTAATTTTGAATTCAGTTCTGTGTATCTGGGAGGAAGAAAAGCCTTTCTTGATATTTTCTCTTGGATGTGTTTATTACATCCGAAATGTATTTATTAAGCATTTGTTTAAGATGCTACCCTGGTTTTTATAAGGACACAAAGGAAACTTGATCATTTGGACTTTATATTCTGATTTGGGAACAGCACATAGACATCCACAAAGCCATAATGCAGCCTGATACTAAATACCTCCAGGGACTTCCCTGGTGGCGCAGTGGTTAAGAATCCACCTGCCAATGCAGGGGACACGGGTTCAAGCCCTGGTCTGGGAAGATCCCACGTGCTGCGGAGCAACTAAGCCCGTGTGCCACAACTACTGAGCCTGTGTGCCACAACTACTGAAGCCTGCACGCCTAGAGCCCGTGCTCCACAACAAGAGAAGCCACTGCAATGAGAAGTGCACCGCAAAAAAGAGTAGCCCCTGCTCACCACAACTAGAGAAAGCCCGCGCACAGCAACAAAGACCCAAAGAATAAATAAATAAATTAATTTAAATAAATAAATTTTAAAAAGTACCTCCAAGAAGAAGTACCTCCATGAAGAAAGTGGTATGGTTATTAATTTTGATCAGGGTTTAAA
Organism: Phocoena sinus; assembly: GCF_008692025.1. Classification (NCBI taxonomy): domain Eukaryota; kingdom Metazoa; phylum Chordata; class Mammalia; order Artiodactyla; family Phocoenidae; genus Phocoena; species Phocoena sinus. Next base: position 29,050,948 of record NC_045774.1, on the reverse strand, counting down.
GGAAGAAGCAATAGTGTAGGCAAAGCTGTTAAGCAAGGCTTCACGGAAGAGGGAGGATTTGACAGGTTTTCAAAATACTGGCGGGACTTCCCTGGTGGTCCAGTGGTTAAGACTCTGCGCTTCCACTGCAGGGGGCAGGGTTTCCATCCCTGGTCGGGGAACTAAGATCCCTTATGCTGCGTGGCGCGCAGCCAAAGAAAAAAAATACTGGCAACACTTGGATTGGTGAGCAGCCAGTAGAAAAGTATCCAAAGTGGGCGGAACAATACAAATAAAGGTGTGGGAGCGAAACCTAACAAGGTGTATTTAAGCAACTGTTGGTTGAACAATTTCATGGGAGTAGAAGGCTCCTGGGAGAAATGACTGGAAACTAGGTGGAAGCCAGATAGTGGATAGCTTTGAAAGTCAATGAGTGCTTCACTCTGAGGAAATTCAAGAGCCCTGGAAGTTTGTGTGAGACGCCAGAGTCAGAAAAGACCCAAAGTGAGGAGATTAGGAGGCAGCTATACCATCAGAAGGTACTGGATGAGAGCAGGGTGAACATGGGGACTGTGAATATGGGCAGGAAGGGATGGACGTGAAGGGCAGCTGGCATGATTTGGGAAGACTCGATAGATGGCTGAACATGAGGGAAGACAGAGGAGTCCAAAATATTTCAGAACTTTGGAACTTGGTGTGTGGTCCCAGCAGTCCACAGTCGCTGGCAGCTCAAGGGACGATCCCGTACTGTGTTTAAGCTAGCATGGCGGGCTATCCAAGCACATGTGATCCCCTGTTCATGTGCTAGGTCTTCAGTCCTCCTAGGAGTACTTGCTCATCTCTAACCTCCTCAGACCAGATCCCCTTTGGGTGCCTAGTGGTGAGGTTTCACTTACATAGTCATGGGCAGGTAGGTTTCTCTGGCCTCAACCTTTGGGCTACAGTCTTCCACCGCACACAGGGCAGGATGAGAATCCACCCCCACTATCTCACTAGAGCAAACATCCCACAGTCTGCAGATCTAGTATCACTAACCTCCACCCTCATGAAGATGACAGTTTGGACAAGGACAGCAGAAGTCTGATCAAGAGCCTAGTGGAGGAATCCCGTCAGAGATCACAAGTCTTATCATGCAGGTCTCCACGAGCTAGTGACTCATCCTCATTCAGTTGCTTAAGGATAATTACATCCATATAACATGGAGAAAAGGGACTATTCTTGGCCCCTGAAGATACTGTGATGCTAAACAACTAGATAACTCTTCTTCCTTTGTGGCTTTAATTCACTTGTGTCTTTACTGGGATTTTATATTTTTCAGTTTAGCCCTTGTGACTGTGAATTGCTAAAGGCAATTCACCACCCCACCCATTTTGCTTATTTATGTCTCCTGCCTGGCCCAGCAAGTGTTTCAGTTTCATAAAGTCAAGATATCCAGGTTAAACCTCTATTAAATTAGATGTTTTCTATATTCTACACCAGTGGTAGAGTTCAGAGGATCAGTGACTTGGGGGGCTGGAAGACACTGTTTCTCTCCTTGCTGCTTACTTTATGGACGAGGAAACTGAGGACTAGAGAGTAATGTAGCTTAAGTTAGTGATTATAGAGTCCAAGTCTCCACTGTTACATTTCAGGATGTCGGTTGAGAGCTGATATTGGTTTCTTAAAACTTGGGTTTATCCTCAGTTTTGAAAATAATTTAATTATACATTTCATTTAGTAAAGATTAGTGGATAACCTGTGGCATAGTAGGTACAGTACTAGGAGCGACATGCTTAGATGGGAAGCAGGTGGATGTGTCCCTGACCTCATGGAACTTATTTTCTAACGCTGGTGATTGAGATGACCATGATGGAGGCAACAAATAGGGTGACATGAGTAGGGAGTGGGGCAATATATGGTCATTTTAGATGCTTTAAAGTAGTCCACCTTCTTACATATTTTAATAATATTGCCAGAATCAACAATACACATCTGCATTTGTAAGTTAAAACACAAAGCAAAGCAGGCACATGGAGTTGGTTTGACTGGAATCCAGGTCAAACCTTTATAAATTCTATACCAAAGCATATAATTAAATTCTTAAGTAAAAATTATTTAGGGTCATGGAGTTTGGCGATCAATGCATGTTTACTGACTATGTCATTGATTTGGTAGGACTCAAAAGATGTTAAAGTGGCCAAAGTGAATATATCATAGAATCATAGTATTTTGAGGCTAGAACAGATTTAACAAATGACTTAGTTCAGCTCCTTATTTAATGGATGGGAAAACGGATTCTGAAGGAGGAGGTAAAGTGACCTACAGAAGGAGATACAGAAGTTATTTATATTGTTTACAATACATCCACCATGGTTAAGAGAAACTTCCTTGCATTTATTGTTTATTTTAGATCAAAGTTGATAGAAATAATAAGATATAGCTGTTTAGAGCATGGGCTTTGGAGTCAGACAGACCTGGAATAAAATATGGCAGCCCCACCCTTGACTATGCATGTGACCCTGGGCAAGTTACATAATCTCTCTTCGGCTCAGTCTCCTTCCTGGAAAAATTGGCAAAGTTACAGTTAGATTTAAGGTTAGATTTAGCTTCTTCTAGGGTTCCGTCATTGGTAGGAGTTCTTATTATCCATGATTATATAGTCAAACATGTTAACAGGAGTATCATGGCTTAGAATGGAGGCTGGAAGGGAGAATCTTTTGGTAGAAAAAGTTTACTGTGTTAACTGAATTATCTATGTGCAAACAATATCGGCAAAAGTAAAAAGACTTCTCTCTAGGCATTGTGCTTGCTGAGCACTCAGACTGGAACTTTCTTTGCTTGGACAACTGCATCACTTTCATCTCCTTCAGATATCTATCTGCTCACACGTCAGCTCCTCAGGGAAGCCTTTCCCAACACCCTGTTTAAAATGGAAACTTCTTTCCCCTTCCTGCTTTATATTTCTCTACGGCACTTAACACCATCTCATAGATAATTGTGTTCTTCATTTTTTTGAATGGTCTCTTGTAAATTTCATGAGTCCTAAAGGGGTGCTTGGCACATAGTAGGCATTCAACAAACACTTGCTGAATGATTGAATTATTAATCTCTAAACAATTAAAAATGAAGACTATAAATCCCACTCAACTTAAGCTATTTGAGTGAAAAGGATAGTCGTTATGGCAAAATGCAGTAGTTTAAAACGTGTCTTTATTTCCTCTAGTGTTTTAACCCTTCTAAATTCCTGGTGTTGGGGGCCTGAAGTGATTTAGAGTGGGGTCAGCTCGGAGTAGCTGATGCTCCTGTAAATAATTTGGAGTGAAAGAAACTTCTCCCCAGCCCAGCAGTAAGGCTGGGACCTGATCTGATATTTAGCTCCTGACATTACCATTCAAACCACTTTTTTTCTTTGCATAAAGATGTAGAAAATTGTTTCGGCTATACTCTGCTGCTAAGTTATATTTATTGGAAAAATTATTAATGATTGGCTTTTCATTTTTCAGGTTATTGTCTGACTAACACACCATGTAGCTGGGAAAAGATAATCTTCAAAACTCTTTGTATAGATTCAGACTTCATTCAATGAATCATTTGGATTTGTCCATGACTGATCCATGTCTAGTCCATGATTAGATTTCTCTTTTCTCCGTCTAAGACACATTGCTTTCCAGTGGTTTTCAATCATGACTACACACTACAGTGAGGAACTTAAAAAATACATACCAGAGTCAGGGCCCAAGACAAGAAGAGAAGAGACTGGGGAGTCAGTATATTTTTAAGCTCCCCAGGAATCTCTAACATGCTTAAACCAACTTCTGCCACACAAAAGTAACAGGGATTAAGTGGTATTTATCTACTGCGTACAGGTAAGAGACTAAATATGGCTATTTCAGGGTCACTGTACCATCTAAAGGTAATATAAAGAATGATTCCCAGGCCTGAGTTAAATGATGAACAAACATTCACTCCTAGGCTTTCTGGGCAAAAGAGAAATGTTTTGAATCTCTCGTGGCAAATGACAGTATATTTCTTAGTATTTTTCTCCTTGAGCTTACCTCCAAAAAGGTATTTGACAGGAGGAGAAAAAAAAGTAGAAATCTGGATCTAGATTTTGTGTGAGGTTCTAGGAGAAATATTTCCATTGTTTACCTATACAGAAGCTATGTCGGATTCAAGGCCAATACGATTATAATTTGCTCTGTGCTATAATTCTTAATGTTTAATTTTATTTTAATACAAAAGGCTGATATTCAATTTTCCAGTAACACTTTAACCATAGAGTCTAAATCGTCCAGTGCCATTGCCAACAAATGCATGGTTTATTTTTCCCTTTGTGAATGGAACTAGACATCTCCATTTAAGTACCTGCCGCTTTTCTCATGCAGTAAGTTAACCGTACAGTATATAATGGTCTACAGGTCTAAAAATATTTCTTACATGCCTTGGCTTGCACAGAGTGCTTCTGCAAAAACAGTTAATAATCTGCCCATCCCAAGAGTCCAGAACGTTGAGTTAATTTTTTTACAGAGGTTCCCAGATGTGCTGGAAGACTCACTCATAGCAAATCCAGCCAACAGTTTTTTAGCTCTCATTTGACCTTTCTTGTATCTGATATGAAACATATGTTAAAAACAATACATGACAATTATGAAATGCATTTTTTGCATAAGCAAAACCACCGTGCATACATCTTTTGCAAAGTTTTGAATGGCAGAGATTAAGGTTTTCATTGCGAAACTGTGTTAGCATTTAGCCAAGTTAATCATACATCTTGACAGTAATTCTTTATCCAACATCTTTTTGGTATTCAGTGGGTAGGTCATTAGGCCCATGGAGAAATAAGTGGGAGACTGTCCAGGGAAGGAAAAACATCTATATAACTTGTGGAAAAGTGGATAGTTTTACTAAGTACTAAATTTCAACTTTAAGGGGTGCAGGTTCTGAGCCCCGCCAGATCACTTGAGCTCTTAACTTCTGGGAAGTAAGCAGAATAACAACGTGAGTCTGTGCGTGTTCCAAGAAGATCCTGCATGAGTTGTTTCCCTTTGCAGGTATTTTCCATATGCAGCTTTACTTTTTCCTTTTCTTTCTTTTTATTTTATTTTTTGGTCGCGCTGTATGGCACGTGGGATCTTAATTCCCTGACCAGGGATCAAACCCTCACCCCCTGCACTGGAAGCATGGAGTCTTAACCATTGGACCACCAGGGAAGCCCCTTGTCTTTTCTTTCTGTATATATTTTCTTTCCTATTTACTTTTCAGTGTGTTCTAGGAAATCCTTACATGAATTTCGTATTTTATCATTCCTTATAGAGATCCTGTAATATATATGAGATACAATTGTGGATCCAGAGTTTGGCCAAGGATCAAATAGACATCCCAGATAGTTAAAGGCAAGAGACTACTATTGAGGAAGCAATGGTGCTATCCTTAGCTGTCTTAAAAAGGAAGCAAAGGTCACTGCAATCTGGTATTGAAGTTTTCCTAGACTTAGAATATCATGCATTTCAAGTCACACTATATTTTAGCATAATAATTACTAAAGATTTTTAATGGCTGTTACAATGGGCCAGGCACATTAATTATCTCATTACTCAGTTTATCCTCAGAACGACCTCTGGGTTGTCTCCTTTTGGGGGAGAAAGAAAGTATGGACAAGTTAACCTTTAAAGTCTTATCCAGGGAGGTGACATCAGCCAAATGACAGAGTACGCCCCTCCAAGCTCCTGTACCCTGACAGAAACATCAAAAAGCAAGCAAAAATTGTCAACTAAATTTGTTAAAACTCTGGAAAACAGTCAAAGGTTTACAGTAACCAAGTGAAGGCAGAATAAAAGACGGGAAGGGGAAATCTAAAAATTGTAGGAAAGCTTTGCAAAGTTCTTAGTTGTCTGTACCCTCCCCCATCCCCAGCTTAGTGACAATCTTGAAGAGCCAGCCCTCTGCCCATCCCCCCAACCTGCATTCTTAGTTCCTGGTCCCAGAGGGTATGTCCCTGAGTGTATGTCCCTTTGAATCTATCTGTGAGCTACCTAAGGACTGCAGTAAGGAGATCATCTCTCACCCAGGCCAGAAAAGGAGCGGACACTGCTGGAAAACCTTGTAAGGAGATAAATAAGCTGCAGCCTTCTAGGGCAAAAGCCTACAATTAAACCCAAAGAGGAAACACATTATGTTCTATGTGCTTCACATTAACTAACTCACTTTATGCTCATAGCATCCCTATGAGAAAGGTACTATGATCATTATCCCCATTTTACAGACGAGGAAACTGAGGTACCTTGGAAAAAGTAAATGCAGCTAGCAAGACCAGGCTTTTAATCTCTATACCACGCTGCCTCCAAATACATACATACTTGAAGTGAAATGATTTAGATTATAACTATTGTACATGAGTATATTAATAAAATCTTATTTGAAAATTTTATTTGAAATTTATTCTTTTGAATGTTAGGGCATATAACTGCCTTTTAAACCTGTTTGAAAGAGAAGAATAAATGGAATTCATTCTCAATAACATCAGTGTACACTTTCTTCAGAGATGATGTAAACTATGTTACTATTTAAATTATTAGCTTGTTGTGGGGAAATAAAGATGATTAAATAGGATACCTTTTCACAAAGTAATGCTAAAAAATTAATTAAGGACAATTCTCCATTTCCAGGAAATAGAAGTTTAAAAAAGGAAAAGAGAGGAAGCAAAAAAAAAAGGCACAAAAAGTATACTTCCTGGGGCTTCCCTGGTGGCACAGTGGTTGAGAGTCCGCCTGCCGATGCAGGGGACACGGGGTCATGCCCCGGTTCGGGAAGATCCCACATGCCGCGGAGCGTCTGGGCCCGTGAGCCATGGCCGCTGAGCCTGCGCGTCCGGAGCCTGTGCCCCGCAACGGGAGAGGCCACAACAGTGAGAGGCCCACGTACCGCAAAAAAAAAAAAAAAAAAAAGTATACTTCCTGAATAAAACAAAGTTTTTCTATTGCTTATAACTTATAATTTAGATCTTCCTAGACTATAAACTCTGTAGGAAAAGGACTCTGTTCTGAATTGTTCACGAGTCAATTTCCAGTGCCTTAGCGAAGTAGCATACTAGCTAGCATCAACCTCAGTAGTAAATCAATAGATACTCGGTATATAAATGAATGGTAAACCATAGTTTTACTTTTATACATATCTTACTACCCAATTCTGCTCAAAACAGAAGTGTGTCCTAGGCAAACAGTTATAGATGATTGCTTTTGTTAATTTGTTTTCTATGCATCCCAAGGTCTCCCATGGGGAGTTCCAAATACTCTTTACAAAGAGAAGGAAAATTCAGGTCTTGTACTTGCTGTGGTTGGTTGCTACAAATCACCAAGATCACACAAGACAGATACTGGGGTGTAGATTTATGGCAAGGCTTTGTCTCACGTATACTGTGCTTGTTAGTTACTTCAACTTGGTCCCCAAACCTCCCTTACTCTTTCCACTGAGTATTTTAACCCAACAAGAGTAAACCTGTAGCATTCAAGTGCATAAAGGAAAATGAATCTGAACAGTCTATTACATCAACACCTGCTAACATCACTCCATCCTGTTAAATTTGCTCTATAACCACAAAAGTACCAATTCCATTTATATTGGTCAAATATGCTTAGGGTTTTTTTTTGTTTTTGTTTTTGTTTTCCGGTACGCGGGCCTCTCACTGTTGTTGTGGCCTCTCCCGTTGCGGAGCACAGGCTCCGGACGCACAGGCTCAGGGGCCCAGCTGCTCTGCGGCATGTGGGATCCTCCCGGACTGGGGCACGAACCCGTGTCCCCTGCATCGGCAGGCGAACTCTCAACCACTGCGCCACCAGGGAAGCCCTATGCTTAGTTTTTTAAAGGAGATAGAAGAATACCTTTTCTGAGCATTCATGGAAGTGATCCATTTCTTCACTAAATTGATTATTAAGTGGAAAGGTTATTCCTGATTATCTGTCCCCAATACCACACCCCAGTAATCACCACTAATAGTTCCTCACGGGTCTTCCAGAAAAGGCCCATGCACATAGACACATATATATATATATATATGCAGTGATTTCCTCTGTGTGTGTGTGTGTGTGTGTGTGTGTGTGTGTGTGTGTATGTGCATTCTTACACTTACATCTTGAACTTTGCTCTCTGTAGAGAAGAGCAGGAATGGGGCCTCGGGGTCAGAAATGGGTAAGTCAGGTAAAAAGAAAAGGAAAAGTCTTGCTTAGAGTCTCTGTAATTTCTTTCCTGAACTCAACACTTCTTTTACCAATACCTTGTTCCCCAATTTAAGCCACTAAAACGTCTGTATGCAAAAAGGTATTTAGTTCAGGACATAAGAGTTTGATGTGATAATTAACAGGATCTGAGCTGCTGAATAAGGCTGGAGGAAAGCAGTTCAGAACACAACAGTTCATGTAATGCTCCTCGAGATGGGTTATACTTTAGCCTTCGAAGTTATGGAAAATCTGCCTCAAGAATTTTACTTAGGTAGGTTATAACTGAAGACCATGCACTGGTTTACACTCCTCAAATAATTCAAGCTACTCATTGGAAACCTTAGTGGAAAATGCCTGCTCATATATTTTCAATAATATGTATTTGGGGCTTCCCTGATGGCTCAGCGGTTGAGAGTCCACCTGCCGATGCAGGGACACGGGTTCGTGCCCCGGTCCGGGAAGATCCCACATGCCGCGAAGCGGCTGGGCCCGTGAGCCATGGCCAGTGAGCCTGCGCGTCCGGAGCCTGTGCTCCGCAACGGGAGAGGCCACAACAGTGAGAGACCCGCATACCGAAAAAAAAAAAATAATAATAATATGTATTTGACTCTTCCTCATATAAAAAGACAAGGTTAGCAATGATGGTATTTGGTTAGAATATTCATGCTTGAAAATAAAATTATATTCATAATAATATACAGAACTAATTTTTTATTTGGCAATATTCAAAGATGGCAAGGGTTTAGGAAACCTGATATTCTCATAGGTTGTTCATTGTATTTTAATTTTCAAAACATTTTCTGAAAGCTACTGTAATGTATTTTAAGACCTTTAAGATTCTCAATACTTTTAGGGGCTTGCCTGGTGGTGCAGTGGTTAAGAATCCGCCTGCCAGTGTGGGGGACACGGGTTCCAGCCCTAGTCCGGGAAGATCCCACAGGCTGCAGAACAACTAAGCCCATGCACCACAACTACTGGAGCCCTCGCGCCTAGAGCCCGCGCTCCGCAGCAAGAGAGGCCACTGCAGTGAGAAGCCCGCGCACTGCAACAAAGAGTAGCCTCCGCTCGCTGCAGCTAGAGAAAGCCCGCACACAGCAACGGAGACCCAACACAGCCAAAAATAAATAAATAAAAGTTAAAAAAAAAAGAGAAGATTCTCAATACTTTTATTTATTTTATTTTAGGTAATTTATCCTAAATAAATAATTCATAAATCTATATGCACAAAACTGAATTAACATTGTTCATAATTCAAAACACTGGAAACAACCTAACATTTAATGGGGAAATGATTGAGTAAAGAAAGATAGCCACTATTCACATAGTGCCTCTGAAATGTTTTTGTTGGTATGGAGAAATGCTACCCATATTAAGTTAAATAAAAGAAATCACAACATAAAATTGTATTTCAATTGTGTATAGAAGGACAAACAAGTCAATGCATGAAGCAATGTTTGTTGTTTTACTGTAGTGGGATTATGGATGCTTTTCTTTTGTTTCTTATTTCTTTGCTTTTTAGTAATATTTTATATTATCTTCATAATTTAAAAATTATGTAACATCTATGTCTATAATTCTATCTATCTATCTATCTGTCTGTCTACCTATCTTAATGCAAACAGAGCTGCTTTGTCCATATCTAGGAAATGGAGTATAGGAATGAATGTCCTAATGATTGGAAAAAGCCCTGATATAAAGCGTTACTATAAAAACAACAAACGAAATTATATTCATTTTGAGCTATAATCTCGTGCTTCCTTCAGCACAGAATTATTGATGAACGTGAATGCATGTGTACCCTACCACCAGTCTTCTCTTAAGTTTGGTGTTCTCGAGTTTCTCTGGACTTGTGCAAAGATAAGGCCCTCTAGCACCAATCCATGACAGGTTCACTTTGTGTCATTGGGAAAAGGGAGACAGGGAGTATCAAAGTTCCCCTGTGAAGACTTTCCTTTAAGTTCTAGGGCTTCAATCATTATTTCCATTGTCTACTTTCCCCATGGACCTGGTTCTCACCCAAAGTGAATGAAAATCCACATGCCAGGTCAGCACTTTATTGAAATTCCCAAAGACGCATACTGAATATGCCAGCGCCAGTCAAGGTTACCATTTCTGAAGGTCTGAAACTTCAGAGGGATTAATGAAATCAATGAACTACGATCTGCATACTTGCATCTACTGTAATCATTTCCAGCCTGATTTCCGAAAAAGGAAAACAATAAACCTGATATTTAAATATAATTCATGCAGAAATAGCTCAAAACATTCTTAAAGGCTCTAAATTTGCTCATAATCACACTGACGCCAAACTAAATTGGCCTAGTACTAGTATTATGCAACTAGTTTCTGAATTTTATTTTTTGGGGGGGCAGAAACTTGCTGGAAAAACATAGAACTGGAAAATTCATCCAAGGTTAAATAGAGGAAAAATATTAGAAATAAAAATTAAATAGAGAAACTGTAAAGCTATTTTAACTGTAGTTATAATTTCTATGGATGTTTCTTGGAGAAACTTTATGTATGTTATCAGTGTTGCATTAAAACACCTACTCTGTATAGACACACTTATTTAAACCAATCAGTTGCATTAAAAAAATCTAAATCTAGATTCAAAAAATTGTTTTTTATAATAAAACATTTAAAAAGACCAATATAGAAATGCATAAATGTATAATGAGAGTATGACGTGAAGGAGGTGTTAGATGATCTCAACTTATTATTGCTCTGAAAGGTGAATTCCTGGAGTCCATGTTTGGAGACTTGATTGGAGAATTTGGAAATTGTTTAAAAAATAACCAGGAAAATGGCAAAATGATTCAAGTGTTGGAAAATAAGACCAGGAAGAATAGTAAACAGGACAGTTATTCATTTTCTTGAAGAGAAGTCCAGATGGCAATTGAATACATTCTTTGAGTGTATGAAGAGCGTTTTATAAGGAGGTGGTGGGCTATCTGCATTATGTATAAAACAAAAGAAAACAGGCTGGGGTTGAAGTATAAAGGCTTTGTTTAAGCACAATAAGAGTATTTCTATGTCGAAATGAGATGCAGGTTGAGGTTGTGCAATCTTCTCTAGAGCCATAAAAAATAATTATTGTATGGTATCTTCTTTGGGTGGCTCTTCCTGAAGGAGAGGGATGTGCTCATGTCCCTTCTAGGCCTAAGATTCAGTTCCCTGGAGAGAATCTTCTTAAAGCCAGGGAGTTAATATACACTCTGAAAACAAATTAGCTGAACATGGTAAACAAAAGGGGAGAAAGCAATTAAGATGAAGATGAAAATGTAGCTTATTTTTAGAAAAAAGAAAAGAGATTACTTAAAAATAATGAAATTCATTATTAAAAGGTTTAGAGAGGTTTTGACAGGAAGGAAGTAGGAAAAAATAACTATTTTAAATAAGAACGAGGTCAAGTGTTTCACCTAAATTAGAAACTTAGTATTTCTAATCAACTCATTTTTCCAAACACAGCATCAGGAGCCATAACTTCAAAACACTGAGAGTTTAGGTCAGCCTTGACTTGGAGGCCAGTGCTCAGTGTTAACATAGGGTTACAGATATGAGAGGCTCCTTAGTCAGTCTTATTTATTTTTATTTTTTTTTATTTTTATGCAGTACGCGGGCCTCTCACTGTCGTGGCCTCTCCCGTTGCGGAGCACAGGCTCCGGAGCGCAGGCTCAGAGGCCATGGCTCACGGGCCCAGACGCTCCGCGGCATGTGGGATCTTCCCGGACCGGGGCACGAACCCGTGTCCCCTGCATCGGCAGGCGGACTCTCAACCACTGCGCCACCAGGGAAGCCCAGTCAGTCTTATTTGATCATTCCATTAGTCTCTGACTTTTCTATATGGATTGTAATATACAGTGAAAGGGTTGTAGTACTGGCAGGTTTGTACCAAAATAGATTGTGAGTCAGTTATGAAGGAGGGATTCCAGGAACTAGAATTTAAGAGTGAAGAAGTTAAAAAAGAAAATTTACATATGACTCAGTTCCAACATATTTTACATACTATTGGGTACTTTCTCCTCCTATAATAGCTTCTATGCTTCATCCCCAGAGTTTGTTGTTTCTATCAATAGCCCTAGATAAGTGATTTTTAAAAAATCATTAAGAAATAACTGTTTTGCGGTAGCTTGCCAGCAACTCAAATATCTGAAATAGCCATTTTCTAAGTATTAAATATTAAAGTTTTTTTTTTCTTCACGGGCTCTAGGCACACGGACCTCAGTAGTTGTGGCACACAGGCTCAGTAGTTGTGGCGCACGGGCTTAGTTGCTCCACAGCATGTGGGATCTTCCTGGACCAGGGCTTGAACCTGTATCCCCTGCATTGGCAGGCGGATTCCCAACCATTGTGCCACCAGGGAAGTCCCATGAATATTAAAGTTTTTTGAGATAATTATAATAATTGCAGAATGGAATTGTTTGCTACCTTTTGAGTTCCAATTCACTCCTCAAAAATCAGGATATTAACTCCCAAATGCTAATGGGATTCAGGTAGATGCCACTGCTGCTATTTTGTTTCCCTAACCCACCCACAGCATTAGAGTTGGACAGAAAAGCACCCACAGCAAGCATCTCCAATGCTGCTGTATTATTTATAAATAGAATCATTGTTGAGTGAGTGCATTCCACTTGTGGGATTCACTTTCACTGACTTTATTTTTGTAAAATAAACTCAATTCCAGTTATATATACACTTACTTTTTAGGAAGGAAGGTTCTTTTTTTTTTTTATGTCCGATTGCATGGTCTAAATCTATAGAAATGGCTTGCCCCCAAAATATTCTCTTTTCTCAAGCAAAGCTATACTGAAAGAGTAAATAAGTTACATGTTTGCAATACCAGAGCATATAAAATAGAATAAACTTGCCATTGAGAATAATATACTGTAGATAATTCACATAACTCACAAAATTTTGTACCTGTAAATGTGTGAATAGAAATCTTACTCCCCAATATAAAGGTTCCCTCAGTTTATGTGACTTAATAATTATTTAGAGTATAATTGTTCTGGAATCTAAAAACATTTTAAAGGGATTTTACGTATCTCTGGGAAAGGATTGCCTTCCAGCTGGAAAGATAATATTTCTTCCATTCTCCCAACTTTTGCATAGAAAAGTAAATAACCAACCTCCTGCCTAAGCACACCTGGATTATTTCTCATGAGAGGAGCAAACGGGTTGATTTAAGAATTAGGAAAATGACCCTAAGGTCTAAGAGAATCATTGACTTTAAATGTAAGAAGGATCTTGGGAATCTGGTTTAAATCCTTCATAAATGATAAGAATTAGGCATGAAAACTGCTTTTGAGAAGCCTATTAGCTTCAGGAGTGAGGTAAGTTCCCTTTCAGCATTAATGACACTAACTGCTATATAAAGAAAGAGGATTCTGGCAACTACGTCCCACATGGCAGAAATCCAGAATAGACCTGAAACCGAAGAAGTAAGAACGAAAGTCAAATGGACTGATGTAAAAACATTTTTTTTTAATTGGGACTAAAGAATATCAATTCTCTCATATGATTCCCAAAATCAGTCAGTTTTTTTTTTAAATTAATTCCCTCAAAACTTTCATGCATGATCCTGAGATACTAGCCTGGAAATAATTAGTACTTTTAATTAGTACTACTGGGAAATAAGGCAGACCAGCCTTAATAAAGGTCTTCAATCTGGAGCACACTAAAGTAAAAGCTTTTTCTAATAGCAGAGTACATCCTACTGATGAACATACAAAATAAGTTATTTTGCAAATTGGAAAGAGCATAATTGAATTCAGAACATCAATGTATTTAGAACGGAGACGCCTTGGAACTCTGGGACCTGGGAATTAGATTGTCTCAGATGTTCACTAATACATTTCTACAACACACGATTCATACAGCAGGTTTTTTGTTTTTTTTTTAACTAGTTAAACTCTAAATATCTTTAAAGACTGAATAATGCCTATTTTGAGGATCAAAATGGAAAATGAAAATGATCACATATATTAGGAGCATGCCAAACAACATATCTGAATACAGTCTAACAGCTGAATGCATACTTGGCAAGAAGAAAGCTGGGGTCACGTTACCGCACATCAACGGTAGCAAGAACATCTGGAATCCTAATGATCACAGGAGCTCTGGGGCCTTTGGGGGACAGCCATCTGGTGCAGAGGAAATCTGACCAAGTGTCCCACCCAACAGAAAGAGCCTCAATGTGCTGCTGTGAAGAGCAGTGGGCCCTCTTTCCTCGGATAACACACGAGCTTCTCAACCAGCAAGTGAGTAAGAGAAATATTTTTGAACAGGGGGTTCACTAAGAGGCTTAGATCTAAAACTACGACAGCATGACAGATAAGAAGTAGTCAGGGATATATTGGTGAAATAAATATCTTTTTGAAAGGACATCAGCAGACTCTGTTACCTTTATCTAATCTTTCAGCCGTTTCTTTTGATAATGTCTGTTTATGGGCTTCTTCAGGCCTCCGTTCTTTATCTGTAAAATGAAGGTGTTGGGCTATATGAACTTTATGGCCCCTTCTAATCTCAACATCCCATCGGTTTGTGATTTCACAGAATATACTCCGGGCACAGAGAGAAAGGACTATGGAGGAATAAGGAATGACAGCAAACATGTGAAGCTTGCTCTGGGACACCATAGCTCCTGATGGTACCAGATCGTTGGGGAGGAAGGTGATACTCAAAGATGATCTCTCAAATGATGATAGATGTGTTTGGTTTTTGTTTTTTTAACTTTTTAAAAAATAAATTTATTTTTTGGCTGCGTTGGGTCTTCGTTACTGCACGCAGGCTTTCTCTAGTTGCGGTGAGCGGGGACGACTCTTTGTTGCGGTGAGCGGTCTTCTCATTGTCGTGGCTTCTCTTGTTGCGGAGCATGGGCTCTAGGTGCATGGGCTTCAGTAGTTGTGGCACACAGGCTCAGTAGTTATAGCTCACGGGCTCTAGAGCACAGGCTCCGTAGATGTGGCGCACGGGCTTAGTTGCTCTGTGGCATGTGGAATCTTCCCGGACCAGGGCTTGAACCTGTGTCCGCTGCATTGGCAGGCGGATTCTTAACCACTGCACCACCAGGGAAGTCCCGATAGATGTGTTTTATAATCCTGTCAGTGTCGTCTTTGCTCTAAACTGCCTACAAACTATGCCCAGCTTGTTGGGTCGTCCCCACATTTAACACACTGTAGGAATCTCTGGTAGATGGAGAGAGGACTTGCCACTTCAGCAGATAAAGATGAGGTCTCCGTGATGAAGAGCAGGGGTACAAGGGAAATGATTGGAGGGCATGGAGGAGAAGGGCAAGCAGTGAAAGTGAGGGAGGAGATGGGCGGCAGAAAGCCTTAGTCAAGAGGGAACTGCAGAGTATAAAAACTTGGAGAAGGAACAGCTTAGGGTAATCATAAGATCCAACAAATGGCCATGCCGGTAGGATGACGTGGAATGGGGGTACAGAGGTCTGATGAAAGAGTTTGAGTAGCCCTAAAGCGGTAAACTAGACTGACAACAGTCCCATATGGTAGATCAGCTAAATATGGCTCTGAATCCTGGTTCTGCCACTTAATGTTCTGTGTAAACTTGGACTTGTTAAATAATGTCACGATCCTCATCAGTGAATTGAAATTAATGATATCTCTTACTTATAGTGCTTGTGGACATTAAATGAGATAATACGTGTCAAGTGTTAAAGATACTTATTGGCGCACAGAAGACATTCAAAAATAATCTATTACTTGTCATTATTACTACTACT
Organism: Phocoena sinus; assembly: GCF_008692025.1. Classification (NCBI taxonomy): domain Eukaryota; kingdom Metazoa; phylum Chordata; class Mammalia; order Artiodactyla; family Phocoenidae; genus Phocoena; species Phocoena sinus. The sequence goes on along the minus strand of NC_045774.1, from coordinate 29,035,033 downwards.
ATTGTTATTATTAGCTGAATCGTGAGTGTGAATATTGGATTTGTCCAGAATGACTGCTTGTGAAAGAGTAGAGAAAATTATGACATCAACCACCAAAGTGATTAAACAATAGGAAGAAGTGTCTTGGAGGTTAGTAGAAGATGCCAGTAAAGACTGTGGTTGAGCAAAGGTAGTAAAATTCTCAGAACCTATGTTAGAGCCAAGCTCTTTACCTCCAGGTAAAGGAGGCTGGAAAAGAGGCCATTTCTACTCGAGGGTGCAGGAGAAGCAGTGTCATCTTCCATAGAAAGTCAAGTCTCAGCTAAGACAGTGGTCTCCTAAAGATGTTTCTTTATAGGAAATTTTTGGGTCCAATGCATCTGGGTAATGCTCAGGCTCTTCCCTCTTGGGGATTCACAGGGCACATTACCCTAACGGAGGCACTGAGAAATCTAACCTGGCTTTTTCAAAACAAGCCCTCTTTGTTGACAGGGTTGGTGACAAACCCTGTTTATTGGTGACAAACCCTGTTTAATGTATGGCCCATATTGCCATCTTGCATAACAAGGTGAGAGGGCAGAGGGAGGGTTTTGAGGAAAAGTTGAATGATTTAATCGTGTTTACTGACGACAGTCCCAGAGGATGCTGTTGAAAAGGAAAGTGAGGGGGTTAATGGTGTTGTTGAGTAAGAAAAACAGCAGACCAGAGATGAGTGGGTTGAAAACTGTGATGGGGACTGAATGTGCTAGGGTGCTTGCTGTGATGCTGGGACTCAGGCATCACTGAATTGAAGGAGAGCAATTAGAGGACAGTGTTCGCAGGAGGATGGATTGCTGATCCAGATGTCTCTCCGACTCAGTGTTGAAATGGAACTTTGAAATAAGGGATAAGAGTGAAGGAGATAGGTGGTCTGGGGCCAGTGGTGGAGCTATTTTTTTTTTTTTTTTTTTTTTTTTTGGAGCTATTTTGAACATGTGAAATTTACCCAATGTTGCTTTATAACCCTTCCAACATTTAGAATGCTTTTTTCTCTTCGAAACAGTAATCTGTCCTTGAGTATGAACTAGATTACACAGTGACAGGCTGAATAGGTATTTCAACTAGTGATAAAAAAATCCTTAAAAAAGGGCTTCGCTGGTGGCGCAGTGGTTGAGAGTCTGCCTGCCGATACGGGGGACACGGGTTCGTGCCCCCGCCCGGGAGGATCCCACATGCCGAGGAACAGCTGGGCCCGTGAGTCATGGCCGCTGAGCCTGCGCGTCCGGAGCCTGTGCTCCGCAACGGGAAAGGCTACAACAGTGAGAGGCCCGCGTACCGCAAAAAAAAAAAAAAAAAAATCCTTAAAAAGATTCTCAAATCTTCCAAGTAAAAAAATACTTAAAAGCAGTTATCAATACATTTCCCTATTTAGCTTTTGTCTTCTGTTATAGGAAATGTAGAATCAATAAGAATGGATGAATATGATAATAATAAAGAATATATGCCATTTTTAATATACTAATGATTAAATTTTAGTTCTAAATTGCCTGAATGGAAGCAAATTAAAAGTAAATTACAAAAGTATAATTGGGGCAATTCGTTATATGCCAAGTTATGGCCTTGTTATTTTCATTCTAATTTATAGTTTTAAAGTGCCATCAGTGATGGAACTAAATTGCTAGTGGTTTTCTAATCTGTATTATTCATTAACCTGGCACAAAGGAATTCTACTGTCTGGTTTGTTCTCAGAAAGCTTAAGATGCTGCTCATTAATTTATAGATAATTATTATTTATGTTTTAAAAATTCTATTGCACTTTTTCCTTTATAGGTGAAGAAAAATTGTCTTGAGGTTAAAATTGAGAAAACTCTAAACAACAATAAAAAAACTCTAGGAGTTCTGGTTTTATTTATGTTTTAGGCCCTAATAGTTTAATCTTCCAGGTAGCAATTATTTCCTAGAATTAAAGATAAAGACACACCTGCTTGGGATGATCTTGAGATTATACAGAGAATCTGACTTTCCAGAAGGAGCTGCAGTTCAATGGGGGAAAAAATGTCAGTGGAATTATTTTTCTGTGAGAATATTTCAGGTTGCAGTGTAGGCTGAGCAAACAATCTGTGTGGTTTTGTCCATAATAGGTATTCAGGGGAGAGTTAGCCTTCAGAATTGGGGGTAGGAACACTAAAAATTTTGCCCTAGAGAAAAGCAAACTCGAATATTTTTCCTCCAGTTTTCCCACTAGTTTCATTCAAGAGATTTGGAAATGAGACTAAAAATAAGTTGACAGAATACGTTGACTGGTCAAAAGCTCACTTGTTTTAAAAAAGCTACACTGACACAAGCTTGTTTAATAATGTACTTGTTTTGCAACTTTCACTTCCTATTTTAATTCTCTTTTTGCTGAATGAAAAGACATGGGACACAAGGTTGTGATTAATAAATGTAGTATCCTATGGAAACAAATTACAAAGTAAATAGAAGTAGTACATTGGGATCGTGACACATAGTTCAGAATCACCATATGACTCTCACTGTTAGATCTGTTTGACTTCTTTTAGGTTTGGGGAGCTAGGAAGAGGTTTGAGGGAAGATGGAAGCAGAGAGAAATGTAGTCAATGTCTGTACATTTTCTCGTTGAAACCGTACAGCAACCCTGTTTAGTTTGTATTATTACCCATTTTGTAGGTGGGGAAACTCAAGGATACAGCTGGTAAGTGTCAGTGCTGGGCTTTGAATTGAAATCTGACACCAAAACCATGCTTGATACATACATGGGTCAGAGACAATTATTATTATATTTTTTATTATTGGTCACTATCAACAGCATGCCCATAGACATGGTGGGCTGACCAGAGTGCTCAGGGCATCTTGTTCTTATGGCCTCTTCTACACCCCGGCCCTCGAATACCCACCCCTCATTCCCTACCCCTACCCCCTTACAGTCCCCCCAAGTACAGTCATTCATGACAGGGAAAATCATTAACTGTTTTTTTTTCATTTACTGTTTTGAGAGTATTTCTGTACGGTAGAACTGAAGAAGGGGAAGGAAGTAACGTGTTCCAGAGCAGAGGGGAAAATCCCTCTTTTGATGAGACATCCTGTGTGGCAACTGCAAAGCTTGGATTTCCCCAAAGTGAGGTTAGGGTGGCGTGCTGCTTCTTGTCACATGGCCTCAGCTCAAAGTAACATCTGCTGTGGCCTTTTGTAAAATTTACCTATATATGGCCCATGCAAAGCCACAAACATGGAACCCAAAATGGCATTCAACCCTGAGAAGTTCCACAGAAAGAAATAGCAGGTTTTTTATGAATTAAGTGTATGCTGTATGCCACCAGGAGGAAATGAACCCTCTGAGCTTAAACTTGCATGTCCTCTCAACACTGAAATATCAAGTTTCGTGGCTGAGGTTAATAAGACTACGGTTATTTGTGTTTGGATATGAATGTAACTTGACTGATCGGGAAAGCAGGTGCTGGGTTGATGCACCATCCCTGAGACCCATGAGTCACGTCACTGATTTACAAGCTGTCCTTACCATGAAAATGAAAACCAGAGCCAACTTTATGTCATACAATTTATGACAGTCACTGAAATTATAGATAATTTCAACCTATGCATTTGTGAAACCTTCTATGCCATTTGCGCCTTAAACATCTTTTGTACTTTGTATTTCTGACTTGTCGAAATAAATATTATCATCCATAACCATTACCGATCCATTATGAGACTTCGTGAAAGTACATACAGCTTTTAGACTTAATCCATGAAATAAAGCCTCATGACTCCTCCTTGTATCTTTGATGAAAAGCCGAGTGCTCACAGCTGTTATGATTTCAGTTATGAAGAAAATCGGAACTTTCGCATTCTTCAGTGGCTAAAAATCACTAAAAACCTCCCCACTTCTTCAAATGTTGTTATTTTCTTCTCCTCGTGTGTATTGCAAACCATGGATCTGATTAGAGTAGCTGATTAGAGCATTGTGCTAAAAGACCAAGGCCCCTTGTTTAAGCCCAGGGAAGGTCAGTCAGATGAACCCTCCAAGTCTACTGAAAATGTGTTCTATTAGTCTTCTGTGAGATTAGGCAAGACAGTATGAGCAGATCAGTACAAATCCAGTTTTTAGCGCTAGGAACCACACTCAGCGTTGATACAAAGTCAGTGGTATCATCTTCCCATACAAAGACTGACGACACTGGTGCAGACGCATTTTACAAACATCCGCTCTCTTTGGCTTTTTACAGCTTTTTGCTTACACATGTACAATCAGCCCCAACAGAGAGAACTCCTTGACTCTGATCCGCGTAGGCTCTGCCTCTGCAAGACACAGTTGGATTCCTCAAGTCAAACACAAAATGGCTTAGAGCATGTGATCACACGTATCCTCTCTTTCTGTCTCCTCCCTCCAACTACAATCCTCTTTGAAACTTTTCAATTCTCCCACATCTTAATTTTACCTTTTTCTTCAGTCACTAAATAACAACAAAGTTGGCAAATGACAAAGTTTGTTCATGGTTTCAGACTCTCATCCTCCCTCCCCATTTTAATCATGAGGGAATTTTTAGTAAATTGGTTAATGTTATCCTTTTCCAAATCTGGAATCTTTGCTTTTCTTTGTGAAATGAGAATCAAGCTTATTGTATTAAATCTCAAGAGTATTTATCCTCAACAGGGTCAGAGCCATAAACCTTAATCCAAAGCCATAAATCTCCAATGGAAGAATTTCTGGAATTTGACTCTCTCCTATCCATTCTTTATGCCTAATGATAACACTGTTGTGATGGAAACATTTCAATGGATCTTTGTTTCCTGAGGATAGTTATAAATTATTTTAAATGCCTTGTGAAAAGCCTTAATGATCTAAACTCTTTGTGTCCCAGTTCAGCTTCATTTCCCTTGCTCCAAATTTACTCTCTCATTTGAGTTCTCCAGGCTTTTGGTTATTTGTCCCATCTGCCTGGGTTTCTCCTTCCTCACCTTTCCTTACCTCACTAATTTACGCATCCTTCACTTTTTTTTTTTAAATTGAAGTGTAGATGATTTACAATGTTGTGTTACTTTCAGGTGTACCGCAAAGTGATTCAGTTTTATATATATATATATATATATATTCTTTTTCAGATTCTTTTCCATTATAGATTATTACAAGATATTGAATATAGTTCCCTGTGCTATACAGTAGGTCTTTTTTTTCTCTCATTTATATATAGTAGTGTGGTATCTGTTAATCCCAAATTCCTAATTTGTTCTCCTCCACATTTCCCCTTTGGTAACCATAAGTTTGTTTTCTATGTCTGTGAGTCTATTTCTGTTTTGTAAATAAGTTTATTTGTATTATTTTTTTAGATTCCACATATAAGTGATATCATATGATATTTGTCTTTCTCTGTCTGACTTACTTCACTTAGTATGATAATCTCTAGGTCCATCCATGTTGCTGCAGATGGCATTATTTCATTCTTTTTTATGGCTGAGTAATATATATGACTGGTATACATATATATATATATGTGTGTGTGTGTGTGTGTGTGTATGGTGTATGTTTGTATATATGTGTATATATATATGTGTGTGTGTATATATATATATATATATATATATATATATATAAAGGCATACCACATCTTTATCCATTCCTCTGTCAATGGACATTTATGTTACTTCCATGTGTTGGCTATTGTAAATAATGCTGCTATGAACACTGGGGTACATCATCCTTGACTATTTAGCTTAGATTTCTATTCTGCTGAAGATTTCATGGACCCTCAGTGGTGGGCTATGGGACCCTCTTAAGTACTTTCCCCTTTGGTAGCATGTATCGCTGTATTATAACTGCCTGGTTAATTATCAGTATTTTCCCTTCTCCTGGAAGCACTGCATGAGATACTGCTTCCTGCCTGGCCTGTAATAGAAATTCTCAATAAACACTAGTTGAGAGAACAAACCAATGGTGGCTTGGAGGGCATTCCACATTCTGATGTCCCTCTTAGCATTTTGCATATGTGGTCACGACAGGAAAGGTCTGCCTTTGTGCTAATATCAGATTACTTGTTTTAAAAATAAGTCAGTGCTGCTGATGCTGCAATGCTAATCCAAGAAGAGAATTGTAATGGTCATTTCTCTCTCTTTTTTTTTTTTTTTTGCGGTACGCGGCCCTCTCACTGCTGTGGCCTCTCCCGTTGCAGAGCACAGCCTCCGGACGCACAGGCTCAGCGGCCATGGCTCACAGGCCCAGCCGCTCTGCGGCATGTGGGATCCTCCCGGACCGGGGCACGAACCCGTGTCCCCCGCATCGGCAGGCGGACTCTCAACCACTGCACCACCAGGGAAGCCCATGGTCATTTCTCTCTTTTCTTTTTCTTTTGGTACGACCAAGTTAATGCATTTAGCATTTTCTAATCTACAAAGATCTATAACCCCTGCTCCCTGTCTTAACTAGGGAGCCACCTGTCTGCTACTTATCTAACCCAGCCAGAAGTGTTGAATTCTCAAATTTTTCCCTCAAGTAGAAATCTAGATGAATCTCTTGAAAGGTCATTTTAAAATCAACTCAAAAGGAAAACCACCTATCAGCACAAGAGAGAAAAGTGAATTGAGGATAGAATTGTGTATTTATAGTTATCAAGGCTGATGGACATTGGAAAAGTACACTAAAATTATGGATAGCAAGCTGTAAAGTTTGGCTTGACTTCAAAGGGATTTTTAATATGCCCTTATGCCAATGTCTGCTACTCAAGGTCGATAAGAAAAGTTTAATCTTCTTATGGAGCACAGCTGAGTCACATAATATCAGTGTACTCCTACTGGTTGCCATGATTCTCTAAAGAGATGATGTCACCAAATTGAGCTTTGCTAGAATCTTGCCTAGAAATAGATTGATTTATTTATGGACTCACAAAGACAAGTGAAAATAGAATGGCTTATTTATCATGAACACCACAGATAAATGTGTGTCTTGGCACATTTAGGTGTTTATCCAAGTCTCTCTGGGTAAGCAGAATGAACCAGAAGCAATTTACTTTGTGTGAATAGGAAATATCAAGGTGATATTAATCATTTTTATTTCCTTTGTCTTTAGAATGTTTATAAGAAGAGTCTTTTCAAGTCCCCAAAAGTTAAGTTTAGAGTTAAGTTTTAAGAAATTATCATTGTCTTTCTCAAAATTCGTCACATTTTTGTTTAACTTGTTCTTTGTAATTTACACTATAGGGATGCTTCTTGATAGATTCAATTCTATTATTTCAAAAAACAATCCAAGAAAAAAATATAATTGTAAACTTTGAGGAAAAAAAGAGAAATAATGACCAAAAATATCAGATGGCATACAATTAAACTTGCTTTATCACTTAAATTCAGTTCTTGCTTGTAGATTTTTAGTAGTTTGTAATAAGCCTTCTTATAAAATTTTTAAAGTCTCAAAACTACTAAGAAGGGGTATTATTATAGTGGAAAATAGCCGTATGGTTTCTGGGAAGGACTATACTAAAAGGAATAAGTTTAATTAGAAGCAGGATAGATTTGGTTACATACAACAAGAGCCAACGAAATATTCTCCAACCCAAGCGTAAGTGTAACCACTGGCTAGAGATTTCTAGAGAGGACAGGGAGTAACTTTCCTGGAATATTTTATGTCCTAAATAGCCTGGATGGATTCCCTTATCCCTTTCCAGACTTATCTCCTGGGAAGGAGGCATACTGGTGGGATAGACCTCATAGGAGAGCTTAGGTAATCAAAATGAAATGAGCTCTGGATGCAAGCAGAAACTTGTTTTATTCCAAAGTCTGACTCTCACATGTAAGTCCTGTGACTTAAGTCATGTCTTTAAATACAGCGGAAGTGGGTGCCAGGTTGTGGAGCAAGCAAGCCTTTGGTCAGTGCCTGGTGGTGAGGGGCTGAGCGGGACACTGTGCTACCTCCTCCTGTGCCCTGACCCTGGAAGAATGCCCCTCCAGATTCCCGGCCCTCGTCTCTGGAAGAGAAGGGCAGCACCAAGTGGATGGAGATGGCTTCCTGGCTCTACAAGCCCTGGAAACATGGACTGGAAACACAGATGTACTCCTGGAAGAGGAGGAACTGGCGTCCTGGGTATCAAGCTGTCTGGCCAGACACAAAATGTGCATGTGGCACAGACAGAAAGCCATAATCACCCAGAACCTAGCATTCTTTCACGTGCAACCCTTCTGTTGGCACTAGGGCTTTGCTCTGTACCTTTTTGGGTGGAGGAGTATGTGCTTATTTTAGCTTTAAATGTAGATATCCTCTCTCTAGTAGTGCAAAAAGCAGACCTGGTTCATTTCTGTGGCTATAATAATCAAGACGTAGAGTGGGAAAAAAATCTGCCACAGACAGACTTGAAAGAAGTTGAATGTCAACTACATAGAAATAATTCATTTAAATTGAAAAAAATAAATGCAAAATTCTGACAAATAAAAAGTCAAGGATAGAACAAAACAATTCTCATGAAGACTTACAAGTAATGACTTTAAAAATAGAAAATTTCTTAAATTTTCTGGTAATCAAAGAAATGCATATCACATCACTGAAGTGTCATTTCATTAAATGAACAAAAATTAAAACATACCATTACCTTCAAGGGTTAAAGGGCTAGTGGAGTAGGTTTATTCACATAGTGCTGGTACCGTTTTTATTTATTTGATTCTTTCTAAATTGGTCTTGAAAGTATTTTGACAAAAATAATTATTTTTAAACTCTACTCCATTACTGGGGATTCATACTAAGTTTCAATTTATTCTAAGGTTATTCAAATTGAGAGGGAAAAAATCATTTGCAGCCTTATGAAAAAGAGAAAAGAAATTAAGAAAATGAAAGGGCTAACGGTAGGTCTATGGTTACATTAAACGACATCAATTTGATGCAATGTTAACCATAATAAATCGGAAATTTGTTACAACATATGAATGTTTCCAATAAATGTGAGGTGGAAAAAAGGCAGCTTCACTATCATATATACACTATGACAACAATCATGGACAAACTAGGTACACAGGGGGGAAACTGAGAGAGAACACAAAAAAATAAAAACAGTTGGCATACAAAGAAAATGGAATTATTTTTAAACATCTCGATAATGCTGTTATGATAATTCTTACATAATTTTTGAAAGTCATGGGGAAAAATCAGAAAGGAGATAGATTTGTAGTAAAAGACATATGAAATCTGAAAATGGAAATTTCAGCTGACTAGTAGCTCTTAGCAAGAGCTACAGGATAACAAGGTAATCTTTCCTCTGGTTCTTAGCCAAAGAGAAATGCTTGAGTTGTAAGTCACTTAGGACACTTCAAATTATTGTAGAACAAAGGAAAAAACATTGAAAACCTCCAAGAGGAACCAATAGAGTTTCCTCTATTTTCTTACCCCTGCCTTTTTTTTATGCTGCCTTTCTAGGAAAAAATATTCCAAGATTTTTTGGGAAAGAAACTAATTTTTTTCCAATTCTGCCTTAGTCTTAGAATAATAATATTCAGATAAATATTGGCAATAGTGAGTATTGGGGTTTTCATTCTCCTAAGAGGGCAACTAAGTCATTTTTTAAAATTTTATTTATTTTTGACTGCGTTTTGGGTCCTTCTTGCTGTGTGCGGGCTTTCTCTAGTTGTGGCGAGGCGGAGCTACTCTTCCTTTTGATGTGCGGGCTTCTCACTGCGGTGGCTTCTCTTGATGCAGAGCACGGGCTCTAGGCACGTGGGCTTCAGTAGTTGTGGTGCACGGGCTTAGTCGCTCTGAGGCATGTGGGATCTTCCCGGGAACCTGTGTCCCCTGCACTGGCAGGCGGATTCTTACCCACTGCGCCACCAGGACAGTCCCCAATTAAGTCATTTTTAATGTTTCCCAAGACATATTACTTTCCAGGTAGTATTCTTTATTGTTGCTGTTATTATTAGGAAAGTTTGGAAATGTGATGAATGTTTTGCTTAAGACTGATTTACTTGCTTTAAAGTCTTTTCAGCTTTTATTACCCTTAAGTGTATTTGCCAACTAATAATATTTCAAGTGCTGTTTATGATTTTTTTTTCTTTAGGAGTTTCCACACATGCTCTGTCATTTGATCCCCATCATCTCATCAGCTGGGTAAGGTAGGCGGCACTGCTTTATTCTTCAGGGTTTGCAGGTCAGCCTCTGGAGATCACGTAGCATGTGGATGTTCACGTGACCCACCAGTGGTAGAGCTGGACTTCGAACCCAGGTTTTCTGGTTCTGGACAGAATTTCATCCACTCTGTCACATCCTAAGTATAGGGTATTTTCTTTTCCCTGCCTTAGTGGTCTAATGTTTTGTTTCATGTGATAAATGCCTTCTCAAAGATGAAATAGCTTAAAATTTGGCGCAGAACAAGGACTATTGTGGATGATAAGCTTAGAAATCACCCGACATCCCCCAGAGACCATGATATGTCATACTAAGAGCAGAAAACTGGGGGAGAAGGCAATTGGAAAGACTATTATTTTATTCCCTATAAGCCTTCATAAAAATCCATTTTTACTATGTAAATTGAAAGAAACCAGAAGTCTATAAAGCCATCTGGTTGATTCAAGTCTTTTATAGCCTTTTCTTAAGAAAGATCAGAAAACCTCAAGATGATGTGAAGGTAAATCAGGATGGAGACTGTCCCTCAGCTCACCATTTTACTACCAAGCTTCCTGGCCTTCAAAGGAACAGCTCAACGGTTTTGAGAAGAAATATAAAGGTAACGGTGCACCTCCTTGAGCCATGATAGCCTAACAGATGGAGGGATGGCATCCCAGATGCTGAACAAGCCACATGGGGCAGATGCTCTCCCAGAACTGTGTCAAGTAAGCTTAATTAAAAGTGCCTTCTATTATTGTCTGTGGTGATTTGCTGAGGAAGAAGAAGAGGCAGTGACCTTATATTTAATCATGTCAAAGGCTCAACAGTAATTCTTGGGTTAGTAATGTGGTTAATAATTTCTTCAAGTTGGCAGCTCTATCCAGGGGACTGACTTCACCAGGCCTTAAAATCCGCGTGCAGTGCCCTGGCTTCATTTGTTGGCAGCTGACTAAGCACCTTTCGAGCTGTCTTCAATTGAAACACAGACAGAGGAGTCCGAGGAAATCCTCACTCAGCCAAATCTAACCCTTTGTATGAGAGGGCAAAGTTAATGAGAATCAGTCATGAGCCTTCAGCACGCAGCGCCTCTGAAATGTTAAGTGATTTATAACCAGCATGGGCTGCAGAGTTTTCTTAGTCTCTCCTTTTCATGTTAAAAAAAAAAAAAAAAAAAAATTGCATCGACAAAATTTCCATTTCAACTAATAAAGGCAAAGAGAAAAACAAAGAACACATAAGATGTAGGCAAGGTCCAGGAAGGATATAGGAAAATGAACATGTTAGATTTAAAAACTGGGGGGAACTGAGAGAATAAATGGATGTGCATACCAACAAACACCACACAGGGCAGGGTAAAATGATTGACAGACAGAAGGATTAGCAAGGCACGTTGGGAGCACAAACATTGTGTGTTTGCATTTTCCTCCACGTGCCTTTCTTTGTAGTGTAGTGATGGGAAAGTCTCATGGTGCAAAACCATCTTTGTGATGGTGCCTGACTTTTAAGCAATGAGATTGAGTTATAACTTCCTTTCTACAAGTGAGTTTCCTGGTGGGCATAATATTTTCCCCAAACTCACAGGTAATACATTAATATAGTCTTGAGAGGTTCAACCAATATAGACAAAGCTAAAGTCCTTCTTGATTACTCTCTCACACCTCATCGTCTCTCCATTTGAATCCCACGAAAGTTGTAATCACTATTTCAGTTTGATGTATATACTTCCAGATCTTTCTGTTTGCATTTACACAGACACACACATATACTCATAGATACACACGCACATACACACACAGACATGAAAGGAGAAATACCGAATTAAAAAAAATAAATGTGATGATGCTACATATATATTCATCTTCGATTTGCTTTTCTAACTGAATATCACTGTACCTGTCCCCATTGTCAGCATAAGCAAGTACATATCTAAAGTAGAGGTAGATGAGAATTTTTAATAAAGGAAAATTGCCAAAAAAATCCTTCCACCAGTAGTGTTTTGGCCTATACTTTTACCATGACATTATCAATCTTTTCAACCATTGACAATCTGATGGATTAAAAACAAATGGATTTCATTGTTTCAGTTTGCATTTCCCTGGTGGTGTGGTAGACACTTAAAATAGTATTTAGTTTTCTTTTTTTATTTCCTCTGTAAGCCCAGAGTTATAGGAAGAATGTATGTGAATTCCAGGTGGATGGATTGGCTGAGGATGGTGGTTGGCTCTCATATTGTTTTTAGTTTCTAATTTTATCAAATTGTAGTTAGCTAGTACGACCTGTGTGATTCCTGTTTTTTGGAATTTGATGAGATATGCTTCATGATCTAATTCTTGGTCAGTTTTTGTAACTGTTCCATGTGTGCTTAAAATAAAGTATATTCTTCTTTATATACAAATCTCAGCATAAATCAGATTTGGTTAATTGTTTTTTTTTTTTTTTTTTTGCGGTATGCGGGCCTCTCACTGTGTGGCCTCTCCAGTTGCAGAGCACAGGCTCCGGACGCGCAGGCTCAACGGCCATGGCCCATGGGCCCAGCCGCTCCGCGGCATGTGGGATCTTCCCAGACCGGGTCACGAACCCGTGTCCCATGCATCGGCAAGCGGACTCTCAACCACTGCGCCACCGGGGAAGCCCTGGTTAATTGTTTTATTAAAATCTTCTAATGAGACTTCCCTGGTGGTGCAGTGGTTAAGAATCTGCCTGCCAATGCAAGGGACACAGGTTTGAGCCCTGGCCCGGGAAGATCCCACATTCCGTGGAGCAACTAAGCCCGTACAGCACAACTACTGAGCCTGAGCTCTAGAGCCCGCAAGCCACAACTACTGAGCCCATGTGCCACAACTACTGAAGCCTGTACACCTAGAGCCTGTGCTCCACAACAAGAGAAGCCACGACAATGAGAAGCCTGCGCGCCACAACGAAGAGTAGTGCCCGCTCACTGCAACTAGAGAAAGCCCGTGCGCAGCAACAAAGACCCAACATAGCCAAAGTAAATAAATAAATAAATAGATTAATTTTAAAAAATAAATAAAATAAAATCCTCTATCCTCACACATTGTCAGTCTTCTTGAGCTGGCAATTCCTGGGAGAAGTATGACAAAAATGTCCTTCTGTGACATGAATTTTCAATTTTTCTTTGTATTTCTTTATTTGTTGCTTTAACTATTTCCGTGTTATGTTGCTAAGCTCATAAAGGTTGGTGAATGTTTTACCTTCTTAGCAGCTATCTTTCATCAATATGAAATATTCCTCTTTCTTCCTTTCAAATTTTTTGTCTTACATTGTATTTTTTCTGACATTTATATTCTTAACACTGCTTTCCTTTTATTAAGCCTTGCCTGGAACATCTTCATTTTCCAACTTACTGGATTCTTTTGAATAGATAAGCTTGCAGTGTCCCCATCTGTTAGGTCTGTCTTTGATGTGATCATTTTGGACTGTAGTTTTCTCATCAACTTCATAATCCTACCTGCCTTCTTTCAGAGAGTCTTAATTATTCCTTATGCATACAATGACATACCTTGTTTTCTAGCACTACTCTAAATTAAAATGCGTGTGTGTTTTCTATTATTTAAAGCAAGAAGAAGAGATGACGTTAAATGTTCTGGCTGCCATCTTGATCCAATCCTATGCTTTCCCTCACACCAGATTTCCTTCCCCACTGCCACTCCAAAACATTCCTTTCCTGTCCTTCCAGCTAGGTCTATCTGGATATTGGAGGTGCTGTGAGAGATATGCTTCAAAACAGAGTTTGAATATGTTTAATCAACATGCACCCATCGAAAAACTAACATGGTTTTCCACCTCTTCAGGAACTAAAAGTTGACTTCAACTTGCGTTCCACTGGCATGCATTATTCAGTAACAGCTTACACAGCTCTATGTTATCCTCTTCCCATCTCATTCCCAGAAAGGTCTGTTTAATAAACAGTCCATTTTTAGACAGCACTACTAATAACATCACAATATTGCTATTCTTCTGGATGATTTATTAGCAATACGTATATCCCAGTTTCTTCCATAGGAGAAACATGTTTAAAAGCTACTAACTAGACAATTGGCAAGGCATGGCACAAACTAACTGCACTATAACTCTTAGCAAATTTTTCGCCATTAAATGTAGCATTTATTTATTTTTATTTATTTATTTTTTGCGGTACGTGGGCCTCTCACTGTTGTGGCCTCTCCCATTGTGGAGCACAGGCTCCGGATGCACAGGCTCAGTGACCATGGCTCACGGGCCTAGCTGCTCCGTGGCATGTGGGATCTTCCTGGACCAGGGTATGAACCCATGTCCCCTGAATCGGCAGGCGGACTCTCAACCACTGTGCCACCAGGGAAGCCCAAAAGTAGCATTTAGACTGTACTATTTTTAAAGTCAGGAAAAACAAAAACAAAAACAAAACTCATAATTATTCATAAAGGACTTGTGCTTTGTTTCCTTTCTTATTTTATTTGAAACATTCTCACCTCATTTTCTATGCTTTATCTTTATACATCAAATAGAGAGTTTTTTCTCATTTATAGGTCATCAAATTCCAACCACAGGATTTCAGACTAAAAAGGGCTTTAGAGTTAATTAGGTTAGGCCCATCACATGATGTTGAAGAGCTTTTGTGACATGCTCAAGTTCATATATTGACCTTGGGACAGAGCTGGCACCAGAATGTGGGTTGCCTGACTCCAGAACACTACACATAAATTCACATTTACAAAAGATTTTAAAAGTCCCATCTCATCTGCAAAGTACCAAAAAACTCCTAGGAAGAAACTTGATGGCATGAATAATCTCAGTTTTCATAGGAGGGAACATTGAGCAGGAAGGATGAATTAATGACTTGCTTAAAAATAATCCACATCAGGAGTTGTCAGGGGGCCAACTTGAGGTCTTCGCCACGAGGCCTGGTCTCCATCTAACAGCCTCTCCATCTACTTAGCACACAACTCCACTTCCTAAAAGGACAGAGGTGCCTTCTCAAGGAACTATTTCATGGTTTAATCCCTAAAGGATACAAAGTATAGATTCATTTTTATTTTTTGGCTGTGCCACGCAGTATGCGGGATCTTACTTCCCCAACCAGGGATTGAAGCCGTGCTCCCTGCAGTGGAAGCGTGGAGTCTTAACTACTAGACCACCAGAGAAGTTTCTAGATTCATTTTTAAATTGTTAAAATATAAGTGTCTTTTTGGTTTGTGGTGATCTTAAAAAATCCCAACTAAGTCAGAACCAGATAATCCATTGTAAATTGGAGACTGATTCACCTATAATTCTGGATAAAGTAAAAGAATGAATCACAATGTTGCTTTAAATTCCTTCCAGCTCTTTGTTTATTGTTTCCTCTTGAGTGGAATTCCATTTATTCATTAATCTAGCTCTGTTCCCAGCAGCTTGGCATATAGTAGGCCCTCCAGTAAACATTTAGGACTAGGCATTTGTGCTCTGTATAGGATTTGCAGAGCCCTCTCTCTGCCTCTGAGTCATGAATAGTTCTTTAGACTCTAAGGAGTTGGCAAATTCTTTTAGACTCTTAAGAGTCCAAGAGTCAGCAAACTATGGCTGGTGGACCAGCCACGTGTTTTTATAAATATAAGTTTTATTTAAACACAGGCCCATTCATTTGTATGTTATCTGTGGCTGCTTTCCCTACAAGGGCAGAGCTCAATCAAAGTGACAGAGACCGTATGGCCTGCAAAGCCTAAACTATTTGCTATTTGGCCTTTTACAGAAAAAGTTTTCCCATCCTTGCATTTAAAATCTATTTATTACCTTTTATGACTAACATGGGGTTGAGCCAGTGTCTAGCTAAACAACAAATGCCCTATGACAAATGTTCATAGATCAGCAAACTGCTAACCTAGTCATGGAAGTCTAGTTCAGTTACAGGCTTAGCTAATATGTACATCAGCAAACATAAGTAATGATGATTTATATTTGCGTGGCACTTTATAGATTATGAAATATTTCATGTATATCTCACTTGATATTTCCAATAACCCTAGAAAGTAGGCAGCAGGTATTACTTTTTCATGAGGTAACAGTTTCTGAGACATTGCATATCTCAGGGTTAAAAGGAATTCAGATTCAAGTGTTTTTATCTTTTAGCAGCTAAAATGATTACTTTATCTCTGGAAAATGCTGATTTAAAAAAAAAAAGGAGAAGTTATTAACATTTATTATCTTATGATGCACTGATTTGAAATAATATATTGGAAGATCACTTGCAATTAATTGTACTTTGTAATAACATGTCCCGTCTTCTTACTGTTGTATTTTTATGTCAATAAACTGGTAATAAAAATAATATAAACATGTAATCTGACGGTTTAAAAAGTCAAACTAAATAAGCCTAATTGAGTTATAAGTTAAAAATACAACGTTAAATTTTTGAAATGTTAGAACCTACAAGATAAGTCAGTTATCTGGCTTCCTTGAATTAGCAAAATTAAAAAACAAACAAACACACAAATCCCCAAAACTCTTGGAGTAACAGAGAAAAATGTCAGGAAAAATATAAGTGTATATGGGAAAATAGTGAAAGATTGACATAGTTCTCTCTTATGGGTCAAATCAAGTTGAGATAAATATTTCAGTGGCGTTTACAAACTTTAGATGACTGTTATGATATCTTTCTTACATCATACAAGAATTGATTTCTGTGTGATCAAACAACTTAGGAGGAATTTCTAGTTGGCCAAAACATTGCTGCCTTGGAACAGCATAAAAAATTAGGACAATAGAGTGTATGATTCTAACTGCATGGCATCTGGAAAAGGCAAAACTATGGAGACAGTAAAATATATGTGGTTGCCAGGGGTTGGGGGAAGAGTGGGATGAATAGGTGAAACACCGAGGGTTTTTAGGACAGTGAAACTATTCTGTATGATATTATAAAGATGGATACATGTCATTATACATTTGTCCAAACCCATAGAATATACAACACCAAGAGTGAACCCTTATGTAAACTATGAACTTTGGGTGCGGATGTGTCAATATAGGCTTATCAGTTGTAAGGAATGTTCCACTCTGGTGGGGACATTGATAGTGGGAGAGACTATGCATATCTAGGGGTAGGGAATGTATAGGAATTTCTATATTTTCTTCTCAATTTTGCTATAATCTGAAAATTGCTCTAAAAAGTAAAGTCTATTTAAAAAATACTTAGTACAATGGACTAACAAAGGCCACAATTCTATGTCTTCCTCAGAAGCTTTATAAATGTGCGTTAAAAAAATAAATTTTGGGGGCGTACCATGGCATGGATACAAGAAAAACAAAGGCCTAGAATCCTTTCAGAAGAATGGATCCAGAGCAAACTTACTTCACACGCGGATTGAGTTTCCCAGGAGCTTGACTCCTTCTCCTGAGGGAGAACCCCTCTTTGGAAAGCTTGGTCTCCCAGGCACGTCTGACACAACGGAGGCTCGAAGTCTGGCTCCCCTGGTGGCATGTACACCACTGAGGGGCCCGTGTACTTCAGACTGGGACTCTGATGCTTGTCCACACTGACTACCGGACTCTTGATCCATCTTCGTACCTGCAGTGTGCAAAAGAAAGGAAAAAATGCGTTTTACCTCCTTTGATGTCTAATGAGGCCTTGATGGGAAAGTTGGTGGGATGGACAGTCGGGAAAGGAGTCTCACAACTTCCCTACCTATCGAATCTTAACATAACCTGAATTGGTCAGTGCTGGCCACTCATTTTCCAGCACCTTGTGTTTTTTGGCTGGTTATTTCATTTCACTGAGTCTGTCTCCCCATCTGTAAGACTGGGGTAGTAATATTTCTGCCCAGGTTGTTATGCAGATTTTAAAGTATTTTTAAAAGTCCAAGTGTTTTGCCTGTCACATAATATTGAGTAGATGGTGCCTTTTTTTTTTTTTTCTGTGGTACGCGGGCCTTTCACTGTTGTGGCCTCTCCCGTTGCAGAGCACAGGCTCCGGACGCGCAGGCTCAGTGGCCATGGCTCACGGGCCCAGCCACTCCGCGGCATGTGGGATCTTCCCGGACCAGGGCACGAACTCTTGTCCCCTGCATTGGCAGGTGGACTCTCAACCACTGCGCCACCAGGGAAGCCCGATGGTGCTTATTTTACTTCACTCTTATCTTTGTTGCTGCAGGCAAGGTTTCTCTAGTTGCGGCGAGTGGGGGCTACTCTTCCTTGCGGTGTGAGGGCTTCTCACTGCAGTGGCTACTCTTGTTGTGGAGCACGGGCTCTAGGCGTGAGGGCTTCAGTAGTTGTGGCACACCGGCTCAGTAGTTGTGGCGCACAGGCTTAGTTGCTCCGCGGCATGTGGGATCTTCCCAGACCAGGGCTAGAACCCGTGTCCCCTGCATTCGCAGGTGGATTCTTACCCACTGTGCCACCAGGGAAGCCCTCATTTATAGATCTTAACACACTTGGCTGTCATTCTCTATCAAGGTAATAAATATGTTCGGCATAACGATTTCTTTCACATAGCCATAGCTCCTCAGAGCAGACACCCTGAGAAGACAGAGTGGCTTTTGGAATTCCTCATTCTTTCGTGCCACTGAGTGGTGCTTATTTTACTTTACTCTTACTATTATGATTATGCTGACAGAATGATAGTTCACAAATGTCTAAGGTGAATTGTAACCAATTCACCTTAGAAAAAGAAGTAAAATAAGTTGCTCCTGGCTAAGAAATTATCTCACTTTGTTTTTTTTTTTCCTTAAAGTTTTAAAACTCACCACTTGTCTTGCTTGCATGTAGAATTCTTGTAAGGTAGAGAAAAAATGTAAAGGTATTCTAACATTAAAAGGATAACATTTATATAGCACTTTCAGTGTGAAAGGCACTGTTCTAAGTGTTTAACATGCAACTTTTTTTTTTGTTTAATCCTCAGAACAGTCTTACATGATAGGCACTATTACTAATCCCATTTTGCAGATGAGAAGACAGAGGCAGAGAGAAATGAATCAAGTTTCCCCAAGGCACAATACTGGTGTCAAGCAAAGGCAGGATGCAGGCACTTTGAATCCACTGTCTACTCCTTTACAAGCATGCAGTTTTAGCAAGTGTTGGAGTGATTTATGACTTGTCATCAAATGCTTGAAATTCATCCTAATTTAATATGTCTTTTCCATGCTCTTTGAAACTCCTGAGGATTCTTTTTATAGTTAACCAATTGGTGAAATTAGTGTATATTGAAAGGATGAAAAAATAAAATCACAGTACTGAATTCTAGTTAGTAATGCTGACAATTAGATTTTTTAAAAATATACTGAGAATAAACTAAAATTGCAATAGCATAAGAATGTTTAAGCAATTTGATGGAATATTATGCCATCACTAAAAATAAATATTGTGAAGACTCTGTGGCAACATGGAAAATGTTTAGAATGTAATTATACGAAAAAAAGCCAAATACAGAATTGCTCAATCACTATAATTGCAAATGTAAAAATATATGTACTATCTATAGACAAAGCAAGAAAGTAACAGGCAAAATAGAAACTTGCATTTCTTGTTAGGATCATGGATGTCTTAGTTCTCCCTCTTTTTACAGTGTCCTGTGCTTTAATTTTTTTAAAGAATAATTTCTTTTAAAGTTTATAAGAATCTTAAGCAATTAAAATCATCATATTTCTTTCTTTGGTTACATACGTGTCTTTTACTTGCTTTGTGTATAGGTACTCTTTTCAATGTCATTTAAAATAATCTTTTTACGTTTACTATTCTGATGTTAACATTTGGGAGGGTTCCATCAGTATTTCTTGTACGCTGGGGCCCCATAAGCATGTTAGTAGCTGCATTCAAAGTGTTTGTTTGGGGCTTCCTGGTGGCGCAGTGGTTGAGAATCTGCTTGCCAATGCAGGCAACACGGGTTCGAGCCATGGTCCGAGAGGATCCCTCATGCCGCGGAGCAGCTAAACCTGTGTGCCACAACTACTGAGCCTGTGCTCTAGAGCCTGCCAGTCACAACTACTGAGCCTGCGCGCCACAACTACTGAAGCCCATGTGCCTGGAGCCGGCGCTCCGCAGCAAGAGAAGCCCGCGCACCGCAATGAAGAGAAGCCCCTGCTCGCCACAGCTAGAGAAAGCCCGCGCACAGCAACAAAGACCCAACTGAACCAAAAATAAATAAATAAATTTAAATAAAAGAATCACATAAGGAATTGTCATTTTATTTGATATCAGCTAAGAATTCCCAAAATAGTTCAGATGACTTTGAGCATAGGCTGTCAAACAATGCATAGATGCTTTTACAGAATTTGAGAGTTGAAAGAGACCCAAAGATGTTAGTAATTTGCCCAAAGTCACAATGTAAATTATTATGTGGGAAAAACTACACCTCTTAGTTTAAGCAAATCAGTCAACTAGTTTCTACTAGGGTATAAGCTGGCAAACTCAGTGTCTTCAGAGGCTGGCAAGAACAGGAAATGTGTAAAACCCTATGACCAGGTTATAAAAATAGGGAGTGGTAGAGACTGTGGCAAACTAGGAGTGCATGCTTGCCAAGTGTTTTTACATTTAAATGAAAAAATGAACAAACAAACACATAAAACCCCCAAGCAAACAATGCTGGCCAAATAAAACCCTAGTCAAACATACCCTACACCTTCAAGAGTCACTGCTTGACCCTTGAAGTTATTCTAGCGAGTAGAATAAGTGTGACGTAGAATTCTATGAAGCAGAAATAAAATGATTTGCTATCTTCTAACAAAAAAAATCCAATGCTTTCAACATTTTAACTTTCATTCACGTATTCATCACTTATTATCGAAGACCAGCTATGTGTCAGGCATAATCTAGGCATTGAGAATTCAGTTCATAAGTCAGATCCCACAAAACCTGCCCTCGTGGAGCTCGACTTATGACTAAAGGAGTAAATTATTTATTTATTTAAATAAAGAATAAAGGGGGAAGTAAAGCAGAGGTGAGTGATCAGTCTCAGTGGAGGGTTCAGTTTTAATTTTATGAGATTTCGGGAGAAAGATTCAAGCTGAAGATATGCGTTGAAGACTTGAAACAAATAACCATGTTCTAATGAAGTCTTCCAGGGGAAAAAACCCAGCGACTTGCCAAGATCTACTTTTGAAGTATGTGTCATATTTCTGGGGATTTGGTTATTAGAATCTATTATATTTCACGTAAACTTACTGAATAACATGACTTACTCAAGTCTCCTAAGAGTGAGTGTTTTGTGTTTTGTGTCTTCACACCTCCTACTGGAGGGCAGGGAGTGGGTGGCGTGACATTTCATTAGAAAGGTCCCTGATTCCAAATAACCTTCAACGAATTAACCCATTCTGATCCTTACAGACATGGGACTAGGATTCTCCCTCTCTTTCCACAGAAAAGGTCGTGAGGGAAATTTAGAAATATTCCATTTCTCCAGAAGCATCAGGGAGAAAGGAGAAAGGTGTTATAAAAATAAATATAGTAATACGTTTTGTGAAAGGACTGTGGCTGGCATTCATCACCTGCTTTGTCTTGAACTGCTGTATCTCCTCTGGCTAAGTCCTCTTACCGGCTTCAGTCTATCCCTTCCCCTCCTACTGCTTTGCACATTTCACTGCTTTGGAGCCTTCCAAGTGGTTTCTATTGGCCTGATTCATGACAGGGTTGACGATGTGTACTTAATCTTGAGAGAGTGGCTGGACAGGGAGTGAGTACAAGGGCTCTCCCTCTGGCCTTGGACTCCGGCAAGGTGCCCTCCAAAACTGCTGAGTGCAGGACCACTCCCTTGGCCCTGAGGGAATTCAAGCTACAACCGGCCTATTGTGGGAGTTGCTGACAGCGAGTGGCTTTGGGAGCCCCTCAGAGGCCTGTCACAATGGCTCTCGGAAAACCGTAGCAGCTGCGTGTGTGAGGAAAATGAATGCCCGGATACAGGCTGCTGCCCTGGCTCCTGGGCCACCTGGGCCTGGTTTTATTCAGAGCCACACACTCGTTTGTGGAGAGCATTGTAAACAAACATGGACTGGGTGAGACATCCTCTTCACCCCGAACAAATCAAAAACTCCCTCACTTGGGCTTTCTAGAAGCCTGTTCTCCAAACCGCATCAGACTTTTAACGGAGGAATTACCTCTCCAGCCACAGGTCAAAGAGTAAAGCCTTTCTTTTAACCTCACAGCTACTCTTACTGAACAGTGTGTATGCAAAATATTAAGCCAATCTCTTTGCTTAATCAGTCTGCCCTGTTTTTTTAATTTCTCTATTTGAATAGATTTGAAAAAAAATCTCCAAAAGCAGAAATCCCACAGACTAGAAAATCACCAGATGTGATTAAAAAGATTGGCCAGCTTCGAGGGATTTTCCACTAGTGGTTTTCTTTTCCTATTAAATAATAGGAAACATATATTACTCCTAATTTAATACGTTTAAGCTGATAATGATGTCCACTGATACAGAAAAATTATAGAGGGTTCAAGTACTTATCTGTGAATTCACAAGGCAGCACCTGCTGGTCTCATCACTCCTTTTGTTTTCTGCGAATGAAGAGCTGTCTCTTCCTTAAAATCCAAGCGAACTTGATGTTGGACACAACTTTGGCAATTTCCAGAGAGGTGTTTTTTATTATACAAAACTGACTTTGTTTATATGATGTCACCATAACTTTCAATTCAGATATAGTCAAGCAAGTTTTGTAGTAAGATGATCTGAATAATTCAATTGATCATAAAGAGAGACCTCCACACCTATTCCTTTTTCCAGAGGGGTGCCTGCCAGCAGGCTGGTTTTGACATTAATGTAATTCAGGAGAAGGCTCCTGGAAGCAAGTTCCTCTTACCTTGGTGCCCGGGGCTGCTTCATAGCACGGTTCCTAAAATATAACAGTGCTATGATACAAGGTCAGTGATATTAATCTGATTTCTTCACTTTAGCTATTCGTGGTCATCACCTAACTTTCTTTTCTCTGAACATCTGCAGTGTGTATTGCTTAAATAAAACCGTGGGACTTTGATGCTCACCGGCTGTTATGCTATGTCATCTCTCTAACTGGAACATAAGGGTGAGGACAGCATCTTAGGCTTTTTTTTTAATTCCCCAGAGGCTAGCATTAGACCTTACAAATAGTAGGCAATAAAAATAGGAATTGCTTGATTATTATTATTGTTATTATTATTATTTTTGTGTGTGGTACACGGGCCTCTCACTGCTGTGGCCTCTCCCTTTGCGGAGCACAGGCTCTGGACGCGCAGGCCCAGCGGCCACGGCTCACGGGTCTAGCCGCTCCGCGGCATGTGGGATCTTCCCGGACTGGGGCACGAACCCGCGCCCCCTGCATCAGCAGGCGGACTCACAACCACTGTGCCACCAGGGAAGCCCTGCTTGATTATTTTTGACAATAACTATATTTATTCATTTATAGATCGTTTTTTTTTTTTTGGCTGCATTGGGTCTTTGTTGCTGCATGCAAGCTTTCTCTAGTTGCGGCGAGCGGGGGCTACTCTTCCTTGCGGTGTGAGGGCTTCTCACTGCAGTGGCTACTCTTGTTGTGGAGCACGGGCTCTAGGCGTGCAGGCTTCAGTAGTTGTGGCACACCGGCTCAGTAGTTGTGGCGCACGGGCTTAGTTACTCTGCGGCATGTGGGATCTTCCCAGACCAGGGCTCGAACTCGTGTCCCCTGCATTGGCAGGTGGATTCTTACCCACTGTGCCACCAGGGAAGCCCTCATTTATAGTTCTTAACACACTTGGCTGTCATCCTCTATCAAGGTAATAAATATGTTCGGCATAACAATTTCTTTCACATAGCAACAGCTCCTCAGAGCAGACACCCTGAGAAGACAGAGTGACTTTTGGAATTCCCCATCCTTTCATGCCACTGCCCTTGGGATTTCCCCGTCCTTTCTTGTCAGCATTGGCCAAGGTAATTACATCCTGTTCAAGATTCTCAGGGTCTAACCCTGTGTTTCCCCAGACCTCGTCTGGGGGATGGGGTGGTGAGGAGGGCTAGGGGGAAGAGGCAGGAATGAGAGGGTCCACATCTCTTCATCCTTTTCTACACTGCTACCTACACCCTCAGCTGCATCTCCTGTTACAGCTGCCCGCCCTCCCTGTTCTACCAGCATGAGGCGGTGAGGATTCAACACCAGACCCGGTTCTTGTACTCAGTCCTGTAAATCCCCTTCTTCTTCCTCCTCGTTTAGGTGCCCACTTCACCCCGTCTCCCCCCACAAAGCTTTAAACAGAAAAAGCTCAGAATTCACTGACATTAAGTCTTTCTTTGGAAACGGAAGTAGAGTTTTTCACAGTCCTTTAAGTTCTGGGAGTGAGGCTTTTAGCTTGAATTCGTCTTTCCTGGATCTGGAA
This sequence comes from Phocoena sinus, assembly GCF_008692025.1. Taxonomy (NCBI): domain Eukaryota; kingdom Metazoa; phylum Chordata; class Mammalia; order Artiodactyla; family Phocoenidae; genus Phocoena; species Phocoena sinus. The sequence goes on along the minus strand of NC_045774.1, from coordinate 29,010,705 downwards.
AATTAAAAAAAAAAAAAGAAAGAAAAAAGAGGAACAGCCCTTGGCAGGATGGGAATGGTGAGGACAACAGAAAATGTTATGCTTAAAACCAAACATGTTCGATTTAATGGATTGTCTGGCATTCTGGAATCATGTACATTTGGCTTTTTTAGTGTTTAAATGGTCCTTTAAAAAAAAATGAAAGGCTTCTTTTGTGCTGGGCACAAAGTAGGTATCAGTAAATATTTGTTGAGTGAATGGATGGATAAAATAATGGTGACAGTAAAAAAAAAAAAAAAAAGAAAAAAGAGGAAGTAGGAGAGAATTCTTTCAGGTAATATCTCTTAGGGGGCAGTATGTACTATTTGCTTTTGGAATTGAAAAATAAGGCTCAGGGAAAATGGCAAGGCTGAGCTGATCCCCGGGAAAGAGCCTGTCTGGCCCGTCCACAGCTAATCCACCCACACACGCTTTGGAAGCTTCCTCTTCTGGCTCCTCCAATAATGCCCTGTTCCAGGAGCTTTAACTTCTTCTCTTTTGGCTACTGTCCCCCGGCGTATTCAACACATTGAAATATTTGAACTATCTCTAAAAAGCCAGCAAACTAACTGAACACATAACACCCCCTTTTCACCCACAAATTTCCTGGTTCCAGAAACCCTCTTTCACCACCCCCCCAGCCCTTTTCCTTCTTAGCTAAGCTTCATGAAAACGTGATCTCCATTTCTTCACCTCACATTTACTCCTCAGCCTATTGCAATTATCCATTAAACAAATATTATGGATCACCTAATATTTTCTGGGACTAGAGGGAAGAACGTGACAAAAAGAGTCTCACTCCATGGAAACAAGTTTTTACTGAGATGTCAACAGACCTCATTTCCAAATCCAATGGGCCCTTCTCAGTACTTCACCTGGCTTACATACTCTGCAGGATTTAAAGGTTTCAACAAAAGTTCAAAAGGTCTCTGCCTGGCATTATGCTGGGTGGTGAAGACACAAAGAAATAAAATTGCTCGAGTGACCTTTGAGTGAGGTTGCTTGCATTTCAGAGGAGACTGACCCACGAGCCTGTGGGTTATCACATCATAGTAAGTGTTAATGTAGCAAATAGTTAAAAGCATAAGCCCTAGAACCACACTGCTTGGCTGCAAAACCTAGCATCACTGCTTAAGCAACTGACCGAGCCTCCCCAAATCTCAGTTTCTACACTTGTAAAATAGAGATAATGATAATACCAACCTCATCAGGGTTTTATGAGACCTAAATGAGACAATGCAAGTAAACTCAGCACTTGGCACTGGGTGAACGCTTGGTTAATATTTGCTATTATAGTTATGGTTCCAAGCAGGAGAGAGTTTTATACAAAGTGCCATGGCAGAAAAAGTGGGAGGTATTTGGCCCAGTTGGGAGAAATCAGGGAAGGCTTCCTGGAGGAAGTGATGGTTAAATTGAGGGTTAAAGGTTGAGTTAAAGGAAGCCAGGTGAATTGAAATGGGAAAGACACTTCCAGCAGAGAGGACGACAGGAAACAAATTACAGAGGCAAAAATCTGCATGTGATGTATAGAAAATAAGCCCATAGAGGAGAGGCAAGAACTGAAGCTGGATAGAAAAGTTGGGCTGTGGGGTGATGAATGGTCACTGAAGTGTTTAAAGCAGGAGAGTGGGATGGTCAGATGTGTCTTTCAATGCAGTATGATGGATGGATTTAAGTTGATCAAGAACACAAGTAGCTAGATGAGTCAGGAGTCTTTGATTATAAAAGAAATGATAAGGGCCAAAAAAGAATAGCAGCAGTGGAGGTGGAAAGGAGGGAGGAATCAGCAAATCTATCTATCCTGCAGCTCTCTAGTCTATATTCATTCGAGAATCACTGTTTTATTGTCTTTTATCTGGATTCTTAAAGCCAAGCCCTACATGGCCTTGACCCTTTAATCCATTCTCACTGAAACCACAGCATCTTTCCAAATGGAAAAGCTGATCTTGTCCCAGCTTTAAACTCTTCAGTGGTTTCCCATCAATGGCAGCAGTGGCTTTCAAATCTGTTTGGTAAGGATGGATATGCTGTAAGAAAGTCCTGTGCAGGGAGTTCCCTGGTGGCCTAATGGTTAGGATTCCAGGCTTTCATGGCCGTGGTCAGGGTTCAATCCCTGGCTGGGGAACTGAGGTCCTGCAAGCCACATGGTGCGGCCAGGAAAAAAAAAGTCCTGCACATATACACATATACACACATTTGTAATAATACAGAGAGAGATAACACGAAAAATTGTCTACCTACAACCTTATTCTTTTTTCATGAAATTGCACTGACATTTTCTATTCTAATCTATTCCTTTAAAATGCTTATTACAACCCACTAATTTGATTTCATGACCCACTAATAGCTGACACACAGATTGAAGAACACTCATCTAAATGGTAAAGTCTAGGGGAATTCCCTGGAAGTCCAGTGGTTAGGACTCTGTGCTTCCACTGCAGGGGGCCTGGGTTTGATCCCTGGTCAGGGAACTAAGACCCCACATGCTCCACGACATGACCAAAAAAAAAAAAAAAGTAAAATGGTGAAGTCTAAACTCCTTGGCCTGGGATACCAATTCCCCAAGGATCTGCATTCTCCTTTCCCATTGTGCCCCCAGTGGATCCAGAGCCTCCACTATATCATTTAATTTTCAGTTGTCTTAAAGACTGGTCTCCTAAGTCTTTGATTGTGTACAAACTCTTCCCTCTGACCCACCTGTCCATCTGGGAACTCTTACTAAGTGTCACACACTAGGGACAGACTACCATTGTCTGTCTTCTCACTACTCCTTGACCCATTAAGGTATTTATTTGTTCAAATGGGACCTCATATTCACTCCGATTTACTTGTCTATTTTCCCTATTATAATTTGAGTTTCGCAAGGAGGAAGACATTATTTTCTCTCATTTATTCCTTAAAGGGACATTTACAAAGTTTCTTTTGTGTGTTCCCTCTTCCTAGCCCATCCTCTCCCCACTTCCTGTCTGCCCTGACTTTGAGCTGAAGCTCCCAAGGAAAAAGGCTCACTATTATACCTCCTGAGCGCAGCTCCAAGCATATAGTAAGCGATAAAGAAATATTTGTTGATTGGCTTAAAGCCAGATATTATTCAAGGCACAGGGAATAAAAAATAAGAGGCAATTGTCCTTAAGAATCAACAAGGAAATCAACAATTGTAAAACAGTGTTAAAGCTAGTTTGAGTTCATCTTTGGGAACAGCTAGGACAGGGCCGTGACGGGGGTGGGTTTTGGATAGAGAGGATAGCGTGATGGGCTTGGCTGGAGCCGCCCTTGGGGGTGAACATGTATAGGGCAAGACACAAAGCCAAAGAGGGAAGGGTGTCAGCTATCAAAGGGACTTGACCTCCTGAATGATGGAATGCTATCCTTCACTCCCAGGGAGGGAAAACTTAAGGGTTTTTAAATTTCCAGTGATTAGACTTGCCGTACTCTGGATGAATTAGAGCACATCCAGGGGAAAGGCAGCCTAGACTAGAGGAGCAAGCACTGGGTAGAGAGGGGGGTCTCGAGAAAGCACATCTTTTTTTTTTTTTTAAATTTACTTATTTTTGGCTGCATTGGGTCTTTCTTGCCGTGCAAGGGCTTTCTCTAGCTGCCGGGAGCGAGGCCTACTCTTCGCTGCGGTTCACCGGCTTCTCATTGCGGTGGCTTCTCTTGTTGCGGAGCACTGGCTCTAGGTACGCAGGCTTCAGTAGTTGTGGAACACAGGCTCAGTAGTTGTGGCTCACGGGCATGTGGGATCTTCCCAGACCCGGGCTCGAACCCATGTCCGCTGCATTGGCCGGCAGATTCTTAAGCACTGCACCACCAGGGAAACCCAAGAAAGCACATCTCCTACATGTGTTTCTAAACCTAGGGGAGCTTTTTTTTTTTTTCTTTTGCGGTACACGGGCCTCTCACTGTTGTGGCCTCTCCCATTGCGGAGCACAGGCTCTGGACACGCAGGCTCAGCGGCCATGGCTCACGGGCCCAGCTGCTCTGCGGCATGTGGGATCTTCCCGGACCGGGGCACGAACCCGTGTCCCCAGCGTCGGCAGGCGGACTCTCAACCACTGCGCCACCCTAGGGAAACCCCTAGGGGAGCTTTTAAAAAATGAAGGTAAACCAGATTCTTTAAAAAATTTTTAAATTTTCCTTTCAAGCTCTGTGTGACTGGATGAAGGTCAGGGCAGACTGAATGAAGCATGAAAAGAGTGGGGCCTTGGAGGTTAGGGGGTCAGGTAGGTTGGGCAGACCCAGGAGCGGGCACTGGGAGGAGTTACCCTGAGCATAATGCAAGTGGAAGCCTAAGCGCCACTTTGCAGCCCCTGTTGGAACGCTACCTTATCATCCTTCAAAGACCATCTCCTTCCCTTCTTCCTCCCTCCTCCCCCCCGACCAAATCTAATATAGTGTCAGAGGTTTATTATTTCATACAACTGCTAAGTTCCTTAATAATCAAGGTATATTATGAATTTAATAGATTCTTATGGTTAAGGGTAGGGTCAGGTGTGACACATGAAAGGTTACTAAGCAGCAAGTATAATATTGCTTTTATGTCATTCTGGGGTGAAACAGTCAGTTTACAAGTGATTTGGGTTTTCTCACAATTTAAAAAACATGTAAAACGTAAAAATGATTTTCTGCAGCAATGAATGAACTGGCTTATGAGAACTGGACTCCTGTTCCAGCTGTGCAACCACTTTGAGCAACTCACTTAACCTGTTTGAACTTCACTGCCCTTATCTGTGGAATGAAGGGCTCGGTGCTGGTAAACCCCACAGTCCCTTGCAGCCGCGTCACAGATTCAAGGCTATTTCTTCCCTGGGTTCTACTAAGATCATTTGGAACCCCTACTTCTACGGTGTGCTGTGCTCAGCACAGGTCTGGTGAATGAACAAATGATCAAATAACATTTGCTTTACCCACTACATTTTCTCCTTGCTTGCCAAGCCAGTTACATTCTTCCATAACTATGTATTACCTCCATTAGATAAATGGAAAAAGCCCACAAGGCTCTTAAAATAATCATATGGTATTAAGGGCAGTTGTTAGAAAATCCATTTAAATTGCAATGATGCAGACTGATGAAAGTCTCATTATTTGAACAGTGTACATTCCTTAATTAAGTTGAAAGCTCTAAATGAAAGGGAAGATGATTTGCATCCAAAATGGGGGCTTATTACTACCTGACTGTTTTTTGTTTTTTGGTTTTTTGGTTTTTTTTCGGTACGCGGGCCTCTCACTGTCGTGGCCTCTCCCGTTGCGGAGCACAGGCTCCGGATGCGCAGGCTCAGAGGCCATGGCTCACGGGCCCAGCCGCTCCGCGGCATGTGGGATCTTCCCGGACCGGGGCACGAACCCGCGTCCCCTGCATCGGCAGGCGGACTCTCAACCACTGCGCCACCAGTGAAGGGAAGCCCCTTCCTGACGTTTTTGCTCCTTCCTCAAGGCTTCTTATAACAGAAGCTGCACAGTACAGTCAGTTTCAATTTTATGCAAAAACAGTTTTCCTCCAGATGATGCGTGTTCTGTATTGGTAATGGTTGCTATTTCAGTATTCTATTTTTTTCCCCTCACTTCATGTTTTATAAAGAAAATGGTAAGATTTAATTGTTGCCTGAAAGCAAGAAGGAAGTCAAAGCTAATAAATAGATACTTATTAAGTCTCTACTATGTCCAAGAATTTTGAGGTACTAAAAATGTAGGAGATGGCAGAAGGAATTCAGAATGGATTGCAGATGTTTGAAAATCCTATGGAAACTGCTGAAATCGGAAAACTCACTATGACCTCAGAACAATTGAGCCAAAGGAAAATTACCATTACTATGAATCTGTGTAAGTGGAGAAGGAGAAAAAGATATTTTTCAGGACAGATGCAATTTGGGGATGTGAAAAAAAAAAAAAACACTAATAATAATATTAAAACTAAAGAATTAGGGCTTCCCTGGTGGCGCAGTGGTTGAGAGTCTGCCTGCCAATGCAGGGGACACGGGTTCGTGACCCGGTCCGGGAGGATCCCACATGCCGCGGAGCGGCTGGGCCCGTGAGCCACGGCCGCTGAGCCTGCGCATCTGGAACCTGTGCTCCGCAACGGGAGAGGCCACAACAGTGAGAGGCCCACATACCGCAAAAAACAAGCAAAAAAAACTAAAGAATTAGAATCAGAGAAAGAGCTTAGCAAGCAACATTATCCCTGGTGATCCTACACCCTCCAGAAATGGTGCAATCTGCCAATGGATAGCAATACTGAGCAGTATGAACTGACTCGTTAAAGGAAAAATGAGTAAATGAAAACGGAGTATATAATCCAGAAATACATATTTAATGCAATACATTAATATGGTCCTCATTAAACCCCAAAAGGATATAGCAAACCTTTCAGCTTTATGGGAAGGGTTTCATACATAACATTCAGGCAAAGGCAATTGTAAGACCTTATGTCTCTGGCCATGGTGATCGGTCCAAGAGTCGGCCTGAGACCCAAATCAGAACTAATCAGAATCCTTCTCTGCAATCTTTTCATACTGAAGCTGGGAGGTAGAGTTTTCTTCTTTCTGGGTTGCAGACCCCAGGGATGTGTCCCGAGGAAATACCAGCAGGCTCTTTCTTGTCATGTGGAAAAGGCTGAGAAAATAATCTACCTAGTGAGAGGCAGAACTGAAAGGCAGAGAGGCACATCATACCCAGATTCCCAAAAAAGTAAGCATTTTTTTAATGTGGACCATATTGGTGTAATTAGATGCAAGGAATACAATTCTCAGGAAAAGAAAGTTGCTTTTAGGTAGACATAATTCAAAATATTTCACCCGTTGAACAGCGGGGGCACCGAGCACAGACACTGTCTGTGGGACCCAGGCAGGATCGCTTAGGGCTCCTACTGTCCCAATTTCATGCCTCTGCTTATCAGATTGTGGAGAGTTCTTGAAGAGTCCTTTGGGACAGGCAGGAACAGCTAAGTTGGTTGGAGGGAGGGGACACTCAGAAAGTTCTGGACAGTGGCTATTTACTAACCCTTATAGAAATATTTCAACATTTCAAAGTCAGTATGGCTTACCATGCATGTCAACTGAACATCCGCCCTTGTTTGGGAAAAGAGGAAATGGAATTGTGGTTATTCTCTGTGGAAATGACAGAGTAGACTGTGTGATGAAGGTTGTACGTAGCATAAAAGCTGTCCAATTGCTTGAACTCAGAATAGTTTGGGTTTTATGGTCTTCTTTTATATCCCAAATTGATAATGACCAAAATTTCATTTCTTTCCACAATCCAGCTGTTCCTGAGCCCTCCACCAAGTGCCAGAAGATAGTAAAAAGCATTAAAAATGTCTTTTGTTCATGTCCAAGGTTAAATAAGATGAGTACTTACATTTCATAAAGAAATATAGGGCAAATATTCTGAGCATAAGGGAAACTAATCCTAACTAATCAAAAAAATAGGAAAGAATTTCCCAAAAACATGAAATAAAATGTGAAAAAAAATGGATTTGGGTGGGTACTTTGGCTAATAAATCCACTAAAACAAAACAAAACAAAAATTTAGAGTATATGAAAACAAGGCATTTGAATTCCAGGCCTGTCTCTAGTGAACTGAGTATTAAGGAAACACTATTGATTGCAATAAGAACTGTGGTCAGCAGACAACGAACTCAACAGTACATTTTCTTTCCTCAGTCCCATAGGGAATGTTCTTTAGGAACCCAAGAGTCACAGGTTAAGCGGTGATTAAACACCATCACAGCAGCTTAATCATTTCCCTTTCTCCTTTGCCCCCTTCCAATCCACACTGCACTTCCCTACTAGAGCCATCTTCCCAAAACGTAGTTTTGATTATATTACTTCCTTGCTTAGTACCGTCAATGACTTTTTATTTTCTGCTGAATAAGGGCCAAGACAGTTTGTTTAGCATTTACCTGGAATCTCTCCATGCTCTGGCCCTGACACTATTTACCATCCAATTCCCCATGATTCACCTGCTTTTGTGCCATACACCAGCCAAAACAGATTATTTGTTTTTTTCCTAACAAATCCTTCAATTTTTTGATCATTGAATTTCTGTATTCTTATATGTTCTTGTCAATAGGAGTGACTTTTATTCTTCATCTCATCTCAGTTTTGCTGGGTCAAATCTTAGCCAAACTTGAAAACCTGGCTCTAAAAGCATCTTCATGAAGGCTTATTACAACTTCATGAAGTATCTTCCTCCTTGAACCCCCCATTTTTACTCCAAACTTCTCATGTGAATCCATCATATTGTATAGCACCGTGATTGATGCACTCTTTAAAGATTCCAACTAGTATTTATTTTCATGGATAATTACCATGAGGTATATTCCCCTCCTGGGATTATGAGAAATGTAGAATTTTTTGCCATAATGTCATGCTAGAAGGGTTAGGAGAAAATAACTCATCATGTGTGTATGAAATTGGAGGACTTCATTTATACTTTGAGAATTCCCCTGAGGGTTCAGTCTGTAAGACTAATTTCTTTGCCAATACTTTTGCTATTCCTTTTCCTAAGGGGCTGTATGAGACCTTGAGGGCTACTATAAAATTTCTAACATGTCCTTAGACCAATGATTTCCACTGATTTTGACATTTATTTGACTTGGATAGCGGTCAATGATTTACTTAAAATTTCATCACCAAGTGCTTTTCACCTTTTTATGCATGAGTATTAATTTTGCTTCTCTGATTCTATCAAGCTTTATGTTTTTACTTATCACTTTCTTGAAAAATCACTGGTCTCGTTATAGGCATTCCCCACCTAGTCATTTTCCCTTGGAAATATACAAGGGCCAACATGAGAAGGTTTGGGGTAGGAGTGCCTGACTCATTTTACAAGGAATCCTCAGCTCTGTTCTTCATCATTTTCCTCTACTGGGTGAAGAATTTCTCCCAGTCTCATTCAATCTTCCAGTGGCCTTTCTCTGTAGAAGGGTACCTCTACCCTGTAGAGGATACTTCCTATTATTATTTTATTACTTATATCTTGTTCATGACTGTCTTGAGGGCACACAGAAATTCCTAAGTATTTGTAGATGAACAGATGGGTAAAGGAATAAATGGTTGCCTTATAGTGGCAATTTAACTTCTTAATTTGTGTCCTTACTAGATGGTAATTTTTTTTTTTTTTCTTTTGCGGTACGCGGGCCTCTCACTGTCGTGGCCTCTCCCGTAGCGGAGCACAGGCTCTGGACGCGCAGGCTCAGCGGCCGTGGCTCATGGGTCCAGCCGCTCCGTGGCATGTGGGATCTTCCTGGACTGGGGCACAAACCCGTGTCCCCTGCATCGGCAGGCGGACTCTCAACCACTGCGCCACCAGGGAAGCCCCAAGATGGTAAATTTTTTAAGGATAAAGTTTTCACCTTAAACATCTTTGTGTCACTTGTCACCCCAGGCAGTGTCTTGCATGGATCAAGTTCAGCAAATATTTGCTTTATTAGTTGCTAAGTAACTACCTGTCACCCCATGGGGTCTGAATGGAGTAGCAGACCCAATCTTTGGAAATTTCACGGTCTTATTCTCTGTTCCAGCTTCCTTGAATCTAGACCATAACCATAATTTTAAGGTTCTGATCCAACTTTTTCATCCACCTATCCATTCACAGTTTTAGCTTTTGTTTCTTTTGATGTCTATCTCACTATCTTAGTATTGTTAGAAGGTCTGATTTCAAGTGTTGTTTCTTGAACTTATTAGAGGTGTGATTTTGAGCAACTAAAACTCTGAGTATTTTCTCATCCATTAAGAGGTAATGATCATACTTATCTAAAAAGTGGTGCGAATTAGAAGACAAGCAGGTGATAGTAGCAGGAAGGCATCTGAGGCCTCTGTGAGTATGTTAAATGAATATACATGTATAAGGAAAATTAATTTTGTAATTATTCACAGTTAGCTTTCCAAAGATGAAACTGGCTCTTGGAAAAGACAGGAAGTCACTAGAGTTACTTCAGAGAAATTTGCAGGCACTTGGCAAGTAGGGGCAGAGGGAAGTCAAAGTTTAACTATGTCCTTGAGCTTTCTTACACGTGAGCTATGACAGGTAAATTCACTATTTTCCTTCTAATTGTGGAATAAGAGAGACTGGCTTAAAAGCAGTTCAAGTAGAAAAAGTCCTAGGGATTTTAGTTCACACTAAACCTTATAAGAATCACCAAATCCATCTTCTGGACTATTGGAATGAAGCTATATCAGTAGAAACATTGAGATTAGAGCAAGGGAGGTGATACACTGACCTCTATCTTGCTAAATCAGATCAGGAGTACCTGTTCTAGTCTTGGTTTTCTGATTTTAATAGGGGTATTGACAAACTAGGGAACACCCAAATAAGAACAGGTAAAATGGGGAAGGAGATTGTGATGGTTACTTATATGTATCAACTTGGCTAGGCTATAGTACCTGGTTATTAAATTAAACACTAATCTATGGTTTGCTGTAAAGGGATTTTGTGGATGTTACCAATATGTACAATCAATTGACTTTAACTAAAAGAGTTTATCTTTGATAATCTGGGTGGGCCTCATCGAATCAGCTGAAAGGCCTTAAGAGCAAAACAGGTTTCCCTCAGAAAGAAGAAATTCTGCCTCAAGATTGCATCAACCTTCCAGTCTGCACTATGCATTTCAAACTTGCTATTTCCACAATCGCATGAGCCAATTCATTGAAATAATTTTCTTCATCTATATCTCCTAATGGTCTGTTTCACTGGAGAGCCCTGATTCAGAGACCAAATAAGAAAGATGGAGATGAAAAAGTTAGGAAGGTCATGACTACAGTTTCCCAGTATTTGAATAGCTATTGTGTGAAAGATGAACAAATGGATGGAGGTAACAGCAAGGCATATGTGGGCCTTCCATATAACAGAAGTTAAATGGGGCTTTCTCTTAAAGAAGGCAGCTGCCCGTCAGAGGGCACATCGAAGAAGAAATCTGACCAATCTTTTATTCTGTGAAATGAAGTGCTCAAATAATGCTTTTTTTTGGTTCTAAGCATTAAATGAGTCCCTTTCTTACAGCTCTTTTATTACTCTTTGAAATTTTATTTGCTCTTATAACTATTCTTCCTGGACGGACTTTTCTGTGGTTCATTAAACAATATTTCTAATTTGTGGACCATTGTATTAAGCTCAAAGCTCCTAGCTGCATATTCATCCACTAAGTAAAGCTTCTCACATGGTTCTAATTTTGCAGAATATAAAACTGACGCTTTTCTAAAGTCGTCCAACCATTCTGTAACAAATCAGGACTTGGAGAAGGTTAGCAAGCTTATAAAATTAACAGCAGGGTTTTTCTTACCAAACTAGTTGGCATCTCTCAGCCAAATGGCTTTAGCAATATACAATTTTCCCAAATTTTTCTGTGAGACTGTAGCCAGCAAAACAAATTCTATGCTAGATAAGCATAGAATCAAGAATTGAATTTTTATAAAGCCTATTTTTGAAATGCACAAATGACATTATAATGTTCTAACACTTAGAACACTTAGAACAAGGTCAAAGCTAGGAGGTGACTTAGAAATCAGCCAACACTGCCTGCAAAACACATATTTAAAGTGTGCCCTGTGCACCCAGCCCTGGTGCCATCATGCAAGCCATGCTCATGGAGGACTTTTCCCTTGAGCTTTACATTCCCTGAAGTACACTTCATAGAACTGCTTGCTATAATTATTTTTTCTACTTTTCAGCAACTTTAGCTGAAATATGGAGCCAATATAAAATATAATTACAATATAATAATCATCCCTTACCACTGGAGATGAATATAATGGATTTCCTCATTTAAAACGAGACACCTTTTAACTATAATCATTAGTTCTTAGATGGAAATGATGCCTGTTTTAAGTCTCTGTGTCCAATTATCTTGAAGGATATTGTATGTGTTCTGGTAGTGGTTAACATAATCTTGTTTCTGTTCTCTTTTATTTCATTAAATTATATACAATTATATTAATTCAATAGAATGTAGACTTGGAAATATTTTTAAGATGAATTTCTAAAAAGGGAAAGGTATTATTTTATATTGATCTGCAGAGAAATAATAAATCTTAGAATTGAATATAGTTTTCACTACTATTTTTCAGTTCCTAAAATCTCCATGGTGCTCTTAATTATTTGCTCTCTCTCATTTTCCTGGAAATGAAGACATTTTTAACAGACCTATTTAAAAATTTCCAGATCTGGCAGGTGATGAAAAAAATATTTTTATATTTTGACTTTATATTTGACCTTGACTAGAAGAAAAGTTCATTCATTCGGAGTTTGAAGTTATTCTAAAATTCATGTTCAATTGATATTAATTTTCTAGTTAACCTAGGTGTTCAGACCTTATTTCAGAATTCTACATATAATAGTAGCCTGGTAAAGAAAGCATCATCTCAGAATAGTGATTAAATGACTAAATTAGGTTACCGCATATAAATAAGCAAGCAGAAAAATATTAACTGTTTCTTTCTCCCTCCCTCCCTCCCTCCCTCCCTTTCTCTCTCTCTCTCTCTCTCTCTCTCTCTCTAGATAAAATGGTGAGCAGGTGATTGTCCTGGGCACTCACGTAGATGTTGGTGACAGGACCTGGGCCTGCCCGAGGCTCCAGCCAAGCTGTCTGACTCCACCCCACTGCCCGGGGCTCAAGCTTCACCCCCAATCCTGCCCCCCTTCCCCTATACAACGCATGCATGGGGTCCCCCTTAGGAGAGCGGACACTGAAAGAGGGCTTGTGGCCTTTTGTAAAGGAAGCCCCAGGTGGGCTCTGGGGAGTGGCCTAGAGGAGTGTGGCTTACCTGGGGCAGTGCTCTGGTGGGTGTGGGACTGGACTCCATACACTTTGTTGGGGGGTGGGAGGAAGGACAATGACACAAGGCCAGTGGCAGAGGCATTAAGTAAATGGGACCCACCTAGGGGCAGGGCAGATGCCAGGGCTTCCTCTCACCTCATAGGCTACACCCCAGTTTTTCAACTTCCTCAAGGCCAGAGGTTCTCAAATTTAAGCCTGCATCAGAATCATATGGAGGGCTAATTAAAACACAGTTCTCTGGACCCCATCTCCAGAGTTTCTGATTCAGTAGATTGAGGATGAGGATTTGCATTTCTATCAAGTTCCCAGGAGAAGCTGATGCTACTGTTCCGGGGATTCCCACTTTGAAAACCACAGCTCCAGGATTTCCAAGGTCCCTGCTTTTGCCCTCCTTCTTCAAATCAAGGAGGAGTTTTTGCAGCCCAGGTTTCTTTCCTCACCATGAAAATACATCTTATCTCTTTGCCACAAGGCCAAGTTGTCAGCATTTTCTAAATGTTTACTAATCTGATTAGCTCATTTGAATGTGTCCTAGCCCTCAGGAGCCTTTGGGTGCAAATGAGGTCAGTTTAAAGGTAATGGCCAAATTATGTGTCTTAGTCTCCCCTCAGAGTGTCCTCAGAAGTAAATCCAGGTGTGTGTGTGTGTGTTCTTTAACCTCTTCTGGGCCTCCAGTTGTGTTTGTGTTATCTTGGCTCTGCACAGACACCTTTGTTGGTGACTGCCTCGCGTTCCTTGATGCTTCAGCCTCTGTGTGTCGATGCGATGCTGGCATGAGCATTTGGGCAGGTGTTTATGGGGTGGAAAATGCCCCTCTGCCCAGTTCTGTTTCATTCGACCATCACCAGAGGCCCAAGTGGCATAATATGTGCTCAGAGTTTCAAAGCCACTGGAGAGCACGGCCCTTCAGCATCTAGTCTTGACATCCCTTCCCCACCACTACTCAAACCCATCCCTTGATGTGGGCAGGGAAACATACTATACAAGTTTTTCAAACTTCACTTCTCCATTCTCAAGGGCCTGTACACCACAACTACTCTCCTGTCCCTGTAAGGTGCCTTCTTCCAAAAACTAAAAGCACACATGCATGTCATTTAGTATAAAGAGATATTGGGCACCCTATTCTATAGATCAATCCTGATTTCCAACTTAGGGTTCATCTGAGACATTGTGCTATATTATCAATGCAACTTCATTCCTTTATATGTTTGAACATTTTTGAAGACCATAAGACTGTCACACTGACTATCAAATGCACTAAAATCCAAATGATTGACTGAGAGGTTGTTTTTGTTTGTTTTCATTGAATTTTTGCTGCCATGTCTTATCAATGACTATTTAAAATATAATGATTTATGAGTGATATAATATCTGAGGTTACAGAACCTGAGTTTGATGTTTCTTCCCCATTCTAGATTTGTAAATGTTCAGCATTCAGTAAAATAAGAACTCTATTACAGTAAAAATGATGTCAATTTCTACCAAGGATTCCATCAATAATGTCCCAAGCCACTAAAAACAGCTTTCTCTTATTGAAGGACTATTGTATCCCAGGCACTGTGCAATTGTCACCTCTTATGCATAATATCCCACAAGGCCAACATCATCACTAATTTATAGATTAAAAATACTGAGGCTCAGAGAAGTCACTTGACTTGCCTAAAGTCACACAGCAAGTAAGATGCAGAATCCAGGTCTGACTTTTTTCAGAGTCTTATCTACTACTTCCTGCTGCTTCTCCACAGAATGTGCTGGACCACAACAACAAATATACAAACACATGTTTATCCTAGCACTTGTCATATACAGTATGCTTGGCATAATTAAACTATTTCCAGCAAAAGTTCTTTGAGCTTACCCAGATTTATTGAGAAATAAGCAGAAACAATATTCACATAAATACATATAACACATGGTATATTAGAGAGCATTTATTAACTCTGGGTGTCAGCCACACCCTCTGCTCCTTCTGAGGAAAACCCAATAATGGGACTTTGTCATACTGGCCACAATTGATTGAACCAAAATTAGTCTAAAATGAAACATTTTATCCAGGCATAAAACATAATATCCTTGCAATCGGTTTTTCAAATTGGCTGAGAGGTGTTCCGAAATATTTTATGATGAAAAATGTGTTTGGTTCATCCTCAAATCTCCCTTAACAAAGAGGAGAATGTGTATGCAGGGCTGCCATGGGGGAGCCTCCATGAACATAAACCTGAAAATTGCTCTAAACCTGAAACTGACCAAAACAAAAGAATCCATAAAATTACAGATGTGGTACTGGGAAGTCCTACTTTTCTTCTTATACCAGAAATACTTGGTATCTTAATAATTTTTTCTTTCTGTTATGTTTTCTACGCTCTTAATAATTTTCCTTGGTCTATGTCTCATCATTAAAAAAGACCAAGTCAACATTAGAAAATCATAGGCAGGAAACCACATTTTATTCCATCACTCCTAAACCATCATTCACAATACTCAGTGTCAGTATAGCTATAGCAACAGATGTTAAAATACGCATAGTAACTACAAAGGCTCTTTTAATGTCAGTTTAATTTAAACCTTAACCACAGTTTTTTTTCCACAGATACAGCGAGAAACCACAAGGGTCCTCTTGTCTTAATGCTCCTTCCACACACTGCAATAAAATTTCTTGTTTTGGAAACAGAGAAACCTTCTGAATCAGCTGTCATGGCCCACTGTGTTTGCCACGGTCACACCACATGTGTTCTGTACATTAACCTTCTCAGGGCCAAGGGGCAAACCTGTCTCCTTCCCCACCCATTATTCTCACCGTGGAGTTGTGGCTACACATCTCAAATGGAAAGTAGGTAGTGTACTAAAATTGCAAAGTACTTTTAAAAAATACTTTAGAGAATGGCAATGAATTTAAAACAATATTTACTGTGGACAAGCTAGTGTGTTGCTTAGTTAGGGAGATAAACAGATACATAATTGAATAAACACTCACTATTCAGGAAATCTATAGTCCGGAAGAGTGTTGCTCACTAGAAATATAATGTGAACCACAAAAGTAATTTAAAATGTTCCAGGGACTCCCCTGGTGGCGCAGTGGTTAAGAATCCGCCTGCCAATGCAGTGGACACGGGTTCGATCCCTGGTCCAGGAAGATCGCACATGCCACAGAGCAACTAAGCCCGTATGCCACAACTACTGAGTCCGCAGGCCACAGCTACTGAAGTCCACGCGCCTAGAGCCCATGCTCCGCAACAAGAGAAGCCACCGCAATGAGAAGCCCGTGCACCACAACAAAGAGTAGCTCCCGCTCACTGCAACTAGAGAAAGCCTGCGCGCAGCAATGAAGACCCAAGGCAGCCAAAAAAAAAAAAAAACATGCTCCGGGACTTCCCTGGTGGTCCAGTGGTTGAGAATCCTTCTTCTAATGCAGGCGACGCAGGTTCGATCCCTGGTCAGGGAACTAAGATCCCACATGCCACAGGGTAACTAAGCCCGCATGCTGAAGCTACTGAGCCCACGTGCCACAACTAGAGGCCCCTTGTGCCACAACTACTGAGCCCATGTGCTCTGGAGCCTGCACGCCACAACTAGAGAGAAGCCCGTGTGCCACAAGAAAAGATTCCGTGTGCCACAATTAAGACCACAATTAATTAATAAATTAATTAAAAAAATAAAATGTTCCTCTAGCTACATTAAATAAAGCAAAAAGAAAGAGGAAATTCATTTTAATCATATAATTATTTAACCCAATATATCCAAATATTATCATTTCAAAATGTAGTCAACATGAAACTATCAATGAGTTTATATAGTTATAAACTATCAATGTATATATATATATATATATATATATTTTTTTTTTTTTTTTTTTTTTTTTTCTTAAAAGCCTTTAACCTCTGGTATGTAGGTTAACTTACAACACAGCTCAGTTCAGACTAGGCACGTTTCAGGTGTTCGATAACCGCATGTAGCTGGCAGCTACCATATCAGGCTTTATAGGTCTAGTACTTGGAAGAGATAAGGACATAAATGACTACAATACAAGCTCATTTGTTTTAGGGAGAGGAGGAACTTTTCCATGGAGGAGACGGCTTTTGAAATTGGTGTTCTAGATAATGCTTGTGAGTTGGAGAGATGAAGAGTGCAGTTCACACTTTAGAAATTGTAGAAGCACCAACTTGGGGGAGGAAAATTGCAGGGAATTACAGCTCAGTTCAATCAATGGAGTTTCTCCTTGTGCTCAGAATAATGACACAACTCCTTAAGGAGGTCTATGAGGTTCTATTGAGTTTTTTTACTTTACACTCCAAACTTATCCCCTACTTTCAGGCTCTCTGCTCCAGCTGCACAAGCTATATGCCTCTTCTCATAAATTCCCTACTTCTTCCCACCTAGGTCTTTACATAAGCAGTTTCCTGCCTGGAACCTATCTGGCTCCTCATTGCTTCTAGCACCTAGCAGAGTGCTCAGATAGTCATCAGTTAAGACATTTGAATGAACAAATGAACAATTGCAGGGAACATGAAGGAGGAGAAGAGGAAGAAGAAGAAGAAGGGGAAGAAAAGAAAGAAGACGAAGGGAAGGGGAGGGGGAGAAGGAAGAGAAAGAGGAAGTGGAAGAAGGAGAAGAAAAAGAAGAAGGGGCAGGAGGGAAAAAGGGAAAGGCGGGGAGAGGCAGGAGGAGGAGGGGAGGAGGATAAGAAGAAGGGAAAGTGGGAAAGGTCTGATGGTGACATGTTGTCAAGGATCTTGAGCTTAAGGGTTCGTAATGAATTCTGGAGAAGCCAGGTCCACACCTGTCCCTTGCATGTTAAATATTTACCTGCAGCTTAGCTATGTGTGGGACAGTTTGGGATGAGGAGACCTAGGCAATGGAGAGCCCTGTTAGGCGCCTTTGGAAGGAGTCCAGGTGAGAATTCATCAGGTCCTATGCTGTAGGAGAGCTGGTGGGTGTGTTGTATTAGTTACAAATTACACCAAGAGAGCAAATCATTTCTCACAAATCACATTTTTAGAGGTGAAAGAGCTTCTGTCATTTTATAGATGAGGAAAGCAAGACTCAGATAAGTTAAATTACTTTCCTTTAATGAAATCTTGGAGTTCATTACTCTGCACGAATGAACTTCATTCTGAAGATAAAGTCCAGGAGTAGATTACCTGTTATAGGAGAAGGGATCATTTTACAAATATTAAATTAAACAGATTATAGATAGAGGAGAAAAGCGTGAAAAGGATTCAAAATACATCTGAATTATGAAAGAAATTATTTTTAAAAGTTTTGGACACTAGGGACTTCCTGATGGCACAGTGGTTAAGGATCCGCCTGCCAACGCAGAGGACACGGGTTGGAGCCCTAGTCTGGGAAGATCCCACGTGCCACAGAGCAAATAAGCCCATATGCCACGACTACCGGGTCTGCGCTCTAGAGCCTGTGAGCCACAACTACTGAGCCCACGTGCCACAACTATCGAAGGCCGTGCGCCTGGAACCCGTGCTCTGCAACAACAGAAGCCACCGCAATGAGAAGTCTGCGCACCGCAACGAAGAGTAGCCCCCGCTCGCTGCAGCTAGAGAAAGCCCGCGCACAGCAACAAAAACCCAATGCAGCCAAAAATAAATAAATACATAAATAAATTTATTTTAAAAAAGTACTAAAAAAAAAGGTTTGGACACTAGAGATTACTGACCTTAAAACCCTGAAGCTGATAACATATTCAGTCAAGGGCTCTGATTTAGCAATTACTTAAATATTTCCATTTTCTAAGGATATTAGAAGTGCTACTAATACATCTTCACAATGATCAAAATGTCAAAGGGTTCCCATTTGAAAGAATTAAAAAAGACCTAAAGAGGGAAATTGATGGCAGCACCATGGTCATGGAAGCTTGTTCTCTAAGTCACATGTCATCTCATAATTAGATAACTTGCTTGTTTCTAGGCCGTGTTCTCAGCTAAACTCCATGATTTTTTGTCTGAGTGTCTCAGAAGACAGTGAAAAGAGGGAAAGAATACTTTTAATATTTAACGAAATAAGCTTTGACAATCTATACTTTAGGAGCTAGACAATATAAGATGACTCATAATTTGCCGGTTTCCAACAAGCTGTAAAAGTATCACTATTTCATTGAGAAAGATTCGTAAATTTAAAAAATCTTAAACAGTTACAACTAACTAAGAAAATATTACAAAGGAGTAATAGACTGAATATTTCATAAGGCTTTGCTGGTCGAGGTGTCCTTAAATGGCAGAAGCTTTAGGTTAAAGGCAAACAAGAGTATTAGAAGGTCTGTGTTTATTTATTTGTCAAATTACCTTAAAAAAAAAAATCAGCTAGGCTGTATGATTGATATTGCAAAGCCCAAAGAGTCTTGATTAGATAGAAGTTTCACTTTATAACTGGTTGTTTTGATATTTTGTAAATCAAACTTTAATATCAAACCTCTAAACCTCAAAATTTGATAATATTTACTTAAATAAAAGCCTGTATTTTAATAAAAAAAGAACAGAAGTCAGACCGCTTACAGAAAGGTTACAATTAGACTTGGACTCCCCATTGATTATCTTTGTGAGTAAGAAAAGTATATAGTATAAAACCAAACTCACGGAAACATGGATATTACGGTGATTTATGAGGACATGAGAGACGTAAATCAGATATAATTATCTGATTTTCAAAAATGAATCATATTCACCTCCTCAAATGGTCTCATAGTTCTTTGATGGCGCACAGCAGAGAAGTGTTTATGTCAAACTGAAAAGTGGAGGGGGAAAGATAAATGGTAGGAACAAATAACAATTTTTTTCTTACATCTTTATTGGAGTGTAATTGCTTTACAATGGTGTGTTAGTTTCTGCTTTATAACAAAGTGAATCAGTTATACATATACATATGTTCTCATATCTCTTCCCTCTTGGGTCTCCCTCCCTCCCACCCTCCCTATCCCACCCCTCTAGGCGGTCACAAAGCACCGAACTGATCTCCCTGTGCTATGCTTGAGACACCAGTATTCTTCCTGAGGATTTCACTCACTGACTGTATGCTTTTCCCAGAAGGTGCTAGGGGAATGAAAGGCATCCAGTTCGTGGGAATTAAGCATCACACATTACAGAAGCTCTGCTTTTATACCCACTGGTGATCATATGGGAGATTTCGGTCTTTCTGAATCTTCTTCTAAACAGGTGGTCTTTGTGCCTGTAACTCATGTCTCGAGCAAAACAAGCAAGAAATCCTGTGGCCGTGAGGCCTAACCCAGCCTCTTACCTCTCAGCCCTTCCTATTCCCCCTTCCCATCTTTACTTTTCTCCAGCACATTTCCCATCTAGTATAGTGTGTTTTACTTTTGAAAAATTGTAACATAACATAACATAAAATTTACCATCTCAACCGTTTCTAAGTGTGCAGCTCAGTTCATTCTCATTGTTGTGGTATCAGCACCATCCATCTTCCTAAACTGAAATGCTGTACCTGTTAAATAGTAACTCTTCATCCCCCTCTGCCCCTCCGCCCCTGGCAACCACCATTCTACTCTCCATCTCTATGAATTTGACTACTCTAGGTACCTTACACCAGAGGAATCACACAGCATTGTTCTTTTGTGACTGGAGTGTTTTACTTCCTAAATTTTGCTTATTGACTAGCTCACTTCATGAGCATGTAAGCATCTAGTTCAGAAATTTCTTTCTGTATTATTCTCTGCTTCATTTCCACTGCCTAGAAACTCCCTGGGGCTTAGGAGATTTAGGATAAATGCTTGTATGAATGGATGGCTCAGGATGGCATGCCGCTAAAATGGGGCAAGGATCAGTTGGACAGAGGACCACTGAGCACTTCTACGTTTGGGGCATGGTGGATATAACGGGGATAAAGCCACTGGTCTGGCCTCAAAGAGTTCCTGTGTGTGTTAGAGTCAATTGGTTGAAAGATAATCGTACCATAGTGAAATCAACCCATAACTGAGAAAAGTTCACTGCTAACGAAGCAGACAGGAAGTTCTCCCAATCTTGGAGCATCAGGGAAAGGACTTTCAAGGGCTACCTTTAAATCCCGACCTCAGGAATGAGTGAGCGTTGGCCAGGTCAAGAGTGTGGAGTTCAAGGTCAAAAGAACATTCTAAGGAAGGGGAACGATGGCAACAGGGGATCTTGCCTTTTTTGAGGCTTTCACCCTTCTGACAGTCTGGTGAAGCCTAGAGGTCTCTTCCTAGAATAAGTTTGTTTGTTTTTTTAATAAATTTATTTGTTATATTTATTTATTTTTGGCCGCGTTGGGTCTTCGTTGCTGTGCAGGCTTTCTCTAGTTGCCGCGAGCGGGGGCCACTCTTCGTTGCGGTGTGCAGGCTTCTTATTTCAGTGGCTTCTCTTGTTGCAGAGCATGGGCTCTAGGCGCATGGGCTTCAGTAGTTGCAGCACGCGGGCTCAGTAGTTGTGGCTCGTGGGCTCTAGAGCACAGGCTCAGTAGTTGTGGCGCACGGGCTTAGCTGCTCCAAGGCATGTGGGATCTTCCCGGACCAGGGCTCGAACCCTTGTCCCCTGCATTGGCAGGCGGATTCTTAACCCTGCACCACCAGGGAAGTCCCTAGAATAAGTTTTTAATGAATAAAATAAAATACGTAGGATTACAAAGGCAATCAATTGTATTAAACTATAGTTAGCAAAATTTTAAAAAATATTTCAGTACTATATAAATACTCAGTACTATATGTGATTCTTGATGTATTAGGTAACAAGGTTTAGATGAGAACTGGTAACTACTGTAAACTTCTCAGTAATGATAATCATACACGATATATTTAGTATCTTCAAAAATTGTCATGCGATATGAAAATATCTGTGATTTCTATTAGTGATAAAATTACAGATCCTGGGGTTTCCCTGGTGGCGCAGTGGTTGGGAGTCCGCCTGCCGATGTAGGGGACACGGGTTCGTGCCCCGGTCCGGGAGGATCCCACGTGCCGCGGAGCGGCTGCGCCCGTGAGCCATGGCCGCTGAGCCTGCGCGTCTGGAGCCTGTGCTCTGCAACGGAAGAGGCCACAACAGTGAGAGGCCCGCGTACCGCAAAAAAAAAAAAAAAAAAAAAATTACAGATCCTGGTAATAATACTGTCATTTGTTGGTTTCATTCGTAACTGGAGGAAATACTAAAGTTCTGTTAGAATTTGGTGAAAATAAACTTGTAAGTCTTTCCATCCAAGTTTCTGGATTCCATCCATAGACATCTCTCTCCCTGCAAGGGGTCTGTAAACCCCAGCTGACGAGCCCCGGGATTGATGGCAGGATGGTGTAGGTGGAAAAAATTAAATTACTCAACTTGCTTGGAGACCGGAATTCAGTGGATAAAAAAGGGGAAGGAGAAAGGGAAAGACATGAGGGGTGAGAGAATTAAGCAAGGGCCCAATTTAGTAAGTTTTATATGCAACAAAAAGGAATTAGGAATTTATTTTGAGAGCTATGATGAACCATTGAAATGTTTTAAGCACAGATATATCAAGCTCTAACTTGTGTTCTAGAAAATTCTTCTAGACTGAAGTTTGGAGGGCTCCGTGGGGCAAGACTGACAGCAGGAGGCCACTTTGGCAGTTGGTGACACTTCTCCAGGGAAGGATGGAGGTGGCCTGAGCTAGGGAAATGGCAGTGTGGACTCTCAGTAAGTAAGGGAAGTGGGAGCAGAAAGCTATTTAGAAGATAGTATTGACAAAAGTGGATTCCCTTCTACTCCTAGACCAAAGAATCTGACAATGCTAGCATGAAAATAAAGAACTCTATTTCCATTTTCTGAAGTTCCTGCAGTAATAGATGATAAGTATAAGATGTCCAGTGAAATACCACAACAGTTGCTAGAGAAGTGATGTGATGTAATGGAAAGAGACTCTCAAATGTAACCAACTGATGTGGGCCTTTCTATCTGTGTGACCATGGGGAAGTTACATAACCTCTCTGATGCCCAGTATCCTTGTTGGTAAAAAAAAGGCTAAGGACTCCTGCACTTCTGAGTTGTGAGACACACGGAGAAAGAAATCATTGAACATTTTCTAAATTAAGTGCTATGAAAATGCTACTTGTGTTCATATATTATAATCAATCAGAAAAGGGTAATTATTATAAGTCAGTATTTACTAAGAGTTGAAGAGCCATTTGAAGAAAGCAACCCGTACAATTTCTAGCAGCTGGTTAAGTGTCATGGATCAAATGGAACTACAGCTGACTCTGGAAACAATGTGTAGAATTTAGCAAAGAGTAGGCTAAGGGTGAGGGGCGAGCAAAAGGACTTTCCAGGTGGAAGAAGGGTAAGAATGACAAGATGGAGGCCCAGTTCCTGAGATAATAAAGGTGAAGAGTTACGCCAGGGAGTGTAGGGTATAAGGTATAAAGGATGCTGAATGTGTCCAGAATATGGAGGACTTTGAAAACTATCCAAAGTGGTCAGTTGACACTACAGTAAAACTCATAAAAAATATGGTCCCTAACATTATTTTACACTTCTGTTTCATAAACCACTTAACAAAGATTTCCAATATGGAAAAAAGATTTCCAATTTGGAAATACTCAGTGTTTGGATATGTCTGTTTATTCTAGTTTCAGAGGAAGACTCAGGCCAGTTCCTTCCGACAGGGTTTTGGAGCCTCTGGTAGCTTTTCTAATCCCTATGACTTTCTTTTGCCCCGAGGTAGGTGGGAATGAATAATGTAATTTAAGCTAAAGCAGATCAGCATCCGCTACTCTCAAGAGGGTCAAAATACCTCAGCTCTTCACAAAATAAAATGCTTCTTTAATTCAAAAAACTAAAGTAAATCAAGAAAAGGAGAAAACTAAACCACAACAGGAGATATCTGAGAGGGTAAAAGAGTTTATTGCCACAAAGAAGGAGCCCAGCTTTTAATGTCAAGTTTGCCACTTCTCTGTAAGTCTCTGGGGAAGTTCTGTTCTCTTTCACTGCCTTTTTTCCTCAAGAAAACCACACTAATATAGTCTGACTAAAGTGCTGTGATTTCTTCAGGGGACAGTCAAGGAGGTGAAAGGCGGGGAAGAGTAGATTTAGAGACGAGAGTAAAGACTTTATTAAAGAATTCATAAGATAGGGTGGTGGGCGTGGCTTGCACCAAGGCCCTGGAGATAAAGAGGGGGATTAAAAACAAAACCTGTTCTAGAGGTACACTCAGTAGGACGTGCTGATGAATTTACTGCATTGATGTTGGAAGAAAAGAAAGAGGAATAATGTTTAGGTTTCTGGCTCTAATGAATTAGTCGATGGCAATTTCAGTTCCTGAGCTGGGGAAAATCGCGGAAGGGGTAAAATTAGATAGGAAGGAAAATCAAGAGTTTAATTTTTGGACATGATTAATTCATGGTGTCTGTGAGACATTTGAATGGGAATATTAAGTAGGCAAGTGGGAATAGGAATCGGACATTTAGAGAACTGATCTTTTTTTTTTTTAATTAATTAACTTATCTTTGGCTGTGTTGGGTCTTCGTTGCTATGCGTGAGATTTCCCTAGTTGTGGCGAGCGGGGGCTACTCTTCTTTTGTGGTGATTGGCTTCTCATTGCGGTGGCTTCTCTTGCTGCGGAGCACGGGCTCTAGGCACGCAGGCTTCAGTAGTTGTGGTGCACAGGCTTAGTTGCTCCACAGCATGTGGTACCTTCCCGGACCAGGGCTTGAACCCATGTCCCCTGCACCGGCAGGATGATTCTTAACCACTGTGCCACCAGGGAAGTCCCGAGAACTGATAAATTTAAGAAAGACATATGGATTGTATTTAAAGTACAGGAATGAATAAATCTGTGTGCTGCAAGAGGAGGAAGGGGAGAGGAGGGAGGGTGTACGGGAAAGTGAGAAAGATAGAGAACCAGAGGGAGAGAGAAAAGAGAAAGAGACGGTGAGACAGGGAGACAGGCGAGTTAGCCAACCACTCAGACTGAGCCACTCCCACTCCTAGGGTGGAGAGGAGGAGCCTGAAAGGAGACTAAGAAATAGCCCAGAGGTAGGAGAAGAGCCTGGCCAGTGCTGTGCCACAGGGCTTTTCATGGGAGAGTGGTCCACCTGGAGGCATGCCGAGTAAGGGAAAGTTGAGGTGATGCATAAATGTCCACACGACAAGAGAAATACCAAAAAGCTTGATCTTAGCGTTCAAACAGAGGGATGAAAATCCATTGCAATATAAGCTTTTGAGCCTTTAACAAGAAATATTTTCATGAAAGGGGGCCAAAAAAGAATTTTAAAGGGCATCTGACTGTTCATGAGATACGAGGCATTCTGATTTAGAATTTCAAGCTCATACAAATTCTTGGTTGGCAATGCAAGACAGATTAGAAAGGAAAACCTGGCATTAAATTCAGATCGAATGTCATTAATAACTGATTACACGTTGGACCTGCGGGTTTGGGTATCTGTTCTTTCCTCAGTGCTTTGTTCACATATAGCTAAGGAAACAGAGTAATTTGGTGTCATTTTACTTAATGAGATCTTGGGTAAATGAAATATCATTTTGGTAATGAAGCTGGACCTCTGCAGTTGCTCTAGGGAGAAGTATCTATAGAAGATAAATTAATTATGTTCACTAATTCCTAAGCCTCTGGAAGCATCTAAATAACTCAATAAAAGTGTGAGTTTACTGAACATGCAGATGTCTTTTGAGAAATGACCTTTAAGCAATAAAAACCAAAAGCAAAGAGGTTTGAGAGCAGCATGTCTACAAGTAGACCCATGAGTAAAATCACAACTTACACCATAACGAAAAATGTAGAAAAGTAGGCTAGAAAGGTAGGTCATAATTTTGAGGTCTGTCTTGATAATATCTAACATGCTTTGAGGTCTAAGTATATACCAGGTACTGGGGCTAAATGCTTTATACATGTTATGTCATTTAATCCTCCCAACAGTTCTAAGAGCTAAGTGTTGTCATTAAACCCATTTTACAGATAAGTCAATAGGCTTAGAAATTTCCATAACTTGTCCAATGTTACAAAGCTGGTAAGAATGCAGGTACGAATCCTACTGGCTTTGTCTGATCCCTATTAGGAGTCCTTAATAGCTTTACCTTATAAGGGTTTGGGTGTTTCTTCTACTTTTTAGTGTAACTGAAAATGTTTTGATTTTAAAAGTTTAGAGATAAAATCAGTAAAATTGGACACAATTTGGAAAATTATGCCATGTCACAGTGGCACAAATAGGAACATTCAGCGGTTAGTAAAAGTAAATTGCCACTCCTCCCATTGAGAGGTGGAGTTTATGTCTCTACCTCTCCAATCTGAGCTGGCCCAGTGACTTTTTTAATGAATCAAATGCAGTGGAAATGACACTGTAGGACTTCCAAGGCTGGGCCTTAGGAGACTGGCAGATTCCACTTCTCTCTTGGAGCCCATCCTCTTAGAAGCCAGTGGCCCTCTAAGAAGTCTGACTGTCTTAAGCCCCTGATGCTGTGAGGAAGGCTAAGTTACATGGAGAGAGAAGGGCCAACAGAGAAGCAATGAGGCACTAGAAACGAGAGTGAAGCTTTCTTGGGCTTTCCAGCCCAACCTAGCCACCAGCTGAATGCAGCCAAGGAATGACCCAGCCAGTATCATGGAGCAGAGCCATCCTAATAAGTCAACGTGAATTCCTAATCATAGAATCATAAGCAAAAGAAAAACTGGGGGTTGTTTTGATCACTAATTTTGGGGTACTTTTTGGGGGGTATTTTGTTATGCAACAATAAACAACATAAATTTAGTACGGTTTGATATGATTTGGAAAAATACACTCTACTTTGGGGAGACAGAGAGTAAACATTCCTATAGCTTTACTTTGCGTCCCAGTGGCTTACACAGGATAGCCGAGCTAATAAACCTACAGTTTAAGCGTTAGCTCTGTTGTCCAGTGGTTAATTTCAGTAAGTCTGAGGCAAGCAGCATTTTCAAGAAGAAAAGCTAGCAGAGAAGCACTTTGTAGTTTAGAATACATTTCTTCTGTGCGTGCTGTGTATCACCATAGTGATGTATTTGTGTAATCTTTAGCCACTTTTAATATTTGGAACTCGTCCCTGATAAGTCCTTTTTGCTTTTTTATTTATATTATATACCATCTACCTTACTTTTAAGACCATCTGAGGCGGAG
The DNA here is from genome assembly GCF_008692025.1 of Phocoena sinus. Classification (NCBI taxonomy): domain Eukaryota; kingdom Metazoa; phylum Chordata; class Mammalia; order Artiodactyla; family Phocoenidae; genus Phocoena; species Phocoena sinus. Next base: position 28,983,850 of record NC_045774.1, on the reverse strand, counting down.
TACAATGAGATACATATAACAAGAGAGTTACAATACAAACACAAGCTCAAAACCACATTCAGCAACTGAGAAGTCATTTCTAAAGATTGGTCTAATTTGTTCCACTGAAATTTACCTTTAAATTTAGCTTTGAGTTTCCTGGCAACTGAGGCAAACCTGTGGGATTATATCATGCTAAGTGTGATTTCTTTCAGAGAAGAAAAATTAGCCTACTGCTAAATTATAAGGACAATTTATTATGTGGATCTCTTCACAGGGAACAGTAAATGATAGAAAAGAAAACAGCTTCCAAAGAGATGCCATTTAGGATACAAATGTTTCTCAGACATGGAGTCTTCATATATGCCATTTAAAACAAAGCAGAATAAAATGTAAGGGACTTTTCATTTCAATGTGGGTTTTAAGATTAACTCCTCTCTCCTCTCCCCCATAATCAGAATTTCATAATATCCTATCTTTTTATTTGTTTCAATAGGATGTATTGATAACCCTCCAGGTGTCAAGCCATGAGGGTATAACTGGAAGCAAAAGAGAGAGAAAGTCTCTGCCCTCATAGAAGTCATAGTCCAGGAGGATATTAATTAATGTAAAGGACATTAATTAGCTACACCAATATGTGATTAAAGATTTACAGGTGTCATGAAAAAAAGTACAAGGTGCTATAAAGAGTATATACATAACAGGGAGATGTGATCCAAGTTCTTGGGGATGGGGTAAGATGGGGAGACTAAAGGAAAATATAATTTCTTTTTCTTTTATTTATTTATTTTGCAGTACGCGGGCTTCTCCCAGACCGGGGCATGAACCTGTGTCCCCTGCATCGGCAGGCGGACTCTCAACCACTGCGCCACCAGGGAAGCCCTTCTTTTTTTTTAATTGAAGTATAGTTGGTTTACAATGTTGTGTTAGCTTTAGATGTACAGTAAAGAGATTCAGTTTATACACACACACACACACACACGCATATTATTTTTCAGATTCTTTTTCCTTATAGATTATTACAAGATATTGAGTATTGTTCCCTGTGCTATATAGTAGGTCCTTGTTAAAGGAAAATATAATTTCTTATATCTGCATTCCTACCATAATGCCTAACACATATAGGTGCTCAATTCATGTTCGCTGTTGATGATGATACTATTAAAAAATTTAAAAAAGGAGGCTTTTCAACACATTCTGAACCTATTGTTTGAAAGATAATGACTTTAGGGAAAAAAGGCATTGTTAGAAATTTTCCGATTTTTGGAAAAGAATAAAATACATAATACAAGAGATAACTGTCAAGGTACCAGATAAAAAAATTCCATCTAATTGAGATTAGGTCTGAAGGGTTACTCTCAAATGCCTGATTTAATGTGTTCATTTTGGCCTGGAAGAGTAATTATTAGCAATGGCCTCACCGTCTTATTAGGCAAGGTGAGAAAGTGTGGGCCCTTTTACGTAGAAGCTGACTAATAGACAAATAAATTAGATATGACTGCTTTGCCAAAGCTGATAAGCAAGGCCCTGTATACAGTAAGTGCCAGGTCCTGGTTCTTACCATGTAACATTTAATTTTTGAGGTTAAGTGGTTGGAAGAGGAAGCAATTATATTGATGTTCTTTGGAGAAATTCATTTACAGAGCTTTTTTATTTTAGTTGTAAGTTTTTTTTTTTTTTTTGCCTTTTAAATTTTTTAATGAACTTCATTTTTTAGTATAGTTTTAGATTTACAGAAAAACTGAGGCAATGGTATGGAGAGTTCCCATATACATATACCCAATTTCCCCATTATTAACATCTTACATTAGTATCATACATTCATTACAATTAATGAACCAATATTGATACATCATCAGTTGTAAGTTTTTGATGCTGTATTAGACATCTTATCAGCCATATAGCTCCTCAAGCTTTATTACATAACATTTAGCAGCACTTTTTTCCCAGTTACCAATCCCACTTCTAACACATCACCACTGTTTTTTTTGTTTCGTTTTGTTTTTGGCTGTATTGGGTCTTTGCAGTGCACAGGCTTCTCTTGCTGCAGAGCACAGGCTCTAGGTGCACGGGCTTTAGTAGTTGCAGCACGTGGGCTCAGTAGTTGTGGCACATAGGCTTAGTTGCTCCGTGACATGTGGGATCTTCCCAGACCAGGGATTGAACCCATGTCCCCTGCATTCGCAAGCGGATTCTTAACCACTGCACCACCAGGGAAGTCCTCACCATCTTTTTTTTTTTTTTTTTTTTGTAGTACACGGGCCTCTCACTGTTGTGGCCTCTCCCGTTGTGGAGCACAAGCTCTGGACTCACAGGCTCAGCGGCCATGGCTCATGGGCCTAGCCGCTCCGCGGCATGTGGGATCTTCCCAGACCGGGGCACGAACCCGTGTCCCCTGCATCGGCAGGCGGACTCTCAACCACTGCGCCACCAGGGAAGCCCCTCACCATCTTTTTTTTTTTTTTTTTTTCCCTCACCATCTTTTTAAAAACATATTCTTGTGTGCCAAACCTCTCTGTCTCACCTGATACTCTCCAGTGTTATAGATTTTCTGCAATATTTTGCTTCCTAGAATTTGCAAATAATTTTAACAAAGTAAAAATTTATACCTTACAGCACATCCTATTGGGATATTCCTCCATTTCAGATATAACTGAAGTTTCAATGATAAGGAAAAACTTCTGTTATGGGTTGAACTGTGTCCCCCTCAAATTATTATATTGAAGTCCTAACCATAGAGCCTCAGAATGTGAACTTATTTGGAGATAAAGTCTTAACAGAAGTAACCAAGTTAAAATAAGGTGGTCCCTAGTTCAACTTACTAGTGTCCTTATAAGAAAGGAACATTTGGACAGATACATGTGGAGGGAAGACAAATAGAGAAGATGGCCATCTACAGGCCCAGAAGAGAGGCCTGGATAAGAGCCCTCAAGAGGAACCAACTCTGCTGACCCCTTCTTCTGAAGCTTCAAGCTTCCAGAACAGTGAGTCAATACATTTCTACCGTTTAAGCCACTCAGTACACGGAACTTTGTTACAGCAGCCTTAAGAAACTAATGCAAACTCTATTTCCCCATGAAAATCAAAGATAGTTTCTGGAAGCTTTTTTTACTTCTCACCAAGAGATGAATTAGAAATTTTATAATCTACCTCCATGAATTAAGTGCCGTGGATGTCTTTGATATCTCTTAACTCCTTAAGCTTTGTAATCCCATTAAACATATTCTTCAGTAAACTACTATATATTCATTCAGCTTTTCTGGTTAATCACAGTAAAACTGATGGACAAGATATGGGTATTCATATATCAAGCCCTCCAACTTGTTACAAGGATATTAAAAAAATTATTTACATCTAGCATCATAAAAATGCCAAACTAGTCATCAAAATAGAACACAGTTTAGAGTTCAGTGCTCAAATCTAGCTTCTACCAAGCCTGACCAAACAAAAACAGCATTTCACTACCTGTGTTAAAGTATTTTAATTTATTAAGGCCTTGGGTTCTAGTTCTTCACTTTTATGTGTTGCTACGGCACTACTGAAAGCAGTGGAAAACACACCAAGGTTTTTTTAAATTCTTAATCTCTCTCTTTATCAACACGCTGTCTGTTTAACTGAGTTTTATTATTACAATTACACTTTCTCCCCAAGCCCTTTTAATTGTTTTTATCGATCCATTAAACATATATTACCGATATATGTTATATATACATAACATATATTGTTGATATGCTACATACATAACATTTTTATTGTTACATATTGTTCATTTTTAATGTCTTTACTTTTACTCTATCTCTCCACTGTTTTGCTCCTTAGCTTTCCTTGAATCTTTTTAACTACTCTAGAAGCTATATACTCACAGTTTTCTTTCTTACACTCTTTTTTCTACAATATAACCCAAATTGTCACAGATCTAGAAAGATTCAGGGTTCAAAGGAAATTCAGTCAATTTTCAGAAAGAGCATTCTATAGAAAAGATGATGTTTGTGATGAAAAACATTGAAAATACATATTTTTACTTATCAATTAACTTTGATTTTTTTTCCTTCTTGGTATATTTTAATGTTGATCCTACAAAGATTTGAGTCTTAAAGTGTTTTAATTATCTTGGGGCCCTTTTCACCTTGCTATTTTTAGAAACTAAAATCTTGGAGCTGTCAGGATCTTCCATACTGGCCGATTTCACTCTAACAGCCTCGGAGATGGCAAGATATTCCTGAAGCATTGGGTTAGAAGAACATGGGTTCTCTGTTCTCCATGGAAGATGAATCTAGGGGTATTTCATGTCAGGTTTTTCTCTCTTTGGCCTTGAGAGAAAGAGAGGGAGAGGGGTGGAGGGAGAAAAAAAAAAGAGAAAAGAAGAAGAAAAAGAAAAGGAGGAAGAAGAGGAAGAGAGAAGAGTAAAAAAAAAGAACCTTAGGACCAGTCATTCCCCAAACAAATGGCATTTTGGGTGAATGCCCTGACCTAGGAGGAAAAAAGAGACCAAGGTGACCCCAAAGTTATAAAAATAGCTCAGCGGACTCTTCCCAGAAAAATGTCACAGCAGGCTCTGGAAGGCAATTAGAGTAATATTTTGGCATCTTGAACCACCAAGGGGAAGAGTCTCCTACCGTCCTAGTTACAGCCCTGATTTTCATTTCTCTTTGTTGTAAATACTTATGAAATCATTTTAGAATGCTGCGAAGAAATAGGTGTGAGAGAAAACAAACTCTAATAGTAATCCTTTCTGCAAACGCCAGAGCCGCGGCAGAAGGAAGCTGAGGCAGCACCCAGCTCGCTTGGCTGTCTGCTCTCCCCATTGTCCTCCTCCTGCCTCCTTCTCCTTTTCCTCCCACACAGAAGCTTTTAAAATTTGCCAGCTCACTGTGCAGGCTGCCAGAGGAACCTGGCCAATTGCTGGGTCCGCCTGCCCTTAGACCAAGGACCTGGGGAGGTGTTTACAACTGCCCTTCTTTCTTTTTTTAAAAAAATAATTCATTTATTTTTTATTTTTAGTTGCATTGGGTCTTCATTGCTGCATGCGGGCTTTCTCTAGTTGCGGCGAGCGGAGTCTACTTTTCGTTGTGGTGCACAAGCTTCAGTAGTTGTGGCACACGGGCTCAGTAGTTGTGGCTCACGGGCCTAGTTGCTCCGCGGCATGTGGGACCTTCCCAGACCAGGGCTTGAACCCGTGTCCCCTGCATCGGCAGGCGGGTTCTTAACCACTGCGCCACCAGGGAAGTCTTTCATGGGCTTTCTTGAGAGCTGCTGGAGTGACAAATACCTGATACTCCTTACCTGCGTCCTATGGTACTGAAGAGTAATCCCCCAGCACAGCCAAACCTAGCCAGTCCCTGCTCCAGTCCAAACCCTCTAAGACTCACTGGTCAAAGCACAAAAGCCCTCTTGAGTTCAAACTTTTCTTCACACTCAGTAGCTCCTAAGATCACATTGAAAATGAGGAAAAACAATAACTGGGAAAATATTTTAAGGATTCTAGGTGGGAGAATACATAATGCATAATGAATAGTGCTGAAGTCAGTGATTTACATTCATATAAATCAAAAGAGATTAGTGAATCATGACTATGTCTGTCTTGTTTGTCCTGACAGGAAAAGCATTACAGAAAAGGAGTTATGCTGTGGTCATTGCTCATTAAATGATCTGAACTCAAGTTTCCCTGCCAGCTGCTAAGGGTAGTGACAACATGTCTTTGAATCAGATTTAAGTTATTTTTCAAAGTCTTCCTTTACATATAATTCATATTCAAACACAGAGAGAACTAAAATACATTAGATCCCTAAGCCGTTCAACTATCTCAAGACAGAAGAAAGTGGAGGAGGAGGACAAGGCAACAAATTAGGGACCAGTTAATGTAAGGATTCATTTATTCATTTTATTCATACATTCATTTAACAAGTATGGTTTGACTGGTAGGGGATATAGTGAACAAGGTAATGGGTTCTCTGTCCTTAAGGACCTTTCTGCTCTGTGGGAGATCCAGTGCACTGTGACTGGGGCTCTGTGCTGTGCTGTCGAGTGCACACAGGAGGGACTCAAAGGGCTCAGATTTTAGCTACTTCTGAAGACAGCACAGTAGAAGCCATTGGAATCTCCACCATGGTTCCAGAAGTATGATCAAATATATCTTGGAGAAATCTGACCGCAGACTTCTGATTCCCAGGGCCCTGAGGAGTCGTGTGGGAAATGTAATTCTCCACAGCTATGACCACCACCACCCCCGCCCCTCCCCACCCGCCAAGTAATCCTCTCTGGATCATCTTCACAGACGTTCCAGTGGGAAGAGCTAACCCTGAAGCGGTGGTTAGCCTCATAGCCATTCACTCCAGTGGGGCAAATGGAAATACTGGTGGTGCTAAAGCTGACTGCCTGAGTTTGGATTTCTGGCTACACCTCTTCCTAGCACCATGACCTTGGACCAGTTACTTAACTTCTCTGACTCAGTCTCCTTGGCTGTGAAATGGGCATAATGGAGTGACTGTGCCGATTACATGAGTAAAGTGCTGCACTAGTAAGGCCTGACCCTTAGTAAAGGCTCAGTAAACTCTAGCCTCCTGAGAAGACATAAGGGCTTCACATAAGAAAAGGACATTTGTTATCGTTCCAATTCAGTTGCTTTAAGCAGACATAATAGAACAGTAAAGGGAAATAAGAGGGAAAGGGATGCAGTGTATGGAACAGTGGTGGAGAATAACCACTTCAGGGATATTAATTTCATCTCTCAGCTCTGCTAGAGAAAACGTCATAACCAGGCTGAAACCCTTGGCTTTGTTCCCCATCATTTTTAGCTAGGGCATCAGACCTCTTCATGTCTCTTCTGACCACGCTGGATTGTTTGACGTCACAGACAGGATTGTACAGCAGTGAAGGATACAGACTCTGCAGCCAGATGTTTTGACCCAAACCCTAACTCTGCCATGAACTAACTACCTGTATGATGTAAGACTACTCCTCCTCCTCGGCCCACCTCACCATCTTCATCTGTGATATTGGATAAACAATAATATCTCCCTTAGACTTTTCATGTTTGAGAAATTAAATATGTAGTATATGAAAGCCTCTGAGAACAGTGGTCAGTGATATTAGTGCTGTCTAAGTGATAGTTATTATAAAATGTGTCATTAGTAAAGAACAATGCAAGGGATTGCTCAAAAGCATAAAAGTATGACTTACTGAGTCAAGACAAGTTTGACAAGAATTGTGTCCTGTCAAGGTTGGTGGTCATGAGGCAGCTAGCTCTAGGAAGACAAGAGCTGGATTTTGTCTCTACTCTGTTTGCTAAAATAAATATGAATGAATAAGGCATAAAGCACTGAACTTCTTTGAGAGCATAATAAAGAGGAAAGCACACTTGATTTGGAAGTGAAAACCCTACCTGTGAGGGGTGGTTAGCCTCATTTTAATTTGAGTAAGTGATTCACCTGCCAAGCACTCAGTTTCTACGTCTTTAAAATAGGGAGGTCAATGAAAGAATTTCTAGGGTGCATTCCAAATTCAAAATTCCATACGGGTTAGTTACCCTTTGAAACGTTACAAAAGATATATAGAAATCTTTTTACATACCTAGCATATTTCCAAAATGGATTATCAAATTGAAGATAACGTCATTTGTTGGTGTTTTCTGAGTCATTAATGCAAGAATCTGAACCATGAACAAATCTTTAAATCCATGAAAATGGATTATCTTTAGCATACACGTTAACTTTTAAAGCTCTTGGATTGTAACAATAAAGCTGATAAGGACATTTTTGCATTCATCTTAAACAAATTTTTCAGAAATTCTAAGAATACAACATAATCCATTGGCATCTAATGTTAACTTATCATTAACACGCAGAGAATGAAAGCAGAACTCTTACTGAGGTTAGCTTAGCAATTCTCAACTAAAGCTGATTTAGTTGAGCTTTTAAGACATGAGCGTGGAAAGCATCAATCCAAAGGATTTGGGGAAACTAGCACCGGGAATGTCTTTCTTCAGATTGTGTTCCTTGAAGCTGGGTTCCCCAGAGCTGCCTCGGTCATGACTGAGGGTTGGAAAGGAGCTTCGAGAGACATCAACTGAGGATTGGCTGCCTTCATAGGTTTTATAAATTGTGTAATGGCATAAAGATTTCATTTGGGGAAAGAAAAGATTCTGTTATGAAAAAAAAAATGTGGGAGCATAATTTTGTTTGTTTTTAAATATTTATTTATTTACTTTGGTTGTGCCATAGCTTATTTGTGGCACGAGGGACCTTCATTGCCACCTGCGAGATCTTTGTTGAGGCATGTGGGATCTTTTTTTTTTTTTTAGTTGCAGCATGTGGGCTCTAGTTCCCTGACCAGGGATTGAACTCAGGGGGCCATCTACAATGGGAGGGCAGAGTCTTAACCACTGGAGCACCAGGGAGGGAAGTCCCTGGGAGCATGATTTGAATTAGAAAGTCTGGATTAAGAATATGGCTTTGGGTCAAAGAAGTTTGAATTTTGGCTCTGCTACTTTTTAGCTAAGTGATCTTGGGTTGGTTGTTTAATCTCTTTTAAGCCATCCTTCTTACTTCATAGGGTGGCTATGAGGATTTAAAGAGCTAACACATATAAAGCACTTGACCCATAACTTCGAGAACAAAGTAAGCACTCAATAAATGGTGCTACACTTACTATCCTAAATGAATGATAGGGTGGATCGTTCTGCCTTCCCTTTTTGCTACCTTCTTACGCTCCTTTTGAAATGTCTCAGAGGCATAGAAAACACTATTTAAGCTTTCTGCCATCAGAATTTGGGTCCAAACCTCCATGTTTTGAGTAAGCCCTAAAAAAACCTATGGCTTTTTTTTCCAAGATCTATTCATAGTTTAACGTGGGCACAAAGGTTCACTTTGTAAGACTGTCTGAGTAGGGTAAAAATAAAATGTGCAGAAATGTGTGGAACTTCAACAATAAAATATAAGAAAAATGGATTATTCTTAGCTGAAAACAAAGGCATTCTAATATATAAATGTATATGCAGATGCATAGAAAAGATCTGGAAAGTATAGACACCAACACAGTAACAACAGTTACCTCAGGAGAAGGGAGAAGGAGGGATTTACCTGGATATTATCTTAGTGTTTTACACATTTATTTACATACGAGCTGTGTAAATAAAGATCCCAAACAAACAAGCAAACAAATGAAAAGCGAAACCTAAAGCAAAGTCATCGTACAAACTGAAAAGAACTTTCAGAAAAGAGAACGTATGGACAAGAATCAAGGACTTTATTCTTAGGGCCATCCATGACTTGACACAAAGTCATATTCTGCTTAGTTCCATCCTTGAAGAGTACGGACAGCAGGAGGGGGCATTTCTGATCCTATCTCCAGCAAGTGATAGACCCAGGTTCAAAGGCAAATGAAGCTGCCAGCCGGGTATCTTGGTGTAAAGTTCTTTCTCTCTGCAAGTGCTCAGATTAGACATCAGTACCCTGGTTAGTTCTTTGTCAAATCCAAGGTCTACAGAGGCACCAACTGAAGGCTATTGGTAAATCATGCTCTTAAGCAAAAAAGAAACTAGACGATAAATTAATATTGTTATTAGTACATTTCGATAGCAAAGAAAATAAGAGAAAACCTACAAAAATCAACTTGAGTCTCCTCTAGTGGGAGACCTTGCCTGCTGCTGGGGCTCCAGGAGCAGCGGCCAGGGCAGCGTGGGTTTTGCTTTGGTTTTAATGCATACGTTTTGGTCCGTGGACTTTAGGGAAGATTTTTGCCTTACTGATGAGAATTCAATCACAGGCGTGTGGGAACCTGTGTTAGCCCTCTGGCCTGGCCTGACACGCTGTTCCCAGCCCTGCCTTCCCATCTTTCCCACTTGGTGTAGGAGGTAGTCCAGCCCAGTGTATAATTGACTGTGTGCTGCTGCTGGTTTAAGTGAAGGGCTAATGTTTCAGGAGCAGCACAGAAAAGACCTGAAGGAAGGGACAGAATGAATGAAGAGAGCCATTTTGATGGAACTGCCCCAGGGTATTAAATAAGCTGGGCAGCTGGGGACTGGAGGAAGCTTCTGTTGCTAAAGAAACTCTCCATAAGAGTGTCAGTCATCAGTTGCTTAGCAATCATTCATTTCTTACCTCCCACTTGTGTATAAATTTGCAGATTTACGCAGACCACCAGTGGGACCATTACAATGAACTGAGTTTATTGTGAAACACACAAAAAAGAACCGCCCCTCTATTTTATTTTATTATTTTTTTTGCTCACTTACAAGCAATGTAATGTTAACTCTCTGAATAGAACAAGGAATTAAAGAAATAAAAGTATACAGCAGCATAACCCCATATTATCACTTGAATTCAGACTGCCCACAAAAAAGAAAGGCAGTTGTACCAAGTAAAATTGAGGCATCCTTGAAATAGAGGATTTAAAATGCTGGATTCTATCATTTCTGTAAAAGGTCATTCTAGTCCTTTGCTATTTTTACCATAGATAGAGACTCAGCAAGTTATTGGCTGGACAGATTTGGAAAGCTAGAAGCTGCTGCTTCTGAGGCAGGAAGATGGTAATGCAGCACTTGACACTGAGTGAATGAAAGGTGTGGGAAAAGTTGAAGCCTTCAAATACAACAGAGAGCAAGAGTGCATTACTGAATTAGCCCCTGACTAAATTGCTAGCCGTAACTCTACCCAGGCCAATTCTCTTTGAAACTGCTTGTAATCTTGTGGCTTTGACTGAGAAATTCCCATTCCCAGCTCTAAACCTCCCTTAAGACATCTCAGCCCAACCCCCTTCTCCCAAAGCAACTCTTCGGGGCCCCCACCCACAAATTTGTATCAAGGCAGGGATATTTCCTAGCTGGACCACTGCTACCAGACACGCGGCTTCCATTCAGGGCTCTGCGACTGAACCTTAGGCTCACCTCAGGCAAGCAATCAAAGGCATTTCAGACAAGAGCAGAAAACAAAAGAAACAGACAAAACCTGTCCTTACCCGCTTCTTAAAAAATTGGAAGGCTGAGCATTTCTTGACTGGGAATCCATTCATGTCTTTGTTTACCATTTTCCACAGTGGGGAGTTCACAGTTATAGATCCAGGGTGGCACCTGCCTGGTCAATGCATCTGGTTCCCGGTGTGCCTCCTGGAGATAGTTAACGAAGACCGAGCGTGATGGAGAATCTAGCAGGGCTCAGGTTTTCACTCACACATTCTGCACCACCGGCTACTGCAGCAACCTCTCCGCACTCTCAGTTGTCACCGGCAGTGGCTCTTCTCTTTCCATCATTGCTCCGAAACGCAGGCATCACCGCTACAGGACCCCGGGATGCAGCGGATTCCGGGGAGAGGCTCCTGCTGCCGCGGAGCCGGAGAAGGGCACCCGCTGCGCGGCCCCAGCTACCTGGCCGCTCTGCGGCGGGTGCACTGGGCGAGTCGCTCCGCTCCAGGTGATGAGCTTCTGGAGGCTGCTGGAGAGGAGAGCTCGTTTTGATTGTGCAAGTTCCAGTGGGAGCTGTAGTTAAGTAGCTGAGAGAAGGAGTAAGAAAGACCAGAAGCCAGAGGGAGGGAGGGAGAGCCGCGCCACAAAAGCAGAGGGAGAGAGAAAGCAGTGCTGGAAGGCGCAGCGATTCCCGAATATCTGAGCAGCGGATGGAGAGAAGGCACCAGCGCAGGAAGCACTGAAAAGCAGTTGACTCCCCTTGGGAGGGTTACTTTAACAGCTTTTTTCTTTTCTTTTTGTTGTTAGGACCATTTAAATCAAACTTTCATATAAAATGCAGAACGTTTTTATTTTATGCTCATTGAAATTCTGTTGATATGTATTCCTGGGGAAAAAAGGCTCTCAGTGGAAACGTAATCAAATTTATTCCTGATCTGTCCAAATGTGGAGAAAAATGAAATAAAGTGCAAGTGTACATATAACAATGGATGATCTCTCATTATGTAGGACCTTTCTAGTGTCCTCTTCCTACTTGTCATAATACAGTGGGCGACCGTGAACGTAATTGTGTGTCTGTGTGTGTTTTCCACTAAAGGAGTCTGCTTAAAAGGAACACAATGGGCATATATCCAAAGTGTTTTATGCAAAAAATACAAAGAGCATTACCCAAAAGTATTACTGAATGCATTTGACGGAGAGGAAGGGCTCCCTGTGAATAACCTATACCCCATCAAGCGAAAAACTATCCCCCCCACTATACTTTTTACTCGTTATTCTTTGCACATTACATTCATTTTAAAAAGCCATGTAATTTGTGTGTGGCTTATTTTTCCATTTTTACTTTTTCATGTTGATATTTTATGAGGATTTTAAACAGTTGATAGCTAAATAGAGCAAAGAAAATAATCTTGGCATCTGTCAACTGGGCACTACTACGACATCAGTGTGTGGCCTTCTGCCCATCACATGACCTCACACGCCCCTCAGACCGTGTCTCATCCATGAAAGGGAGGCAATCACTCATTCATTCGCTCACCCCTTCACTTATTTAGTCATTCACTGGTTTGCCGTGTCATTCTATGTATCCGTTAAATTAGATCCCAAAGCAGCAAGTGTCCCCAGGAGGTAGGGCCTTTTCAATGTCACCACGAAGGAATACAATTAATAAATAAAGGAAAGGCACAAAGTCTACTTGATAAAACAAATGGCCAGGTCATTAAAAACAATGTACCTAACACTGTTAACATATTTATATGACAGTCTATGGCAAGAGGAGAAACATATAGGTTAACCGGGGAAGAGATGCATTGATTTCATTGAATTGGAATATAAACCTTTATAGCTGGATCAGGTTTTCTTGGGAATAACCATGAAATCTTGTTAGCTAAATGCTTTGAGATTTCCAAAAGAAAATGCAGCACAACCAAATGACGGCATGATGACTGAGGAAAAATAAACTATTCATTTTAGAGAGATACGTTAAGCTGTCCGAGATGCCAGGGGTTATATTATTTAATCTCCAACATCGATAGCTTTTTGTGGTTCTTCTGAAGAGTTCATTAAAATTCTGGTAGTTTGAAGAGAATTTCTTTTCTTTTCTTTTTTTTTTTTTTGGCTGTGCCGGGCGGCTTGCAGGATCTCAGCTCCCTGACCAGGGGTTGAACCAGGGCCACAGCACTGAAAGCCCAGAATCCTAACCACTAGGCCACCAGGGAACTCCCCAAAGAGAAATTTTTTTTTTTTTTTTTTTTTTGGCTGTATTGGGTCTTCGTTGCTGTGTGCAGGCTTTCTCTAGTTGTGGTGAGTGGGGGCTACTCTTCGTTGCAGTGCGCGGGCTTCTCATTGTCATGCTTCTCTTGTTATGGAGCACGGGCTCTAGGCACACAGGCTTCAGTAGTTGTGGCACGTGGGCTCAGTAGTTGCGGCTTGCGGGCTGTAGAGCGCAGGCTCAGTAGTTGTGGCGCACGGGCTTAGTTGCTCCGCAGCATGTGGGATCTTCCCGGACCAGGGCTCGAATCCGTGTCCCTTGCATTGGCAGGGAGATTCTTAACCACTGCGCCACCAGGGAAGCCCCCCCAAAGAGAAATTATTTTTAAAATATTATTGGATTTTCTCTTTAAAATTTTCTTTCTTTTTTTCTTTCTTTTTGGCTGCATTGGGTCTTGGCTGCATTGGATCTTTGCTGCTGTGCGCAGGTTTTCTCTAGTTGCAGTGAGCAGGGGCTACTCTTTGTTGTGGTGCACGGGCTTCTCATTGCAGTGGCCTCTCTTGTTGTGGAGCATGGGCTCTAGATGCATGGGCTTCAGTAGTTGTGGCACGCGGCCTCAGTAGCTGTGGTGCATGGGCTTAGTTGCTCTGGGGTATGTGGGATCTTCCCAGATCAGGGCTCGAACCCGTGTCCCCTGCATTGGCAGGTGGATTCTTAACCACTGTCCCACCAGGGAAGTCCCCCACACAGTTTTTTTATTAAAAAAAAAACTCTCATGTTAAAAAGAATCCTTTGATCCTCTATTTGCATTTTTGTAGTATATATACTTTTCCTCCCAAGAAAAATGTTTAAACCGTGAGGCAAATAATAAAATAAAGTAAATAGGTAGGATCGACTACCAATATATAAATGACATGGAAAGGGGTTATGCCGATTTGGAAGATCTGGTTACTAACCTCCCTTCTCTAACTGTGTGACCTTGAACAAGTCCCTCCAACTCACTGAGCCTCAGTTTCCTCATCTGTAAAATAATAATAACAAAATGCATCCCATCTACCTCATAAGGCAATTGTCAGTATCATTTTTTAAAAAATTTTATTGACGTATAGTTGATCTACAATGTTGTGTTAGTTTCAGGTTACAGCAAAGTGATTTAGCTACACATACATATATACATACACATATCCTTTTTCAGATTCTTTTCCATTATAGGTTATTACAAGATACTGAGTATAGTTCCCTGTGCTATACAGTAGGTCCTTGTTGGTTATCCATTTCACATATAGTAGTGTGTATATGTTAATCCCAAACTCCCAATTTATCCCTCCCCCCTCTTCTCCTTTGGTAACCATAAGTTCATTTTCTATGTCTGTGAGTCTGTTTCTGTTTTGTAAATAAATACATTTGTATCAATTTTTTTTAGATTTCACATATAAGTGATATCATATGATATTTGTCTTTCTCCTTGTTTCACTTAGTATGATAATCTCTAGGTCCATCCATATTGCTGCAAAAGTATCAAATTATATATAAAAGGGCGTTGTATAAGAGTATATAACTCTACTGCTTTGGTCTTACTAAAGCAAGAGACATGTACTGCTGTAATACTTTTTAGAAAGTTTATCTTTCCATAGATTAAAGTGTTTTTGTGTCATACACTTAGTTGTTAAATGGAACACAGATTCTTTTTCTTTTCTTTAGCAACCTGGAAAACCAAAAGTTGATAAACAACAGAAGATCTATCTAGTGACAAATGTCTCTAAGGAGAAAAGGATACAAATAGACCACATGATGAGAAATGTTTTACATTCCTCTTTGGCCCAGATGACTTGATCATTTGCTTAAAACTCTAGCCACAATGGTAGTGATGTATGTATGAAATTAGGAATTAGGAAAGCCCACTGGGAATTATGGGTTGTTTTTGTACAGATGAAAGACTTTTTCTTTGAATTAGAATTCTTTGGTTTCACCAAATTAGATTTATTTTTAGTTAATTCGTGCATATATCATAGGAAAAATTACAAAAGAAGAGTCAAGCCCTGCATATCAGTTCATGATATTTTTCTTTGAGAGAAAGGGTTATGTACACACAAAGAATCAATACCAGAATGGATTCATGGAATTTTGCAGAAAAGATGCCGGTAGCTATGGATTGCTGTCCCTTTTGTAGATAAGAGACTAAGTAAGGATAAAGTCCTGCATCCTTACAGCTGGTTTCTAGTCTCACTACATCCAAAAAACAGTCATGCAATTTATAGATAAACAGCTTCCTTATAGAGACAGTATTTATCAACTATGTTCTTCTAATGGGCAAAAACGTCAAAAAATAATTTCAATGTTAATTGATTTGGCACTACTTATTGAATGTCAAGTCATTATACTTATGAGAAAAAGAACAAACCGATAAAAAGAAGAACTGTATTTGTCTTGGCAAATCCTATCTGAAGATAATATTTAATTCACATTTAAGGCATTTGACGTTTTTCCAGGGATGTGGTTTTAGCCAGATCACCAAATAAACTTGACTTTTATTTATCTCTATTACCTGAAATATTTTTACATAGAATTACAACATTAAGTTCCTTAGTTCAAGGGAAGTGGTAGCAGCTGATTAAAAATTCAAGCCACCTCCCTATATTTTTCTGTTACTTGCTTTTTACCTGGGCCTGCTCACCCACGCAGGCACACACACACATAGACCTCTCTTTCTTTGTGTTTTCTCTCATTATTTCGATATAATAAAATAGTATCAAACATATTTGTGACAGCCTTTTCTGACATGAAGGCATAAAAAAATCGGCTCTTTCTTGAGACATGTGACAACATGTAGCCCAAGGGGACAAGTCAACTTGTTAGTAATTGCTCATTTGAATACCAGTGATAATTCATTCAACATAAACAGTGAATTTTACAGCTCTGCCAGATTTCATGTTTATTTCTATTCCCTCGTTTAAATCATACAAAAGATTTAGGACCCGCAAAGATTGTTTATTTTAAAGAAAATATATTCCTTTGAACTCCCTTTAGACTTGGCCATCTTTATTACAGTGATCTCTTTTCTCCTGAGTCAGGATAGTTTCAACATGTAGCAAGCAAGACTTTGTGTAAATCTCATTGATGGAGACCTGGAAAACATACAAATACACACTCCCGCTTGCACACACATGTGCATACTCAGTGGCAACGAATAGAGCAGGTCAGCAGAGCATCCTGCAAAGGTCATTATCATCTATGAATTAGATTGCCTTCTGAATGACTTTGAGAAATGAAATAGAAACTCTAGATGGTAATGGATTTTATAGCCTTTTTATAAGATGCAATTTTGGGCGCGGGGGATACTTTTAGCGACTTCTTTATTTTTCTTTCAACATTCAACCTTTGAGATCAGGTTCAATAAAATTCCTAAAAATGAGGTCAGAAGTCATGTTATTGATTTGATTTGTCGAAAAGATGTTCATTAGCTACTTCTCTGTGTGGAGCACAAATGAACCATGGGGTGGAGGGTTACTCCTGTCAGCCATCCCATCATGCTCTGTACGTGACGCAGTAGGCTATTGGGACTGGTATTGATTGAGAAGACTCTAGAGGGAAATTAGTAGCCTGTACCAGAGTCCTGTTTTCTCTATTTTATAGGCAGGATCCTTGGCTTTATCTCTATGAGCCCCATGAAATGAAAAGCTGAGACAATTTCTCAGATACTTCAAATCAGAAGGGAGAGTGAGCTGGGTGGATATAGGTCCAGCAGCAGGAGCGGCCCCAGCAGAGACAGAGAACCAGAAACCTCATATCCTAGCATTCTAGAAATTCCTGTGCCTTAGGGTGAATTGATCCCTGAATGTGATTGGCTTCAATTTGAAACTCTCTCAGAGTTTACCTGGGGTTTATTTGTTTTGTAGATTATGCTTACTTAAATTGAAAGCAATTTCATCTCATCTGGCTTATTTGGTTTTCAAGGGAAATCAGCCACCATGAATACAGTGTCAACTCAAAATTATTGGAGTGGCAATAATAAGCATTGAAACGAATGGGGTCTCCCCTCCAGTCAATATGGTTTAGTAGAATTAGCATGGCTTTGTGTAGATGGATTGGAATTCTCCCTCTGAAACTTACTAGTTATGTGACCCCAGGCAAGCTAAAAATAGAATACTACCTATCCAAGTGATTGATTGTGAAAATTAAAGGAGATTTAATATACACACGTGTACGTATATATATACATATATATATATATATATATATATATGACAGTTTTAAAACATGGTTTGCTAATTCTTCAGTTCTGCTCTCTCATTGACAAGTGAGGGGCTGGTGACCCCTTACTTGGAATCCGGGTGGGCTTGTGTCTGCTTCAACCAATATAATACAGTGGAAATGCTGTTCTGTGACTTCTGAGGTTAGGTCATAAAAGGCCAAGTTGCTTTACTTTGTTCACCGTAACTGCCTCACTTGGAGCCCTGAGCCACCATGTGAGAAGTTTGTGGCCCAAAGACCATAGTGGTGTGAAGAAGCCCAAACTGCATGAATAGGACAGCAGTAGGCTCTCTGGTTGACGGTCTCAACTGAGCCCAGCCTTCAAGTCATCCCAGCCCAGGAACCAAACATGTGAGTGGAAATTCTTCAGATAATTCCAGCCCTGAAGTATTTGAGTCATCTCAGCTGTTTGAGATTTTTCAGCTGAGGTCCCAGGCTTTGTGGAGCAGAGGTAGAATTTGTGAGCATACCAAAATGGTATTCATCTCTGACTATATACATCATAGATTTTAGGTGCGATGCTGGGTGCTAGGACATTTACATAGAATAGTATTTGATCACAGCCAGTACCTAGAATTGTAGAATGTAACATAGAGTTGCAAAGGACCCTAGTGATCTTTCAGTCAAACCCTTCATTCTATAGATGATGATATTGAGGCCCAGAGAGTGACTGACTTGCCCAAAGTTACATCCTAGTTAATGACTTTCCATTTTGAATCTAGCCAATCACAAGAATATATGAAACCTATATAAAAGAGAATAGAAAATATAGTAAAATGTATCCATCAAGCAATAGGACAGCAAGTGTTTGTTGACAATTCAATCATTCCTTAAGCACAGGGTTCAGGACTAAGTATCACTCACATTTCTTTAGGCTCTGACTCATTTTTTTCTAGACCCAGCCTTTGGCTACCAATGCTTAATTTTATAAAGGCCTCTTTAATAAAATTTGCGTGAGGACTTGTAGCTCCTCCTTTTAGTGACTTTGCTTTTTCTTTCTTTCTTTCTTTTTCTTTACTGATTACAAACTCAGTCAAACAACCGCTCCCTATAAGTAACCTTCTTAATCAAAAGAGATAAACTCAGACAAATAGGATTCTGGTAAATGATTGAGAATTTAATTGAATTTGCATCATAACATTTTCATGAAACTTTCCCCAAGTTCCTAAAGTCAAGAGATCTATAAGAAGTTGAATAGGAGGTTTAGACTTTTTCAGATGGGATGGGAAAAATAATGTTTAGTTCAAAATATAATAACACATTCTGAAGAGAAGCTGGCTATTTTGGGAAGTTATGTGCAATCAGAAATCACTTGGACTGTGAAAGGTCATCTATTGTAAATGGGTAAACACATTTTAGCGACTGTGTTTCTCATTTGATTTGGCCTTTCCTTCTACACTATCTTGTCACTGAAGTACAGACTTGACATTTGGACAGAAGCTGTTGAACGAAGTGGGGAAAGACCAGTATGTTCTTCTAAAATTCTCACGCCTACTTATTTATATTTTAAAAATACTTATTCCTTATATAGCCTATCATTTTATATTTCTATTTTTAATTTTTAATATAGGGTTTTACTAGAGAGTTCTGCCTTGATTCCCTTGTCAGCTTTGGCTGAGCAAAATACCAATATTTAACTTTTCTGGAAGGGCTGAAAGTGTACTTTCAGTGGAATACTCTTATTTTTACCCAGTGTGTGCTACTTTTATAATAAAATAGACAGCTGAAAAGTTTTTAAAATGTAATATAAATTTATGTTTTATTGCCAGGCATGCTAGATAGTGCACAAACATGAAATCTTGAGGAAAATAAGACCTCTCTATTTTTAAGGGTCTATATGCTAAGCTGTATTTATTTAGTCTACTAGATACATATCACCACTGTTTGGGTGAGGAAGGAGATACAGTCTAAATAAAGGACAATGAGTTTCACCTCTTTATCTCAAGGATTCAATATGCATATTTAAATTAACAACAGAGGAATAATGAAACAATGGGTTGTTGTACTAGAGGCAGTGGGATCTAATGGCTAAGAGTAAGAATGCCTGGGTTTGAATGTATGTCTTCATCATTTCCCTGCTATGTGATTTGAGACACATGATTTAAGCCTTCCAAGCTCGTTTCTGATCTTTAAAGATGAGATAATAGTAGTACCTATCTCTTTGAGTTCTTAGAATACTTGAAAGGTATATGTGACTTGTTTAACAGGGTACTCGGTGTACTGTAGGAGGTCAGTAAGGGTTGGCTACTGTTGCTATTGCTACCTGAAAACATTCACAGAGGCAGATGTCATTGAAACCAGCGGCTACAAAAGAGCATTCAGAGCACAGCAGGCAGGAAGTGTTTTGAGTGTTCTTTTGGGTGCTGGACAATACTTTCATAGGACAGTGGACCTAGTTATTAGAGGGGGTCTGAGGATATTAACCCAAAGCAGTCACCTGCAAGTAAAGATTTTCCTTAAGTCTTATGTTTTAGCTTTTGAAAAATTCACACCAATTTTGTATTATAATTCCATAATATATGCTCCTAAGTGTTAATATAAGAATAATATGCCTCCTTCGCCTTGCACTGCAAGTCCTCAAGTACAATTTCTGTTCCTGGGGGCTGAGACCTACTTTTTCTGTGGCTTCTGGCACTCTGTCCTTTATGCCAGATGGAGAAGCACAAGGGGAAGAGCAGAAAGAAGTCACATGTGGGCTGGAGGCAGGAGTTTAAGTTGGACCAGGTTATCCACTTTATAAAAAGGGTGTTAAGTGAAATATTCCAGTAGTATTTACAATAGCAGGTACTAGGTTGTGAGTGCTTTTTTTAAAAAAAAATTATTTATTTAATTTATTTATTATTTTTGGCTGCATTGGGTCTTTGTTGCTGTGCACGGGTTTTCTCTAGTTGCAGTGTTGTGGAGCACAGGCTCTAGGCGTGCGGGCTTCAGTAGTTGCAGCACGTGGGCTTCAGTAGTTGTGTCTCATGGGCTCTAGAGCGCAGGCTCAGTAGTTGTGGCACACAGGCTTAGTTGCTCCGCAGCATGTGGGATCTTCCCGGACCAGGGCTCCAACCCATGTCCCCTGAATTGGCAGGCAGATTCTTAACCACTGCACCACCAGGGAAGTCTCAAGAATAGAATTTTTAACTGAGTGGATGCAGGGCATGGAAGCATATTATGGTGGCTAAAAACAAAGACTCTGATGTCAGACTACTTGGGTATAGTTCTTCGCTCTGCACTGTGTTCTGGCAATGTGACCTTGAGAAAGTTACTTAATTTCCGTCCCTTAGTTTCCTCAGCTAAAAATAGAGGTAAAAATACACGTATTTCACAGAGTTTTTATGAAGATTGAAATGAGTTAATACATGAATTTTGAAATATTTCCTGACTCACGAGCAGCTCTGTGCAATTATTTGTTTGTTGCTATGGGAAGTTCCTCATAACTACAGAGAAGTTATGAGTGTAAACACGGAAGGAGCCGGTGCTACAATCATGTTGGTCGATGAATTGATATTTCTGAGGTTTCTCCCACTGTTATATACTAGGGGCCAGGTGGGCTAAGGAAATGAGTGAGACTGTCAGCAACTGAGGTGAATGGAGCCCCCTGAAAAGGACAGCTGCTACTCAGCTTCAGTGAATTATCGCCCATGGAAATATCAGTCCAGTGATGCCAGATCTTCTGACGTGTTAGAGAAGCTGCACGACCATATATTTATGAAAAATATTCTAATTTTTAAAACTCTTTATGAAACAAAAAATTATCTAAAGACTGAATCCAGCCTTTTGTGGCCTCTTCTAGGTTCTCTGTTGCCTCAGGGGATACATGAAAGCATTTTCTTTCAAGTTCCCCACCAAAAAGAGGTTGCTGGGCTCCAGGAAGACAATTTCCGAAAGGCTGTGGTTTTCTCAAGTCTTGGTGCTAGGGAGGCACAGGCTGAGTAGATATGCCACATAGTATAGCTTGGGATGGGGTGCTCCCTAGACCTAGAACGTTCCGTGTGTGTGTGTGTTGCGTGTGTGTGTGTGTGTGTGTGTGTGTGTGTGTGTGTAGGGAGATGGATCTTGAATGCCCCACAGATGGTGACATTTATTGCACTTTAAGTGTCAAGGAACAACTCATGTTGGCTACCCATGTAAATGACTATCTTTAGTATCATTCAGACTCCTATTGTTTCATCCTCAGACATACTCTACAATATGGAAGAACCAAATGTAGCTAAAGGGATGACACTTATTGATAACTGTCACCAAAGGTAACATTTGAGGCTGTAATTTCAACCAACATTCATTCTACAACTATTTCTTGAGCATCAACTACACACTACCCTAGTTACAGTCTTCTGTCTGGTTCTCCTTGTGAAAAGCAGTGTGACTATGTTGGGGTTCAGCGTGGGGCAGTGAAGGCAAAGGGACTCATATGAATTTGGGGGCAGGAAACTTTGATCTCATGAGTCCAGGGCTTTATCAAACGATCCAATCAGCAAAACCTCATTCGGAAAACTAAACAGTAAAACAGACCGTCGTTTTATTACTATAGTTCAAGTAGAAAATAAAATGCACCACGAGGAGGTTATCATACTTACCCTGTGTCTAAAAAGAAATCAGCCACCACACCAGGTTGAGAATTTAATACTACTTCCTTCAGCTTTAAAAAAAAAAAATATTGAAATACAGCTGATTTACAATATTGTGTTAGCTCCAGGGGTACAGCAAACTGATTCATATATATATATATATATATATATATATATATATATATATGTATGTATATATATATATATCATACATGTATAATATATACATATATGTATGTATATATATTCTTTTTTAGATATTTTTCCATTATAGGTTATTACAAGACATTGAGTATAGCTCCCTGTGCTACACACTAGGTCCTTGTTGTTTATCTATTTTAAATATGGTAGTATGTGTATGTTAATCCCAAACTCCTAACTTATCCCCACCCTTTGGTAACCATAGGTTTGTTTTCTATGTCTGTGAGTCTATTTCTGTTTTGTAAATAAGTTCATTTGTATCATTTTTGTAGATTCCACATATAAGTGATATTTGTCTTTCTCTCTTCACTTCCTCCAGCTTTTTCTTATTCCATGGAGTCCTATAACTCCATAAATTCAAATGTCCAGAAAAATCAGACTAAATAACATTTAATGATTGATAAAATTGACAACAGTTTTCCTATTCCAGTTTAAGTCTTTAATATGTTTTTTGAGGATATTTGACTCTTTCCTACCATAGCAAATTCAGGGGCTGTCTCTCCTCTGGTTTCTCCTAGCTCAGGAATTTAATTATTTATTTTTAAATAATAATAATTAATTAATAATTAATTAATAATTTCTAAATTAATTATTAACTTTCTAAATAAACACAGTGGTGACAGTAGACGGTGTGAGACTCAAGGACAGAAACCCTCTAGACTCAGCTAGCTACATCCAATTTGAGGATGCATGACTCACTTCTACTGGAAATGAACGGTACTATTCAAGGCATACACACGCAGGAACAAAGGAAGAGGGCTAAATACCCGACTGCTCGCAACGGACACTACTACAGCGCAAACATACATCCTAGTACAGCCCTTCTTGTCTTCAATTAGTTTTTCCCTACACATAATCTCTTCAAGTCTTTTACATCTTGGAACTCAACCTGCATAATCCTCTGCTTTGTGATCTAATTGAGTGGAAATCCTCCTTGGTAATGGAGAGCTTCAGAGCACAACCAAAAATGCAAGTGTCTTTAAAATTATGCAATATGATGTTTCCCTGGGGTGAGTATTAAGACTTTTAATGGGAAAATGACACTGACTCAGAAACTTCATCTTTTTCCATTTCTATTTTGCTCTTTCATATTGAGCCCATTCTCTTATGTCATACACAAATATTTTCTGCATGAATGTAGATCACGTAGACTATTTTTTGTAAGGATTAAATTAGTTCATACATGTAAAGGACCTAGAACAGCATCTGAAATGTAGTTAAAAGTTAAATCTTGGGGGCTTCCCTGGTGGCACAGTGGTTGAGAGTCCGCCTGCCGATGCAGGGGACACAGGTTCGTGCCCCGGTCCGGGAAGATCCCACATGCCGTGGAGCGGCTGGGCCCGTGAGCCATGGCCACTGAGCCTGCGCGTCCGGAGCCTGTGCTCCGCAACGGGAGAGGCCACAGCAGTGAGGCCCGCGTACCGCAAAAAAAAAAAAATACTGTTCTTTTAGGATTGCCTCAGATGATTATTTCTACATGGCTCTCCAGTGTAAGTGAAGTAATTACCATGTAATGATATGATCAACAGAGGGTTTCAGGATTGAGAGGGTAGAGTTGGCTTGTACGATAGATAGTTTAACAACTGCCAACAAGCAGAAAGAGAAGAGCTGAGAAATCAGCTTGTCCTTTAGTTACCTATGGACCTGTATTCTCTGTGTTGGATACCAGCCAACTGAAAGGATTCGTGGGTCCAATGATCATCCATCCATCCACCCAACCTATTCATTCATTCATCCATCCATTCATCCACCCACCCACCCATCCATCTATCCAACTGAATGACTACTACGTACTAGACATTGATCTAAGAGAAGGGATTTTAGCAGTGGGGGAAAAAGAAAAGTCCCTGGTACTTATATTTTAGTGGGGGCAGATAGACAAGAAATAAAATAAATAGGTATAAAATAAAGAAGATCATGGAGAAAAAGAAAATGAGATAGGGCCATAGGAAGTGCCAGGGTTGGTGGAGGGAAGGCTTAAATTTAAAAAGAATAGCAGGGAAGTCCTCTTTGGGAAGGTGATTTCGAGTGAAGGCCTAAAGGAGCCCACAGAGTGAGCCCTGTGGTCAACAAAGGAAAGTGTGGCAGCAGGAGAACCAGCAAGGGCAAGGCCCTGAGCAAGTTTATGGTACAGGAAAGCTACTGTGGGGCAGCAAACTGAAGCTCCCAGAATTCCAATGGCTCAAAATTTCAATAGATTTATAACAGCAATCTGTTATAAGCCTTTGGTCAAGGTAAATTTCCATCTACCCTATGTTTAAAATTATCTACTACCAGAGACACTTAAGCTAAATATTGACCTAATTTTTAAATACAGTATGTTCTTTGGAAATAGAATACTAAGCCATTCCAGCAGGATTGGCAGTTTTTCTAATACTGGTACCTAGGAAGTGGTGGTGATGGCAGTCAGCGACTACAATTTGTGATTGCCTACTGCCAAAACAAAAATGGTGGTGACTTGACCTCATTCTAATATAAATCCTTAACTACCAGAGTAACGAGGAAACTATTTTCAGTGTCACGCCCCCTTCCCTGATGTCCCCTTTTAGATTTCCATAGTTTAGCAACCTTTCATGGAGGTCAGCACTCAGCGTGCTTTGGCTTGGCGTTATTAATCAATGTGATGTTAATCCAGGAAGAATAGCTATTACACTAGGACAAGTGGTGGGAACCAACACTGTTGTTTCATGGATAAAGGCGACACTTTCGATTGCAAGGTTTATTCGTCCCTTAATGCACTCCTCCCCGCCTCCCACAGCTCTCATGAAACCAATAGCTCATTTTTACAGGGGCTACCTTTAAACTGTATTCTCATCCATAATCCTGCTACTACAGTGCAAAAATAGGCCTTCAGACTAAGTGGACGTTTGCAATCTTCAGATATCTAGAGGCTACATATACTAGGTACTTCACAGAAAGAGACAATAAATCTTCATCTGAAGTTGAATTCCTAGCGCTAGAAGGGAATTCAGTTTGAAGGCTTTTATTGGTGGAGTTAAATTGCAAACACATTTGTCTTTTCATAATTTTCATCTCTACTTTTGAGCAAAGTAGGCTAGAAACCAGGGCAAAACTCAGTCATCCTTACTGTGAGTCAATTTTGGACTCTACCAGAACTTCTAGCTTGTATTATACTTAAATTATCCATGAGCGATCTTTTAATTTATTTCTCACGGTGCCTGGAATGTTTACGAAGAAACTGTGTTATGTAAATTACACATCAGGCTCCTCCAGTTCTTTTCCTACCTGTCTCCTTTTTCCCAGAAATGAAGCCTTTCTCTGGGTGTGTGTGTGCGTGTACATGTGTATGTGTGTTAGCGGGTGGGTAGAGCTCCGAATCGGAAGACAGGAAGTGGTCTTCTTCTCTACCCCACTGCATGGTTACCAGTGCATTTCTCCATCCTTTGCCTAATCTCTGTCTCAATTTCCTCATCAGTAAGATGAGGGTACCTTTTGCTTAAAAGGACTTTTGTGGGGATAAAATGAGCTGATATATGTGAAAAACGTAGAAGTTGCAAGAGTTATCACAGTTTTAATACATCGGTTACCCCTCCCCCTCTCTGTCCCAGGCGTTAGGCCAACACTGCTACTCATCCAGCTTCGGAAAACTTATTTCAAAAATTATTTCAGTTATTCCACCTGTGAGAGGAAGGTAGGGCTTATGCAAGTATGCAGCACGTTATCTGACAGCAGCTCAATAAAAAGCAGTATTGTGGTTTGCAGGGGACGTGGGGAGCGTGTCAAAGGTCTCAACAAGCCCGAACCCTACAAACCCAACCTCGCGAGACCTCAGGCTGTGCTAAAAGCCTGGGCCAGGGCAGTGAGGTGGCGGTCTCCCATCCCCGGGGCCTGTGCATCCGTGCAGGCGGCCCTGCCCTTTCCTGGCCCGGGCGTGGACAGCTGCCTGGTTCTTAGGGCAGGCGCCGGGGAGGTGCTGGATGGAGTAAAGGCTTCTAGGATAACCCCTCCCTCGGAAATGAATTCCAAAGCCTCACTGCAGATTTAATTCATCTTAACAAAGGACTACTTCTGTTCAGCTTGATTAAAAGAGAAAACAGACGTCTTAGGAATTATCAGCAGAGAGTCACATTTCCCACACATTCGCACGTGTGAGAAACCTGAGGAACAGTGGGTGATTCTTTGCAGTTCAGTGTCCAGAACACTGTCCCTTCTCCCAAGGGTTTCACACCAGGGCTGCTGTCTGCCATCAAGGCACTCAACATGAGAGACCTGTAGACGTCACAGGAACTTGCTTTTTTTGCGGGGGGTGGGGGGTGGGGTTTGGTTTGGTTTGAAGCCAAGATGTTTACTTTTGCCAATCTGTGCAAATTATTGAATAGTACTTAAACTGCACATGGCAAAAACATTTTTATTAAAATTTGGAAGTCAATTATCTTCAGCTTATTTAAAGTGTGCCTACTGTTGATCAGACGAGGGCTAAATTACACACACACAAACTCCCACCGTTTAGTGCATTTGAGCAAACTTTTATTGAATGCCTGCTCAGCCACAGGCACTGAGACTCCGAGGACACAAAGTTGAATATGACGTTGATCCTGTCCTCAAAAAGCTTATGAAGTGGTTGGGGGTGGAGCTGGTGGGTCACAGCAAACCAATATGCAGACGTGCTGGAAGAAAACTCCGGGGACAGGGGAAGCCAGAGAGTGGAGCTTCCAATCTGGAAGCCCTGGGGCTTGCGTGGCGTCTCAGAGGATGAATAGGAGTGGCAAGTAGGCAGGGAGGAGAGGGAGGAGTCTGCAGTGGAACCTAGACTCTAGCAGGGCCAACAGTACAGACATGTGAAACAACATTGTGCCCGGAAATAAACGCACAAGGCAAGTGTGAGGCAGGATGCAGAGGAAGACGAGCCTGGAGAGGAGGGAGGCAAAGTTGGGTCCCAGGAGGCCTCTAGACATGCTAGGAATTTGGACTCTACTCAGGACACACGGAGGTTGGAAAAGGTTGGGAGTGGCTCTTTGAACTCGGTCCCATCCCTGGAGGATCTAGGGATTTTTGAGATAACACCCATCAGGCCACCAAGCGTCAAGGAACGTCAGAAAGACCCGAACCTAGGAAGGCTGCATTGACCTCAACAGCTGACGAATGTAGTGTCTTCTGCTTCCAGACATTGTGCAAGTACAATGCTTGCTATTAAACTTTCCGTTTTTTTTTTTTTTTTAGTCATCCATTTTATACACATCAGTGTATACATGTCAATCCCAATCACCCAATTCATCACCCCCCCACCCCCCCGCTGCTTTCCCCACTTGATGTCCATATGTTTGTTCTCTACATCTGTGTCTCTATTTCTGCCCTGCAAACCGGTTCATCTGTACCATTTTTCTAGGTTCCACATATATGCATTAATATACGATATTTGTTTTTCTCTTTCTGACTTACTTCACTCTGTATGACAGTCTCTAGATTCATCCACGTCTCTACAAATGACCTAATTTCGTTCCTTTTTATGGCTGAATAATATTCCATTGCATATATTACCACATCTTTTCTTTATCCATTTATCTGTCGATGGGCATGTAGGTTGCTTCTGTGACCTGGCTATTGTAAATAGTGCTGCAATGAATATTGGGGTGCATGTGTCTTTTTGAATTATGTTTTTCTCTGGGTATGTGCCCAGTAGTGGGATTGCTGGGTCATATGGTAATTCTATTTTTAGTTTTCTAAGGAACCTCTATACTGTTCTCCATAGTGGCTGTATCAATTTACATTCCACCAATAGTGCAAGAGGGTTCCCTTTTCTCCACACCCTCTCCAGCATTTGTTGTTTGTAGATTTTCTGATGATGCCCATTCTAACTGGTGTGAGGTGATACCTCATTGTAGTTTCGATTTGCATTTCTCTAATAATTAGTGATGTTGAGCAGCTTTTCATGTGCTTCTTGGCCATCTGTATGTCTGCTTTGG
Source organism: Phocoena sinus (assembly GCF_008692025.1). Taxonomy (NCBI): domain Eukaryota; kingdom Metazoa; phylum Chordata; class Mammalia; order Artiodactyla; family Phocoenidae; genus Phocoena; species Phocoena sinus. Next base: position 28,955,833 of record NC_045774.1, on the reverse strand, counting down.
AGAAATGTCTATTTAGGTCTTCTGCCCATTTTTTAAATTTTAAAAAAATTTTAATTTTATATTGAACTCTAGTTGATTTATAATGTTGTGTTAGTTTCAGATGTATAACAAAGTGATTTCGTTTTACATATTCATATATTTACCTTTCTCAGATTCTTTTCCCATATAGGTTATTACAGAGTATTGAGTATAGTTTCCTGTGCTATACAGTAGGTCCTTGTTGATTATCTATTTTGTATACAGTAGCTTGTATATGTTAATCTCAACCTTCTAATTTATCCCTCCCCTCCACTACTAAATTTTCTTTTCCAACTTTCAACTCCACTTTTTTTATAAGTACTGGGCTGGATTATTTTAACACAGTGCTTTCCAGCTTCTAAAATTTTCATGTTAAAAATGATGACAGCCTTCACCAGGATAAAAAGATAAAGCTGCTCTCATCTGAGTATAGGGAACTCCACCCCATACACCCCCTTCTTCCAAGTACAATACAAGGGCTGAGGGAAAAGTCGTATCTTGGGTGCAAACCATTCGAGGGAGCACCATGACTCTGGTTGGGAAAATTTGCTTTGACTTCTATTCCCAAATCCTCTTATTCATCAACTCTAATGTTTAGTAAACAAGGGTGCATTTTATCCAACTGTTATTTATCAAGTACCTACTATGTGCAGTTATTGGACTGGGTATCAGGGATGCTGTGGGGAGCCAGATAAATTGGGTTTCTGACTGAAAGGAACTTAAAGGCCAGTAATGACGGTGGTTGGAGAAGGAGGTGGGCTTGGAGAAGAAAATAGGAATTACTGTAAAGCATGCCAGACGTGACGACGGGAACACTATATCTGGTAGCATGTAAGAGCCCAATCCTAGACAGGGCGTCAGAAAAGGCTTCCCTGCAGGAAGTGACATTTCAGCTGAGAGCTGTGTACGAGTGAGCCAAACAAACAGAAGGAAGAAGAGTGTTCCAGGCAGAGGGACAGCATGAGTAAGAGTCCCAAAGGCAAGTGGGAAATGTGTCACTTGCAAGAATTCAAAGAAATTCTCTGTGCTGGAGAGGAGCATGGGGGGGTGGGTACACTTAGAGATGAGGGGAAGGGGGCAGGAAGGAGACTAGCGCTGGTCTGGGAGGGCTGTGACAGCCAAATGAAGCAGCCCTTTGCTTGCTGCTGTGACCAAGTAGGACTTCAAATTCCTTTCCTTATTTTACTTTTGAGGCCAGGGACTCTCAGAGAGTTTAAATGGCTTTCCTAAAATCAAATGACTATGTATTGACAAGGCCACTGTATCTTCTTTGGGTTCCCCCGGAATCAGACCTTGACACAGGATTTCATTATTTGGAGGATAAGTGGAGGAGGCACCAGCAAGGAACTGGGAAGGGGAACAAGAAGAGGAGGCTGCTGATAAAAGGTACGTTAGCACGCCAGGTACCAACTGGGAAACTGGGCCTTAACCCCTGGGGGAAACTCAACACAGGCCTTGGAGCTCCTGCACCTGAGGGAGATGGGAGCAGGACACCCCAATTCTGTCAGTTTGGGGTCGAAAGCCATAGTGGGGGTGGGAGGAGATGTTCATTCTCTGGCACTTCCAGTCTATTGTAGGGGTGGGCAAAGTGGGCTTTGGGGTCCAAAGAACACTCTCAGGCAAAGGAACACAATGGGGAGATGTAGGCATCTGGAAACTGGTCAGCACGTGTCAGAGTTTCAAGGGCGAGGACGTGGGCCCAGCACTATAATATCCGATGCACAGTTCCAGGGCCCCTGGCATCTGCGCCCCAATTCTGAGCCCTCACACCACGCCGCAGAAGCTGGATTTCACTCGAATTGCACTTGACTGGTGGGTGAAAGATGCGTAGCTGGCAGCCGATAACACCAGTAAAGCCGTAGAACACTCTGGCAGTCTGTACTGAGGCCTTAGGAACTCTCAGACCCTAGGCCTACATCTCCTTAATCACAGCACAGATGTTCCATAATTCTCTTCACTCTGCAGTATTGATACTGAAGGAAAACATGCCGTTTTGAGTGGTCTACTAACGGAAAGTGTCAAGCTTAACTAGGGAAATAAATGAGACTCCACAAAATGAGAATCTAGTGAGGCATGGGTTATTGAACAAGGTCAAGCATTTCACTTTAAACAGCTGGATTTGCTAAGGTAAAATCATCTGGCTTGGGATTTTAGGGGCAATCTGACTCAGAGAATTTTTCCCAAGACGAATGGGTCCTAAGATTGGGGAAACTGCTATTTAATGACTTTGGTTGTAGGCTAAAATTCATAGTAGTCTATCTTAATAATTTTTCTTAGTGAGAGGCTATGAGACAGAAGGCAGGACAGGTTTTGTTCTTCCTTTCCTTCCTGGCTCTGCCCTCACCCAGCATTTAGAGTGGGGCACTGTGGATTTAAATATCAACAGTGTGGTTCAAGTGTTGAAGGATTTCATAGTCTAGAAGGAGGCAGACACACAGATGAGGGGGCACGCTCACCAATAAGCTATGGGCGTGGGACAGCCCATCAGCCTTTCTGAATCTCAGTTTCATCTGGAAGGGCCTTGATGGATGGTATCAATGATTCTCAACCTTGGCTCTCCTTCAGAAGAACTTTGGGGAGCTTTGAAAGAAAACCCATGCCCTGGCTGGCCCCAGTCCCAGAGATTCTATCTAACTGACTCTGGGGAGGGCCCCAGCAATGGTATTTTTATAAAAGCTCTCAAGGTGATTCTAGTGTGTAACCAAGGTTGGGAACCACCAGATGGTAACTTTCAAGTTTTGGGTAAATGTAGAACTCCTGCTTCTTCTGAAGAGAGTTTGCTGTCTGTGTAATTCAGCAGAAACCAGTAAGTATAGCTGGAAATCACATTCCCTGGTAAAAACATAACATAGAGGGAAGTAGCGCTCTGTTAGGGGACCACATGTTGGCCAGTACTTGGCCCCTGAGTGGCTAGCGTACCTCAATAGGGTGCATAAAACACTCATTCCAGAAAAAACAGGTGCCTACATTTTTTTTCCTCAGAAGAAACATTCATAATGCCAACAACTACTTATCATACCAAGAAAACAAAAACTGTGAGGAAGCACAGAGGCAGGTCGGCAGCACCTGAGTTGTACAAACCGCGACTCACTCTTGTTCTATGTTGAAGCATCTTTGTAGCATCTCTCCGAGAAGGACTTGGTCGTTGCTTTGCAAAGGAGAGAAGGCTGTGGTCCTGAAAGGAAAGGGGAGTTCTCCAATCTCCTGCATCCTCTGGTTGGCTTCAGACCACATGTCCAGTGAACTTTCCACAGTGGGAATAGAGAACTCTTGGCTTCCACATCCTTGTTCTGGCTTGTTCACTACACTAACAATCTCTTCTATTACTGTATAAGGCAATTAAAGGATGAGCTTAGAAGCTGGCATCTTTCCTTTAAAGTAAAAGCCAGAAGCTTACTTTTTTGCTTTCTCTTTTGCTAGTGATAGTTTCCTGTAAAAACAAATTTCTTATTAGTGATGACGTAAGAGACTCTGGAGCAATCTCGGCTCACGGTTAGCTTGGAGCCTTCCCCATGCTCTTCTGAAAGCTTGTCTGTGATATACGGTTGATAAAACCTCTCCCCTAAGAGCGCCAACCAACATAATGACCTCACCTTGGATGAGTCTGTAATTCTCTGAAGGGACTGATTCTTCCAGAGCATGTTGAGGGGATGAGTTGGCAGCAGGTATAAGTTGCTTGTACTTTTCCTTGCTGGCAGTGAAGCCAGCATTGCTCCATCTGATGCAATGACTACAAAAAGCCACAGGAACTCCATTCATTCATTCATGCATTCATTCATTTGCCAGGTACATTTACTAATCTTCTGCAGCAGGTCTTAGTTAAGAGAACTTTGAAATGTGTACTGATGACTGGGATCATGGGGTTGAATTAGTCAATTGACTGCAAAGGAACCCTCAACTGAAAAGACAGAGATTCATATCAGCCCAGTGAAGATTTGAGTGGGTTAAAACTCAGAGTGACATAACCCCCCAAAACTAACTTTGTAATGTACAGTATGAGCAGGTAACAAAGGCATTAAAAAATGGGATTCGAGTTTTTCCAGTTAGGTACACTTTTCCATTTAAATCGTATTATTGTTTTATTTGAAAAGCAATGTATGCTCTTAAGGAAAATATTAAAAAAATGCAGAAATAAGATTTTAGAAGTCACTGTATTCTTTCTCCAAATAATGAGTATTACAGCTTATTATATTTTCTTCTGGCCTTTTTTTTTTCTTCATGTATCAATAGCTTTTTGGTAACATACATATGTGTACATATGTATATACATATGGTAACATATATATGTGTGAATATATAATATTTAGTGGGCAAGTAAACGTTTATGGGACTTCAGTTTCTTATCTTTACATTGGTGATAATAATAGTACCTATCTCATAGTGGTAAGTATTAAACAAGTTAATACAGAAGAGCAGCTAGAATATGCCTTTTGCATACTTAGCATTTTATAAAGACTAGCTATTATTATTTTACTACTGTTATGTAATTGTGCATTCTGCTTTTTTTACTCAGCCTATTATGTGCATTTTCCCATGTTAGGATATACTTATCACAGAATGTCTTTTGTAATGGATGTATAATATTCTGTTGAGTCAAATTATTTTGCAAAGTGACGTGTATCCACTGGGAGGAAGATTTTTTTTTCAGGCTAAATATACTAACCAAAATATCATGAAATACAACTCAAGTCTTTTTGAATGGGTTTCATAATCCCTAGTTAAATTTGAATTGGGGATAAATAACAAGACATTTTGTTCAGTGTAAGTATGTCCCAAACATTGCATGGAATGTATTTATACTGAAATATTATTTGTTGTTTATCTGAAATTCAAATTTAACTGGGCCATTTGCGTTTCTATTTGTTAAGTCTGGCAACCCTATGAATGAGATGAGAAAAAGGGAGAGGATCTGTCTACCCTACCTAATTGACACTAATTTTTTTCAAAAAAGAAAGTAGTTTTAATTTCTTATGAACAATCTATTACTTGGTAACAGCTAAGCAGAAAACGAAGTGATAAAGAAATAATAAAGAGAGAAGAAAAGATAAGAAAAATGGGCACATAATAGTCTCAAAAAGGTAATCATATTGCACCTAACCAAGGTTATTTCAAACGTATACAACAAAGGAAGGTATTTATGAGTAGCTATTAGTTTTGGTGTTTTGAAAGCACTGCAGGAAATTCATTCTGGTTTTGTAAATGATCACCAGTACTGTGTGTTTTACATGTCTGTTCTGGGCTTTCAGCTTTTCAGATAGAATATGATTATGTGGTAGCTCAGACCTGAAAAGACTCTTGGGAAATTCTGCTAAGGATTTAACCAATGGCAAAACCATATGCCGACAGTTTCAGGAGCAATGGTGCTCATGGTTAAGGAACGGAGACTCTCTCCCTAGGCTCCAGCTGCAGAAGCCTCTCCTAACCATTTGTAGGTGAGTGGGGTTCTGAGAGCAGTTTCCCGTAGGTCTTTATACAAGAAGGCATTATGAGATCTCTAAGGTCTGGAAGAACCAAAGGATCATTTGTGAGTAATCTGCTGATATTTATGGCTGTTCCAGAATTTGTATACTGGGGGCTTCTTAGAGCTGCAGATGGTTATAAAGTGGGGCTCAGAGCCTTGTCTTGAAGCTGCCCTTTCAGAGCAAACCCAGCGTCTTTACTTAGATGGCATGTTTATCTGGGGTCGCTGAAGGAGCAGGTGACAAAGGGATGGTGATCGCAGTCTAAATCCTCCCCACCCTCACACACACTCCATGTCATTGGTACTGATGTCATTAGCAATTGGCACGGGGTTTGAAGGATTAGAAGAAAAGGAAGGCTAGAGCTCTTTATTCTTTAGAAGATTAACACTGGGGAGAAACATTTCTAACCAGACTGTATAAATGACATGCTGTTGCCATAGTTTCTCTCATTTTGTTTTCACCCAGAAACATCCATCCAAATGGAAGTCTGACCATGTCTCTTCTGAAGACCTCTTCCTGGCAGCTCACTGGCTGTTAGTTCAAGGCTGGGCATGAGAGTGGGTGTGATACAGGTGGCTCTGGCCTGCTGATGACCTCCAGCAGGATCTGCTCCCATCATGCTTGCCTCCTATGACCTCGCCCATCTAACTCACCAATAACCCTTCTTTGAGTTTTATAGGAAGAGATACTACTTCATGCTTTCATCTGCACCTGTTGTTTTCTTTGCTTCCAAGAAAGCCCTGCCCCACTTCTTCCTCCACTTTCTCTTTTCCTACAGATTGCCTGGTCACCTCTATTTCTCCTTCAGAACAAGCTCAAATGTCAGTTTCTGCAGGGCCCTCTCTTTAAGACTCCTTGCACCTCCAGAATTAAAAGCTCTCTCCTTTTTCTATTTCTGCACCCTTCTCACACTTTATACTGTATCAGATTGTTTGTTCAATTTGTTTATATGTCCTCTTTCATTCATAAGCTTGATGAGAACAGGGTCCAGCTTTTTAGTAGTCTCTATTAGTCTCAGCAACTAGACAGAGTCTGGTACATCATAAACAAGCATTATTTGTTGTATGAATGAATCCTAGATTTTAGGTTTAGCAATTATTCAATATTCAGTAAATGTCAATTTATTCAATTAAAATAAATTATTCAATAAATTTAAAAAAACCTGAACTCCTCGGCCGCACTGTAGGATAAATTTTGTAAATAACGGTGCTCTTTCTCGGTCCATAGCTTGAGATCCAAAGCAGGAACGTGGACAATCATTTTAGCTCCTGGCTGAGTCTTCAATCCTATAATTATTTATGATTCTATCTTTCAAATTTCCATGATATTCCTAATGTAAACTTCTCAGAAATCTCAATCAGGCAAAGGAAGCAAACCATGGAAGTCTGATTTAAACTTTTTTGGTCTCTTGGGGCTTCTGGTCAGATTAAGAAAGAAGTTACGGGACAGGCAGATTTAGCAGAGTACAAATTTTCTACAGACAGTGGTTAAGACAACACAGTCAGTGATAAAACAGAAACAAGAAAATCCTAGGTCAGAGAACGCTGTAGAGAGTGGCTGCCATCAAGGTAAGTCCTGCTAATTCTCTGATTCATGTCTCCACTTGAAGTGAAGTGTTACAGTCATCTTCTCTCCTTCTTGATCTCATGCATAAATAAATCTTTCCTTGGAAACAGAGAAGTAGATTTCTTGTCAGTAACCCCTCAGAGACTTCACTGAACTGGGAGTGATTCATTCCATGTGGCCTCAAGTCTCTTTGTTTGATTAATGTCTCATTGAAGTTGTACAAGTGACTAACAGATGGGAAAGTTTTCTGGAGAAAGTAAGTTGGTTGCTTGTAAGTTTCTTGAGTTTGTTCCAAGAATCTCTGAGATCTGCTCTTGCTGGGTTTTTTATTTTGATCAGATATTGTTAATTCAAAAATGGTTTAAAAGTACCCTAGGGCTTCCCTGGTGGCGCAGTGGTTGAGAGTCCGCTTGCCGATGCAGGGGACACGGGTTCGTGCCCCGGTCTGGGAGGATCCCACGAGCCGCGGAGCGGCTGGGCCTGTGAGCCATGGCCCCTGAGCCTGCGCGTCTGGAGCCTGTGCTCCGCAACGGGAGAGGCCACAACAGTGAGAGGCCCGCGTACCACACACACACAAAAAAAACGTACCCTGAAAGTTTAGATTTGCTCTTCTCCTGCACGTTTTAAACTAGAGGACTTCTGCCTTTAAACCAATTCTGCAGACCAAGAGAGTTTATTAAAATTAAGCAGTAGCCTCTGAATGTGTGACTATTTTATGAGCGTTAAATGGAGTCAACGGAGTTTGCAGTACTTAGAACATGGCTCCTGGATTAAGAAACCTTGAGAATAGGGGTCCTATTTACTGCTATTGATATTTTCTTACTGCTCCCTCACCCCATTATTCAGTTTTGCCTCAAGGCTCTGTTTTGGGTTAATAACACCCTCGTTGACCTCATTTGGAATAGCATTTCTTAGTGTGAGCCTGGTATTTACTTCCCTTAAAAAAACTGACAAAATATATTTTCCTTCTCTCTTTAAGGACCCCACAGGAGCCCTCCAAAACAAAAGGGAGGGGGAGGGGAATTCTAAGTCATCACTGTTAAGAGTAGCCCATTTGTGTACAGACGGGCACACACATTTGAATCCATGAGTTCATACAGATACCTCTGTTTCTGATGCAACACTGTAGGATGTATTCTACCTAACTTTCCCCTTTCCTGAATTGTAACTCCTTTTTCCAACACTGAGAAACCTTTCTTTCATTATCCACAATAGATTTACTTTTTGTTCAATCCTAATATACAGTTAGTTTCAGAATTGCTAACCCACACCCATGAGAGATGCAGTGTACTTGAGTATATTTGTGTGCAGTTCGTATTATCTATAGAGCCTGTTAGTATGTAAGCAAGATACTATTTCCCAGAGTTACTCAGGTTAATTCTTTTCTTCCCCACCCCCTTCAGTGTGGTTTTGTTTCTTTGTTTGCACTACACTGAGTTTCACTTGTTAATGTTTGGATTCCATTTTGCCCCTCCTCCCCCATCACCAGGTTTACAGTGTTAGTTATAGTAGGATTGGGATGAAATCAGCCACACATCACAGTTGCTTTGTAACCTCTTCTCTTTGCCATTTCCCTTGCCCCTATTTCCTGGTGTCATTTTCATGAGAGTGTTTAATTAAAAGATAAACTGGTTTTAAGGCTCCTCCCGAATCTTTTTAATATGGGAGGAGATTGAAATGAATAGTTAAAGGGCTTTTAGGTAAGTAGTGGGTGGGTGAAAGAACAGTGGCCAGGAGCGAGAGTAATTTATAAAATAGATAATAGAGATTTCACTAGAATTGAGGGTCAGCGATATGCATATTGATTTAACAATAATACAGTGAAGAAGGGTCTCATCTTTAACCTCTGACTTCAGTTGTTATGCTGGGGCTTGGTCAGTGTCAGGAAACTCATCCAGCCATGATGCTGTTAGGATTAGCAGGCTCTTGCCTAAGTGAGCCTCTGGGATCGGCAAGGTGTCATTCCCCATAAAGTTTAGCTACGTATTCTATTTCTGCTCATTCCATAGTGTGTTCATTCATTTATTTAATTATCTACTGACAGACACAGACCTGAGCTCTTATTCTGCATGAAGATGTACAGTAGCTGGGTCTCTTCTAGTCAACAAGCATCCTTCTGCCTAGTCCCACTGTCTCTGTTTTGTGACTATCCTCGATGGTCATAAAATATTTGGGAGCCAAGCAGTTAAAAGTCATGGAATTATGCTCAGAACCAACTATTCAAAGAAAAAGTAAAACCTCAGGTTTTCTGCAAAGGGAGTTGTTTTGAAAATCTCATTTCATACCCTCTCCTACCATGCAAGCTTTAGGGAGAGGGCTAGCTACCTACAGGCCTTGCCTTAGCGCTCTTACCCGAAGCAGTTCAAACAGCCCTGCCCAGACATGTATTTGAATCAGTATAAACAGGGTTCTCCAATTATTGGGGAAAAACAGCCTTGTGGCAGTGCTGGGAAACCATGGGGTGGTAGACCAAGGGTGACTCATGAGGTAGGTCACAGCAAGGCAATACAAATTCTGAAATGTTTGTTTCTTTTGAATGCTATTCCCAGCACAGTAAACAGGACTGCAAAACAATGACTGCAAACAATAACAATTTCAAAAGTGCCCAAGGTGGAAGTAAGAGAGAGATTATCATAAACACCCAAGTTTAGGGATTTCACGTACACTCGAAGAGGAGGATTCAGTATCAAACTTTATAACCCAGATATTGGTGACATCAGTTTGTTAGTATCATGTTTCACTGAAAGAAAGATGCACACGTGGACTGAAAAAAATTTTACAGCATGAGAATTGTGAGTTAAGTTTTATTTGAGGCAAAATGAGGACTATAGCCTGGGAGATAGCATTTCAGATAGCTCTGAGAAATTGCTCCAAAGCGGTAGAGGGGAAGGTCAGTATGTGTGTGATGCTGGTGAAGGGGAGTACGTGCGAACAAGCACACATTTTTGCAGAAGGTTGCTGCTACCCTCGTGAAGATTACTGCTAGTCACGAGGAGCAGACATCACCATGAAGGGTTTTAGTGCTTTTCTAGATACGAGGAGATGCAAGAATTGGGCTCATAAAATCTTCTCCTGAAAATATCTAACTATCTGAAGACCTGTTCTGTCAGTTTCCCCCCCCCCCCACCCCCCACCCCGAGCACAGAGCGCCTCAGGGGGCGATGAAGGTCAGCACCTGCAGATCCTTGTAGAGGTCGATGGCGAGTGCCATGGCAAGTGCCAATTTGTAGGTGACATATAGTATCATCGGATGTTGTATGTGCTTTATGTGTTTTATAAATTGGTTTATGGTCTTTGCGGGAGGATCAGGCAGTTTGCCTCGATAAGCTCTCTCTCTTACTCGCTCTCTCTCCTTTTCTTTATTTCTTCCTTATAAAGCACCAGGGAAAGGAACTCCATTTTGTTTTACCTTGGGGTCTGATTGAAGTGAACATATATAATTGTGCAAGGACTGAACAGTGAATTGAATAATCCTTTCTTCTCAAGGAATAAGACCTCATCTTCTGTGGTTTTGTTGGCAATCTTATGTTTTCTTTCTATCTGTTTGACAGTTAAGTTAGTATTTGGAACAATATTCCCAACAGAAAAGTTATTTGTTGTTTCTCAGGGGCTTGCATTTAAAAAAAAAATGTTATTACAGTCTCTTATTTCAGCATTTCATTGTGAGGGAGCCCTACCTACCCAGTGGCCTCCAAGGATTAGAAGGAAAGGTGTTTCCAGTTGTCTGGACCTTATCTAAGCATCATCTGAATTATGCAAGGACCTCACATTATGCATTCAGGTTGGCTCTTCATTGAGGAATAGCTCACATAAGGTTATTGGTATTTCCTGCCCCTGCTAGGCCAAAACGATCGTAATAACAGCTTTTCTGGCTGGATTCAGGTACCTTTGCTTCAAGCCCAGACCAGAATCAGGAAATGAAGAGGTATGTGTGAAAAGGAAAACTACTGGAGTGGAGGTTTCGGGGTGGGGAAAGGGGAATTTCTCAATGTTTTTATGGCATCAAAATGTTCAACATGGATAAGTCATTAAGAGAAAAAAAAAAAAAAAAAGACCTACTCTTAGTGGAAATTACCACTGGTCAGATTCTCCACTGTAACTTCTGATTCTGACACTGTATATGTAGGTCCGGTAGTTCTGAGAGGCTGCAAGGTTAGTCTGACTTGTTAAAGTATTTAGTTTCTTTGCAAGTATTTTGAGGGCTTATACAATTTGGCAAAAGCTCTTTAAGAAAAAGAATACAGATTAGAAATAAAAAATTAGGTACAAAAGTGAATATCTATTTATAATGAGAAAAGAAATACTAAGGATTACAAATTTTAAAAAACTGGCAAATGCCATATATATTACAAAAATCTATAAAAACAACACAATATTTTTATTAGCCTGACACAGCTCTATAATATTCCTTTTTTCACATTTCTTGGCTGCATGATCTTCAATTGCTTCTTCAGAAAATAACAATTTTGTACTATTTTCTCTAAAGAATGGAGTAATCTACTCTTTATATATGAAAATTTGTTTCATACTCATACCCACTTATTTCCAGTGCTATACACTCTTTCTGTATAGGTTACACTCTTTTTACAGAAGCTGGAGGATTTGGCACGCACGGTGTATGCGTGTTTGTGTGTGTGTGTGTGTGTGTGTATAGGTGGTTGGAGAGGACATGCCTCAAAGCCAGTCCTACATCAGAGGGGCACTCATGTTACCATACACATGAGTGACGTTGGACCACATAAATGGATCCTATAAAACTTACACTATAGGGGCTTCCCTGGTGGCGCAGTGGTTGAGAGTCTGCCTGCCGATGCAGGGGACACAGATTCGTGCCCCAGTCCGGGAAGATCCCACATGCCGCGGAGCGGCTAGGCCCGTGAGCCATGGTCGCTGAGCCTGCGCGTCCGGAGCCTGTGCTCTGCAACGGGAGAGGCCACAGCAGTGAGAGGCCCGCGTACCGCAAAAAAAACAAAAAACAAAAAAAACAACTTACACTATATATATATATATATATATATATCCCAACTCAATTTTCCTTAGCTGGATTCTAAAGTGCTCAAAGCCATCCAACAAGAAGAGAAATCTGATGGAGGGGAAAGAAACAGTGATTTTTATAATTGTGATTTAATCACCAAGTATGACTATATGTCTCATTCTTACAGATTTTACAGAAACTTATGACAGTGTAAACACATTGGCAGGCCTTTTTCCCTTTCAGCATCTTCGAAGGAGACCATACAAGAGGAGGGTCCTGATGTTTAACCTTCATTAACTTTACCGTGAGTCACCTGTGATGGATGTGAATATGAGCAAGTGAGTTAACTCTCTGACCTCAGTTTCTATATCTGGCTATTTCACTGGATTCTTGTGAGGACCAAATAAGATAAGGGCATATGATAGCCTGAAAAGGATGGACTCATTTGGTTTTTGGGTTACTCAGTACAAGCTTCAGTTTATTGTCAAGTGGAAGAGCGGTTTGAAAAGTTCAGTATATGGAGCAGTAATTCTGTTCTGGTGATGTATTGTAACTTTTGCCAAGTAATTTCCCATTCTCAGCAATCCAGAAGCACCAGAAAATAAAAAGTTTGGTGGAGCCAGTGAGGAGAGAACTCGAAGGTTTTGGAACTTGTTTCCAGTCTTGTGAGGCAGCATGTCTCTTGGCTAGTGCGGGTCCTAAAGGTGTATCTTGGGTGGAGATTTTTTATGGATGCAGGAAAGCTTCCAGAGTCTGAGGGGATTTCCAAAGAGGAGAGAGAATTTTATTCTAGCAGGACTGAAGGAATTCAGAATGGGGCCTTTACTGTTGGCAGATATGATGATGGTGAATATTGAAGGGAGACAGAGCCAATCTTTCTACTGAAGGATAATAAGCCAAAGACACATTTAAGGAATACAAGTCAACCACAAATGAGATTTCTTTTACCTAAGCCAACTTTGAACTGACTAGTGAACACACACACACAGACACACAGACACACAGACACACACACACACACACACACACAGAGTTTTATTTTCCTCTTTGGTCCAACACATTGAGGTTGACCCGACCTCTTACCCTTCCATGCTTCTAAGCACTCCTACTTGGTGCTTTATATAAATCATTGTCTTTCATCAACAAAACACCTTGCACATCTTGTATCTTTGACCTCTTTTCAGGATATGCATCTTCTAGATCTAACTGAAACTTTGCTTTCCCCTCAGGACATAGATTCATGTGTGTCCCTCCCAAGTTGGAGTGGTTTCTCCCACATCTTGTATACCCCTGGGCCTGAAGATGGAGTAGCTGCTTCTCGATCCTTACTGCCAATTCCAAATCATTTCTCTTTCTTAGTTTTCTTTGAGATTCCAGAACTTTGTCCCACATGTCCCCCCAACCGTTCCTTTGTGTCTACCTGACCGCAATGTAGCCTGCGTATCAGTAGGTGTTGTTTCCTCCCCTCGGTACCTAGAAGAGCGCCAGGTACCTAACAGGCTTTCAATCAATATTGGAAAGGAGGAACACAAAGAATAAAAGGAAGAGAGACAAACATGTGTTGGGGAGGTACCTGTTCCCTCTTGCCTTCATTCAGATCTACAGCCTTCTTGGATCAGATGCATTAATTCCCCCAACCCAGAGCATGCCCAGTCCCATTTTCATGGCTTTGTTTCTGTGTTCTGCACAATCTAATACGTCAGACCCCCACCCCTCAGCCTACCTTTGTAATTTTCTTTTTTTCTTTTTTTGCGGTACGTGGGCCTCTCACTGTTGTGGCCTCTCCCGTTGCGGAGCAAAGGCTCAGTGGCCGTGGCTCACGGGCCCAGCCACTCCATGGCATATGGGATCTTCCCGGACCGGGGCACGAACCCATGTCCCCTGCATCGGCAGGCAGACTCTCAACCACTGCACCACCAGGGAAGCCCTGTAATTTTCTCTTTTAAAAGCAGCTCACATCCATGTCCTTGAGAGAATGTATACTGGCTGTTGGAGTCAAGCCAACTTCTTTCCTTTGCCTCATGTTATACTTGCAGCTAAATACTTCTATACAGTACTTAACCATAGATTTTGGCAATAATTGTACTTCAAGTGTGATAGGAGCCTTAGGTTTGTTTATTCAATGAATCTAATTAATTAACTTTAAATTAACTAATTTCAATTAATTAAAGTTACCTTTAGGGCAGAGATCGTTCTTTATTCTTCTTTTAGATTCCTTACCAATGCCTAGCCCTGTGCTGGATACATGGCTTAATAACTATATATTAACCTATTGATAACAATCACATGGAAATCAAAAGCAAAATGTTCAACTAATTTTTACAGATAGAGCATGTGTGTGAATTCCTTGGCGGTCCAGCGGTTAAGGTTCAGTGTTTTCACTGCCGGGGCCCGAGTTTGACTCCTGGTCAGGGAACTAAGATCCTGCAAGCTGTGCGGTGTGGCAAGAAAAAAAAAAGAATATGTGTATATATACATACACATAAATGGAATATACTTTTATATCCACTCAAGAAAGACATAAGTAAAGGTAAATAATTACTGGAATTATCTTTACTGTTATAGAAAAGTCAACAGAAGCTCAGTGAATTCTGACCCAGTTTACATCCATTTGGGGAGAAAGGGCTCCCTATAAGTGTGTGATGTATTCTTGGCTCTGAGGACCAGAGGCTCTGACCGTCCCTAGGATGTGTGCTCACTGTGATGGTGGCCAGAACACCAGTACTGGCAGTGACCTGCTTCTCTGCTGGCTGGGCCACAGTCAAAAATCTGGCCGTCTTAGGATGTCCCATGGAGTTAGAGCCACTTCCTGTTTCACCAACTGGATGACTTTAGTGAACTTCCAGTATTTGAGGACTGGGGCATACAGGAATTAGAAGGAAGGAGGCTGTGCAGGAATTAGTTTTGGTGAAAGGAATAAGAACCCAAAGTATCAGGCCATCCTTGAGGGACTGTGATTCCTCTGAAAGAGTTGGCAGTGATGAAAATCCAGGAGGCCTTCTAGTTCTGAAGAATTGGACATTGCAGTTCTGGGAGAATTGGAATTGTTCCCTTTTACTTGATTTCTAGGCTAGGGGTAGGGAAAAACTGGAAATTAAATTCTACTATCCTCTGAAAATTTTGGTGAAGAATTATGTATTAAAAATATATCTACTCTCTTACCTTCTACTTTCTTAAGCATATACCATAAGAAGAACAGAATTCTGACATTGTTGAGTCGACAAGAAAGAACTCAGAATTTCTTACCCAGATCTACTCACCTATTACATACTTGTATTTTGTGGGACTTACTCTTTTATCCGCATGAAAAACATTGGACATTCACATGTTCCAATAAGACAGAAATAAGCCGCAATCAAATGCCAAAGTGGTAACAAAACAATGATCAGATATGGTCTCTAAAACTCACTTTAAAATATATTTTTAAACATTTTACCTGTTAAAGGAGATCTTCAGAATGCTGGTATATCAGTTGGAAGGAAATTTGTATAATTAGATTTTCTCTAATCAATTATTTTTCTCACCACTGCTTCTAGCCTTGTATACCGTATCTTCAAAGGCAATGGTCTCCGAGTTCCTGCTACCGTTAACAAAGTACTGCAAACGGGGTGGTTCAAGAGAAATATATCGTCTTACAGTTCCGGAGGTTAGAAGTTCAAGGTGTTGGCAGGGTTGGTTCCTTCTGAGAGCTATGAGGACAATCTGTTCCATGCCTCTCTCCTAGCTTCAGGCAGTTTGCTGATGCCTCACTTCCTTCACACAGCATTCTCCCTGTCTGCATGTCTGTCTATGTCCAAATTTTCCCTTTTTACAAGGATGCCATATTGGATTGGGGCTCACTTTAATGACCTTATCTTAACTGTTTACTGACACCTTTTTTTTTCTTTTTTCTTTTTTTGGCCATACTGTGTGGCGTGCGGAATCTTAGTTCCCTGACCAGGGATCAAATCCTTGCCCTCTGCAGTGGAAGCATGGAGTCCTAACCACTGGACAACCAGGGAATTCTTCATCTTAACTGTTTATATCTACAAAGACCCTATTTTCAAATAAGACATATTCTGAGATAGTGGGGGTTAGGACTTTAACACATCTTTTCGGGGGAGACACAGTTCAACCTTTAACAATCCATATTTATACCCAACCAATAATCATTTTGAAGGGAAAACAATGCTCTCACAGCTGTTGTTCATAGTGTGTGTCTTCCTTGCTATATGTCCAGGTATTTCAGTGAGGTTGGTGATGTTGGTTTTCTAAAGAGAGAAAGGTTGAGGTGTCTATAAATGTGGCTTCCAAGTTCAAATGACTGGTACAGGGGATAGTATTGTCGAAACAGAAGTTCAAGGGCATTTGGGATTACTTGGCCAGTGCCTGTGAGAGTAAACATCCCTTAATGTATCGTATGAGTTCTATCCCGTTCCATTAACAACATGGGTGAAAAGCAAGGGAAAGAGTGATATTAAGGGAGAACGAATTCTAAGAAATCTTAGCTTGATATGCAAGTGTTATAACCTTGATATCTTTTCAAAATGTGATCGTCGGGTGATTGTTGATCACAGCTATGTGTGGAAAATCTACCAGTAATAACATGCACGGCATACAAAGGACTCCTTTCTGCTTCTCTGGGTTCTTCCCTTGATTAGTTGCTCATCACTTATCCCTGCCTAAGGCATAGTGGATGATAGCATCCATCCAAATGACTTAACTAATAACAAGCATCATGCAGGGCATGGTGAGATAACTCAGAGATGACGTGAATATCAATCGAGAAGACTGTTCCTAAGGTAGATGCTGGATAAATCAGCACTGAAATCTAGGTGCTGAGCATACTGTGGGTTCACTGAAAATTTTCCATTTTGCTGGGTGTTGGAAAACTTCTATAATAAAATGTTAAGGAAAAAAAAATCAGATAAAGCAACCGCCATGGATAACTTATTTAGAATGAAAGAGCAAGGTCAGTTAACATCCATTTGTTGTAAATGTAGAGAACATTTAGGCATACAGAGATTGGGCCAGTTTTAATTCTCTTGGTGATGGCTGGGTTAACGAAGCATCGTAATTTCTGGTTTAGATATCTTCTCATTTTAAGTGATTGGGATGTGGTAAGCAGTCTTCTTACCTTGTTTTACTTTGTTTTATGTAATTATTAGCTGCTAGATCCTATCAATCTAACATTTTAAAAAACCAGCCTATCACTATTTCTCATTCTCCATTTATTTGTGCCCTTGGTATGATTATGAATTTGATAGCCAGGTACAGTAAGATGTACATAAAGTAGGGCCTTCCTATGTTGTGAGCTATCTTTCCTTCAGTTCTAAAGCAGGGTCATTAAGCACACAGTTTCTAGAGTCAGATTTCCTTGGGTATTAGAATCTCAGCTCAGTGGGACTTCGGGCAAATTACTTAAACTTTTTGTGCTTTATCTTAAAGTACAGACAGAATTAGTTCCTGCATCATATGACTGTTGATTTCGATAGTAAGGGCTCAATAAATTTAGCTATATCTCTAGAGAAGGCTTATTTTATCTACCATCCTTCTCTGTCTCTGTCTCTGTCTTTCTCTGTTTCTGTCTCTACTCTCTCTCTATTTCTTTATCTTTCCAAACCTATTTCCCCTAGGTCAGGGATCTGCTGAGAAAAGAGGTCTTCCTCCTATCCTACCAGTGACCTTGGGTGGCTTTCACCGACCCCATTCTATTCCCTCTTCATTATGAAAAGCAGCCTTCTTTGTCTATGGAACACCCTTGGCAACCCATTTGTTTCTGTCTATGTCACAGATAACTGTTTCCTTTATGAACCTTTTTTTCATCAGCACTATTTTTTCTTCACCTCTCTGACGTTTTCTACAATCGGGTCCCGAACTTCATCTGCAGTCTGCTGTGTCTATCAAGTTTCTTCAGATGTCAGGTGAAACATTTAGTCAAATCTCTTACTTGACAAGCAATCAGTCCACAAATATTTATATTAGTGTCCTTATGTTCAAGCCACCAAAAACTGCACTCCCCTTTTCTTCATAAAACCAACATTTAAAGTAATCATGGGGGGTCCCTGGTGGAGCAGTGGTTGAGAATCTGCCTGCCAATGCAGGGGACACGGGTTCGAGCCCTGGTCTGGGAGGATCCCACATGCCGCGGAGCAACTAGGCCCGTGAGCCACAACTACTGAGCCTGCGCGTCTGGAGCCTGTGCTCTGCAACAAGAGAGGCCGTGATAGTGAGAGGCCTGTGCACTGCGATGAAGAGTAGCCCCCGCTTGCCACAACTAGAGAAAGCCCTCGCACAGAAACGAAGACCCAACACAGCCAAAAATAAATAAATAAGCAAATGTGGGGTTTAAAAAAAAAAAAGGGAGAAAAAGAGGGTTAATAGCTAACTACTATAACAAAAAATAAAGTAAATCATGATAATAACAATAGTAAAAATAATAATCTCCAGTAAGTTAAACTGGTTTATGTGTAGACACGTTTTTAAAATGCAAATTACAAAATGTCTAACCAATATGCTTGTGACCCATATGTAAGCTAATGAAACAGTTAGAGATCCAAATGGTAACAGCACAAAATATTGCTACACCTCCCTGTCATATAACCCAGGAGGTTGACGTAGAATCCTTGTTTGGGGGAAGGCAAGGAGTTGGAACATAGAGAAAGGAATTTACAGTGGTGATGAAAGCGCCTCATGGGTATCCCTCAGTTAAAGATAATGGTTTTCTTACTATTTTCCTTAGAGGCTGACTCTGGGCTGTAATGCCTCAGAAACACATTCACATTGTTACCATGAATAATAAGGCCCTGACTAAGAGAATCCTATTCGTTTTCAGAAGACCATTGTCAGAGGTAACTGATACTGTGGTCATTGTCCCGTGTTCAAAACACACAAACAGGGAGTTCCCTGGTGGTACGGTGGTTAAGAATCCGCCTGCCGATACAGGGGACACAGGTTCGATCCCTGGTCTGGGAAGATCCCACAAGCTGCAGAGCAACTAAGCCCGTGCACCACAACTGTTGAGCCTGTGCTCTAGAGCCCACAAGCCACAACTACTGAGCCCAGCACCGCAACTACTGAAGTCTGCACACCTAGAGCCTGTGCTCTGCAACAAGAGAAGCCAGCACAATGAGAAGCCCGCGCACCACAACGAAGAGTAGCCCCCGCTCGCCGCAACTAGAGAAAGCCTGCATGCAGCCACGAAGACCCAACGCAGCCAAAAACGTAAATAAAGATAAAATATGTTAAATAAAAATTTATTAAAAACACACACACGCACACGCACAGACACAAACAGGGTCCCTGTACTCATCTCCCACATTTGGGGTCTGAGGACTGTCTGCTACATTAGAGGCATCTGGAGTGTGGCTTTCAAAGGCAAATTCAAATCCAACAGATGATTATAATGTGTCTTAGAGTCTGAGAACCACCGTCTTCTGGACCTTGCGCAGGAATAGGGCCCATTTCCCATCTGGCAGGACTACGTAGTAAAGTTTGAGTTACTCAGGAAAATGTCCTAATATGAGATGTTACACGCACATCACTAACTTTAGTTAACTTTCAGATATCCTATCATTTCTCAACATCGGTTTTATAGTTGTGGCAATAAGATTAACTTTAAAAAACAGTTCCCTGGAAATAAAAAATAACAGTAACTGTTCAGCTCAATCCTATGGGTGTGATTCAATCCTTTCCTGGAAGCCGATGAAGCTCTCATCAAGGACCATAACCAAGCTGGACACAGGGGAGCTTCCAAAAGTGGAGTCATCCCAGGTGAAGGGACGGCCTTGGTCATGTCAATAAAGTGTTCTAGGGGCTTCCCTGGTGGCGCAGTGGTTGAGAGTCCGCCTGCCGATGCAGGGGACACGGGTTCTTGCCCCGGTCCGGGAAGATCCCACATGCCGCGGAGCGGCTGCTACCGTGAGCCATGACTGCTGAGCCTGCGCGTCCGAAAGCCTGTGCTCCGCAATGGGAGAGGCCACAACAGTGAGAGGCCCGCGTACCGCAAAAAAAAAAATAAATAAAAAAAAAAAATAAAGTGTTCTAATTCCTGCTGGTTAGTTGGACACTGCAGACAACGGAAGGAGGATGCTGGATAAAGGAATAATGTCTTCTTGGTGTAAAAGACCTCACTAAGCTCTTTAGAGAATTTACTCCAGCAGGGCTAAGGAAAGGCCCATTTCTTCCCTGTGAACTAGTGAAGAACTGTCACGAAATGCGGGCCCAGAAAGCCCCACCCCTCCTGTGTGTGATGAGGGAGCAGGGCAGCTCTGCTACTGGTACCACCTTGAGTCAATAGTCCCCACCCCACCTTTCCTGCCAGGCTTCCCTGTCTTTCAGTCCAAGCTATCTTCAGAAAAGTGACTTTAAGAAGTCCCTTTGCTCTACAGTACTACATCACATAGTCTGCACAAATTAAATGCTTAGCTCTCTTTTTGTCCCCAAAATGGCCATTTGGGAACTTGGACATTTAGGAATTTATTTGAAGTGCCTAGGATAGAGGTCAGTTTAGTTAATTAGGAGATAGTTCTCTTACTTCTGTTAGTCTGTTAATAATAAATTGTTATTTTTTCTGTTTTCTGCACATAACACCTCTTCAGTCTGCATTTTGTGCTACAGCTTGAACTGTATCAGGTTCAACTCTCGCTGCTTATTAGTCATTTAGGGAGTTTTGAGGAATTACAACACCCAGGCCACATCATGGGAGAGAGTTTGATTCTAGGTAAGGTAGGGCCTGAGCATCGTATTTTTCAAAGCTTCCAGGTGCTTCATAAAATCTCTAACCTCAAATCTTGAGAGAATTTAATCTCTGCAAATTTTATCTCTATAAAGCCCAATACATGTAACAACCGTGATGTTTTTGCAGTTAGCTTACACTTGACTGATTTGGGACTTTAGTCTAGAGCAAATCTATGTCCACAGAGCCAGTTGAAGCTGTGAAACCTCCATCTTGCCACATATGTTTATGTCCATTCATAAGCAAGGTTAATAACTTTCATGAGAGCTAGTGTCTGCCCCTGTGTTGAACGGGAGACACTTGCATTTATCAGCTGCAATCACTTAACCACTGCACCTTTACCATGAAAGCTGAGGGGGCAGGAGTGGGAGAGCAGGAACCCAAAGTAATCATTTCTGACATCCATTTAAAGCCAGAGTCATAGAGGAAAGTAATTGGATTGAATGGAAATAGAGTTTTAGAATGAAAGTACATGATTTGATTTACCTAATTCAGTTAAACTTATACTTTAGATCATCTCATTTAAATTGCCTGTGTTTCCATTTATACTTTGAATCCCTGGCCTTTACTCAGAAGGCAAAGTTTTCCTAACGTAAAGTAATGAAGATCTGTTCACCTCTCCTTCAAGGTCGTCACAGTCAGCCAGGGCCAACTGACACAGGTCCTTCCAAAGACAATCTCTTCACTGCTGTGTTGGTTGAGTCATAGAATGTAAGCTCCTGAAGGGACTTGAAAAGTTCTAGAGCTGCCCTGGTCTCTCTCTAGCTTTAGTGTGAAGGCTCCACATTCTCAGCCTCTGGGAGTTTTGGTAGCTATGGGAGCCAGCATTACCTGTGCAGCAGGATACAGCCTCTCAAGGGCACGCATCACTCCCGAGGGCAAAAGCCATGGGGACTTTGACAGCACAACAGATGAGAACTAAATGTTCATTTCCAGAATGAAAACCAGTCTTGCAGTCCAACAAGATACTTTATCCCAACCACAAAAACCAGATAAATGGAACCAACTAGTTAGAGCTCGTGATTAGCTACGTTGGTGACATGGTGAATTCCTCCTGACCTACACTGGAACATCCCTTGGCCTTAGTGTTTCCCTTGAAAGAAGGAAGCGTGTCAGAGCAGCCTGAGCTGGTAAGCTAATGCCTCAGAGGGAAGGGAGAGTCCCCATTGTGGCTGGTGGAGGCCCCAGGAGAGGATGAAGTAGGCAGCAGTCCTCCTCATAATCTCTCACTCACTTGCTCTCAGTAAAGCAGGAATGACTGAAGTCACAAAACAATGCATTTCATGATGAGATAGATAATAATGACACAATCCCACTGCAGGAGGGAATCAGGCTTTCTTGCTTCTCAGCACGCTCACTCCCAGGGGAAGTCTGAAACTGCTGTCTTCAAGCCCTCTGTTCCCCTCATTCCTCGTATTCCTTTGAGATTGTCAGAAAATCTGTGCTGTGTAGTTAATAATAAATAGATATATTGTTACCTTTCACTAAGAGCAATATTATTTGGGGACATATTTTTGTATCAATTTAAACACACACATGTCACCATTTATACTTCGTAGTAATGGTCTGCTTTCTCCACTTTTGTTATTCTTCTCCAATAAATTGTGTCCCTATAATGAAGCATTAAATTATGATTTAATGCTTCATAGCATAACAGGCAAGGCAGCAATATAGACAGCAATCAACTCAATAGGTGTTTACTGGGTAATGGCTTCATTTAAAGCACCGAGCCCAGTTACTGGGGTGAGAACGAAAATGTTCAAGACGTAAATCCTCTCCCGAGGGCTTCTATTTTAGCAAAGGAGATTAAGCCACAGATACAAATAAGTCAAAGTAGCAAGAGGCAAATGTGAAATACAAAGTGTCGTGAGCTTTCTGAGGACAGTCAGTTAATGCCTGACTTGGGTCCGGAGTGAAGGGGAGGGTCAGGGAGTGTCCTCTGGAGGGGATGCTTTTGGCGCTGGGTTCTGAAGGAGGTGAGGAAGATTTGGACAAGTCCTGGGGAGTGGGTAGAGATGGGGTGCCCCAGGTAGTAGGAATAGCGGGGGCTAGGCACAGCCCTAGGAAAATACTGGGCATTTTCCGGAGCCATAGATTAGCTGTTCGGTTGTGACAGAGAGCACACGTCTGAAGGTGGTAAGAAGTAAGTTCTGCTAGAGTGAGATCCTGAGAGCACTTTGGTGTCAAGCTAAGGAGTTTGAACTTTCCCAGTTTAGCTGCCCAGGTTCAGAGAGAAATGGATCTAAGTCTTTCCAGAGCACGGAATAACCTGGCAGCCTTGGCCCTCCCCAGCTTGCACCTGGTGTGTCTGTGGTGAGCTCCGAACACCTGGCTGTCCTGAGTCACATCTGCACAGACACCCACATGACCATCTGGGTCTGCAACTCTGCCCTCAACCTCAGTCCACTGGAATGTGACCCTAGCATCTGTCTACATCTTCCTGGGGGGGGAGGGGGACATGCTCTTGTCCCACTCTCCTGTGTCCAAATCGGCTGCTGGCTAGGACTCTAGAGCAGGAGGTAGGTGGGGCATTCAAAGCTAGTGTTTCTGGTTCTTTCCACTGCACCACAGCTGCCTCCCATGATTTACTTTCCTAATGTCATATAAATGGGTAAGCCTCTAAGAGCAGGAAGGGGAACGTTCATCTTGCTATAGTGCTTCTCCAAATTTGCTTTTTGATTTAGAGACATTTAAATAGCCATATCAGAGAACTATCAGTTGAAAGACACTTTCAAGGCAATCATTCATGAATACTTGTTTGAATAAATGAATACATTGAATGCTTCCCATATCATAGACACCGTGCTAAAGAATTAATAATAGCTTTTAGTATCAGTGAAGCCAAAACATGCTTAACATCAAAACGTAGTCCCCAGCCTCTTGCCTTGCAAGATGGCCCACACTCTGTCTATGGAGTGTGTATCTCCCTGAATAAACCTTCTTTCACTTTACTATGTCTTGCTCTTGAATTCTTGCCTGCACGAAGCCAAGAACCCACACTTGGCGGCCATCCCAGGGACTCAGACATGACTTGGGATGCGACCATCCTCTTGCACCCCACTCTCTTTCCTGCAACATCTTTTCTGGCACCCAATACGGGGCCTCAAAGGCCATAATCTCAATCCGCCTATTGGGCTATGGCTCCCCTCTGAAGGGTGGCTGGGACTTACCCTGAGCCATGTAGATTCGAGTAGCCCGTTAAGTGGCAGCTGACGTCGCCTGCAGGATCTGGCAGAGACGAGCTCTCTGGCCTTGAAGAAGCGCACTGAGGCCAAGGCTTTTCCCCTGCAGTCTTTCTCATTCTCCTATTGCTCTATCTCTTTGGACTTGAAAAGATCCACCCAGACGACCACCAAACATCCAAATTAAGACTGCACGGCAAGTAATTGACAACTTGGTTGGGTCTAAAGAACTCCTGCCAGGGGGCTTATCTGGTGGCGCCGTGGTTGAGAATCTGCCTGCCGATTCAGGGGACACGGGTTTGAGCCCTCGTCTGGGAAGGTCCCACATGCCGCGGAGCAACTAGGCCCGTGAGCCACAACTACTGAGCCTCCGCGTCTGGAGCCTGTGCTCCGCAACAGGAGAAGCCGCGATAGTGAGAGGCCCGCGCACCGCCATGAAGAGTAGCCCCCACTTGCCGCAACTAGAGAAAGCCCTTGCAGAAAAACGAAGACCCAGAACAGCCAAAAATAAAAAAAATAAAATAAATTAAAAAAAAGAAAAAAACCCCAAAAATATAGTCCCCTTATATTACCGCTTATGGTTGCAAATTAAATGAAATATGTTTGGAAGTCTTAACACATGGAACAAAGTAGTGTCTAGTTATTATTACCATTTTAACTCTATACACTGTCAACTGTCTGGCTCAAAAAGGTGATAGTGAGAGATGATGTATTTTGCCTCTCAGTTTTAGGTTTTAATGCTTTTAACCATCAAACTATTGACACACATTTCTTGAAAAGCTCAGAGATTTGGTTTCTTCAAAGTTACGACAACCATTGCAATGTGCCCTAATATAGGTACTCTGGTTGCTAAGGACGGTATAAATCAGGCTAAAAAATGAGCTGATGACAACTTGTCATTTTATTTTCCTTTAGTGTGGTC
Source organism: Phocoena sinus (assembly GCF_008692025.1). Taxonomy (NCBI): domain Eukaryota; kingdom Metazoa; phylum Chordata; class Mammalia; order Artiodactyla; family Phocoenidae; genus Phocoena; species Phocoena sinus. The sequence goes on along the minus strand of NC_045774.1, from coordinate 28,930,992 downwards.
ACTTGGAGGGAAAAAGCAGCTTAGGAGATGTTTGGGCTTGTGTCTGAGACATTGGAGCAACATTCTGAAAATGAATCAGTCGGTATGGTGATACCAACCCTGTGTGGCGAACTTCTGGACTGATCTGCCATCCAGCGGCTGTACTGCACTGTTATTCATGGGAACATGGGTGCAAGTCCTTGTGTTAAAGAAACTTCCATGTCTTCTGTTCCCTATTCAGAGCACTGGAAATACCCCTCCTTCCTAGAGATTGTAACATACAGCCTTTCCCTTGATCATGAGCAGAAATAAATGGTCTCAGCATAAAAGTTGATTTCCACCACCACAAGATTTTGTGTCAGTCATCCAAGGACAAAATAGCTATACAATAAAATCTTTTTTTTTTTATAAGGAAGTACTTTAAACAATATATTTATTTATTTATTTTGGCTGTGTTGGGTCTTCATTGCTGTGTGCAGGCTTTCTCTAGTTGCGGCGAGTGGGGGCTACTCTTTGTTGTGGTGTGCAGGCTTCCCATTGCAGTGGCTTCTCTTGTTGCGGAGCATGGGCTCTAGGCGCGCAGGCTTCAGTAGTTGTGGCTCACAGGCTTAGTTGCTCGGCGGCATGTGGGATCTTCCCAGAACAGGGAACCCGTGTCCCCTGCATTGGCAGGGGATTCTTAACCACTGCACCACCAGGAAAGCCCTATACCATAAAATCTTAATACAAGCCTAGAGAGTTTTGAATCTATACTTAGAGACATCATAAAAACGAAAGATTACCATGTCAAAGAAGGTAATTTTCACTGAGGAAATGACGTTTAATCTCAGTGTTTTGTTCGTAGCCTTAATGTCATTTGAACATGTTTTACACAAAGTTGTAAGGGGAGAAAAAGAGGCAAGAAATTAATTTTGAGCCTAAGTATACCAGTGAATAAATAAATTGAAAAAAAAGTGAGTTAATTTTAACATCAGAAGGCTCACCCGATTCGTCTTATACAATAACAACAAAAACACAAATACATCATGTCAGGCTGAGTATGAAGTTGCAAGAGCTTGTCATTTCCGTTTTTTAAAAGAGGAAGCAGGGCTTCTCTGGTGGTGCAGTGGTTGGGAGTCCGCCTGCCAATGCAGGGGACGCAGGTTCGTGCCCCGGTCCGGGAAGATGCCACATGCCGCGGAGCGGCTGGGCCCTTGAGCCATGGCCGCTGGGCCTGCGCGTCCGGAGCCTGCGCTCTGCAACAGGAGAGGCTGCAACAGTGAGAGGCCCGCGTACCGCAAAAATTAAAAAAAGAAGAGGAAGCAAATGTGTCTGCCTTACTCAACTTTTTTCCCAACTTCAAGTTTTCAGCTTTAAATAAACATGATGGAGACTTGCTGACTCACAGCACTTGCCTTTTTCTTGTCTCTTCAAGAACCAAGAACGGTGTCACCAAGAGAATGGACACACGACCTATGCAAGTTATTTACACACCAAGTCAAATAATCGTATACATTTATATCTGTTAATTGATAAAGTCTACATGAGATCATCTCGAAAGAAGAATTGTTTTTAGAATCCTAAACCAAATGGTCAATCCAGCAACAGTATTTAGATTTGCAAATGAAGCCTCACCCCTGGCAGGTTAGCTACATGTGCTCATGCTTTCATAATACTTCAGATTTCTATTAGCATTGCTGGTACCACCGTACTTAATGTTCATTGGCTTAAGGATCTCTCTCCCCAGTCATGTGAATTTCTTGAGGCTTGACTGTCTTACCCATCTTGGTTTCAGTAAGTGAACCAAAGGCCATATTAGCCAGCAAATAGAAGATTCCACTCCAGGGCACAGACATCTGTGATTTCTTTGTCGGACTGGGAACTAAGAAGGAAGCATCCAACCTGGTCATCTATAGTGAGGAATACAGGCGTCAGACTGCGTGAAGACAAGCACAGTTATTTACATGACGTGGATGCAAAGCTAAGGGGAAGACAGGGAACCACCACAACAGCTTCCTAACTGCTGCTTCCAGTCCTTTCCTATGTTGTTGTCCCGTGAGCTTTTTACCACATTTCTTTTCTTTTCCTTTTTTTTTGGCTGAGTAGCTCGGCTTGCAGGATCTTAGTTTTTGCAGGATCTTAGTTCCCCTACCCGGGCCCTAGGCAGTGAAAGCACAGAGTCCTAACCACTGGTCCACCAGGGAATTCCCCACAGTGAGCTTTTAAAACTATGTCTAATTAATTCACTTCTCTGCTTAAAACCCTTTAGTGCATCCAAGGATACTTGGGATGCCCTCTCCTGCCGATGAGGCCTTGAGTGATATGGCTCTTCTCCTGTCACTTGCCGGTTGGACCAACTCTCTCCTTCATCCATCAGGGTTGCTGTCTTCTGGCTCATCAAAACAGACGGCTCCTCCTGCCTCAGGGCCATTGCTCCTGTCTTCCTCCTGCCTGAATCAGAGAGCCGAAGCCGCATGCCAGACCTCTTGTGGTGCAGTGGTTAAGAATCCACCTGCCAATGCCGGGGGCACAGGTTCCAGCCCTGGTCCAGGAAGATCCCACATGCCTCTGAGCAACTAAGCCCATGCACCACAACTACTGAGCCTGCGCTCTAGAGCCCGTGAGCCACAACTACTGAAGCCCGCAAGCCACAACTACTGAAGCCCGCGAGCCACAACTACTGAAGCCTGCGCCCCTAGAGCCCATGCTCTGCAACAAGAGAAGCCACGGCAATGAGAAGTCCGCAAACCACAACGAAGAGTACCCCCCGCTCTCTGCAACTAGAGAAAAGCCCCTGCGTAGCAACGAAGACCCAATGTATCCAAAAATAAATAAATAAAATAAATAAATTTATCGAAAAGGAAAAGAATAAAACTGTGATTTAAAAAAAAAAAACAAGAGTTGCACCAGGCAGTGCAGCACACTTAGCATCCTGGCCAGTGGCTTCCCTGGTCCGGGCGGCTAGCGGCCCCCTGCTTCCCAACTGCCAGCTAAGTGCCTCGGTGCCTGAGAAGAGTGAAGAGGCCTTCTTTGGAGGCAGACCTCTTTTGTTTGGCCAGCCCAGAGATTTTTTTTCAGCCCAGAGATTTTTAAAGCTTGAATTTGAATGCCTTAAGGCCAGTAAACATACTCCAGTCTGCCTAAGGCCCTCATATTTCTTTCAGTCAGACGCACACATTGGTGTTACCTGTCTGCCACCCAGAAGGAATTTGAACTTGCAATCCCTGGACGAATTAATTCCTAGTAATCAACCAGTGATCTGTATGAATGTCACTTCCTCAAGGAAATCTTCACAGCTTCAAAGTATCCTGTACTTTCTCTTCATAGCACTCAACACAATCGTAATTAAATAATTGATTGTGTAATTAAGTGTTAAAAGCCTATCTTCCTGGCAAGAACTCTTCACACACTATCCTCAGTGTTTTAGGTAGAGAAGGCACTCATGTATTGAATGGATGAATGGATGATAAAGCTAGACTATTCAAAAACTTAATAATATAAATAATTCTCTAAAAGTTTAAAACAAGAATGATTGGCAAACATCTTTCTGGGATTTACTGAAACTTACTCCTTTCAGTAGACACTGCTATCCCCTAACCCTGAGATGGTAATATGGTGTGAAGTTTGTAAGGACAGTGGTTTCATACCAATGTACTGTGTTCCAAAGAACAGAAGAAATGGGGAAGCAGAGAGGGATCCAGGCTCCCTACACCTAATTAAGCTAGAGCATCTCTACTCTTATCTTTATTCATCTTCTATCTTTTATGTAAATATAATGGACTTCTGCACATGATTTGTCTGAACAAAGCTTTCATCATGGTGGGGACAATGTTTGCCTTATAGATTGTAGTACCAATAGCCCCCAGAATGGTTCCTGGCACTGAGTGTGTGATCAATAAGTACTTGCTGAAGGATATCTTCTTTATGGTAATCTACTTCTGGGTGAAGATATATTTTCAAAGCTAGGATCGGATTCCCATTGTGTTTCAGAATCAGGAAGTGGCAAATCTGTTCCATTGCAGGCTATGATGTACTCATTACCTACCCCATAGGCTGAGTGTTGCTTCCATCCTTTCAACCCAGTTGCAAAAGCAAATCAAATAACCACCCCTTCTGCAAATGATAGTAATACTGGCCCTTCAAAGGCATTTCCAAAACTTTCTTTGTCCATGGTCCTTCCCTATGCTACTTTATCCTCCCTGCCTATAGTCACATCCAAAACACAATGAATTAATTATCTTCATAAATATTTTTCTTGATTTTTAAATGGATAAGAATGTGCCCAAAGGATGCTTTACCAAAGTGTTTGTTGAGAAAATTTGATTTATTATTATTATTCAGCCTTATCATGTCTGAAGCAAACTAAAATAAAATGGATAATTTTCTAAAGTATAAGTACTTTCCTTTTCTTTTTATTTTTTAGGTATTTTCTTAATGTGGTAATTAGCAGTAAAAATTGAGATATAAGAAATTATCTGGGGCTTCCCTGGTGGCGCAGTGGTTGAGAATCTGCCTGGCAATGCAGGGGACCTGGGTTTGAGCCCTGGTCTGGGAATATCTCACATGCCGCGGCTCAGCTAAGCCCGTGTGCCACAACTGCTGAGCCTGTGCTCTAGAACCTGCGAGCCACAACTACTGAGCCCACGTGCCACAACCACTGAAGCCCATGTGCCTAGAGCCCATGCTCTGCAACACGAGAAGCCACCACAATGAGAAGCCTGCGCACCACAACGAAGAGTAGCCCCCGCTTACCGCAATTAGAGAAAGCCTGTGTGCAGCAACAAAGACCCAACACAGCCAAAAATAAAAAAAATTTATATTAAAAAAAAGAAATTATATGGATGAGTGCATGCCATGTTCACTGTGCCAGATATCGTCCATTTCCACCTTTCCACCTGGCTCTTCAACTCTTTGCACTAAGTTCTCTGCCACAGAGTCAGACCTGTGCAGATTATTTTAACAGGGTCACTTTTCTTCTGGTTTCCAGTTGGGTTTCTCCAATGGGGAGTCCCTGTAGGAGGTCAGAGAGCAGGAGTGAGGAGAGGTCCTGTATTTACCTACTTCGTCTCTGCAGAGTTGCCTTGAGCTGGTTGCATAATCTCCACCAAAGGTCAAAAGTCACAGCTCCTCTCAAGGTGATCCTTTCCATGTAAAATAGAACAGAAATGAACATATCTACGAAACCGAAACAGACTCATGGACATAGAGAACAGACTTGTGGTTGCCAAGGGAGAGGGGAGGTCAGGGAGGGAAGGATTCAGAGTTTGGGATTAGCAGATGCTAACTATTATATATGGGATGGATAAACAACAAGGTTCTACTGTATAGCACAGGGAGCTATATTCAATAGTCTGTGATAAACCATAATGGAAAAGAATGTATATATGTATAACTGAATCACTTTGCTGTACAGCAGAAATTAACACAACATGGTAAATCAACTATACTTCAATATTTTTTTTTTAAAAATTTTAATTGAAAAAAAAAAAAGGTTATCCTTCGCATACTCGATTCTACTGTGTTCAGCTCCCTCCTTTTGCGTCTTTATAACTTTGGTTTGTAACACCTGCTATTCCTAACACAGGGGCCCCCTCACGCTTCTTTCTGGTTTTCCCACAGTGGCCTTACCTCATAAATAATCCCGTCACTAAACCCTTGTGGAGTATGCCACATGCTTCCTGTTGAGATCCTGACTGATATACCCACTAGGGGTTCCATTTGTGATCTTTCTCATTTTGATCAGGAATTGGTTATGGTAATAGGCCTGGTGCTCACTGGTTTAACTATTTGAAAGAGAAGTATTTTTTGGAATGATACTCTACCATTTGCCTTTTTTATCAGATGTAAAAATCTAAATTAATCATTTTTTCCTTATATACTAAAATGCTTTATTATTGTATCTTCTCAATACTTTTTAAATGTGCTATGTACAGTTTTATCTTTTGAAAATTATAGTTTTTGAAGTATTATTGCTTTTCCTTTCTGATACTACTTTCTATTCCCTCCAAGTTAATAAGTATGTTATTTTTTGTTT